>NC_137458.1:76620685-77820685 GCF_964235325.1 Thermobia domestica
ATGACGGTCAACTCAGGTCATAGCATCAAGTCCAACGTTTTCATCTTATTTACTGCAAGGGACCGGATAACGAATCAGCTATGCCTAACTTGTCATCAATACCACAAACACATTTTGGAGTATTTGTTTTGACGTTGCTTTTGAGGTATTTATCCGATAAAAATGGAGCACAAAAGCTAAATAATGTTAAAAGTGTCATGAGCTATAGCGATTACTACTGTATTGAAATAAACCAAAATATTACTCGTTGTATTGCAAATGGAATACTGTTCCAAATTGAGAGAGATATTTTGCAAATATTGCGTTATAATATGCAAATATTGGGTAATACAAAAATTATAGTACGTTCACGGAAAATACAAGTTACAGCCATAACTCGAAGTATTTATAAACACAGCTGTTATTTATTTGTCTTTATATCCTTTTTTAGGGAATTGTAAGTATATTATTTTAAAATAGACTATTCTATTACTAGGGTTTTCTCAATTCACCCGATGAATTTCCTCAAAAATCCATGAATTTTTTCACGCATCCTGATGACGGTTCTCTCCAGCATTATATGATGGAACTCTTTACTACGTCCAGCACTCCTCCAGTGAAGGAATTAACTATAAGCCAGCGTAATTGCGTGTTTCAAATGGAACAACCCTTGGATGTTAGTCCAATTTACAACAGAGTTGCTTGTCGGTTACAGTGTATTTTTCAAGAAATTTTGGAATTCTGCAGTTGTTCTCCTCATGTGCTATATGCGACAGGTAAGTTTATTGTTTGTACATAATGAAATCCACTGACTATATGTTATGCAGTGCATTATGCATCTCTATTAGTACACTTATAGAGCAAAATTGATGTATATATAGAAGAAATACATGGTAATCAATTTTTGATTTATGTGAATTCTCGGATTTAAATACAAAGATGATTTGTTTTGAAATTTGACAAATGAAGAATATCGTAACAACATTGACCAAAGTTATACTTTAAAAATTTATAGTTTTATGCTTAATTTCATTTTGTCATAAGAATTCAAGTATACTATGTACTGCACGATATCAGGAATCAATATCGGGAGGATGGCAGAACTTATTCCGATAAATAATTTTGAGTAGTACGTTGTTCACGCTGTTGGTTTCTAACAAGGGACATCACCCAATTGTCCGGATCCGATTTCAATGAAATTTTTCTAGCTGATAGACGACATATATGTATTATTTTTGATTACAGAAAATTTTGCCATGGTGCATGTTTTCTATTTTTTAATAATTTTTAAGAGTTGTAATGTGGTTATTAGAGATTACTGCAGAAGTCCCTTACTAATCTTGGTAAACGAACCGTTAATGCAAGAACAACCATATAGACACATATATGGCCTAGGGAGAAAATGTATGGTAGATATGACCTTGACAGCAGCCATCTTAAAATCCGCTATTTTGAGTTAAGGTAAAAGTTTTAAAATAGGAACAGGGTAATATGATACATAATTTCGCGATAAAATTTAATCAGAAAAACAATGGTGAAGCTACTTTTGAGACCCACCAATTTCGGAAAAAGTTACAGGCATTTAATTGTTAACTTACTACGTGTGAAAATCTCTTACCTCCGCTTTTAACCCGAGTATTAATGATAATAAGTGGATAAAAGCTTCGGTAATACATATTATGCCTAAACGGAAGTGATACGGTAAGAGCATCGTTGACGGCAGCCATCTTGATATCCACCATTTTGAAATAAAGTGAAGTTTGAAAAATGAAAATAATAGCATGAGACACCTCATTTTAATAGCAAATTTTCCAAAAAAGCCCACTGATATGCTTATTTTTCTTCTATAGTTAACCAGTATCAATTTAAGACTCCTTCTAATGTGCATCAAAAGTCCATTATTCGATCTTTCAAATTGGCAACACTCCTAAATTTCACCGCATGTTTAAAGATTCCATCTGACACTATGCAATTGTTGCCATGGCTCATGCTTTCTAAATTCATTACATATTTTAAGAGTTGCGATTGACAGTTCATGAATAGTGTTGGGATAAGCATCCAGCAATCTTTCTGAATTTTGAAGACTTGCCATGCAATTATTTATTTACTATACCTGCCCTTCAAAATCTCGTTTAATGACATGAATCATCGCACAACGAAACAACTTAAACTTTGCATTCAGGTAATACCGAAGACGTAGCTTGTATAGTAGATGAGACGAAAATCAATGAGACGAAAATTCACTTAAAAAAAGAAAACGAAATATGATTGTTGTGTAAATCAAGAGTCTTTTGTTTTGTTTTATATTTATTTCTTGATTGTATTTGTACTTATTTGTTTTCTATGGCAAATTTTTAGCTAGTCAGACAAGAAGGCATTTGTTTTTTAGCTATTGTTGTCGATGATTCATGTTTGTAAAATTTATAATGAGTATTGATCGGGAACGCAATTAAATTACACCTCTTTATAAACAAGTTACATGTTTTCATATTATGTTCATGGTACAAACAATGTTTTCAGTCATATTATGCCCCTTTGATATTTTCTATCACTGCGGCTGTTCCTTTAAAATTGTATTTATTAAAAATATTTTATTCTTTGTCGTTTGCACAACATGTAGGCTACATTTCCAGATAATGTTGTGTTCGTAAAACACCATGTTGTTATAATTACATTTGTATTTCTTTACGTCACATAGGTCATTCATGCATTCTCGTTTAAAATAAATAGTCACATTGCAAGTCTTAAAAATTCAGAAATATTGCTGGATGCTTATCCCAACATTATTCATGAACTGACAATCGCAATTCTTAAAAAACGTAATGAATTTAGAAAAATGAGCCATGCCAACAATTGCAAAGTGAAAGTTGGAATCTTAAAAGATGCGGTGAAAATTAGGAGTGTTGCCAATTTCAAAGGGCGAATAATGGACTTTGCTACACATTAGAAGCAGTTCTAAATTGATACTGGTTACGTACAGAACAAAAATAAGCATACCGTTTGATCTTTGGGAAAATTTGCTATTAACATGAGGTGTCACATGCTGTTTTTATTTTTCAAACTTCACGTTAATTCAAAATGGCGGATTTCAAGATGACTGCCGTCAAGGATATCCTTAGCGTGCCACTTCTCTCTAGGCATAATATGTATTACCGAAACTTTTGTCCAATTATTATCATTAATACGCGGGTTAGAAGCGGAGTTAAGGGATTTTCACACGTACTAAGTGAAGAATTGAATGCCTGTAACTTTTCCTCAAATGGGTGTATCTCAAAAGTAGCTTCACCATTGTTTTTCTGATTAAATTTTATCCCGAAATTATGTATCATATTACCCTATTCCCAATTAAAAAACTTGACCTGAATTCGAAATGGCGGATTTTAAGATGGCTGCTGTCAAGGCCATACCCACCATACAACTTCTCCCTAGTCCTTATATGTATCTACATGATTGTTCTTGCATTAACGCTCCGTTTACAAAGGTTAGTAAGGGACTTCTGCAGTAATCTCTAAAAACCATATCACAACTCTTAAAAATTATTAAAAAAAAGAAAACATGTACCATGGCAAAAATTTCTGTCATCACAAATAATACATATATGTCCTCTATCAGCTAGAAAATAAATTCATTGGAATTGGAACCGGACAATGGGTGATGTCCCTTGTAAGTATAAACAAAGCATTAGTCTATGTATTGGGGATAATAAAAAAGTTAAAAATTACTATTTTAATAGAAATTTAAAACAAATGAAACGAGAGATCTTTTTCTTTTTGTCTATTCGCATTTCACTTCTGATTTGATTATAAGTTCAGTGCCCGTTTGAGGAACAAGGATAAAAGCGACGTGGACCTACAGTTTGAAGTGTGATTAAAATTATAGGAGCTATTGTTGGATCACGTTAGAAGCTTTCACTTCAAAGGCGCGTACGCTAACAGCTCAGCCACGAGAGATATCATACTTAAGTTTTCTTAGAGATGGCCAATTCCGCAATACTTACTGTCCGGAATGCGGAAAGTACAAGTCAAATAGGAAAATTCCGGATTTCGGGTAAATTCCGGATGTTTCCCGAATTCCGAAAATTTTCTGGAATGATTCTGGAAAATACAGTTTCCGGAATCCGTATTCCAAAAGTTTTTGGCCAACTCTACTTTTGATTATGGATATTATATATATATATATATATATATATATATATATATATATATATATATATATATATATATATATATATATATATATATATATATATAAGCTTTGCAGAAATAAATACTTTATTGTTTTCTTCTATAACATTTTGTATACAGAGAGACTGTAAACTTATAAAGAAAAGGAGGTTATCTCAAAGCGGAGAAAACGAGATTACTTTTATGTTTTAAAGTAAATTATGTATAGCACTCCCTTTCTGAGAATCATCATGTCATTAATTATAAGCCAATTTTAATTATTCTTGCATGGTTTTATTATTACATTAGGAAAAGTATTAACCATATACAACGAAGTTATTAAAAGTGAACAAACTTTTCGGTTATATCAATAGAATTTCACATAAATAAACCGAACCTACAGTATGTAAAATATCTTTCAATAAACCTTGATCTCTGTAAAGTGACTACCTGAAGTATTGTTGTCTTTCAAGAAATGTAGCTGGTGTTAACAAAAGTACTTAGTACTAATAGCAGTCATATATATATATACATATTCAGTCTTCTGAGCTGTGATATCCAAATCATTATACTAGAAATAGAAACTTTTGGAAGAATTTGGGGAGCGAGCAGTAAAGTTTCCATAACCCTGCAATGTTGTAACTGTTGTTGGGAAAAATGTATTTTCCCGAACATGCCGTTGTATAACTATGCCTCCAAGGCTGTACTGTACCCTGAATTTTTAGAAATTACTATTCTGGAGAGGCATTTCATAATTTTCCTTATATGTGTATGATTGCCACAATGTTAGCATCATACGATACATCGACAGTTGAACGGTATGGTGAGCGTAGTATAGACACTATAAAGGTCAGGAAAGTGGTAATGCTGTAAACGGATGTTATAATAGTCTTCAGATCGTCAGGCAGCATGTCACGTCATTTTGTTGTGAATAAATCAAAGTCTGAATTTAGAATGTAAAGACAAAACCAGCGAATAATCATTGTGTAAATAAGTGACTGCAGGTGTAGCAGGAGAGTGCGGTAGGGTCTTGAAGATCACGTGGTTCATAGTATATGAGGGATGGACTGACGATTTGTAGGATGGATGGCAACGAGTCCCAATCAAAGTGTTGTAACTTGATACCCTGTGTTGTTTCGTGGATGGAGTGAGCAGAAGTATTGTCTAGGTTACCCTGACTGAATAGAGGAAGCCCATCTCTGCAAATCAGGTTAACTTGCCTCGATGCGAGTGCTCAAAACTATGTGGCCTGTTGTGAATGCAGATGTCACGAGATAATATCGCAGGATCTGTCGTGTGCTATCACATCTTCGATAACATTTTTCGTGTTGCAAAAGAGTTTCCACTAGTATGATGGGGTAAAGAAAGTAGTATTGGGAAATGAGGATCTTTGTGTTAGAAGAACAGTGATTAAAATTTGGTTCCCGAGTACTTGCTAGTCTTCAAGTTTCAACATGATTAAATTGGCTATATACCGGTATTGAAATAAAGCATCCCATAGCCGGTATATGTGTTTTACTCTGGCCTGAAAATTTTAAGTCTCTAACCGTAAGTCCAGTAACTTTTGTGCTCAACGTAGTCAGACAGCGCTTGGATAACATTTGCAATCCGCCCACGTGTGTTCCAGATATGCAAAGATTTAAATAAACGTAAAATTCCATACATGAAAAGAGGCTAATTCTTTGTACGACTGATAGGGAAAATTTTATATTGACAGTAACAATGTCCAAGAAAACAATGTGCATTCGATAAAGGAGTAAACAAAAATGCGAAATCCAAAATTTTACGGGCCGACACCCAAAAAACACAGGAGATAAAGAGGAAAGAAAAATCTAAAATCATATGAAGATAAGAATGCCATAGATACACTGACACAGAAAGAAATTCAAAATGATTAAAGTAATCAAAATGACATTTACGCAACAATATAGTAAGCAAACATTGTATCCACAGACATGCTCAACAACATGATATGTAATACAGTGTTGCCAACTGAGCACTAAATTAAGTTCTGTTAAATTGTACGGAATACAGATTATAACATGTAGCAAATCTAATTATGAGTAGAATCATACCTATGAAGTCATGATGCACAATGTTGCCAACGTTTGAGGATAAACCTATATGAATCTCTATATGAATCTCGGAGGTAAAAAATACATACAGTAGACGATAATAATTAAATGAAACCAATCTATGAGACAACAAACAAGAATATAATCACTGAAGTACAAAAATAACGGACGAAGCACAGTGTTTTGGTGTTCCGTGCCAATTAACATAACTTCATTTTATGCTCCGTAGGCAACACTGAATTACATATTACGTTATTCAGCAAGTATGTGGGTAAAATGTTTGCTTAGTATACTGTTGTAATTATCATTTTGATCACATTAATCATTTTGAAGTTGTTTCTGTGTCGGTGTATCTTTTGTATTGCTATCTTCACATGATCCTAAATCCTTCTTTCCTTTGTATCTCCTGTGTTTTTTGGTTTCTGCCCGTAAAACTTTGGATTTCTCAAATTTCTTCACTCCTCTATCGATTGTGCATTTTTTTATTGGGGAATGCGACCGTCAATATATGATGTTCCCTTGTGAGTATGGATTAAATAGCTGTCGTTGGCATTACGCATTGGATGCCCTGGTTCGGTTCTCTGAAGGAGTTCCTGTTGTTCGGTCCTGACGTTAAGCTGTAGGTTCACGCATCATATAACTGAAAATCAAATAAAATGAAATCAAATAGTTTCCATTATTCAAGTGTTTGCATATTGTGTTATAATGAGAACAGTATATCATGAACAGAATCTACAAAATGTTAGAGATGTAGTCTTTCGTGATGACGTTGCTTCTGTTATCTCCATTATCTTTTTATGTACTAATTTAGAGTCAGATAGTTGAATTAGGTGTATTTAAATGTGTTTATATAAGTGCATACTGGAATACACTGAAGTGTAAAAAATCATGGAACAGGAGAAAGTAGCTGGTTGGTGTCGCGAAAATATCACGGAAGATATATAAGATTACAAATATCACTTCAGTGATGTTATTTGGACTTCTACGACTTCCGAAAAACACCGTGTTTTGCAACGATACTAAACCGATGCGAATTATTTGTATTTGAGTGCGGGATGTTAGTGCTAAAGGAATGGAAAAGGTGATTTCAAAAGGAATGGAAAAGGAATACGCACGTTGAATTATATCACTTTTCAGTGTGAAGTGTGGACCATGAGTAGCATGTTGGAGCTTTGCAACATTTCAAGCACAGTGGTGCATCTTCCCAAATTCCCGGCAAAAATCCTGAAATCGATATCGTGAATTTAGCTTTCAATGTTATTATAAATTGAAGAGGAAGGATGTGGCTTTCAACTCTTTTTAACCTATCTCTTTTGAGGGATATACGTAGCTAGAACAGATTCTGCACGACCTAGTAACACTGTGGCTCAGGTTTCATAAAATTAATATTGCTATTTATGATTACAGTCAAACCTGCTGCTTTAAACTGCTATTTTACTCCTAATTATATACACGACTCAAAAGTGCATTATCACCTGCAATTCTCCTTTTTCTGCAATAGTAGGCAACTCAAAACACTAGGTCGTTGGGTTGGTTGAGAATTCGAAAAGCGTTGAATCAAAGCTCAATTTTGTTATCAATATATCATTGCGGCAAACTGCAAATAAAAGAATAAAATAGATTGGTAAAAATGATGGTTTTATTATTGTGAGGAAAATGGATGACAGAAATAGGTACAAAGAGAAATTATTTGAGCAGTTCAAACAAGATGAATGGTAAGAAATAGATATCGGAGGAAAGCAGTTTCTTTCTTTTTTGAAAAAGCCTCGTAAAATGGAAAATATGTTAAATAGTGTGAAATTTTAATCTAAATGCCTTGGCAGCACAACAACATACATCCACAGGGAACGGAAAGAGAGAAAACACATCTAAGGGATACCATTAGCGTAGTAGACTACTTGCGGACCCCCCATGCAAGATAAAGAGGTGGGAGTCTACTTGTAAAACCAATTGTTATAATAATAATAATAATAATAATAATAATAATAATAATAATAATAATAATTATTATTATTATTATTATTATTATTATTATTATTATTATTGAAAGTCGTTTCTTTTCAAAAATCTGATTCTGGATGAGAGCATGTCTGCATATAACGGTCACGTCTGCAGTGTTCGTCAATGAACAGTCTGAAAGGCCAAATAGAATGGAAATATCAGATAGAGATAAACAAGAAAAAAACTTTCTTATGATATATTCTAGATAAAAGTTCGAAGCACTTGTTTATGACTGGCGTTTTTTTCTTTTTTTTAGAAAAGTTTTGGCGCTAACAATTTACAGTATGTAATGTTGCAAATTTGCTAGGCGATCTTTTACTTTCCTATCTGTGACAATAAAGAAATTGTCATTGGAATACATTATTGTAAAAATTAAGTTTTCTTTCGTCATCCATCGTTACTCTTATGCCTTGACCTTGGATTCCTATGCCTTGGCCCCCTAAGATCGATATGGAATATTTAAGATATTGATATATCGATGTTGATATATTTGGGATATCGAATATTCATATGTGTCAATACCAATATCTACGATATCGATATATCAACTTACCGCACAGGCCTACATCCGATAAATGATGCTTCAAAATAATGGAATGAATAACCAAAATCTAAATACGTTCTTGCATTCCGTATCGATGTTTGAGGGGGGAGAGTGTGAAAAAAAGTTAAAATAAAAGTAGTTATACTTCCCTCTTAATTGTAAGACTATTACTATTACTATTTTCCTTTTAATTCTCTTTCTGATTGCCAACAGAAATCAGCGACACTACACATGCTTTGCTTAGTATAGCAATATACTCTATAATATTTCACAACTAAGAAAATCGGAAGATAAAATTCTTGTGATATGAAAGTGCAATGTTCTACAAAAAAAATCATAATTCTCTGTCCTTATTTCTGTCAGTAATTTTGACATAGACTCAGAACTTTCTATTAATAGAACTAGAAATGAAAGATTTAATTCCTTTTTTCTCTCATACTAAGAGACTTCTGCGTTTTGCTGAGAGTATCATTTTTAAATATATAGGCCCCTATTCCGGGCTAGTTCTGTCTACCGATGTTTCGAGTTAATCGGTAACGAAATATGTAAAGTTTGTCGACTCTAAGATCTAGACAGTTTGTAAAAAGACATTCCACATTTCATGTTGCTATTTGTTTATTACAAAAACACTTTTGATTGAATATTTTCATGGTGAATTACTAAGCTTATGCACTCCGAAAATAAGTACAGCTAACACCTTGCACCTAGGGCATACAATATCTACCTTCTTATCCCACAGTAGTGTCTGGTAGAGACTCCCACTGTCTCTCCGCCTTTCCTCTCTCCCACACTAAAATAATCAACTACAAGTGCACAATTATAATTTCAAAATATACATGCCTTAGTGCCAATAAAATAAAAGAATAAAAATGAGACGAAACGGGAATCATAAATTGAAGTACAGAGAAACTTATACTATCTCAATGAAAAATCGAAACTAATAGATATATGTTAGAGGTACGAAAGTGAGATAGATAGAGAATAAAATATATAGGAAGGAAAAGAAAAGGGAGCAGAAACAAAAATATTTGATTTAAATGTAATAAGAAAAGAACCTAACATTGTAAAATTCCGTTTCCAGAAATTAACAGAAATACAGAAAAAACATTTTAATGCTTCTCAGAATTATTCGAAAATATACGTATACGATGCTTGAAAAAATCATTAAGTCGCTTTCAAAATGATTGCCAAACTTCGTGATCAAATTAAGTGCTCAATTTCCAGTGAAACTGAAAAGTTGGGACACACATCTAGGACCATGCCAAAATTTTAACATACATTCTGTCTTTCCGCGTGGTTCGGTTGCAAATTCAGTAGTGCTTATTTAACGTACTGATCTGAAATGCATTGTAATGAACTTAGGTAGCCTAGGTCATACCTTCCATTCCAGAATACTAATCCAAACAGAGCAAAAAAAAAATCAAACAGAAAGAAAGAAAGAAAATATGAAAAAAACAGGAAGAAAAATGAACAAGTCCTATTATACTGCTAAATTTCTACTAGAAGGGGCCTACGTTAAAATTGCAAATTGTATGATAATGAAACGCTACAAATGTTTGAAAGGGAAATTGGATGTTGGTTCCTTATAGACGTAGGAAACCTTGCATATTTCGCAGTTTAATTTTGTATCAAATTAATAAAAATAGAATTTCGCTTTAAATAATTCAAAAGAAAGCCATTTTCTACTCATTTCTTAGCATTTGTATGTTCACTCTCGATTCCACCTATTACGGATATAAAGTTGTATTATCAATGATAGAACGAACACGCTATAGTTAAACGGATCATCACAGAGACTCGTTGATTTGATTGAGACTCGGTAACCCACAGGGAAAGAAGCTTTACTTGCTTCCTTGACTTAGAGTGTGTATGTGTGTGTGTGAGCGAGAGAGAAAAGAGAAAGATGCAAGGCATGATAAGGAACCGTCAAGATAGATGAATAGAGAGTGAGAGAGCCGAACATAAATATGAAAACCGCTTACCATCATTCTGTATGATGAAGACTGCACACACTGTTTATTCGGATTATTTCCTTCCAACTTCTCCAACCAACGTTTCTAGCGATTGTTTTATATAAAAAGGTAATACCTGACTGGGATTTGAACCATGAATTTACGTTTGCAAGTCTAGTACGGTACCAATAAACTAACTGTTACTTTACCAGAAACATATTTAACAAAAGGTATAGTGTTTCTTTCTAAAAACAATGACATGAAAAGTGGATACTACAGACAAATTAAGTGCTTCGAATTATCCTGGTAGCCCTCAAAGTTATTATTATCCCTTTCACAACCAATATTTGTAAACCGTTTCTATCATGATAAAGGTGTTTGCTTCCACATTCTTACGGATTGCTCGTTTAGTATCAGAATTTAGTAAATCGTCGTTTTGAACCTATACTACACGTGAGTCCAGGACGTTAATTCTACCCTATCCTGTCACCTGAAACTATAACTCAAATCTCAGTAAGTTCAGTTCTGCTCTTTGGAACGAACCGGCTTGTTTCTGTAAGGTTATTTACACCAAAGTGCACGCCGAAGTTTACTTATTCGACGACCTGGAGGCAAATTAGGGCTCACTAATAAACAACATACAATCCAGAAAAAGATACAGAAATAATAGGATACTATGCAGTACTTATGCCGTCCATGTTCAACAGTACACTTATGACAACAACAACAACAACAACAACAACAACAACAATAATAATAATAATAATAATAATAATAATAATAATAATAATAATAATAATAATAATAATAATAAAAGTTGATTTTCATTGTGTAGTTGTGATTTGAACATATAATATCAATATGCAGGATGAATCTCACGAACGGTCTTTGAAGATTAGGCGCTTGTTCCATTTACTCTTCCGTTTCGAGACAATCCACGCACGTGGTGTTTATCCATCATAAAGTCCGTATGATATTAGGTGATATCGTTCTTATGTATACTTAAATGTCGGGCCCAGTACTACACATGTTATTGTCGAATAACTCAACCTTGTGCATAGCGTTATAAAAAATATTTATTTACATTATGTGTGCGTGGACATCTAGTATTTAGAATGGCTCGAGCGGCTCGTCTCAGGGCTGAATCACCACTGGTTACAACCGAGCCGAGCCGAAAAATGAGCAACAAAGCCGGCTCGACCCCTCGGTTCAGTTAGGCCGAACCAAGCCAAACCGACCGCCTCAACCGAGCCGGCTTGATCCAATGGCCCATCTGAGCTGAGCCGAACCGAGTTGATGGCTGACCTGAGTCGAGCTGAATCCAACCGATGGCAGACCTGGGTCGTGTCCTCGGTTCAGTTAGGCCGAGCAAGCAAAGTCGAAGGCTCATCGCAATAGAGCCGGCTTCATACGATGACTGAGATGAACCGAGCCGTGCCAGCCTTGTTTCACCATTTCGTAGCAGGTATTTAGCAAATTTAAATACAAATGTATTTCATTGCGAAACAACTAATTATCTTGATACACTGTATAAAGTATTAACTTTATAATTGGCAAATGTTATGACAAAAATAACCACGTGAATTTGAAGACTTATGTCAAAAATACGTAAATTTTATATATTTTTTTACTTGTTACATGAGCCCTCTATGGTTAAATGCATAACACACCTATGTTTGACGCAGAAGTCATCACGTTTAATTCCCAGTGGAGACTAAAGGCACACAGTCTTGGTGCTGGTTTCCATAATAGAAATAAAACAATAATAATAATTTATTTGTTATATTTACTACAAGCAAGAAATACCTCTCCGAAACAAGCGTCTTTAACAAGTTCAAGTTACAGTTGACTTGCAACGCAAGTGTAACACTTTTCAATTTTGATCAAATGCATTGATCTCCGCATATATGTTTGTTTCCAATCGACCAACAACCAGTTACTACTATGTTACATTCTTAATAATTTTTGGCCGATAAACTCTCTCGCAGCCTTTCAAAACCTCTTCCATACTGTGGGATCCTCTTTGGAGTCTACAATACATGTGAAGGACCCCTTTTAATATATACGGTTAGCGTTTATAATTTTACGATGTTAGTATATATATATATATATATATATATATATATATATATATATAGAGAGAGAGAGAGAGAGAGAGAGAGAGAGAGAAAAAGAGAAAGAAAGAGAGAGAGATTTTGTTTTTCTCTGCAGTGATTGTTACAGTAGTATAATGCCTACTCGGTAATCGGATTGTCTTGGGTTTCAAACATGTGACTGGGCACCTTGACTAAGATGTTTAACTACATAACTAAATCCAGTACGTAAAGAAAACTAAACCACAATAGCCTACCAATCAAGTATAGAGAAAAGTATTTTTCTGAAAAAAAAATAATAACTTCAACAAGTTAATATGATAATAAGTGTATGACTTACCGAGGTACACAATTTCACTCAATGTGATGGTTGGTCTTGCCTTACAGTTACTAACTTAGATATGTCACGATCAAACGAGGAAACTTTTAAGCAAAGAACTGCCGCAGCATAAAGCCTGTTATAGTACTTATACTTTAGATGAGAAAGAGCAGAGAACGTTCATTCACAAACGTGTGTCGTGGCAAATCAGATATCAGTCAGTATGGAAGGTGAATACTTCATTTTCATAACAGAGCCACACGAAGGTTCCAACAACTGATCTTCGTTGTTTGGTAACCCATTTTCAGTCTGCAGGAAAGGATTTTTTACTTACTCCAGTTTTTCTTTGTTTAATAGGAAATATTTCCTGCATTTTAAGGCTATGTTTTCTAAATGTTTTTCAATGTTCATAGTAACATGAAAACTAAGATCTTCTTCAGTTGTTAACAAGAAATTGCTAAGGGAAGACATTCATTTTTCGTCTAGGCCGCTGGACCAAACGTTTAGTTTCTTGTTTGTTGCTTCAATCTTGTCTTCAACCATAAATACAGTAACACTTTTGATTTGAAGGCTTGTATTTAAGGCGTTTAAAAAACTGAAAAATATGTAAAATGTATGCTAGAACTGAGAACCAAGTGAAATCTTTCAGACAGTAACTCAATTCAAATTTGGAGACTAAAAGAAATAACCTGACTTCATCGCGGAGATCGAAAAGACGAGTCAAGACTCTTCCATGAGATAACAATCGAAACTCGGAATGTAGCAAGAGGTTTTGTGGGTAACTCCCTATTTCATTGCACGATGCATTGGATAATCGAAAATTAAGAGGATGAGAGTTAATATAATTCACAGTTTTCACTGTATCATCCAGAACACTTTCCATTTTGTATGGCATATGTCGTAAAGGTAATGCTTCTCTGGACACTACAGTGAGTCCATTTGCTAGCGGAGCAACCAATTGATTCCGTGCTATCAGTCCTTTATGTTAGCCAGTCATTTCTCGAGCACCGTCTGTGTTAATGCCATCACAACGTGACTATTCTATGTGATTCTCCATCGTAAAAGAATTAAGTATTTTAAGAAAAATTCTGAGGTTTTGTGTAGCGGAAGCTGTTTACAGAACAAAAGGTATTCTTATATGGTACTGTCGTGTTCGTATCTGATAAAACCTAATAAATTTGGCTAATCCGAAACGTCCGCACTTTATCCAGTTTCAAAGTGAAGTATTCAGTGTCCATCACTCGTGCTATTAGCATGTCCTGTACATTTTCAGCCATTTCTTCGATTCTTCTTTTATGGTATTGTTAGACAATGAAATTGAAGATAACTCATTTGATATTTTTTCCCAACCATTAGCCGTGTCATTACATTTTCAGCTGGTAGAACCAACTCTTCATCAATTGAAAGAGGTATTTCTTTTTCGCAATTAATAAAGCAACTTCATAAGAAGCCAGCACTGCCTTATCGTTATTTTTTCCAGATGAAATATCCTTAAGTATATTTTTCGAAGCACAAAGTTCTATTAGCTTGCTTCTAAAATAATCACCGGCTTTTTAACAAGCTCAGAATGTTGACTTTCGATATGTCTTTGCAGTTTCAATGGTTTCATGCACTCATTCGATAGCACTTCGTCATAAACAACACGCCGTTCTTGAACACCCTTTTCCTCAACTACAGTAAATTTCATCTCTAAATATTTATCAGAATATTTTCGTAATTTCTTTTGAACCCGCACAGTTTCCATACTATCTCCTTCTATAGTATCATTAGTTTCTCTTCTTCCGCGTTTTGCGAACCTGAATTCAGCCACCGTTCACGCACACTATTGTCCAGTAACACCAACTATCAAATAGCTGTGTTCTAAAATATGATTCACAGTATTTATTTTCAACCCCTTCAAGAATTGCACCCGGAACTAGATAAAGAAACAGCCAGGTGCGAGCTTCTCCGCCGAGATGCTCAAGAACCACAGCATAAGTTCAATGTACCCAGTTTGTTCAAAATATGGTTGGGTTATACTCCCGCATGTCACTTGTCAGATTTTCTCTTACCACCTACCTCATTCGGCAATTCAGCAAAAGCATTTGTAAATAAATAATCTGGAGGAAGCAGTACTTTTCGCACTTGTAACGACAAAAGCTACGAAATGTGTGCAGGGGGAAGAGAAAGAAAATAGCTGGGGGCAAGGGTTTCGACAAACGAAAGAATGAAGAGGAAGAATTACACTCGTTTCCTCTCTCTTTCTGAGTCACCTGTCTTAGCAAAAAAGATTTTCGTTTGAAGGTATTTTCAAGCACGTACTGCAAATCAGTCTCTACACGCTTTTTGCCTCTGTTAGAAAAAAGAACGTTGCACTATAAAGCAACTTCATGACAGAATATCACTTCTCACGCAAATTGACTTTGCAATATGAAAGCCATCAGACTTTGCTCAGTTGGGTTATCGATCATCACTTCTTCTTGTTTAAGTGGTAGAACTTGCATTTTCTAACCCAACGTCTATCCTCATAGCTGAAACGGAGAACATAATTTTAAAAATGATGAATTTAAGACATAAACCTCTGTATTTGTCGCCTATTTATAGTGTTGTTCAAGTTGAAAGACTACAAGACTCTCGCAAGTGGGCTTCATTTTTGTCTGAGTCTTGCAGACTTGGTCTTGGACTTGTTTTTGAACACTTGATCTTGGTCTCGGTCCTGCATATGAATACTCGGTCTTGGTGACCAAATCAAGGAGTTTTCACCGAAGTTAGCATTCTATCAGTCCCATAAAGTCATACATGGGACTGACTCTCATATGACCTCAATCTCCAGACTGGAGGTAGAGGTCGATTGGTAGAGACGTTCAAATTTTGATGTCGATGAAGATTGTTTGATTGTTGGAGTCTGGTGGTTGAATGGAAGTTGTAGTTCGGAGATGGAAATCAAACCGTGTGAAGTTCAACGAACAATCAGAGTTTGAAGGTTGAAATTATAGTTTCCTAGGAATAGCATAGTCAACGGCTCGAGCGGGCCAGCTCATGGCTCAGTTACCAGCGAGAGGAGACGAGAAGTGAGCCAAATCGACAACTCATCCAACCGAGCCGACAACTCACTTCATGGCTTCCCTGAAGAGAGCCGAGCCAAGCTGATAGCTTACAAGAGTCGGCCGGAAAAGAACCCATAGCTCACCTGAGCCAGCCGAACCATGCCGATGGCTCATCGCAAACAAACCGGCTCGAGCTGATGGCTCATCTGAGTCGAGCCAATACGAGCCGATGGCTCAACTTAGTCAAGCCGAACCGGGCCAATGGCTCTCCTGAGCCGAACCGATGGCTCATCTTAAATGAGGCGGCTCCAGTCGATGGTTTTAGTTGGACGGAGCCGAGCCGGAGCTAGAGCCGAGCCCATATCTTATGCCTCGAGGAGAACTGATTGACATCACTAGGTTTAAGTCCGTTGGAGACAATAGAACAATGTAGTCCTAAATATAACATAAAAACCAAACGTGTAAGTACTTTCGCTAGGAGCTAAGGTATTCTTTTTCGACTTCCGTAGTAATTATTACTGATAATCTTTACTACCGGCAATTTTTTGTCCTTACGTATTGTTATTCTTTTTTTTATTTTAAAAATATATCCAAACAAATTCCACCATAATTACTGTTCTTTTGTATGTACACAACATTTATAATTGAAGAAGAAAGATAACTAGACGTTCCGACGTAGCTGCCAAAGAGTTAAAAACAAAGGTCGAGGAATTGGAGTTCGAACCCATACTCATGGAATCAAAAGTATTAGAACCACTTTGCGAAAACCGCTTGGCCATAATGATTACGCTTAGCACCACGTAATGTATTCAAGTTCTGTTTTACCCTTATTGTGAGTATGCGTTTGAATGTAAATATTTAATTTTTTTTTAAATTTTGACAGCTACGCGGAACGTTAACTGTTTTTTCTTTATCAATTTAATGTGGTGTTTTCATTCAAAATAACAGTAATTTTGGTGGCATTTATTTAGATATGATTTTAAAATAAAGAAAGAGTACAAAGATAATGTGCAAAGCAAATATTACCGGCACAAAACAATATCAATAACATTCACTACGAACGTCTAAAACCAACAGCTGAGCTTCTAATGATGAAACGTACAATTTTTACTAAAGAAGGTTAAGGTTCACTGCTAAGATATGTAGTTCTCAATGGACTTGAACCAATGTCCACGTGCACAAGACGTAAGTAAATATTTTTGTAACGCTGCACACAAGTTTGAGATATTCGATAAAAACATGTGTAGCACTGGGCTCGACATTTAGTATTCATGAGATCGATCTCACCTAATGTCATACGGACTTTATGGTGGATAAACACCTCCTGCATGGATTTTCTGGAAGAGTAAATGGAATAACTGCCTACTCTTCAAAGAATGTTCCCAAGATTGACTCCGCATTTTGATATTATTATTCACTGAGATGACTACTACACAATGAGCTCAACATTTATTATTATTATTATTATTATTATTATTATTATTATTATTATTATTATTATTATTATTATTATTATTATTATTATTATTATTATTATTATTATAAGCGTAATTTGGAGCTTGCACGGCGTAATTACTGTACAGTATGTTAAGATTTACGTATTTTTTCTGGATATATAATATTTTGTTTTTTTACTGAGCACTTATTTGTCTCCAGGTCTTCGTATATATGACTTTCTGCGTGCATCTTGGTGTAAATAACCTTACAGAATGATGCCGGTTCGTCTCAAAGAGCAGAACTGAACTTACTAAGATTTGAGTTATAGTTTCAGGTGGCAGGGTAAGATAGGGGTAATATCCTGGGTTCATTAGTATAGGTTCAAAAAATATTGATGAAATCCTGGTCATACCTAAGGCAATTTTTAAAGTGATCGTGAAGAATCAAAGAGTGACTTCTTATACTAAACAAACGATTCGTAAGAATGTGGAAGCAAACACCTGTATCATGGTAGGGACGATTTTCAAATGCTGGTTGGGAAAGGGCAAATAATACTATGCGGACTACTAGGAATACTCGGAACACTTAATTTGTCTGTAGTGTCCACTTTTCATGTTATTCTTACAATGAAACACTATACCTTATGATAAATCTGTTTCGGGTAAAGAAACGGTTGGTGTATTAGTACTATCCTAGACTCGCAAACGGAAAATCTCTTTTGAAATCCCCATCAGATACTATCTTTTTTTATAAAGCATTCGCTAGCAACGTTCGTTGGAGAAGTAGAGTATCCAAATAAACTGTGAGCAGTATATATTATTAGAAGGAGGAAACAATCCTCTGTAGTTGCGAATTTATTAATATGCTACAAAATTTAATGGCAAAATAAGCATGATTTGCTACGCCTATAAGGAACCATCGTGCAATTTTCGTTTCCAACATTTGTATCTTTTCAATATGATTCAATTCAGACGTTTAAAGTATACGTTTTCTGATAATGGGACTCATACTTCTGGCATTAAAATAGGACTCATTGAATTTTCATTCTGTCTTTTTTTCTAAAGTTTCTTTTTGTGTACAGTTTGCATTAGTAGTCTGAAATGGAAGGTATGACCTATGCTATATACTAGATTCATTATGAAGTATTTCATATCAGTACGTTTAATGAACACTGTCGTATTTACAACCGAACCACGCGGAAAGACAAGATGTGTGTAGACTGTTCGCATGATCCTCGATGTGTCTCGGAACTTTTCCGTTTCACTGGAAATTGAGTACTTGATTTAATTACCAAATTTAATATTGATTTTGAAAATAACTTAATGATTTTTTCATGCATCCGCTAGGTATTTATTCGAATACTTCTGACAAAAATAAAAATATGTTATTTATTATTACTGTTGGATTTCTGAACCGGAACTTTATAATGTTAGGTTATTTTCTTACTACGTTTAAATCCAATATTTTTTATCTGTTCCCACTTTTATTTTTTTCTTCTATCTCTTATTCTCTCTCTGTCACACATGTTTACCTCTAACAGATGTCTATTTGTTTCAATTATTCATTGAGATATGAAATGAAATTAAATCCTTGAGTATTACTTCCCACGGTTACGGTCCGGCTAGGCTAAAGTAGACGGTGATGATGAGAAACGAATGAAATGGTGGAATGAAGAAAGTGGGAAGAAACTGGAGAGGGTCGAGGAAGCTTACACACAATCATTGAGATGTCTTTAAAGTTCTCTCTACATCAACTTATGAATCTCGTTTCGTTTCATTTTTATTCTTTCGCTTTAATGATACTAACAAATGTATATTTGAAATTAGAATTGTGCTTTTGTTATTACTGATTTTAATATGGGAGAGAGGAATGGATTAGTGAGAACGGGTTTCTTTACCAGACACGAGTATCGGATAAGAAAGTAGATATTTAGTGTCCCAGTTGCATTGTGTTACCTGTTGCATTTTTTGATGATGAGTGTATAGGTTCAGTAATTCTCAATGAATGCAGTCAACCAGAAGTGTTTTTGGAACAAAGAAATACCAACATATAATGTGAAACCTCTTTTAACAAACTCTAGAGATCTTAGAGTCGAGATACTTTACTCTTTCCGGTACCAATTACCTCGTAATTACGGTAGCCAAAATTAGCCTACGGTAGCCGAAAAAGGACACCTACAAATTAAAGAACGAGAATCTCAGAAAGATGGAGAAGTCTTTTACCGTGAGAGAGAAAAAAGAATTAAATCTCTCATTTCCAGTTCCATTAATTCTGTAGTTCTAAGTCTGTGCCAAAATTACTGACAGAAGTAAGAACAATGAATTATAATTATTTTGTAGAACATTCCACTTTCCTATCACAAGAATTTAATTTTCCGATTTGCTTAGTTGTGAAAAATTGGAGAGAACGTTGCTAATTTCTGGTGATAATCAGCAACAGAGGTAATAGATAAATTACAGTATTAGTTTTTCATTAAGGGGGAAGTATAACTACTTTTATTTTATCAATTTATTTAAGCTTAACATGTTAATTTTAGTTCACTGTTTTCTAATTCTCAGCCAACCTAACAACTCAAGTTTGTTGGTTGCTACTAATGCAGGGAAAGGAGAATTGAAGGAGGTAATGCACTTTTGGTGTGGTCCATACATATTATGATAAACTGCGCAGTTAAGTTTACGTTAGTGTTTACTAATTCTCGGAATAAATTATACAGAGACCCCTCTTTCTTTCATTTACTTTCAGGATCAGGAGCCTAAATAGAACTCTAACCATGAAGCAATTACTTGATTTTTTGCAAGAAAAGAAAAAAATCAAATAAAATGAAATTTTTTGAGCGATTATATAGTTAGGCCATCCGGGTCTGAACTGAAATGGTCTAAATATTTAAAATGTGTGTTGTATCGCTTAATATGCGACTTTAAAAGCTGATGGTAAAAGGCAAGATAAAATACATAATTATTTCTTTGAAAAACGAACAGTGACTGGGAAAGAGTATTATTTTTCCGGTCAATGTCGCTGAAATGCATCAATGACATTCGCGCCTAGTGACATGATTTTAGGAAAGTACCAACCGTTGAAAAAGTAGGAAGACAGAATCATTGCAAGCAACAAACACTAAATGTAAACTTGCATATGCAACGCAAATGAGCCCATGAGCTGCAGAAAAAAAACGAGGCTGAAAAACTAATAAAGGACATTATTTTTACAACTATAACCAGATCTTTCAAGCATGGAAAGTCATATATAGCGTTGCCAGATTCCGTAGTTCCATCAATGAGGGAAAAGAAATTGTCACTTATCATTGAAGTCAACCTAAAATTTCGCAATATAATGTCATGAGATCAGCAGGAAATAATGTTTATAGTAATATTTTCTTCGGATACGGAACTATTCTCGAAGCTAAAAGAAAGTGCAACCCTGATGAAACAGAGGTTTGTGTTTCTGATAAAGTTACAGAAACAAAGTAGCAAAGTATTTAAAACTCACAGCTAAGAAGGTAATCGAAGTCCAAGGTGTTGTTGTCCATATCCTCAATGCGAAAAATAGGGCAAGTTTTGAAATTATTCCCATATGGGGAAGTAACGGGAGTTCTTTCATAGAGAATTAATCACAAAGTTCGAAGAAAAGACACATCTGATGTAAATATCTTTGTCAAATCCTTCTATACCGTTTAGATGAGAGCTATAAGTAGCAAAATATTTTGGAAAGCCTCGCCCATCATCTCGATTCTGCAGAGTACTGTATAGGGCTGATGTTACAGAAATAGTGACGATGGGAATAGAACTCAATGATTTTTTGAAAATTCCACAATATCCTATAATAATTTACTTTTGGTTTGGTTTATTTTGCAACATGCTTATAATATTGCATTGGCATATAATTATGTGTGTTTTAAATGTATGTAAAGAGTAAGTTTATTTGGTATTTTTGTGCTAACATTTTCATTTCATATTGTGACAATTCATCATTATTAGTAGCTTTCTCTGAAACTAATAGAATAGAATATGCTCAAGAACTTACAAATTGGTTAAATACAAATTACATTGAAAGTAATTACTGAGTGTTATAAATTTAATATACTTCATAATTTCACTTCAGCAGCCAAAATTGAGATGATATCACTTATTCGACCACTCAACCATGGCAGTACAACGGGTTTAAGCTCTTTTATTTATGTACTTAACAACTGAGTGGCCAAAAATTGAAATTATATGCAATTAGATATTTTGGAGAGGGTGTTGTGAAAATATATCAGTGTGCGACGTAACGACGGACCATGTGATGCGAGTGATCATAATCGGTGAAACTAAGCTGAGTCGTCAGAGGAAACAGCCAATTAACTTACAGTAAACATCAATGCCGGACGCCCAAATATCGTTCTCGTTATCGTGGTTAGAGCGCAATTTTCATCCATGAAATATCAGAACCGCCGACAAACATGAGTTCCGCTAGTAGCTACTAATTATATACAGGGACAACGAAAGGAAATATGAATTGGACAATAAATGGTACGGTATCTCTAACACAGTCCTATGATTAGCGTTTCCAGTTATAACGCAATCGTGGAAAACTCAGGATGTGCAAAGATCAATGAAACTATGTCTCAAATTTCATCAATTCGGTCTATAACCTGGTGCTGCATTCGTAATGGTTTGGGACGTGCTTCCGTGGCTTTGGTTTTGAGAATAACATAAACCTTAATTGATAGGCCATCTCTTTGTCCAGTTACTTTGTAACCACATCATGCGTTTTGTGGACTCCTGTTACTTGCCAACAATAGGATTGACAGTATAACGCTGCGTCATAGCACTGAACCGCAATCGTGGGTGAATTGTTTGAAGAGCAGTCTGGTCACTTCCAACTCATGATTTTCTGACGTCAGTATCCGTACATAAATCGTATCTTTCTGCGATTCTTCCGTCGGACTACCAACGACTTGAGACTTTGATACATTGAGTTGCTGCATCCGCCAGTGACCAAGAACTGAATTGAATGGAATGGAATATAAGGTCCCGTTCAGCAGCGAGGTTATATGAGACGTGGACCTACTGATTAAGGTGGAATTCGAACCACATGAGCTCCCGCTGGGAACCGAATCCGGGTTTCTCACGCCAAAGTCGCGTAAATGTTCAAGAATACTTCTAACGTTTTTATTTATATTACTCATGGCTATGACACTTGAGTGTAAAGAATATAGTATATCTATGCGGATATGTTAAACTTAATACAGATACATTGTTATATTTTTTTCTATAGAACAAAATTTCACATTTTTGTCATCTCCTGCTTTTGTGCCTTCAACATTGTTTCTCCTTTATGTAAACTAATAACTTTTTTACCTTAATCTCAAAATATCACACTCAGAACACTATGAGCGTCTACCTAATATCTGATAATGACAATTTTCGGCACGCAGGACAGCAGCAATTCATACAAAGAATGATACTTTAGTAAGTGATTGGAGGTATAGAGTACCACCTCTAAGCACAAACTTCACATGATTATTATCATTCGAAGCAACGTTTAAAGATTTGAAATCGGAGGTACAGTGACATATCAAACGAATGCAATTGGGTAGAGATTAGATGCTTCTGAGAGAGATTACAACAATCAAAATTCACAACTGAAGTCCTAGAACAAATACGGCACAAAATTGACTTCGTAAACAGGGATATAATCCTTCTAACAGATGTATCTCCATTTGAAACAAGGCCATTTGAAATCACATTATCTTCAGTGAATCATAGTGAAACAATGATCGATATGTCGTTATTGTGCTGTTCTCGCCTCGAGTAGTTGTTCCAGTCGACGACGATTATTCTAGCATAACCAGAGATGTGATAATTGTAGCACAAGATTCATTAGATCATACAATATTATGGAAGAGCTGTGTTGTACAATGACGATGGACACATTGACATTCAAAAAGATTTTGATTATGATATGCCGTTAACATTGAAATACGTGTGTAAAATGGGTGCCTCTGGAGACCAATATTTAAGGTGCAACTCGAACTGTTTGTTCGAACACGCTCATATGTTGTCCGTTGCTATAATTTCTTAAAATTAATTGTTAATAGTTTCACAGTTTGCGTCTTCTTTCTGTTTGCACCAACCTAGGTAATCTACGACGCCCGATACCTTTAGTGACATGAGACATATAATAATGAATGGAGCTTGTTTAATCGTTCTCTCGCACCTTAGGAAAACACTATTCACTATACCTTGCTAATTTGCGACAATGTACCAATAGATACTCGTTCTTAGCGCTCTGCCATCACGATCTAGCATATACCAAACTGTGATTCTACGTTCTACCTGGTTCTATATTCAAGCATTGCACTTTCATATCAATCGCTATCTCGGTCAATGTCTGGCGAGTGGGTCTGCTGTGTCATCTGTCTCTTACGTGGGCTAAATGTTTTCTATTGATAAGTAACTGGTGGTAAAAAGTGTTTTTTTTTTTGCTACCCAATCAAATAATATAACACAAACTTATTTGTAAATTATATAATAAGGACATAGTTAACCGAATGATAAACCTATAAGTTTTGCTCTTCCTTACAAACAAGTATAGAATCCTATATCAAATGTTCAGCTGATGCCCAATATTATTTTATACTTGTGGAAGTCAAAATATCAAACAGAACACCAAAAGTGCACTTCCTATAGGTAAATAATTATATATATATATACGTATATATATATCAGTGTTAATCATCTTATGTTTTTATATATTAATATTAAATTTAATTTTAGGAAAATATAAAGAATGTACCACTGAAGGCCTTGCGTGCATTTCTAAACAAATGAAAGGTAAGCAGGCTATGCTAAATAAGCATTATCACTATATAATTTCACTAGTACATACTTTCTATTATTTAATATGAAATAAACATTAATAGAATGAAACTAAAGAATTTTATGAAAACTTAAACTGCTATAAATATGTTAGTTGATTGTCACAAAATATTGACATACACTAATATTTTGAGTAGAATCTATAATCGTATATCTATGCTTAAGTTAAATACAGTATTATTATTTATTTTCTACAAAAGAAACTTAAGTATACGTATAAAATATCATTCAGGAGAACACAGACATACATTATTTCTGTGTTTCAGCCCGAATTTCTCCGACGGCCGCTGCTGTGGTGTGGAAAGAGTTTTAACTGTACTTTTAGCAGTATTAAAAATATAAATTATTTGTATTGTACGTCTCGAGTGACAAACAAAACATGAGAACTGTGTGAAAAATAAAATGTTGTAACCCTCAAAGAAATTTAAAATGTGGATTTTTTATCTTCTTCAGTTCACCTTAGGTCGGGTCATACGTGAGAAAACTATTGTGAGCTTATGTGTATCATTAAGGCAAACAAACCACTTTTGGCACTTGTGTCTTGCATGAATTCAAATGGAAGTTAGAGGATTTTTTCGCTCTCCTGAAAAAAATGTTGGAAATGAGGCTTACGACGCTTTACCTTAACGCCGTTGATGCCCAAAAGAGAAAAATTGAAAGCTCAACAAACAATATTAAATAAATAAACAAAGAAACGGTACGAATGTAAATACCAACCCGAAGTATAATTGTACTTTCAAGGATTCGATAACAGAATTACATTTAAGACGATTTTAAAACTTAACACATTGCACTTTCAAATACAAAAAATCTGTATGGATATTACGGATACATGTACAGTCAGCTACAGTATTAAGTGGAGGTTGGATACATAAGAAATGATAGCTTTTTCCAGTAGCAGAATGGTTTCACTGTATGTCTGATAGTTTGACAACCAACATGACAGCAAATACATGCCCGAAAACATAACATGCCAGGATATCCCTCCATTTGGAGGGAAAAGTGTTACTATCTGAGAGCATCACTTAGAGAAACAACCACGAGATAAATCTGCAGAAATTCCATTCACATTAAGTTCAGAGGTATAGGAATTAATGCAAAGAAAACGAAAAGAATAATACGTTTGATGCAGAAACCAACGGAAAGCTAAACAAAATGAGAAAAGAAGGAAAGAGGGAAAGTAAAGAGCAAAAGACATTGGAATAAATTAAATATTAACACTTAAGGATAAACAGTGTCCGTCTTTCCCCCTGTCCCCGTCTTGAATTTTCTCCCTTCATTGGATAAATCTCTTTCAGTATCAAACGCGAACATCATTTATAGTGTTTAATTCCTTGAAAAAAAAATTAACTCAGTCTAGGCCGAGACTCGAACCCCGGACTCTTAGAATGAAAGTCTCACGCGGTATCCACTTACCTACACAAGCTCTATCTACTATGTTTATAAATCAGGTATTACCCTCGCTGTTATCAAATGTGTTAAATTAGCCATTGTCGGTGAGCCACCCCAGTTCCATTTGAAGTTTAAATTTTATTTACCTCACTTAGCCATCTATGGGTAGCAGTCCCCTTGCTTTCATAAAAAGCATTTGTTCTGTAGATTAAAATCAAGAATGAATGAATCTGTACTCTTGGGAGCTAGTGCACCAACATCTCTCTCTCTCTCTCTCTCTCTCTCTCTCTCTATATATATATATATATATATATATATATATATATATATATATATATTCGTCCTCACGGCATTGTCAAGGCTCTATATTTGTATTTTACAAATATTATTGCAACCGGGTGTATCTGGCTGCCGTATTCGGTAGCCCGATCATCACCCCTGTTCTTCGCGCGCAGTGTCACTCGAAGAACTGAAAACGTACTCTGTACACAAACAGTTTATGGTTGTGAACTCGGAAAGCCTGGTACTTTTGCTTGTGAAGGACAAAAAGTGGGAGAAAATAGGATGAGTAGAATGTAAGGAGGGTTCAACAGTGACTGATACTTGTAAGGACCATATTAATTTGTAGTTCGTGCACATTCCGATTGTAGCGCTACTGTGGCACAACGTATATTGTAACTGTATAACTCTTGTACACCGCTTATAGGTCTATTGGCGTATGTGACGACCGAAACTATGTTGTCATCTCTGACTGCGATAAGGGACTGCCGTGCTGCTTTTGCTTTTCTTGTTTTTCTTTGTCATTTGTGAGACGCCAAACATGTTGTTTTTGCTTGTTACACGCGCTGAACGGGTTCCTGCGGAGCGAAGTATTTAACAAGTCGACTACATATTCCTGTTTGCGATAGTTTTAAATTGGTTAACTGTTGAAAAATATACGAAAATAAAGATGTACTTGTAAAGGTATATTAGTCGAGGACGTAGCTACTGACAGTGTTGATTT
Source organism: Thermobia domestica (assembly GCF_964235325.1). Lineage (NCBI taxonomy): Eukaryota > Metazoa > Arthropoda > Insecta > Zygentoma > Lepismatidae > Thermobia > Thermobia domestica. The sequence goes on from NC_137458.1 coordinate 76,647,530, forward strand.
CAGATTTTTTCGAGAAAGAATTTAATTACAGTTGAGGTGAAAAGGTGACGACCATTTAGACAGCCCCCACCCTTATCAGACTCAATCGGAAATGGTCTCAATCATTTGTACACAAATGTGCAGGCGAAATTTTCGTTTGTACAAAATTAGTGGCGCCGTCAGTACGAAAACAAAGTGGGGGCTGTCTACGTGGTAGCCCCCACCATGTCCAATTCAATCCCAAATTGTCGCAATCGTTTGTACAGAAATGTGCAGGCGAAATTTTCGTTTGTACACAATTAGGGGCGATGCCAGAACGAAAACAAAGGGGGGTGTCTACGTGGTAGCCCCCACCATGTCCAATTCATTCACAAATTGTCGCAATCGTTTCTACTTCGTTTGTACTGAAATGTGCAGGCGAAATGTTCGTTTGTACACAATTAGAGGCGCCGCTAGAAGAAAAAAACTGGGTGAATGTCTAAATGGTAGCCTCCTCAGCATGTCCAATTCAATCACAAAGTCTCGCAATCGTTTCCATATAGCTTAAACAGAAATGTGCAGGCCAAATTTTCGTTTGTACACAATAAGGGGCGCCGCCAGAACGAAAACAAGTGGAGACTGTATAAGTGGTAGTCCCCCACTATGTCGAATTGATCAGAAATTGTCGCAAACGTTTGTAAAGAAATCTGCAAGCAAAATTTTCGTTTTTAGACAATTAGGGGCGTCGCCAGAACGAAAACAAAGTGGGGTACTGTCTAAATATTAGCCCCCGACACCATGTACAATTCAATCACAAATTGTCGCAATCGTTTCTACATCGCTTGAACAGAAATGTGCAGGCCAAATTTTCGTTTGTACACAATTAGAGGCGCCGCCAGAACGAAAACAAGTCTGGCTGTCTAAGTGGTAGTCCCCCAGTATGTCGAATTGAATCAGAAAAGGTCGCAAACGTTTGTAAAGAAATCTGCAAGCAAAATTTTCGTTTTTAGAAAATTTGGGGCGTCGCCAGAACGAAAACACAGTGGGGGACTGTCTAAATGTTAGCCCCGACTCCATGCCCAATTCAATCACAAATTATCGCAATTGTTTCTACACCTTTTGTAAAGAAATGTGCATGCAAAATTTTAGCTTGTACACAATTAGGGGCGCCACCAGAACGAAAAAAAATGTGCGGGGTTTCTAAATGGTATCCCCTCCACCATGTCCAATTCAATCACAAATTGCCGTAGTCGTTCCTACATCGTTTGTACAGAAATATGCAGGCAAGATTCTCGTTTGTATTCAATTAATGGCGCCGCCAGAAAGAAAACAAAGTGGTGGGCTATCTAAATATTAGCCCGCCAACAATGTCCAATTCAATCACAAATTGTCGCAATCGTTTCTACATCGTTTGTACAGAAATGTGCAGGCGAAAGTTTTGTTTGTACAAAATTTGGGGCGAAGCCAGAAAAAAATCAATGTGGGGCCTGTCCAAATGGTATCCCCTCTACTATGCCCAATTCAATCACAAATTGTAGCAATCGTTTCTACATCGTTTGTACAGAAATGTGCTATCGAGATTTTAGTTTGTACACAATTAATGTAGAAGCGAGAACAAAAACAAAGTGGGGCTGTCTAAATAGTACCTCCTCCACCATGTCAAATTCAATCACAAATTGACGCAATCGTTCCTACATCGTTTGTACCGAACTGTGCCGACGATTTTTTCGTTTGTACACAATTAATGGCGCCGCCAGAACGAAAACAATGTGGGGACTTTCTAAGTGGTAGACCCCGACCATGTCCAATTCAATCACAAATTGTCGCAGTCGTTTGTACATCATTTGTACATAAATGTGGAGGGGAAATTTTCGTTTGTACACAATTAGGGTGCCGCCAGAATTAAAACAAAGTGGGGCTGTCTAAATGGTACCCCCCCATTTCCAATTTAATCACAAATTGTCACAATTGTTTCTACATCGTTTGTACAGAAATGCGCAAGCCAAATTTTCGTTTGTACAATATTAGCGGCACCGTTTGAACGAACACAAAGCGGGGACTGTCTAAATGGCAGCCCCCACCATGTCCAATTCAATCAAGAATTGTCGCAATCGTTTCTACATCGTTTGTACAGAAATGTGAAGGCTAAATTTTCATTCTTACATAAATTAGGGCGCCGCCAGAACGAAAACAAAGTGGGGGCTGTCTAAGAGATAGCCCCGCACCATGTCCAATTCAAGCACAAATTGTCGTAATAGTTTGTACTTCCTTTCCACAGAAATGCGAAGGCAAGATTTTCGTTTGTACACAATTAGGAGAGCCGACAGAACGAAAACAAAGTGAAGGATGTCTAAATGGTAACCCCCCCATTTCCAATTCAATCACAAATTGTCACAATCGTTTCTACATCGTTTGTACAGAAATGAACAGGCTAAACTTTTGTTTGTACATAAATAAGGGCGCCGCCAGAACGAAAACATCGTGGGGTGCTGTTTAAATGTTCCCCTCCACCATGTCCAATTCAATCACAAATTGTCACAAATGTTTCTACATAGTTTGTATAGAAATGTGCATGAGTAATTTTCCTTTGTACATAATAAGGATCACCTCCAAGGCGAAAACAAAGTGGGGGCTTTCTAAGAGATAGTCCAATCACCACGTTCAATTCAATCACAAATTGTCGCAATCGATAGCACATCGTTTGTACAGAAATATGCCTGCGAAATTTTCTTTTGTACACAATTAGGGGCGCCACCAAAGGGAAAAAAGGGGAGGCTTTCTAAGTGATAGCCCAATCATCACGTTCAATTCAATCGAAAATTGTCGCAATCGTTTGTACATCGTTTGTACAGAAATACGCTGGCGAAATTTTCGTTTGTACACAATTAGGGGCGCCGCCAGAACGAAAACAAAGTGGGGGCTGTCTACGTGGTAGCCCCCCACCATGTCCAATTCAATCACAAATTGTCGCAATCGTTTGTACTTTGTTTGTACTGAAATGTGCAGATGAAATTTTCGTTTGTACACAATCAGAGGTGCCGCTAGAAAGAAAAAAACTTGGTGCGTGTCTAAATGGTAGCCTGTCCACCATGTCCAATTCAATCACAAATTGTCGCAGTTGTTTCCACATCGCTTAACAGAAATGTGCTTGCCAAATTTTCGTTTGTACACAATTAGGGGCGTCGCCAGAACGAAACAAAATTGGGGGACTGTCTGAATTTACCCCCCGACACCATGAACAATTCAATCGCAAATGTCGCAATCGCTTCTACATCGCTTGAACAGAAATGTACAGGCCAAATTTTTGTTTGCTGACAATTAGGGGCGCCGTGAGAATGAAAACAATTGGGTGCTGTCTAAGTGGTAGTCCCCCACTATGTCCTATTCAATCCGAAATTGTCACAATCGTTTGTAGAGAAATTTGCATGAAAAATTTTCGTTTGTACACAATTAGGGGCGCCGCCAGAACGAAAACAAAGTGTGGCTATCTAAATAGTAGCCCTTCATTATGTCCAATTCAAGCAAAAATTGTCGCAATCGTTTCTACATCGTGTGTACAGAAATGCACAGGCGAAATTTTCGTTTGTACATACTTAAGGCGTCGCCAGAATTAAAACAAAGTGGGGTCTGTCTAAATAGTAGCCACCCATTAACAATTTAATCACAAATTGTCACATTTGTTTCTACATCGTTTGTACAGAAATGCGCAAGCCAAATTTTCGTTTGTACAATATTAGCGGCACCATCTGGACAAACACAAGGTGGTGGCTGTCTATATGGCAGCCCCCCACCATGTCCAATTCAAGCAAGAATTGTCGAAATCGTTTCTACATCGTTTGTACAGAAATGTGAAGGCTAAATTTTTCTTGTTACATAATTATGGGCGCCGCCAGAACGAAAACAAAGTGGGGGCTGTCTAAGAGATAGCCCCCCCACCATGTCCAATTCAAGCACAAATTGTCGTAATCGTTTGTACTTCGATTGCACAGAAATGTGAAGGCAAGATTTTCATTTTTGCACAATTAGGGGAGCCGACAGAACGAAAACAAAGTGAAGGATGTCTAAATGGTAGCCCCCCATTTCCAATTCAATCACAAATTGTCACAATCGTTTCTACATCGTTTGTACATAAATGAACAGGACAAATTTTTGTTTGTACATAAATAAGGGCGTCGCCAGAACGAAAACAACGTGGGGTGCTGTTCAAATGATAGCCCCCCCACAATGTCCAATTCAATTATAAATTGTCGCAATCGTTTCTACATCGTTTGTACAGAAATGAGCATGCGAAATTTTTCGTTTGTACATAATTATTATCACCGCCAAGGCGAAAACAAAGTGGGGGCTTTCTATGTGATAGCCCAATCACCACGTTCAATTCAATCACAAATATTAGCAATTGATTGTACATCGTTTGTACAGAAATATGCAGGCGAAATTTTTGTTTGTAGACAATTAGGGGCGCCACAAAGGCAAAAAAGGGGGGGCTTTCTAAGTGATAACCGAATCACCACGTTCAATTCAATCACAAATTTTCGCAATCGTTTGTACATTGTTTGTACAGAATTATGCATCCAAAATTTTCGTTTGTACACAATTTGGGGGCGCCGCCAGAACGAAAACAAAGTGAAGGCTGTCTACGTGGTAGTCCCCCACCATGTCCAATTCAATCACAAATTGTCGCAATCGTTTGTACTTTGTTTGTACTGAAATGTGAAGGCGAAATTTTCGTTTGTACACAATTAGAGGCGCCGCTAGAAAGAAAAAGACTGGTTGGCTGTCTAAATGGCAGCCTCCCCACCATGTCCAATTCAATCACAAACTGTCGCGATCGTTTCCACATCGCTTAAACAGAAATGTGCAGGCCGAATTTTCGTTTGCACACAATTAGAGGCGTTGTCAGAACGAAAAATAGTGGACGCTGTGTTAGTGGTAGTCCCCCACTATGTCCAATTGAATCAGAAATTGTCACAATCGTTTGTAAAGAATAGTGCAAGCAAAATTTTCGTTTTTAGACAATTATGGGCGTCGCCAGAACGGCAACAAAGTGGGGGACTGTCTAAATGTTAGCCCTTTATACCATGTACAATTCAATCACGAATTGTCGCAAACGTTTCTACATCGCTTGAACGGAAATGTGCAGGCCAAATTTTCGTTTGTAGACAATTAGGGGTACCCCTAGAATGGAAGAAAGTGGTGGCTGTATAAGTGGTAGTCCCCCACTGTGTGCAATTGAATCATAAATTGTCACAATCGTTTGTACAGAAATTTGCAAGCAAAATTTTCGTTTTTATACAATTAGGGGCGTCGCCAGAACGAAAACAAAGTGGGGTACTGTCTAAATGTTAGCCCCCGACACCATGTACAATTCAATCACAAATTGTCGCTATCGTTTCTACACCTTTTTTACAAAAATGTGCAGCCAAAATTTTTGCTTGTACACAAAGAGGGGCGCCACCAGAACGACAAAAATGTGCGGGCTTTCTAAATGGTAGCCCCTCCACTATGTCCAATTCAATAACAAATTGTCGCAATCGGTCCTACATCGTTTGTACAGAAATGTGCAGGCGAAATTTTTTTGTACACAATTTGGTGCGCCTTCAGAAAGAAATCAATGGGGCCTGTCGAAATGCTATCCCCTCTACTATGTCCAATTCAATCACAAATTGTCGCAATCGTTTCTACATCGTTTGTACAGAAATGTGCAGGCGAGATTGTCGTTTGTACCCAAATAATGGTGCCGCCAGAACAAAAACAAAGTGGGGGCTGTCTAAATGGTACCCCCTCCACCATGTCAAATTCAATCACAAATTGTCGCAATCGTTCCTACATCGTTTTTACAGAACTGTGCCGGCGAGATTTTCGTTTGTACACAATTAATGGCGCCGCCATAACGAAAAAAAATGTGGGCGTTGTCTCAGTGGTAGCCTCGAACCATGTCCAATTCATGCAAAAATTTTCGCAATCGTTTCTACATCGTTTGTACAGATATGTGAAGGCGACATTTTTGTATGTACATAATTAGGGGCGCCGCCAGAACGAAAACAAAGTGGGGACTGTCTAAATGGTATCCCTTCACCATGTCCAAGTCATGCAAAAATTGTCGCAATCGTTTCTACATGGTTTTTACAGATATGTGAAGGCGAAATTTTTGTTTGTACATTATTAAGGGCGCCGCAAGAACGAAAACAAAGTGGGGTGCTGTATAAATGATAGCCCACCACCTTGTCCAATTCAATCACAAATTGTCGCATTCGTTTCTACATCGTTTGTATAGAAATGTACATGCGAAATTTTCGTTTGTACATAATTAGAATCACCGCCAAGGCGAAAACAAAGTGGGGGGCTTCCTAAGTGATAGTCCAATCACCAAGTTCAAATCAATCAAAAATTGTCGCAATCGATTGCACATCGTTTGTACAGAAATATTCAGGCGAAACTTTCGTTTGTACACAATTAGGGGCGCCGCCAGAACTAAAACAAAGTGGGGTCTGTCTAAATGGTAGCCCCCCATTTCCAATTTAATCCCAAATTGACACAATTATTTCTACATCGTTTGTACAGTAATGCGCAAACCAAATTTTCGTTTGTAAAATATTAGCGGCACCGTCTGAAAAAACTCAAAGTGGGGGCTGTCTAAATGGAAGCCCTCCACCATGTCCAATTCAATCAAGAATTGTCGCAATCGTTTCTACATCGTTTGTACAGAAATGTGAAGGCTAAATTTTCCTTCTTACATAATTAAGGGCGCAGCCAGAACGAAAACAAAGTGGGGGCTGTCTAAGAGATAGCCCCGCACCATGTCGAATTCAAGCACAAATTGTCCTAATCGTTTGTACTTCGTTTGCACAGAAATGTGAAGGCAAGATTTTCGTTTGTACACAATTAGGAGAGCCGACAGAACGATAACAAAGTGAAGGATGTCTAAATGGTAACACCCCCATTTCCAAATCAATCACAAATTGTCACAATCGTTTCTACATCGTTTGTACAAAAATGAACAGGCTTAATTTTTTTTTGTACATAAATAAGGGCGCCGCCAGAACGAAAAGAACGTGGGGTGCTGTTGATGTGATAGCCCCCCACCATGTCCAATTTAATCACAATTTGTCGCAATCGTTTCTACATCGTTTGTACAGAAATGTGGAATCGAAATTTTCGTTTGTACATAATTATTATCACCGCCAAGGCGAAAAAAAAGTGGGGGCTTTCTAAGTGATAGCCGAATCACCACGTTCAATTCAATCACAAACTGTCGCAATCGTTTCCACATCGCTTAAACAGAAATGTGCAGGCCAAATTTTCGTTTGTACAGAATTTGGTGCGCCGCCAGAAAGAAATCAATGTGGGGCCTGTCCAAATGTTATCCCCTCTACTATGTCCAATTCAATCACAAATTGTCGTAATCGTTTCTACATCGTTTGTACAGAAATGTGCAGGCGAGATTGTCGTTCGTACACAATTAATGGTGCCACCAGTACGAAAACAGAGTGGGGGCTGTCTAAATTGTACCCCCTCCACCATGTGAAATTCAATCACAAATTTTCGCATACGTTTGTACTTCGTTTGCACAGAAATGTGAAGGCAAGGTTTTCGTTTGTACACAATTAGGGGAGCCGCCAGAGCGAAAACAAAGTGAAGGATGTCTAAATGGTAGCCCCTCATTTCCAATTTAATCACAAATTGTCACAATCGTTTCTACATCGTTTGAACAAAAATGAACAGGCTAAATTTTTGTTTGTACATAAATAAGGGCGCCGCTAGAACGAAAACAACGCGGGGTGCTGTGTAAATGATAGCCCCCCCACCATGTCCAACTCAATCACAATTTGTCTCAATCGTTTCTACATCGTTTGTACAGAAATGTGCAATCGAAATTTTCGTTTGTACATAATTATTATCACCGCCAAGGCGAAAGAAAAGTGGGAGGCTTTCTAAGTGATAGCCGAATCACCACGTTCAATTCAATCACAAACTGTCGCAATCGTTTCCACATCGCTTAAACAGAAATGTGCAGGCCAAATTTTCGTTTGTACACAATTTGGTGCGCCGCCAGAAAGAAATCAATGTGGGGCCTGTCCAAATGTTATCCCCTCTACTATGTCCAATTCAATCACAAATTGTCGTAATCGTTTCTACATCGTTTGTACAGAAATGTGCAGGCGAGATTGTCGTTTGTACACAATTAATGGTGCCACCAGTACGAAAACAGAGTGGGGGCTGTCTAAATTGTACCCCCTCCACCATGTGAAATTCAATCACAAATTGTCGCAATTGATCCTACATCGTTTGTACAGAACTGTGCCGGCGAGATTTTCTTTTGTACAGAATTAATGGCGCGGCCAGAAGGAAAAAAAATGGGCGTTCTAAGTGGTAGCACCCAACCATGTGCAATTCAAGCAAAAATTGTCGCAATCGTTTCTACATCGTTTGTACAGAAATGTGCAGGCAAAATTTTTGTTTGTACCTAATTAGGGGCGCCGCCAGAACGAAAACAATGTGCGGGTTGTCTAAGTGATACCCCCCACGACGTCCAATTCAGTCACAAATTGTCGCAGTCGTTTGTACATCATTTGTACAGAAGTGTGGAGGCGAAATTTTCGTTTGTACACAATTAAGGGCGCCGCCTGAATTAAAACAAAGTGAGGTCTGTCTAAATGGTAGCCCCCATTTCCAATATAATCACAAATTGTCACAATTGTTTCTACATCGTATGTACAGAAATGCGCAAGCCAAATTTTCGTTTATACAATATTCGCGGCACCGTCAGAACAAACACAAAGTGTGGGCTGTCTAAATGGCAGCCCTCCACCATGTTTAATTCAAGCAAGAATCGTCGCAATCGTTTCTTCATCATTTGTACAGAAATGTGAAGGCTAAATTTTCCTTCTTACATAATTAAGGGCGCCGCCAGAACGAAAACAAAGTGAGTGCTGTTTTAATGATAGCCCACCACCATGTCCAATTCAATCACAAATTGTTGCAATCAATTGCACATCGTTTGAACACAAATATGCAGGCGAAATTTCCGTTTGTATACAATTAGGGGCGTCGCCAGTATTAAAACAAAGTGGGGTCTGTCTAAATGGTAGCCCCCATTTCCAATTTAATCACAAATTGTCACAATTTTTTCTACATCGTTTGTACAGAAATGCGCAAGTAAAATTTTCAGTGTACTGTGGGGGACACTTCTAAATGGTACAGCCATATGGAGGTTTACGGCTATGGTGCTCCACCAGTTGAGTCCGAAGCATTTGTCGGGAAGTATTGCAACCGAATTAACTTTAAAACGAGGCAGGTGACACAATCGCCAGGAGCTGAAAATTCCCGTACACTTGGGCGAAATTCGCACTACCGTCTGCAGCATCATTTCTCCAAAATGAGATGTATCTTAGACTCTTAGTTCTTATGCCAAACATGCTACTTGATATTTGTTCTATTTGTGAAGATAAAGTGCAACAAAAAATGAAAGTCCAATCCTGTTGCTGTTGGAATGAACTCTCTTTAAGTCGTTTGATCTGAAATAACTTTGCAGAACCTGAATAAATATTCTGCCACTTCAGGGGGGATGTAAGAAGAGCGAATGTTCTCCTCCTACAGTATGAAAACATATACTTTTAGTCAAATGCTTAGCGAGAGTGAGCCCATTGGTATAACTCTTTTATGATTTGAAATCTTGTTCCCAAGTCATCTTATGTGATAACTGACAACATAGGAGAACGGGAGATGCAAATATGATGAAGGAGAAAAACACTCACATGTGCAAATTCAGAATTGGAGACAAAATGATCGGATAGCATCCATATTTTGTCGCAAATTTTTATTTTGTAAGTAGACATGTAAAAGCTCGCCCGAACCTGAGAGCATCCCATTATCAATTGTTGAATTCAAGTGGAGAACTCAGTTGAGAGCATCAGATGATTAGGGAGGAGAGAAACATCTTAAGATATGGAGAACGAAGAATGGAAAAAAATACCAACTTTCCACGACCGGACTCGAACCCTCAACCCCTTGATTATCAACCCACGCCTCAGCTCACTCATCCACGGAGACACACAGGATGACAGACAGTCATACGTCAGAAAAAAACGTACGTTATGACCAGTGATTTATTTGTAAGAGGAAGCTAGAGAAATTCCCCGTCTCTAGTTTTTCTTTCCTTGGCACTAACTTAATTACTGTTGTCCCAGCCTGAGAAGAATACTTTCCACCTCTCTAGAAAATTTCATAAACATTTGCATACACTTTTAGCAACACAAAACATTTATTCATCGATGTTCTGCATAATTATACTTATACAAACGAATTATTTCCAATTCTATGAATTCCCGTACCAAGTAAACAGAACTTCTCAGTATGAAATTCTATATCTCGCGAATAGTTTTGCAGAAAATACCTAAACTAATTTTTCTATTGGGCACAGGGAGAAGCACACACGCGGGGTTTAGGAAGCAGATTGCGCCCATAAGATTTGTTTTGGTCAGTAAGAGACATACATTTACATTCAAATGGCAAAATCACACGTTTAATTATACCATAATTTTATTTTTAAGAGCGCCAAATGCGTAGAACAAAGGCATTCTTCTTGGCTTGGAAGAATAAAATTATGGCTGAAAGTGGAAGTAAACAGACTGATTATGATCAGGAACAGTGGATGCTACCAAGCAGTGGCGTAGCCAGGAGGTTTGGAACGCCCGACATTTGTAGAAGTTGTTAATATAAGGCCTAAGATTGCGGTTTTATTTAAACTTTCCCGGGGTGAACCCCCGGACACATCCCAAACGAACATTTAGCCAGCGGTCCTCCTGAAATCAAATCTTGGCTACGCCCCTGCTACCATGTGATGTATTCTCTGTCACATAAGAAAATGCATGTTTTCCGTGGGATACTATCTTTTCCCCATTACTATTAGAATGAAATCGCTACACATTCCTTGCTACCATAAAACTTTTAAATGTTTTAAAAGTTTTTAAAGTTGAATTTCTAACCTAATGATAACTGCATGATCTATCTCTTTGCAGTTCACCCAAGACACTATAGAAATATCGTAAAACTTAATAAAAGGAAAAAAAGTTCTTTCACAGCGTGAAGCTTACGATTATTGCCATATATTTATAGCGTAGATGTTTCGTGCACCTTATTCCGTAGCTCATTGGATCCGTGCAGACTTCATATTTCCTCGCCCCGTGTTCGAATCTTCGTGTCGCTATTTTTTCTTTTTATTTTATTATTAATCAGATATGCTGCAAGTATTTACTTATTTTTTTCTTGTCAAGCGGAAAAATGAAGTACAATTTTACAAGGGTAAAACTCTAGATTTGACTGTTAATAAAAACTATGAATAAGATTACAGCTCAAAAAAAATTGAATATGGTCAAGGAAATGGATTTCAGCAGTTTTGTGTGTGATCAGCACATTGACTTCCATCATCCCTATTTCTGGAACTAAATATCACTAATTATGTTTTTTCTCGTTTTTATATAAAATTCGCATCTTTTAGTTCTTAACAAAACAGATTATTGTTCAAACTGTCACTATGAGATTACATTTCATTATATAATGGAATGAAACATATATATATATATATATATATATATATATATATATATATATACTTAAAATATCGAAAATAATATGACAAATATTATGAACAATTTTATAATGGAACTAAGCAATGTTTTATAATACAATAAACTGAATGAAATGCAGGGAATTTGAAGTTAGCGATAATATTGCCAGTAGATTCTGAAATGCAAGTTTCCTGAACATATATGGACACTTCACCTTGAAATATATTCATTGAATTTTATTCTCGGTAGAATCGGAAATATGTTAAGAACTTTAAACTTTGAATAACGCAACGCAAGTTTGAATCCCATGGTTGTGATATGTCGTTACAAACTCACTCTTTTTATATAAATCAATCAGTCTAAAGCCGGATATTTGATCAAAAAGTATTTTCTCCTTTGCGTATATTTCAGGGAGAAAATTTAACGTCAACTTTTTATTAGCAAATGTAGCAACTGATCAGATTGAATAATGCTGAAAATAGCCTACTTTGCTTGCTAGAACTTATGTTTGGTAGAAGTTCATATATCAAATCGTTTTTTTTTTTTTGTTTGTTTCTTTTTTTCTTAGGTTTCTGAATACTTCTGAAGATTTTAATAGAAAGCTTGTAATTATACATTTATGATTGCTCTGTTTGATATGAAAAAAATATTTATTATGAAAAAAATGGTCTGCAGAGCTCTTTGTGGAATGTCTGTTATTAGTTGTAGTAGCTGCTTTTACTTTAGCGTCCCATTCAGCTGCGAGGCTATATGAGACATGGACTTACAGCTTAACATGGGATACGAAACCGTAGGCTTCTACTGAGAATCGATCTCCGTTTTTAGGAAAAAATCTAACCACAGTCAGTTCCTACCCGTTGGTGTTAGAACATACCCTTTATTATACTGGTATTTTGAAGCAGTGATAATTGGTTACGAATTTCGTGACCTGGAAGCAATCACACTCGTGTCCCAGCATGACCGGAACATACGTTGGGACGACGACGCGTTGTCATTACCCACGATGAATTTGTATGATACTGTTAAATATTAAAGTTAATACATCATTTTTATATCAATAAATAACTTAGATAAAAAAGACAGTAAGAATATTATTAACGTATATCTACATAGTATATAAATGGAAAAAATGCGCTGTCTATCATAACGAAAAATGGGTGAACCGTTTGAAATGAATTTTATTGGCAAAGTTAACCTCTAGCTTGGACTAGGTTGTTGAGATCTTGCTCGGGAGAGTACTCCCGGAAGTAGTAACTAAATACACGATTCTGGTTGGCGTTATCCGTATCTTGCCACGTAGCCTATACCTGTGTATATAACAGAAATCGTACACAACATAAATAACAGAATTCCGTGGTCGTGCGCGCTAGCGTTGTAGGCTGGTAACAAGAATTGCTTTTGGCGTGAGTTCAAACCAGGCCGAAGAAATTTTTCTATTTTTTTAAATCCTTCTTAATACGTTTTTTTCAATAAAATATGAGAAAAGAGTACTCAAAAAGGCGATTTGCTTTCTTTTGGGGGAGATAAGTAGTAGTGGTGGAAGTAGTACAGAAGCGAGTATATATATATATATATATATATATATATATATATATATATATATATAACTTTCCATGAAATCATGAAAATAAAAAAAATGACTTCCAACTCTATTCAGAAGGTAGGTATATTATCACGTGTCGAACCGAGTTGTTTGCTACGTGACGTTATGCCTTCAGGCAAACTACTGACTATCGTCTAGGTATGTCTGAAGGGCCACCATGAAGAAAGAAAGAAATAAAGAAAGAAAAAGGTATGCTTATTTCATGAAGAGAACAGAATAGAATAGTCTATCTGCTCCTTGACATTAAGTGTTTTAAACCGATGCTGTTATGAGTATCCATTTTTTCTAATTTCCTTACGAGACTAAAGGGAAACGTTAATTCTCCTATATATGAAAAAAAAATATATCCCATATATCACACAGATAGCGAAATAAATAGTATATTTATCAACGCCTTGGCGTTAAGTGCTTTAAAATTGTTCAGAATATTTTTCCTTATTCCCATAATAAAATGAAAAAATGAGAATTGTTAATTTCCGTAGAAAAAGAAAGAAAAATATAATTATACTTTTAAACAAAAAGAATAAAATAAAATATATTTAAAATAAAGTGTGCGGCGGAAATAGTTAGACGATGTAAAATGAACATAGAAAACGTAACCCGATAAATAACGCGCTCATTGTTGTTTTGTTTTGTAAAGTGGTTCAAAGCATTGTATATGCATGTAGGTTTGTTCGACTGTTCCGTGCGCATGCCCAGTATTGGAAGAACTACGTAAGCCTTCCGTCAGTAGCCATGGAGCGTTGGTCTAACGAACATCGCGCTTTCGCAGTGGAGTGTTTCTTCAAGAACAAAGACTCTGCAACAATTACGCAGCGTAAGTATCGGCGTCATTTTAACATTGGCAGAAATGGACAGGTACCGACACGACAAACTATTCTTAATTGGGTGAAAAAGTTCCGAGCTTCGTCTTCTGCAATATCAGTGAGAACACCAGGCAATATAGAGAGGGTTCTAGGAGCATTAATTAGAAGCCCAAGGCGTTTAGCTCGTCGGCATGCTGTGTCACTTGGCATGTCAGATAGGAGTGTGCGGCGAATATTACACCAGGCCATACACTTCCACCCATTCAAAATTCAGATGGTTTACAAGTTGCGTCATGAGGATTTTAATGCTTGCGTACAATTCTGCAATACGCTGTTGCAAATGATTAATGAGAACCCAAATTTTATGCAGAGGTTAATCATGTACGACGAGGGTCCTTTTCACATTCATGGGTGTGCAAATAAGCAGAATTTCCGTCACTGGGCACCCAGAAATCCAAGGATGTTGCATGAAGTGCCCCTTCATAGCCCTAAAATAACAGCATGGTGTGGTGTTTATTTTGATGAGATTATTGGACCATACTTTTCAACGACGAGGATGGTAACACTGTAACTGTCATGTGTGCTCGGTATATGGACATGCTCGAAAACTTTTTACTCCCAGAACTACGAAGGCGTGGCCTTAGACAGATGTGGTTCCAACAAGACGGGGCCACGTCACACACAGTAATTGCATCGATCAACATTGTTAGGAGTATGTTTACAGGACGGGTTGTCTCGTCGCGGCAATGTTCCTTGGCCTGCACGCTCGCCCGACCTATCGACATGTGACTTCATCCTATGGGGTTACTTGAAGCAAGAAGTGTATGCAACAAAACCTGCAACATTACAGGATTTGCGTGAATCCATTCAACATGCAATCCACCAAACCCCGCTGGACATGGTTCAACGAGCTGTGAGTGCTGTGAAGAGACGTGCAAATATCTGTTTGAATAAGCATGGTGCACACCTCATTGACATAATTTTCAAGACGTAGTTACCATATGTAATGTTTTTGTATGTACACCTTGTCTCACAAAGGTTGAGCGCATTCTTTATTTGTGTTTCGAGGCAAAAATTTTCTAAGTCCGACTTCGGGTACCTTCGGAAAAAACTAAACCAGGTTCGAACCTCGAATCCTACCTTTGCAATCGGGAAAAATCTTGCAGATGTGTTTTTCTTTATATATAATAATATAATAAGTTCACTTATCACTTATGCCCATTGATCAGTCCATTGCACGGCATTGTAAGTATTGAAAGCGTAAGTTCACTCCCGCGTTGAAACTAGGAAGCACTCTTAAACAATAAAACTTAGCAAGTTTAGACTACATGAAAATAATAGATAAAAACACGTTTAAAGCCCTTGTACGCCTTCTAATGCATTTTTAGTTATTCACGTGATAACATTCTTTGTGGTCAATAACCCAAAACTATCTGTTTGGCCACCTACCAACCCCTGCCTTTTGTTAACCAGCTACAGTTTAGTTTTCATTAGCTTGTTCAGAATGCAGTTTTTTCACTCCAATAGCCAGGAAGTAAGAAAAGAGATTATTCAACTTCGTCCTTTCCACATCCGTAAACCGTGTTCATTTAAAGATTTCCTTATGTAGAAAAAAAGAATAAAAAGACCATAAGTGACCTAAAAATTACCTTAAAATATTAAAAAAATGACCTGAAATTTCAAAACAGCAAAAAGAGACCAAAAGTTGATCCTAAAAAACTATATTTTTAGAACCTAGAGTTGATGGAAACGTTTTTACTTGAACTTGCATTCTCCTATGCGTAACAGAAGAAAGTTGACTTGTCAACAAGATCCGTGCCCTGGTAATTATTATCTTAAATACACCTATATATCGCCAGATGTATTCTCCGAAAAGCGCTTGTGTTAGCTCAGAGGTACGCCGTTGGACTTCAAATCGTAAGTTTGAGGGTTCGATTTCCATGTGAGTCAACGTTTTTTTAATGAAATTCTATTTTCCGCAATGGATGAAAAATTATATAAAATAATTACATTAAAATACGTCAGTTGTATATATATAACATATAATCATTGCAGAACATAGTGATTATTATGCTTAAAACATAACAGGTGTTCACAGTACGTTGGTATTA
This sequence comes from Thermobia domestica, assembly GCF_964235325.1. Taxonomy (NCBI): domain Eukaryota; kingdom Metazoa; phylum Arthropoda; class Insecta; order Zygentoma; family Lepismatidae; genus Thermobia; species Thermobia domestica. The sequence goes on from NC_137458.1 coordinate 76,663,578, forward strand.
TATGATATATATGAATGTTAAATTCAAATTAAGAAAATAATATCATCGCAATAAATAAATTATGTAGTGTATTTATTTGCAGCTATTTGTCATATAAAGGTTACTTCTCAACATTCGTATTACGGCATGTCATTGACATTCTTGAAAAAATATCCGAAGCATAAAAAGAGGGTATAAGCAGAGAATCCAAAGTCGGAACGCTCGCAAGAAATTCACGAACCCCAAAGGTTACGTGAGCAGACTGGAATTGTCCTTATGAAGCATGCCACAGCAGGTCTTGACATAGATTTTCAATTCAATACCTGATATATGCTTTTGTAATGTGGAAGTGGTGATGCCTTTGGTCGCTCTCTCTCACTTTCTCGCTCGCTCACTCTGTATTTATATATATATATATATATATGAAAGTGGATATATGTGTGTGTTTCGACATAATTCTGATATGTCTAGAGCAATTTTAACCATATTTCTTACAATCTGGAAAAGAGTACTGTCGGAATACATATCAAAACTGCTAGAAAAGGATCGATATTAGTATCGAATCCATAGTTTCGTGGTCGCTTAGGTAAACAGTTCTACTTTCAATTCAAGTCCAGTTAAGCTCCCATTAGCACCCAGGGTGGATACGTAGCGACAAAAATTATCGAAATCAACCAATATTAGAGCCGAAGCGTAAGTTTTCAGTGCCGCATTTCCCATTAGTCCAACTAGGCCCGTGCCTAGAGGGAAACATATTTGAAGAGCGCAAAGTTTAAAATTTTATTTTTTTTCGTATGAAAAAGTTTTAAAAATCGAAAGCAAATATACTATTTCATGTGCAAACCTCTTTTACTATTCTCATATATTTAATGATAGCGTAAGAAATCTGAAAATAATTCAGAACATGTTTCCCATTTATTTTTTGTTACATAGTTGTAGCTGTAGCATCTAGTGAGTGGTATTTAACTGCACTAAATTCACTAATTAAGCATATTCGAATTAAGTTTTATTTGTAAGTTAGGGATCAGGGGGCGGAGAAATGTGTAGTTATTGGGGGCGGCGAGAGCAAAAGTGCGTAGGGACGCCGAGCATCTAAATGCAGCACTGTTCGCTAAATTAATTGGTAGAAATTTTAATGCCATTTAAGACCAAATTTAGTCCTTGAGGTGGCAGTATCCGTTTGCTGTCCTAGGACGAATGAAAGGGGCTGACATCAAAATTATAAAAAAAAACCTACATTAGTGTCGAATCTATAATTTCGGGGGTCTCTTAAATAAAGAGTGGCACTTCCGATGCCATGTAAGTTAAGCCCTCATTAACACAATGAACGAGTATTTGAAATTTGTGACGTGTAGAAATAATTGAAAATGACCAATGTTAGTATAAAGCCCATATCTTTCGTGGTCCCCAAGTTCATTGGGAGCAGTTCTGATGATCTTTAAGTTCAACTTCCAGTAGAAGTAAGATTCCCCAGCACATCTAATAAGGAGAGTCGAAGGGAGTAACATGTACAATGATTCAAAACAACCGATATTAGTGTAGAGTTCATGGTTTCGTTATCACCGAGATAAATAGCAACACTTATGAACGAACATGTCAGCCTGATTTTGAATTTACAACGGCAGCATCGAAGGCATTGCTCACACAGCTCTATGTATTTTATTGTTCCTGTATAAATGAATATTTCTGGAATGTCTGGGACAACCTTTACCAAACTTGGGGGACATATTACTTTCAATCTAAGAAGAAAATATTGTAGTTGTATGAAGTTACGGAAGTTGGGAGGTATGACATGTAAAAATAATGTAAAACAACTGATCTTAGTGTTTTATCCATAATTTTCTCGGTCGTTGAGATGGATAGTGATGCACCCAATGGAGGTTACATCCAAATTCATCCCCATCTTCACAGGATGATGGCCTGGGAGAGCTAAAAATAAAATCTCAAAAAATACTTATATATTTGTCGAATTCATAGTTTTCGGGGTGAGGAAGCGTTTCTAATAACTTTGGAAGGTAATTTGTACCCACTTCAAGATGGGCTTTTTAATAATATCAATTTCTCACCTTAAGAAGAAATTACATTACAACTATGATATTAAGCCAACCTTCGCAATCGATGAAAAAATTATGTGGATGCATCTTTCGCCTTTTAAATGAAACAAGACATGTTAAAATCAAAGACGGAGTGGGTCAGTGGGTAGGTTGGTAAGTGGGTGAAATGGGTCAAGATTTGTGAGTGGGTCAGTGGATCGTGGGTCAAAAGGACGTGACCTACTGTGAAACACCACTCACCGTGACTCACACTGGCCCCCCGGGTGTCCACCCTTTTAGTTCAAAGATATTTCGTCCAAAGAACATTTCGTCCAGAGACATTTAATCCAAAGACATTTGGTCCAAAGGACATTTCGTCCAAAATACAATTGGTCCAAAGGGCATTTCGTCCAAAAGATAGTTGGTCCAAAGGGCATTTCGTCCAGGGATGTTTAGTTCAAAGTACATTTCGTCCAAAGAACATTTGGTCCGGTAACGCTTGGGAGTCAAGGGTTTGTTTCTATTAGAAGAGTAAAAGTGATACATATAACATTATGACTCAGTAGCTTCTTATTTCTAAAGGAAATTTGAAATAGAGATTTATTCCTCATTTTTCATTTCGACAGAAGAAATAATGCTGACATATTCAGAAAAACGTAAACGCCTGAAAACAAAAAGGCCGAACAACAGGAGTGAGGGAAAGGTTGCAGTGTGAAGTATGTTGCTTTAATAACTCCTAACATGACATCTAAAATTTTCATGTTGTGAATGAAATAGTTCTGAAATAAGTAGCGGTAACTAAAATTAATGGAGTTTAAATTTGAGTAAGTTAAATATTAGGTATTCAAACCCTTGTGTTAGAAAAGTGAAAAATTATGTCAAGTATATTTGAAGAAATAATGAGAATAGAAAAATACACACGTGTGAAATATATTCTTAGTTCAAAGATAATACTCTTAAACAGTCACATTCTTGGCTGCAACATTGTGAAAAGTGATTGACAAATATAAGATGAAAGTTAGAACATTTCGTGTAGAATATACGTATCTTTTCAGGTTAACCACAAGTCTGATTCCTATTCGTAGACTTTTGATAGTGTGTAACTTCGGCAGACGTTTCTACATAATTACTGAGATGTATGGCAAACTAGAATTGTTAACTTGTCTTGTATTTTTATTTCATTGTCACTCCTTATGCAAATATAGTATATAGTTTTGCTTTCATATTAATTTTCTCGGTACAGCACAGTACATTTAAGATATCCATTGCAAAGTCTCAAACCAAATACAAGATTCACATGACCATGCGGAGGCAATGTTGTCCGCAAATGAAGAGGGAGTATGCTCTTCAAAGAAGTTGTTTATCATTTTGGGAGGTGAATTCCTCAACCAACGAAGCTAGAACTGTATTTCTGCGAAGCTAAAACTGTATTTTTGTAAAATTATTAATGAAAGCAAAGAAAGGTGGCCATTTAGTTTTCAGGCGTTTACGTCTTTTCTGAATATCTCAGCATATATTTGTTTTATCGAAAAGAAAATTGCGGAATAAATCTCTATTTCAAAATTTCCTTTAGAAATAAGAAGCTACACAAGTAACACTTCCCAAGTGTAACACTCCAATTTTGATAAAAAAAAAATTGGCAGGCAGATACTACACATAAAATAAATAAGTAGAGTACATATGTAGGTTCTGCCTCACTTTTCCCCCCTTCCACCCCCTAACTACCCAAAAATTTATGAATCCACCCCTGACTATTGTACTTTAACACAGAGGGATACCCCAAAGAGCGATTGAATATGCTTTTATGACATTTAAATCATAAAAACTTAAATCTAAAAACTTACAATGGAATCCTACACAAAATATATTTATTGCATCTTAATCTCCAGTTTATAAGCTTTCATTTGACACTTGAATCATGAAAATCCGTTAATAATTAGCTTTAAAAACTCAATAAGAAGGAATACATACAACTCCGGAACAGATGATCTGTCACTGATTCATTTGAACGATTCCAGTACCAGAACAGGACCGTCCAATCCGATTTTCTTTCTTCTGAGTATGTAATAATAACAACACCAAAACTGTCCGTCCTGGCTGTCTGTCCAGGCTGTCTGTCCTAGGTGTCACGGCTACTTGTCAGTCCCGCTTTTTTCGATTCACGATCATCACTTTGAAGAAAATTCTTGATACAAAATCTGTCCGCAACTCTCTAGCTTTTATAATTCTGAAACATACCGCATGCCACACCATCTATTGAGTAGGTGAGTAACTTATTGATCATAGTCACCTAGGTGGTAAATATAGCTAAAACATTAATGTTCAAAAAAGAAAAAGTCAGTGTATCCAACTCCATATATTTTTTTCGGAACGTTCCAGGATTTTAATTTTTCAAGATATCGCTTTAAAACATATCGGGATGAATTCACCCCATTACTAATAAATATGATAATTGTTAAAAGTGAGTAGGCAACAATGAGGAGTCCAACCCCCAAATAACGTTATTATTTAATTCCTCGGCTCCTAATTAACCGATTTCAAAAATTCAAACGGCAAATGAATACTAATAACACAACCAATTTTCTAAAATGCATAAGTGGCTGCATAACCCAAAGGATACTTTTCCCTTTTTCAATATCTCCACAAAATTTCAACAAATCGAAAAAATAAAAATACCACCATAATTAGAATAAAATTCTAAGACTTTCTTAAAGAATAAATTTTCCCGAAAACCCAAAAATAAACCCGTAAAAAATTCCCGAAATTTTGAACTTGCTATACAATCGTCAAATAATAACCGATTTTCAAAATTCAAACGACAATCAATAGAGAAACCAATTGAAATGTTTTTTGAATGTATTGTGGGTTGCATACCTCTAAGGATAATATTCCGCATTTATTATATCTCCGTTGTTTATTAACCGATTTTCAAAATTCAAACGACAATCAACAGACAAATAAGTTTCCTATCTACTGAATGTCTTAAAAATTGCATAATTCTAAGGATATAATTACAAAAAACTCAAATAAATCCCTTATTTATACATGTATCTTTAAAATTTAAATGACATTATGTTCTATATATCCAAAGGTCTTAGTTTTTTATAGTCTGATACTATAAAAACACTTAAAATTACAAGTTCGGATATTGATAATGAAATCATAAAAACACTTATACACTTAAAATTACAAGTTTTATTTTTTGGATTCATTTCTAAAGTAAAACTGATGTATTTTATAACCATTATCTAAATCTTTCAAACCTTCATACTTAACAAACAGCTTATAGTTTTTCAAATCTTTCAATACTTGCTCAGTTTCTTCATTATATCTTTGTGGTAATAACGTCTTATATTTCTCATCTAAATGTACTAAAACTCTTTGACCATAACGCTGTGTTTGAATCAATTTCCATAATGTTATCTCGTACGCTTTACCTTTTTCTATCTCATCTATGCGAACGAATCTCAGTGCATTAACATCATTTTTTATTCAAATAATAAGCCATAGTTTATTTATTATAAGTAAAATGTTCGTTTTATGAGAAATTCATAAAACCAATCCTCATTTACATACAGAAAATTTACATAAAATTTACATACATAAAATTTACGTAACATTTACATAGAGAACCCAACAGTTGGATAATTATCTTTTAAACCAGTGTATTTGATTTTTATTCCATCTTTAACGATCTCATCAATCATTTTATCTGTTAAGTGTTTTGTAAATCTAGGTGGAAGAAATACCTTAAAATCTTCACATTCAACTAAAATGCTCTTTCCAAACTTAGTTTTAATCTTTTCCATTTTCACAATCTTATATTCTGTATTTAATTCTAATTCTCTTAATCCAATAACCTGTTTTTGTTCAAGACTTCCAAGTTTATTTAAAAGCTCAATATGACTTGACATCGTATTTATTATATAGAAAATCAACGAACACTCTTCAATTTTTATCTTCACCAAAAAATATTTAATCATTTTTTATCAATTTGTTTATGGAAAAACTTTAATACATTTAACTATCTAAAACTCTTCTACTACTTTCTCATTCTTAGGGTCATATGTAAAGTTCTTTTGTCCAATTAATATCGCATAACATATAGTATTAGCAGCCACAGCTTCTGCAAAGTCTACTACTACAATCTTTATGTTTGTTCTCTCATTTACCGATACATTCTCCCTCTTACTACAATTAATCACATACATTGGTCTGTTATCTATAAAGTCTTTAGGATCATAGTACATTTTGATATTGCCACATGTTATTATCTTAAATGCAGTATAATCTTCGTACATCTTAAAATAATCCTTGTTAGCAATATCTAAGTTTCTTGATTCTTTTGGAAATACCTCATTCCTTCCATTCTTAAGATAGATATTCTTTACCTTACAATGATCAAACTTACTTGCATCTGCTGTTTGTTTGCCACTTCTATCAGTTTGGAACATTACAACTACGAAATCAGGCATATCAAATTGTCTAGAATTAAATTGAGTAGTAACATCAAACTCCAAGAAAGAACCTGCAACAGTGTTTTGAACACATTGATAAGTATGGAATGAAAACATGATTTTAGGTTCTTTAAGAATATTCAACTTTAATTTGTTTTCGTAATTAGATTCGTATTCAACAATAGGCATTCTTATCTCCATACTTTTTATTGTTATTTTTCCATCATGAGGAGCTGCTGCACCTGCTCCTGATCCAGTCCATTTATACAAGACATCGTTATTGTTGTTAGCTTTTGTAAATGTTATTCTCAATCCACCTTTCCACATAACCTCTTTATAATCACTTAAAAAGCCAGGAATTAATATTAATGGATATAAAACACTAAAGTCCTTTCTTAGACCAAGTTTATCATCTGTTTCAAATCCTGCTTGTTTTAGATATTCAACTTCTGGTTTGGAAATCTTTAATGTTCCGATAGCTGTTGATGTTATTCCTGGTAGTTCAATCTTATCTATAACAACACCATGCTTTCTAACCTCAATTTGAGAAAAGAAGAATGGTAAGAAGTTATCTACAAGTTTTATAGTATCATTTGCACCAAATGTTCCTCCGACTGATGCACCAACAACTTCAAAAGTCATATGACAATCTGCTTTGTGTGGATGTATAAACCCATCCCTCACATCGAAATCAAACTCAATATCTTTGTTAGCTTCGTTCAAATTATTAAATGTTCTTGTGTTAGCTTTAAAGCTTTGTAACTCGTAACTCTCAACACTATCCATTTATTATAAAGAAAATCTTGAAGCAACGCTTTTATGGGATATACCCATAAAAGAATCATACATAATAACATTTAAAAAATTATAATCCCCATCCCAACTTAACCTTAGCATTCATAGCAGTACCAACCCCAAAAGCAGCTAATCGTTCACCAATTGACGCATCACTACTAAATGCTCTTTTCCATGCTTTATTTTCTAATTCCTTATCTGCAATATGTCTTGATTCTGTATCCTTATTATCCCTATAGTATATATCATGTTCTTTACAAGCCTCATCTAATGGGTTAATACCTTTATCACCTCTTTCTAATCTTTCTTGTAGCTTACTTCCCGTACCACAATACGAAAATCCTGGAATACGTAATTCAAATGGGAGTTTATTAATCAAATCATTTACTAATCCTTTCCCAAGCTTCTCATCATTCCAAAATCGTGGTGGTAATGTATTTAAGATCTTAATCAAATAACCTATACCTTTTGGATCATTAGGAATAAATTGTGAAAGCTTATTATTAATCATACTCACTATACCTACTTTCTCATTATAAAAGTTATTATTACCAGCCTTTTCTTCTCCATCTATAACTATTAACCGATCAATTAACTTTCTCACATCATCCATCCATATATATTCTTTAGGTATCTCTGTATATTGTTTAATTCCTTCACCAGTCCTTTTAGGAGTTGGAGGTAAAGATGGTTTAATATAATTATCCCAAATAGGCTTGATAATATTAATGTACTTAGAACCTCTATTAGATGCTACTTTTTTATCTCGATTATATTTTTGAAAGGCAGCATCTGATTCTATTATTATTTCCTTGTACTGTTCAAAATCATCATCATCATAATCTTCAATGGTTTTATTAGTATTCATCGTTAACAATTCCCATAGACCTTCTGTTCCCTTATAAGTTTTACCATTAATTATCAAATCATCGCCATTCACTTTAACTTCAGAATTTCCTATTTTATTTATTATTTTTCCATCTTCTTCTACAGTTCTTATTCCAAACACACTATCATTTCTTTTACTATAATATTTCGTTGCAATCTTACCAAATGATTGTGCTGTTGTTAAAGGCTCTACTCCTTCAACTTTGTATTTAATTTGTTTTCTCATTTGTTTTATTTCTCCCGTTATAGGCGTATCACTACTACTTGGAGAACTATCATAAGTTATCTTTTTAGGTGTTTCTAGTAGACTGGGATCTATTGAAGCCGTCTTATGTACAACTGGAACAAGTTCAGTTATTAGATTTTTATTTTGTTCTGCTACTTCTTTGATCTCAGTTCCTAAGTTTTGAATAGCATCAATTACAGGTTGTTCTTGCGTCTTAAATTTATCATATATACCTGCTCTTTCTTTCTTCCAAGATTTGAAGGCCTTTATCAAGAACTCCTTTAACTTGATATTGTTATTAATATCTTTCTCATCCATTTATTATATAGAAAACGAACAAACGCCAATAAACGTCAATAAACGTGAATAAACGTCAATGAACGTCAAAGAACATAAATAAACGTCAATAAACATCAAACGTTTAAGAAGTGTTTTATCTTGTTCCTATACTTACCATTGTTTACCTTCCTTGTCATATCAATTACTATAAAACCATAATCATCTTGCCAACATTTTGAACATATCTCTTTAAATTTATCATAAGACATATCTCCTCCAACAAACTCATTATACACATGTTTAAGATTAGTATCATCTTGTCTGAATATGCATAGGAAGTTAACGTTATCTCTTATAAGCTGTTTAGGTAATTTTGAATATGTTTGTGCAAGATAGAAACAGTCTAAATGTCTATGCCTACCTCTTGTAAAGTAATTTCTAACAGTATCTTGATTTTCCAAAATGTAATCGTCAAACACTACTACAGAGTATTTTTACATTCATCAATAGGTACAATAGAATCATTACCGCTTAAGAGCGTTGCTATTTGTTTCTTAAACTTTAGTTCTGCCTTTTCAAATCGATCTTTTAACTGCACATACTTTGGCTGATTCATGCTTTTAGAATATATATAGAAGTAATTATTGTTTAACCAACCTGGCTGTAATAAAAAATTAAATAACAAAAACGTCTTACCACACCCTGATGAACCTACGATAAGACAACGAATATCATCAGGTATAAGCTCTCCAATTCTTTTTTAACTGTTGTTTCTTTTATCATCTCTTTTACATCCCAATTAATAGTTTTCTTACTCATTTATTATAGAGAAAATCGACTTTTTTATGATCTTATATCTTTAAGTTGTTCTCTGATCTTAAGCAACGTATCTTTTATATATTAGTTATCCATTTCACCATTTAATGTTATTATCATCTCTAACTGTTCTTTAAATGAGTTAATACAAGTGACAATGGTTTTATATTCGTCTTTTCTTTTGCTTATGTTTAACTTAGAAGACAAACCTGTTATTATAGCACTTCCAGTTGCAAGAGACGTTGTTAATATTGAGTAAATTGTTACAGGTATAAAAATATTAATAAATCCAGTTGTTGCAGAAAGTATGACTGATAACGTGATCAAAGTGTAGTATGCATATTTAACAATTCGTAGTTTTCTCTTTTTCTTCTTTAAACTGTATTCTAAGTTTTGAATGACATCTTCTATTAACTTGATTACTTTCTCTCTTGGAATATCTCTAGGTAAATCAAACTCATTCATTTATTATATAATAAATGGCTAAGGTATTAAAGTTAACGAGTGATACTTCTGTTTTAAAGAAGAAACTCCATTACGAATTAGACAACAGTAGCAACTATTTAAGTATAGGACTAATTGGGTTTTACAGTACATATCTAACTCCAAACATAACAACAGAAAAAAACAGTTTCTCATATGGTAATAGACAAGTTTTTATACCAGAAGGGCAATATAATTTAAAATCACTTAATGAGTATTTAAAATCTCAATCCATCAACACAACATTATGAGAAGATCATTTAAGAAAAGAGTTAAAATTGAAACTGATAGTAATGATGTTACAATTGGGAGTATAGGTACTGTCCTCGGGTTTAATGTTTTTGAAGTTTTAGAAAAGAACAAAACACATATTGGAAGTAAGTTGCCAAAGTTTCATCCGTTTGATACTATAAATGTTCACTGTAATATAGCAGATGGCATGTTTGTTAAAGATACAGAATATACACATAGGGAAACAGGAATTTTAACATCATTCAAAACAGATGCTGAGTTCAAACATAGTATTATTTACGAGCCTACTTATCCATTATTTTTCCCTATATCCAAAGACAAGGTTGACAATTTTGAGATAAGGATAAAAGATGAGAATGATTCCTTAATTGATTTTGGTGGAGCAATAACAACTGTATTTTTACAAACTAAGATTTTCTCTTAAATAAATAGGAAGATGTGTTCTATTAAAGGTTGTATGTTTAGTGTTCCTTATAACGAACTAAAGGATTTAAATATTGATCACGTATTAACAAAGAAACAACTTAGTGATAAATCTAAGAAAATTAAAGAAGGTAAAGGAATGGATTTAACTTTAACTACTGCACAAATGAAAAAGATTAAGAAAGAGCATATGGGTGGTTTTATCTTTACAATTCCAGCCATTTTAGCAGCTTTAGGAGCAGTTGGCTCATTAGCAGGTGGTGCAGCGGCGATTACTAAAACTGTACTGGATGCTAAGAAGAATAAACAAGAACTTGAAGAACAAAAAAGACACAATATGGTTATGGAAGAAAAGCAGGGAGCAGGTAAACCAAAGAAGTCAAAAAACTAAAACCATTGACCAACTTTGATATAGAGAAGTTGGTTAAAGAATTAAAGATAAAACGATTTAGAGGTGTATTTATGAGTGATGAACTTCCACAAAAACCCTATATAAATGAATGTGGTGTAGTTAACTTTGATAAATCAGAAAATATTGGTACTCATTGGATATGCTATTGGAAAGATAACAACATAAAGTACGTGTTCGATTCTTATGGTGGTGCTCCTCCTAAACAACTAGTACAATATCTTGGTACCGAAAACTTATTTTACAATGACGAACGAATACAAGAGTTTAGTTCAGTTATATGTGTTCATCTTTGTGTTAAGGTTTTAAATCTTCTAAATCAAGGGTATTCTTTTAGTGATGTTATGTATATGATTAAAAATGATTAAATATTATTAAGTTTAAGTACTTTTATGGCTTATATTCATAAAAGTTTTGTTTTAAGATAAATATGGAAGCTATACACAATAGATTTTTTAGATTATTTTGAGAAAAATGAGGATGAACTAGATGCACTAGTTAGATTTAATTTTAATTGGTATTTTCGTGATGTTAGTAGGATAGACTTAAAAGATAAAAACAACGCATATACAGTTGTTCAGTTATGGAAAATGTTAATACCTAAATTTTTGTATACGGAAGAAGAGTTGGTAAAGTTATATCCAATAATTACCTTAAAGGAGTTGTTGAAAAATTATAGTTCTAGACCATTAAAATGCAGTAATTGTGGTAGTAAGTCATTAACAAAAAGTAGGAGTCCATATATTTGTGATAATTGTTCTGTAATGAATGGTTTTGTTTACAGTACTTGTGAAGGAATGAGAGCTTGCGTAAGAAAACCATGGTATGATACTATAAAAAGATTTAAGTTACAGTTATCTCGTTTACAAGCTTTACAGTATAGAATTATTCCTGAAGAGGTGTTCAAGGTGTTAAATGATGAATTTAGAGATATATCAAAACATTTGATATCAACAAAAGATGTTCTAGAAGTACTAAAGAAAAACAAATACACAAAATATTATGATGATGTCTATTTAATACACCATCACCTTACCGATCAAAAACCATTAAACTTACGACATATGGAAGAAACACTTATAAACGACTTCGAAAACTTATACAAAACCTTTAAAGAACTGTATCCGAAAAGAGTATTGTTTATTAACTTAAAATGTGTATTATACTATGTGTTGAAAAAGCACGATGTTCATGTTGATATTGATTTTAAACACTCATCTAAACAAATAGAGATGTTAAAGAAATGTTTTGAAAAATTAGGATGGACATTTTCTGTATAATAAATGAGTATGGATATATTTGGTAATGTTAAAGATAGAAAAGATAATGTTGATATTAGTGAAGAAAAATTAAAATTGTTGGAGAATTTAAATGATGTTAGCGTAAGTCAACTTAGATCAATAGAAACTCAATTAGAGAACGATAGAAAACGATTTGAAGATGCATTAGAAACGTTACAAGACACATACATAAAGAAAGAGGATTTTCAAAAGATTAGGATGGATACTACTAAATTGATTATGCAGAAAGAAACTGTACCTCTACTATATCGATTAAGAGCTAAAAACGTTAAGGAGCCAATCTTTAGAATATTTAATCTCTCTAACGGTTACAAATTTCTCTATAATGGGAAAATAATGCATATGGACTTAAGTTTGGATAAATACTTTTTAGACATATATTTAGGTGATACTTTGATTGAAAATATACCTTTTGGTTTTAAGAAGAATGATATAATAACGATTAAACCAAATAAAAATTCAGCTATGGAAGAAGGTCAATTATTGTTTGTTGTGATGTATATAGAAAGAGAGCTTTCCTAAAGACGTTTGCTATATAATAAATATGGATATTTTTGGTAATGTATCTAATGCTATTGATAAACAAGATCTTGTAACATTAGAACAGCTTGAATCAGTGAAGAAAGAGTTTAATTTACTTACAAGAAAAGAAATTGTTGAAGTTCCATGTCGATTGGCAGAAGATGATCTTGGGAAACCAGTCTTTTTTGTACATAATTTAGCTGCTGCCTATAAATTTCTTTATAGAGGTAGGTTAATGCATATAGAATCGAGTTTTAATAAACATCTTATAGACTTATTTTTAAATAACGTTTTAGTTGAAAGTTTTCCATTACACTTTAATATAAATGATCAGTTAGCAATTAGGCCATCTAAAGATTCTGAATTGAAAGAAGGTAAGTTATTATTGATTATTATGTATGTAGAAATAGAAGATGAAAATGAATCAAGTGGTGATGATGATGATGATAATATTAAAAGTATAGTATTAGGTAATGATAGATTTTAATTTTTTTTGGTTGATTTTCTATACAATAAATAATGATGATGTATTGTGTTAAGTGTAAGAAATTGACAGATACGGAGAAAGATACCATTAGAATTGAACAAACAAAAAATGGAAGATATCTAAAGAAAGGTATTTGTTCTGTATGTGGTGTTACTAAAACTCAATTCGTTAAAAAGCCCGATTGACTAGAAGAAGGTAAAGGTGTTAGAGAAGACATTATAGAAGAAATTCACAAACCATCTAGAAAAAACTTTGACAGATTAAGTGTAGTTATAAAAGGTATCGATGATCTTTGGCAAGCTGATCTTGTTGAAATGGATAGTGGAGTATTAAAAGGTGTTTCTAAATTAAATAAAGGTTATAAGTATCTGCTAACGATTATAGATGCGTTCCCTAAATATGCATTTGCTGTTCCTCTTAAAGATAAGAGTGGTAAGAATGTTACAGAAGCATTCGAATCTATATTAAAAACGAGAAAACCTAATAACTTACAAACTGATCAAGGTAAAGAGTTTTACAATAAAGAGCTTAAGAAGTTGATGGATGAAAATAAGATTAATCACTACTCAACCTATAGTGGTAAGAAAGCTTCTGTTGTTGAGAGACTTAATAGAACACTTAAGCAGAACATGTGGAAAAGGTTCACAACACTATGAAATTATAAATGGATAGAGATATTACCAACATTGGTTAGTGAGTATAATAATAGAGTACATAGAACAATTGGTTTAAAGCCTATAGAAGTTAATAAGAAGAATGAGCGAACAATATTGGAAAAAGTGTATTAAAAAGAATATAGGCGTGTTAAACCCAAATACAAATTAGGTGATCATGTTCGTATAAGTAAGTCGAAAGGGTTATTTGAGAAAGGATATACACCTAATTGGTCAACAGAAGTATTTGTTATTAGTGAAGTTATTCCATCTAATCCACATACATATAGAATTAAAGATTTAGAAGAAGAGGATGTACAAGGTAGATTTTAAGAACCAGAACTATTGAAGACGAAACATAAAGATGAATATTTGGTGGAAAAGGTGTTAAGAAGGAAAGGTGATAAAGTATACGTTAAATGGTTAGGATTTGATGATTCGCACAATAGTTGGATAGATAAAAGTAATGTTGTAGTGTAAATATAAATGTTTGTTCTTTTATGGTTATTATTCCATAAAAGGTTGGTTTAAATGAGATAAGGAGGTAGCGAAACAATACCCTTCATAGCTTACATTTCCAGCGCTGGTAAACCAGCTGTGGAAATTATCAAAAATTAACAACATAATGAGAAAAAAAGCAATGGAGCACTTTTGCTCTGTTGCTCTACATAAAAATTAACTGGAGCAGATGTGCTCCTGCAAGAAATCGTCATATTACACAGTAGAACTAGCTGGTAACGAAAATGAAGTTAAAAATAAAAATTTTCTATATAATAAATATAAGTACTATGGATAATTCGTATAGTTTAAATGATATTTGCTATGAACAGATTAAAGATGATTACTGGTATGGTCTGTTTGGTGATTTCAAGTTGATTATAGACAAATCAACAGGATATTTCAACGCTACTAAGTTGTGTCAAGACGGAGGAAAGAAATTTTTTAAATGGTTAGAAAATAAACAATCTAAAGAGTTAATTTCTTATATAAAGTCATCGCAACGAATTCGTAGGGATGATTTTAAGATTGTTAAAGGTGGACAATTAGGTACTATACGAGGAACATATGTTCCGAAAGAGTTAATACTTGATATAGCAAGATGGGTTTCACCAGATTTTTATATTAAATGTAATGAAATTATTATTAATTACTTCACTCAGGAATTTAGACAGTATCAGCAAGACAATGAAGAGTTGAAAAAAAAGTAGAAGAAATAGATCAAACAATGAAGAGATTAAGAATTCAAAACGAGAGCTTAAAAAAAATTGCAGCACCATATACAGATGATGTTTCAAAAGATAATTGTCTAATCATATATAAGAAGAACAAACCTAATGATCCTTTCCCTTATTATGCTATCAGATGTCAAAAGAGAAGTCTATATAAACCTCTTAATGAAGCAGAAGAAAAATATCCGAATCATGTAATAATATATGAAAAGTTTAGAGATCCTACCAGTATTAAGCTATTCAATCTAATGCAGCAAGAACTAGATATTCGTAAAGGTAAGGGTAATGAGTTTTGGACACCTCTATCAGAAAAAGATTTGATTAAAGAAATTGATTGTTTATATGATAGGTTATTATCTGATAATTAAGGTTAATATTAAATAATTAAAGTTACAACTTTTATGATATAATAATCATAAAAGATAATTAAGGTTAATATCTAATAATTAAGGTTACGACTTTTAACCATCAAATTGGCGTTACATCAAATGGACGTTACATCAAATTAAACACCTAGAAATCAGATTAAATAAGTATGTACCATTAAGAGCTTCTTCCTATATTGAACTTCCAAAGCAGATTAAAGATAAGAAAGCGGTAATGAATATTCAAAATAAAGATAATAAATGTTTCTAATATTCTATTGCAAGTTATTTAAAACCTATTGATAGAACCGTTTCAAAAAATCCTCAAAGACCCTCTCATTATAAACAACTTGTTAATGAATTACAAAAGAAATATTGTGATGGTATTGAGTTTCCTGTACAGTTAAAAGATATAGTTAAGTTTGAAAAAAGAAGTAATATCTCCATCAATGTTTACAGCTATGACAAGAACTATAATATATATCCACTTCAAATCACAAAAAATAAGCAGGAAACTCATATCAATTTATTATATGTAAAAGATGAAAAAAACAGTCATTTTTGTTGGATAAAAGACTTATCACGATTAATAAGAAGTCAAGTGACAAAACATGAGGAAAAACTATACTTCTGCGACAGATGTTTAACGAGACACTTTCGAAATGAGAAGCAGTTGCAAAAACATGAACTAGATTGTAAAGAGCATGAAGCTGTCAGAAGAGAACTTCCAAAACCATACGACAATCAAATAGAATTTCAAAACTATAATCGATCTTTGAGAGTTCCATTTACGATAATAGCTGACTTTGAATGCATCTTATGTAAGTTAAAAATAGAGCATAATTGTAGTAAAACAGTAAAATATCAAAAGCATAAACCAATGAGTTTTTGTTACTCTGTCAAATATTCAAATGGGGACTATAAAGCTACTGTTAGTTATATAGGTCCAGATGCTGCGAAAGTATTTATTGAAATGTTACAAAAAGAAGCAATAGAAATTATGGAAATATATAAAAGGGTAGTTGATATGATCCCGCTTAGTGAGGAGGAAATAGAAGTTTATAACAGTTCGGATACTTGTCATATATGTGAAAAAAACTTGAATGACTTACCACCAGCTGTTGAGAAAAAAATAAATATACTGAAGAAGAAAATACAGTTCTACAAGGATAAAGATGATATGAGTATATAATAATAATAACTTAGATCGTATATAATAATAACTTGTAATGTGATCAGAAAGTTACTAAGCTTATAAAATAGATTTCAACAGTGATAAAGATACTACCAAAAATCGACATTTTAATTAAACTTTTAGTGGGCACAAAACTTGTCTGCTCTTTCCTATCGAAATGGGAATTTGTGAAGGGTGTGGAAAAGTCGTACCTCGACAAGACATTAACCAGAAAGTACAATGTGGGGAATGTGGTAATATTTATCATAGTTCTTGCGTAAATTTAAATGAAAAAGATGTGAAGTATCTTCGCTCTGTGGATCAAATTTGGCGATGCAAAAACTGCGAGAAAGTGCGTCGTAGGTCTATGACAAGTGAAACCCCTTTGGAAACTGCCGAAAATCTTCCCTCGTTAAGTGACATGTACCAATTATTACTCTCATCAAGAAAGATACCGACAACCTAAAGCAGTCTCATAAACAACTTGAAGAGGATTTAAACAAATCTCTTAACTTAGCTCATGAAAAACTGGACGAAAACGCACAAGCTTTAAAAACTCAAAGTGAAGAATTAAAGAAGTGTATGATAGTAATTGATGAACTCAAAAACGAAAATTTAACTCTAAAGAAACAGGTTGATAAATTACAATTACAGATTGATGAAATAGATCAATACAGTAGAGGAAATACTGTAGAGATTCACGGTATCCCTCTTCTTCCTAATGAGGATGTTACTAGCTTGGTTAAAAAAGTTGGTAATGCTTTAGATTTAAACATCAAGGATGACATGATAGTTGTTTGCCATACGTTGAGAAAGTCACCAAGCCAGCCTAACCCAGGTATAATTGTAAAGTTTGTTAGACGATTTGATAAGGATAGTTTCCTCAAGAAAAGAAAAGTTAAAAGAAACTTGAGTTGTAAAGATATAGGATTTTCTGTGGGGGGAACTATCTACGTCAACCAAAGTCTGTCATTAAATAGAAGAATTGTATTTAGTGAAGCCAGGAAAGTTAAGAAAGAGAAAAACTTTGATTTTCTTTGGATCGACAATGCGGGAAACATAAAATTGAAAAAGAAGGAAAGTGATACGTATGTATACACTCTAAATACTGTAGACGAGGTCAAAAGTTTGCTGTGAGCTAAATGGTTGATGGTACGCATTGTATAACATTGAATTATCAGAATGTAAGAGGTTTAAAAACCAAATTAAGGGAATTATATATAGGTATCGCTGCAGCAAACTTTAAGATCATTATCTTAACTGAAACTTGGCTGTGTGACAATATTTACAATAGTGAATTTATCGATAATAGATATAATGTATTTAGACAAGACAGACCTAATAGAACAGGAGGGGGTGTTCTTGTTGCAGTATCAAATGAAATACATGTTGAAAGTTTGATAATGAATGTTGAAGATGTGGAAGTGGTTTGTCTCAAATTGGTAATTGGTGACAAACTTTACTACTTAATATCGGTGTATTTTCCACCCAATTCTAAAATTGATAAATATCATGATTTTTTTAGCAGGGTTGAGAGCATACAAAATATTCAATATCATGAAATGATTATAGTTGGTGATTTCAATATTCCGTCAGTTACAGATTCTTCTTATAACTTTATGCAGGGTGGATCTGTTTGTATCTCATTAGCAAATTTTTTGTCTTTATATAATTTACAATCATATAACTCTATAAAAAACGATTATAACAAAACTTTGGATTTAGTGTTATCTAATGTGAAGAGTGGTATTGCAGTAAGTCATAATATGTGTCCTTTTGTAAAAGAAGATAAACATCATCCTTCTCTTACTTGTCAATTTTATATCAAGGACCAGGTTAAGAAAATCAACTGTAGTCCGATCACTGTATACAATTATGCGAAAGCAGACTTTTATAACTTATACAAGGGACTACAGAGGGAAAATTGGAATAGACTAATTATAAATAAGGATGTTAATAATGCTCTAGATTGTTTCTATAATATTTTCAACAATATTATTGATACATATGTTCCAAAGAGGACGTTACATAAGAAACATTCATATCCATGCTGGTTTACTACAGAAATAATTAATATTTTAAAGAGAAAGAATATTATAGAAAACGAAAACTGCATTCAGATTATAATTTAAACAAATTTAAGGAATTGAGTGGAAAATTAAAAAGTATTATGGATAAGGCACATAAATCGTATATTTTTCAAACTGAAAATATGATAAATACAAATCCGAAAACCTTTTGGAACTTTATCAACAACAAAAAAGAAAAGAAATTAGCAACAAGTAATATGACCTATCGAAAACAATCTCTAGATACCAACAATTGTATTTCCAATGGTTTTGCTGAATACTTTAAAAGTGTATATTCTCAAGATCTTGCTAATTATAATATAACCGATTCGGTTAACTTGAAGGTATCCCAATGCTTGAATATAAATTTTGTTAATGAAGAGGATTATGTAAAAGCAATTAGAAAGTTGAAACCATCAAAATCCTCGGGACCTGATTTAATACCAGTTTATATATTCAAAGGCTGTGGCGAAGTATTGATGAAACCATTGTGTTATATTTATAATCTTATATTAAGAACACAAGTTTTCCCTGAAACTTGGAAGATTAGTAAAATCCGCCCAATTCACAAAAAAAGGTAATCCGTCTGAAGTTGAAAACTATTGACCGATATCATTAATTTCTACTCCGTCTAAAATATTTGAACAGATTCTTTATGCTAAAGTATATAACCATGTGAAATCTTATTTATCTATATACCAGCATGGATTTTATTCCAGGAGATCTACAGTAACTAACTTAATTAATTTTACTCACTATCTCTCTGATTCACTTGATAGCAAGAATAATGTAGATGCCATCTATACAGATTTTGCTAAAGCCTTTGATAAATTAGATCATGACATATTGCTTAAAAAGTTATCAGCTTTTGGTTTATCAGATAACCTTTTAATATTAATTTCATCGTACTTAAAAGGCCGTAAACAATTTGTGATATTTAATCAAGTTAGTTCCCAATTGTACGAAGTTAATTCTGGCATACCTCAAGGATCGAACCTTGGACCTCTGCTCTTTTTGTTGTTTATTAATGACCTGCCGGCAGTAATAAAACATTCTAATTGTTTAATGTTTGCGGACGATATGAAATTGTATAAGGAAATAAAGACCCACAATGATGCTTTGCAATTGCAGGAGGATTTGGATGAGTGTTATAGATGGAGCATTTTAAATAAACTACATTTTAATGTGAAGAAGTGCTTAGTTATAACTTTTTCTAGAAAACATAATCCACTCCATTTTGAGTATACGCTGACAAAGAACCTATTCAAAGAGTTAAAGAAGTAAATGATCTGGGTGTAAGGTTAGACAATAAATTGTGCTTTAATACACACATTTTAAAAATAATAAATGACGGATATAAATCATTGGGATTTTTAATCAGAAGTACGAAAGAATTTACAAATATGCAAGCGCTTAAGATTTTATTCAATAGTCTCATTCGTAGTAAGTTGGAGTATGCATCTATAATTTGGTCACTATTTTATAAGTCTATCAATAAGAAAATTGAAAGAGTACAAAATAAATTTTTGAGATACTTGTACTATAAAACATATAAAAGATCATCGTACAAAGATAATATATCTTATTCAGCGTTGCTTAAAAAGTTTGACTTCATATCTTTGTGTGATAGAAGGAATTTTATGGAACTTGTTTTCCTCCATAAGTCTGTAAATGGAATAATCGATAATCCAGAGTTTCTCAAATTGTTTTATTTTAATATCAACAAGAAATCTCTACGAATGAGACCTCCGTTTTGCTGTAGAAGATCATATTCAGTAGCTCATTCAAATTCTCCTGTAATTAGATTATGTAAAAGATATAATAATATTATAAAAATGAATACAGATGTAGATTTTGCGAAGCCTTTTCTCATGTATATCAACATAGTAAAGAAAATTATCAAATCTGGTCGAGTTTAATGAAACAAATAGAATATTGACTCTGTAATCCTTGAATAAATGATGTTATTGTTTATAATGAAATGTCCTGGTGGTTCCAAGGGTAATAAACAATATGATGTTTTCTTGTTAGGTTTTACATTTATATGAATTTTTGCGTACACTATCCTAGACTCGCTAGTTAATCATTATGATTTCATTTAGTTTTAGTATAGATTAACACATTCTCTGTTCTTCTTAGAAATACTCTATGTATATGCATGTATGTTTATATGTGTATGTATACATGTGTACTTATATGTATACATGTATATATATATGTATATATATATATGTGTGTGTGTGTATGTTTGTATGAATCTATATATGTGTATGTGTGCGTGTGTGTGTGTGTGTGTGTATGTATGTATGTATGTGCATGTGAATGTATGTATTTATATTATTTTGGATTATGAAATCCCATGTTAATGGAGACAACTTGTAAAGAAGGTATGGAATTCTCTCCTTTTCTTTTCTCTTATTGTAACTTTTATTTACTTATTTTGTTTGAATCTATGTATTTTTGTTCTATTTACGAAATTTTCATATTTTACTTTTTGTAAGCCTATTGTAATTGGGGCTCATGCCCTGTAATAGGTGCAAAATAAATAAATAAATAAATAAATAAATGAGTGAAAAAATAGAAGAATGGAAGCATGACTTAAAAAAGTGCTTGTATAAGATAAATAAAAATAAAGCAAAAGTATGAGATCATGATCATTTAACTGGGAAGTTTAGAGGTGCAGCTCACAGTTATTGCAATTTAAACTATAAAAATCCCAACTTTGTTCCTGTATTTCTTCACAACTTAACTGGCTATGATACGCATTTGTTTATTAAGGAGTTAGCTTATGATACGCAGAAAATTAAACTGATTGCAAACAATGAAGAAAGGCACATAACATATGAAAAATATGTAAAAGCAGGACCAAAAAAAGATGGAATAAATTTAAGATTTGTTGATTCATTTAGATTTATGTCAAAGAGTTAACAAAGAATTTAAAGCCAGAACAATTTCGAGAAAAATTAAAGTTTTTCCCGATTGATAAACTTGATCTAGTTAATACTAAAGGTGATTATCCATTTGATTATGTTGATTCATTTGAAAAATTGAAAGAACCTGTTCCATTATCTCCAGACAAATTTACAAACAGATTAACAGGAGAAAAAATGAGTCCTGAACGTCATAAGCTTCATGTACGAGTTTGTAAAGAATTCAATCTAGAGTTATTGGAGGACTTAACTGAACATTATAACAAAACAGATGTCCTTCAATTAACAGATATATTTGAAAACTTTAGAGATGTGTGTTTAAAGGCATATAGATTAGATCCTGCTTGGTATTATACAGCACCAGGCATATCGTGGGACGCAATGTTAAAGATGACTAAAATTAACTTGGAAACGTTGACTGATTATGATAAAATACTAATGTTAGAAAAGGGTATACGAGGGGGAATCTCACAATGTAGTAAAAGATATGTAAAAGCTAACAACAAATATATGCAAGATTATAATAAAGATGAGTGTTCAACATACCTAGCATATTTAGACGCAAACAATTTATATGGATGGGCAATGAGTCAATACATGCCTTATAAAGATTTTAAGTGGGTTAAACCTTGCATAGATATAATGAACATTCCGGATGATTCAGAAACTGGTTACATATTAGAAGTAGATTTAGAATATCCAAAGCATTTACATAACAAACATTCTGATTTACCATTAGCTCCAGAGAACATGTGTCCACCTGGCTCAAAACAATCGAAATTATTAACAACGCTTTACAATAAGGAAAGATATGTAATTCACTATAGAAACTTAAAACTTTATATGTCACTTGGAATGAGATTGAAGAAAGTGCATAGAATATTAGAATTCAAACAATCAGACTGGTTAAAGAAATACATTGATTTAAATACAAATATGAGAACGCAAGCTAAAAACAAGTTTGAAGAAGATTTTTATAAGCTCATGAATAACTCGGTATTTGGAAAAACAATGGAAAATATTCGAAAAAGACAGCCCATACAATCAGAATGTGATCCTAAGAGGGTAGAAGCATTAATTGCTAAACCTAACTTTGATTACAGAACAATATTTAGTGAGAACTTGTGTGCTATACATATGAAAAAAAAGAGGGATTAACATTTAATAAGCCAATATATGTTGGTATGAGTGTGTTAGAACTATCGAAGCTATTAATGTATGATTTTCACTATAACACGATGAAGCCGAAATATGGAAACAATATAGATTTATGTTATATGGATACTGATAGCTTTATATATGAGATTGAGACTGAAGACTTTTACAAAGATATAGCAGAAATAGTTGACCAGTTTGACACGAGTGAATACAAGGAAAATAACATATATGGACTACCACTAATAAACAAAAAAGTAATAGGTAAGATGAAAGATGAGAATAAAGGTAAGATAATGACAGAGTTTATTGGATTGAGATCAAAGATGTATGCTTATAGAGTAGAAAATAAAGAAGAGAAAAAAGCTAAAGGAGTAACTAAATGTGTAGTTGCCAAGGAGTTGCAGTTTGATGATTATAAAGAAAGTTTATTTAAAAATGTTAAAACGTATAAAGACATAAACCTCATTAGAAGTTATAAGCACGTTATATATAGTATAACCGTTCATAAGCTAGTATTAGATTCATCAGATGATAAAAGATATATAAAAAGAGATGGTGTAAATACATTAGCTTGGGGTCATTATGGGATAGAAGAGGAGTAGATGTAGTTTTAGTTATAAGTTTTAGATGTTAAGTTAGTTATAAGTTTTAGATGTAAGTTTTTATGATTTTTAAATGTCATAAAAGCATATTCAATCTCACTTGGGGGTATCCCTCTGTGTTAAAGTACAATAGTCAGGGGTGGCTTCATAAATTTTTGGGTAGTTAGGGGGTGGAAGGGGGAAAAGTGGGGCAGAACCTACATATGTACTCTACTTAAATAAATTCGTGTTTTTTATTTTCTGCGGAAAAACGGTTTTAGGGTGCAAAAGCCCCCACCCAAAATTTTGAAAGTTGTCGCCCGAAAGGCAAGAAGAAGTGGACCGAAATGAATGAAATCGTGCACAAATATTGTAGACGAAAAATGAGGCAATACGGATTCCGTGTTTTTCTAGAAAGAATGATTGGGTGAGGCGCGGACCCCTCCAAACCTTTGCTCATGAAATATCAAAGGTGCTAGTAACAGTATGTCAGAAGTGCCTAAATTTACATGAAGAATTGCACCGAAACTTTGTGTATGGACAATACGCAAAAATAAATGAACACGGGTTTTTTTATTTTCTGCGAAAAAAGGGTTATAGGGTGCAAAAACTCCCACCCAAACTTTTGAAAGTTGACGCCCGAAAGGCAAGAAGAAGTGGACCGAAGTGAATGAAATTGTGCACAGATATTGTATTTTCCTGAAAAGAAAAAAAAACTGTTGCGCGGACCGAGGCGTTGAGTGGCGGAAAATGTGGACCGAAGCGAATGAAATTGTATATAGATATTGGATACGAAAAATAAGGTCTTTCGTGTTTCACAAGTGTCTCCATCTGATTTCTTCAAATTTGACAGATCAACAACAAGCACAAACAGTATAGTGTATTTTATAGCATTTAAGGAGGCACGTTTAACCCTTACAATGATTTTCGGCATAAACAAAAACACGTGTCCATTAATTTCCTGTTTGCTGTTAATGTGCCAAATTTGAAGCAAAGCGGATAGGGACACTTCAGAAACACGAAAGATCTTATTTTACATAGGGTCTCTAAAATGTCTACCCGCAATTTCATTTGCTTTGGTCCACTACTTCCTGCGCTATTACGGTAATATTTACTTTTTTTCGGAGGAGGCGGAGGCCCCAACACTGTTTTTCCTCACAAATTAAAACACTGTTTTTCCGCACACATTAAAACACGTTTCGTTTATTGTTTTGCGAATTGTCCCTATACGAGGTTTCGTTGCAATTCTCCATACTCTTTAAGAACCTCTGACGTATATTTGCACTTTTGACATTTCGTAATCAATAGTTTAAAAGGTCCGTGATATACGCAACCGCTTTTTTTTGTTCAGGAAAATACGAAACCCAATTACCTCAATTTACGTCTACAATATATGTGCACAGGTTCATTCAATTCTGTACATTTCTTCTTGCCTTTTAGGTCTCAAATTTCAAAATTTTGGGTGGGGGATTTTGTCCCTTAAAACCGTTTTTCCTCAGAAAATAAACTCGCATTTGTTTATTTTTTGCGTATTGTCCCTACACAATGTGTCGTTCCAATTCTTCATGTCCTTTAAGCACTTCTGACATACTGTTATTAGCACTTTTGATATTTCACGATCAAAGTTTTGTAGGGGTCTGTGTCCCACCCAAACCTTTTTCTTTTTTTCAGAAAAATACGAAACCAGTATTCCCTCATTTTATGTCTACAATATCTGTGCACAATTTCATTCACTTTGGTTAATTTCTTGTGACCTTTCGGGCCTCAAGTTTCAAACTTTTGGATGGGAGCTTTTGCCCCTAAAACCGTTCTTCCTCAGAAAATAAAAAAACGTGTTCATTTATTTTTTGCGTGTTGTTCCTACTCAAAGTTTCGTTGCAATTTTTCATGTTCTTTACTCATATCTGACATACTGTTATTAGTACTTTTGATATTTCGTGATCAAAGGTTTGGAGGGGTCAGTGCCCCACGTAACCATTTTTTCCAGGAAAATACGAAACATGTATTCCTTCATTTTACGTCTGCAATATCTGTGCACAATTTCGTTCACTTCGGTCCACCTCTTCTTGCCTTTCGGGCGTCAACTTTCAAAATTACGAGTAGGGGCTTTTGCCCCCCTAAAACCACTTTTCCGCAGAAAAACACATATTCGTTTATTTTCTCAAAATCGGAGTGTTACACTTGGGAGGTATTACTTGTGAGTCATAATGTTATATGGATCACTTTTACTCTTCTAATAGAAGCAAACTCTTGACCCCCAAGCGTTACCGGACCAAATGTTCTTTGGACGAAATGTGCTTTGAACAAAACATCCCTGGACGAAATGTCCCTTGGACCAATTGTCTTTTGGACGAAATGCCCTTTGGACCAAATATCTTTTGGACCAATTGTGTTTTGGACGAAATGTTTTTTGGACCAATTGTCTTTTGCACCAATTGTGTTTTGGACGAATTATCCTTTGGACGAAATGTCCCTGGACCAAATGTGTTTGGACTAAATGTCTCTGGACGAAAATCCTTTGGATGAAATGTTCTTTGGACCAATTGGCATTTGGACGAAATGTCCTTTTGACCAATTGTCTTTTGAACGAAATGTCCTTTGGACCAATTGTCTCTTTGAAATTAAGCCAATTTCAACATTACATTTTACGATAACTTCTGCTTTTGTTAAGCCTGATTTCATGAAGCAACTTTTATTTTTGAAAGTGTAAGAACTACTATTGTTGGTATTGACTGAAACTGATGAAGAGAAAGATAATGTAAATGTAAAAGGTGAAAAGAAATCGCTCGCTTCTTTAACACACAGCACAAGTAGTGGTGATAAAACGTTATTTTGTAAAGAAGAAATAAAATATATAATTCTAGCCCGAAATGTCTTTTGGGCATTAATTAGGAAAAAAATAAAATTAAAACTATTTTTTTCTAAAAACGAAATAAAATATTTAACTTTAGCTCCAGAGGTCTCTTGGACATTATTTGGGATGAAAATAAAATCAAAGTTGAATTTGATGAAGAAAACGTAAGACATTTAATCCAGCTTCAAATGTCTTTTACGTTAATTGAGAACAAAACTGAAATTTATAAGTTCTTTACCATTGAACAAAAGTAGAAAAGATCAATAAAAGGCAAATATTTGGATATGAAAGAATTCTAGTATTTTGTCTAGTCACCTTCAGCTTCTATAACGTCACCCTAACGATTAGGTATACAAGAATCGAGAATATAGTTGGATGTTGTTGGAAATTATTCCAGAGTTCTATTACATGTGTCTCAAGAATTCTTTTGTTACGGTCTCGTCGACGTTCTTTCCATTCTTTAACCATTAACGCCCAAAGATGTTCTATGGGGTTAAGGTCTGGCGATCGAGGAGGCCATTCTATACATATTAGCTCTGGATGATCTTCCAACCATGCTTGCGTTTGCCTCGAGGTATGGACACCACTGTTGTCTTGCATAAACACGAATTTCTCTTGTTCTGGAAATTTTCGTGTAGAGACGAAAGGAGTGTATCCTCCAGTACTTGGATATAAGTCGCACTGGTCATTCGTCCAGGAACAGGAACGATCTCGCCCGAACCTTCAGCTGTCACATAGCCCCAAAATGAGCTGAAATTCGTCTTGAATGTTGGGTGCGAATGACATGTTGTGGAAGACATGTGTCCCGCGTGGCCTGTATATTATCATTCTCCCTTGCACATCAGAGAGGAACACCTTCTTATCAGACCAGATGACGAGATCCCAATAGGCTTGTGGAAGACTCGCGTTCTTCTTAGCCCATTCTGAACGCCTTTCCTTGTGGTAATCTGTCAAAATAGTTCTCATAGCTGGTTGTGCGTGATGGAGTCCAGCCGCAGTAAACCGTTGCATTACTGTCTTGTGTCAACATCCTGTGTTCAACAGCTTTGTCTCTCAACACAGACCGATGACGCAAAGGATGGTTACGTACTTCTTCAACGAGAGCTTCATCTTGGGTCTCTGATGTTGCCCGCGGTCTTCCACTTCTGGGTCTTGACTTAGTTCATTCTCTGTTTCCCTGCTCCCTATGACGATCCAGTCACTTTCTCACGGTTCTAGGATCACACCCAAAATCTTTAGCAATGAGAGACAATTTCTCACCAATAGCAGCACGGCCAATAATCTCGCCTTTTTTAGCGGCAGTTAACTCCAAAGCGCCTTTAGTTCTAGGCATTTTTGCTGACACTAGAATCACAAACGAAATACTCCACAGGATGTATGAATATGAAGGCGTGTGTTAAGGATCAGAATAATATTATGTGTTGATTTATTTATTCATGCATGTTCTCAGTGGGCATTATTAATTTTATTTTTGTAAAGAAGCAAGTTACTACCCGCAAATATAAATATAATTCTAGCTATACTCTTTTTCTACTTTTGACAAAATAATATGACGAGTGCGGATCTTTTTATTTGTTTTTGGGTGTGAGAATGTTGACCATTGTGAAAACATGATATTTTTTAAAATATAATTTTTGTTGATTTTTTTTTACTTAAATCGATTTTTTTATTTAAATCAAAACTTTCTTCTCGTATGATACAACTCGCGAACTGCAGAAAAGACATTAGGAATTAGTATTAAATGTTAATTATGTCATTTAGGTGGAAGTATTGGGATTTAATTTTGAATTAATCCCCTGTCGTTTACCTATTTCAATCCCAAACAATGTGTCTCAAGCATTAAGGAAAAAACTTACAGCAACGTTTATCAATATGACACTTTTCTTTTCGCGAAAGTTACTGATGTTTGGCAGGGGCAAATTTTTTTTTAAATCGAAACTAGCTAGCCGCACGAAATACATATAAAGTCCATAAATTTCGCCTAAAATTAACTAACTTTATGGCGTATGGAACCCGGAGGATCAATTTCACATTCACAAAAGCTTTCCCTGACTTTTATCCTTAGCCAACTGGATCCAGTTTCTACTTTGTATTCTTATATCTGCGAAATCCATCTAAAAGTTGTCCTCCAATCTGCACCTAGGTCTTCCTAATGGTTGTTTTCCGATTGATCTTTCAGTTAAGACTTTTAAAGCGATCCTACTTTTTTTTCCATCCTGGCTACATGACCTGCCCACCAGAATCTCCTAGACTTGATGACCCTAACAATGTCTGGTAAACCGTATAAATTATGTAGTTCCTCGTTATGAAGTTTCCGCCATTCCCCATTCCCGTTCCTTTTGGGTCCGAATATTTGCCTGAGGATTTTGTTCTCAAATACTTTCAGTCTGTGCTCTTCCCTCATAACAAGCGACCATTTTTCGCAACCATACAGAACAACAGGCATGATTATCGTTTTATTTATTTTAAGCTTCAAATTTCTCGACAGAATTTGCGACGACAAGAGATTTTGAACTAAATAATAACACGAATTCCCTGCTTTTATTCGACATGTGATTTCTTCGTGAATATCGTTTTCGTCTGTTAATATTGATCTTAGATATTTGAAAGTATTCACTTTATCAAAAGTATTATTCAATATTTTAACGCATCCAAAATTTGCCGTATTACGATCCCAAATAACGTCTATGTATTTAGTACATAAATTTCGACTGAAGTTTTAAAATCTATTATTTTTTTTCGCAGAGGGGATCGAGCTTTCCTAAATACGACCCTATTACCTGAAAATAAACAAATAGACGTGGACACATAAGAACTTTCGTCTTAAATTTTCATGATGATTTCTCCGTTGGAATAGTTTTAACGATTTAAAAACCCTGTGTTACAAAGAGAAGAAAAAAAATGAAATGAAATCTTTGAGTTTTACGTCCCGCGGTTATGCCGGTTAGGCTAAAGGAGACGGTGAAGATGAGAGATGAGTGAAATGGTGGAATAAAGAAAGTAGGAGGAAACGGGACTACCCCGAGAAAACCCACGAGCACGGTGTTTGTCCACCACAAAGTTCACTTGGCGGGGGCTGGGATCGAACCCGGGACCCCAAGCACCAGAGGTGAACGCTCTACCACTGAGCCACCGAGCCCCCCTCAAAGAGAAGAAAGTAGGATCCAGCCGTTACCCGTTCAAAACGGGATTTTCTCTAATCATCCTCTGCATGATACTCGTTTTCATATTGTGCTTACATAATTTGAGTCTCATTGTATTTTATTATTATCTTCCATAATCGAAATAACAGAACAGAAACGGGATTTTACTTATAATCCCTTTAAATTAATTTATTTAGGATTTTGATTTAAACCAACGACTTTTATTCAAAACATCAAGTGATAAATATTGATTAAAAACGTGATTTAAATCAGACTGATTTAAATCAATCCACCCTGCTGTTGACCCAATGAAATTTCCTTCAGTAGTAAGCAAATACTTATTCAATGAGTCATCACTAAACGCTATAGGCAAAGAAAGGCAAAGCAATATCGCCTGAAGGTCGTTTGAAATGCGTGTCTTGTCTTTGGTTTACCTGTGAAGTGAAGGCACTTTGATTCTTCTACTAAGTTCTGACACATTTTGTCAATGAAATGTTGGTCTGTCTGTGAAAACAGAGAGAGGAAAGAAAAAAAAATATGAGCTATCCGCGTCAGTCTATTAGATTTTTAAACATGTTGGAAAAATAAACCATGTCCTGTATTTAACCAAAATATGGTTAATAAACTAGCGTTATTGTCATTAAAGGCCGTATGTGTCCTGGAACCTTGTATTATACCTGGAAAAGTTCGTGTTAGATCCAGAGGAAATGTAACATTTTATGATTATGCAACGATAAATGAAAAAATGGAAGAACACTCTGTCTTAGTGTTCGGTGCGGAAGACCTGGGTTCGATTTCCAGTGTGAGTTTATCTGGTTTGGGACAACACGTTAGGCTGTAGGCCCATCTCTCATATAGTCTCGGTGCTGCAAATTAAGTTAAACTTCTAACCATCCAACACATCAGTCTTGGAGTTCATAAGATTATGAGAAAGTGATTGGTGTGATCCGTGATGCGTTGCAATTAAAAAAGCCACAATGAGAATCACAATGCTGGATATAAAAGTTGATCTCTCGCTGAAACATCATGATCATAATTAAATTTCAGACTTTTATCTTCTAAAAATTGGGCCTATGGTTTCCTAATATAAGCTTGGCAAAGTAGTTAAATATATTCTAAAACTCATGAAATAGAATCAACAATTAATTTAAAATTATTGACTGAGTATAACTGTAAACCCAGAGTTTAAAAACAAATACGTAAAAATAATTAGACACATAGTTGCATTCGTCTGGATTTTCAAAGCACGTTTTCACTGTTCACATAAATTTAAAAATTATCAACCAACTAATTACAATTTCCATTCTCCACACGAGAAGAATAAGTGTACGAAAATGTTATTTGGGAAGTATTTAAGCCCGCTTCCTCCCCCCAGAAAAACAGCGAATGATAAAAGCTATCCCAGTCAATCCACGTGTTAACTACGTATGTTCAAAATTCATTATAAACAGTTAAATTACTTCCTTGCTATGACCATTTAATTAGGATCTTGTAGCAATTACCCCCGTTCCCCACCCCATACATTCTACACGACAAATCTTATTAAAAAAAACGTGTTGTGAACGATTTAAAAAAAATAGAAAAAATTTCCTTCGGCCAGGTTTGAACTCACGCCAAAAGAAATTCTTGTTACCAACCTACAACGCTAGCGCGCACGACCACGGGGACTGATAGCAACAAGCGTATGATTTCTGTTATATACATAGGTATAAGCTACGTAGCAAGATATGGATAACGCCAACCAGAATCGTGTATTTAGTTACTACTTGGGGGAGTACTCTCCCGAGCAAGATCTCAACAACCTAGTCCAAGCTAGAGGTTAACTACGCCAATAAAATTCATTTCAAACGGTTCACCCATTTTTCGTTATGATAGACAACGCATTTTTCATTTATGTACTATGTAGATATACGTTAATAGTATTGATACTGTCTTTTTTATTTAAGTTATTTATTGATATAAAAATGATGTATTAACTTTAATATTTAACACTATCATACAAATTCATCGTGCGTATGACGACGTGTCGTCGTCTCCAGGTTTGTTCCGGTCATTCCAGGACACGAGTGTGATTGCTTCCAGGTCACGAAATTCGTAACCAATTATCACTGCTTCAAAATACCAGTATAATAAAGGGTATGTTCTAACACCAACGGGTAGGAACTGACTGTGGTTAGACTTTTTTTTTCCTAAAAAGGAGCTCGATTCTCAGTAGAAGCCTATGGTTTCGGATCCCACGTTAAGCTGTAAGTCCATGTCTCATATAGCCTCGCTGCTGAATGGGACGCTAAAATAGAAGCAACTACTACAACTAATAAGACATTCTACAAAGTGCTCTGCAGACCATTTTCTTCATAATAAATATTTTTTTTTCATATCAAACAGAGCAACCATAAATGTATAAGTACAAGCATTCTATTAAAATCTTCAGAAGTATTCAGAAACCTAAGAAAAAAAGAAACAAACAAACAAGAAAAAAAACGATTTGGTGTATGAACTTCTACCAAACATAAGTTCTAGCAAGCGAAGTAGGCTATTTTTAGCATTATTCAATCTGATCAGTTGCTACATTTGCTAATAAAAAGTTGATGTTAAATTTTCTCCCTGAAATATATGCAAAGGAGAAAATACTTTTTGATCAAATATCCGGCTTTAGACTGGTTGATTTATATAAAAAGAGTGAGTTTGTAACGACATATTACAACCATGGGATTCAAACTTGCGTTGCGTTATTCAAGATTTAAAGTTTTTAACATATTTCAGATTCTACCGAGAATCAAATTCAATGTGTATATTTCAAGGTTAAGTGTCCATATATGTTCAAGAAACTTGCATTTCAGAATCTACTGGCAATATTATCGCTAACTTCAAATACCCTGCAATTCATTCAGTTTATTGTATTATAAAACATTGCTTAGTTCCATTATAAAATTGTTCATAATATTTGTCATATTATTTTCGATATTTTTAGGTATATATATATATATATAGTTTCATTTCATTATATAATGAAACGTAATCCCATAGGGACAGTTTGAACAATAATCTGTTTGTTAGGGTCTAAAAGATGAGAATTTTATATAAAAACGAAAAAAACATAATTAGTGATATTTAGTTCCAGAAATAGGGATGATGGAAGTCAATGTGCTGATCACACACAAAACTGCTGAAATCCATTTCCTTGACCATATTCAATTTATTTTGAGCTGTAATCTTATTCATAGTTTTTATTAACAGTCAAATCTAGAGTTTTACCCTTGTGAAATTCTACTTCATTTTTCAGCTTGACAAGAAAAAAATAAATAAATACTTGGAGCATATCTGATCAATAATAAAATAAAAAGAAAAAATAGCGATACGAAGATTCGAACACGGATCGCGGAAACAGGAAGTCTGCACGGATTCAATGAGCTACGGAATAAGGTACACAAAACATCTACGCTATAAATATATGGCAATAATCGTAAGCTTCACGCTGTGAAAGAACTTTTTTTCCTTTTATTAATTTTACGATATTTCTATAGTGTTTTGGGTGAACTGCAAAGAGATAGATCATGCAGTTATCATTTGGTAGGGATTCAACTTTAAAAACTTTTAAAATATTTAAAAGCTTTATGGTAGCAAGGAATGTGTAGCGATTTCATTCTAATAGTAATGGGGAAAAGATACAATCCCACGGAAAACATGCATTTTCTTATGTGCCAGAGAATATATCACTTGGTAGCAGGGGCGTAGCCAAGATTTGATTTCAGGAGGACCGCTGGCTAAATGTTCGTTTGGGATGTGTCCGGGGGTTCACCCCGGGAAAGTTTAAATAAAACCGCAATCTTAGGCCTTATATTAACAACTTCTACAAATGTCGGGCGTTCCAAACCTCCTGGCTACGCCACTGCTTGTTAGCATCCATTGTTCCTGATCATAATCAGTCTGTTTACTCCCACTTTCAGCCATAATTTTATTCTTCCAAGCCAAGAAGAATGCCTTCGTTCTACGCATTTGGCGCTCTTAAAAATAAAATTATGGTATAATTAAACGTGTCATTTTTCCATTTGAATATAAATTTATGTCCCTTTCTGACTAAAACAAATCTTATGGGCGCAATCTGCTTCCTAAGCCCCGCGTGTATGCTTCTCTCTGTTCCCAATAGAAAAATTAGTTTAGGTGTTTTCTGCAAAACTATTCGCGAGATATAGAATTTCATACTCAGTAGTTCTGTTTACTTGGTAGGGGAATTCATAGAATTGGAAATAATTCGTTTGTTTAAGTATAATTATGGAGAATATCGATGAATAAATGTTTTGTGTTGCTAAAAGTGTATGCAAATTTTTAGGAAATTTTCTAGAGAGGTGGAAAATATTCTTCTCAGGCTGGGACAACAGTAATTAAGTTAGTGCCAAGGAAAGAAAAACTAGGCACGGGGAATTCCTCTAGCTTCCTCTTACAAATCACTGGTCATAACGTACGTTTTTTCCTGACGTATGGTTGTCTGTCATCCTGTGTGTCTCCGTGGGTGAGTGAGCTGAGTCGTGGGTTGATAATCAAGGGGTTGAGGGTTCGAGTCCGGTCGTGGAAAGTTGGTATTTTTTTCCATTGTTCATTTCCCATATCTTAAGATGATTCTCTCCCTCCCTAATCATCTGATGCTCTCAACTGAGTTCTCCACTTGAATTCAACAATTGATAATGGGATGCTCTCAGGTTCGGGCGAGGTTTTACATGTCTACTTACAAAATAAAAATTTGCGACAAAATATGGATGCTATCCGATCATTTTGTCTCCAATTCTGGATTTGCACATGTGAGTGTTTTTCTCCTTCATCATATTTGCATCTCCCGTTCTCCTATGTTGTCAGTTATGACAAAAGATGACTTGGGAGCAAGATTTCAAATCATAAAAGAGCTATTTCAATGGACTCACTCTCGCTAAGCATTTGATTAAAAGTATATGTTATCATACTGTAGGAGGGGAGCATTCGCTCTTCCTACCCCCCCCTTGAAGTGACAGATTATTTATTCAGTTTCTGCAAAGTCATTTGAGATCAAAACGACTTAAAGAGAGTTCATTCCAACAGCAACAGGATTGGACTTTCATTTTGTGTTTCAATTTGTCGTCTCAAATAGGACAAATATCAAGTAATATGTTTGCCTTAAGAACTACACGTCTAAGATTTATTTCATTTTGGAGAAGTGATACTGTAGACAGTAGTGGGAATTTCGCCCAAGTGTACGGGAATTTTCAGCTCCTGGCGATTAAGCCACCCGCCTTCTTTTAAAGCTAATTTGGTTGCATATCCCCCAGCAAATGCTTCGGACTCAACTGGTGGAGCACCTTAGCCGTAAACCTCCATATGGCTGTACCATTTAGAAGTGTCCCAAACTGTACAATATTAGCGGCACCGTCTGAACAAACACAAAGTGGGGGCTGTCTAAACAGCAGCCCGTTGTCGCAATCGTTTCTACATCGTTTGTACAGAAATGTGCAGGCTAAATTTTCCTTGTTACATAATTAAGGGCGCCGCCAGAACGAAAACAAAGTGGGGGCTGTCTAAGAGATAGCCCCGCACCATGTCCAATTTAAGCACAAATTGTCGTAATCGTTTGTACTTCGTTTGCACAGAAATGTGAAGGCAAGATTTTCGTTTGTAGACAATTAGGGGAGCCGACAGAACGAAAACAAAGTGAAGGATGTCTAAATGGTAGCCCCCCCATTTCCAATTCAATCACAAATTGTCACAATCGTTTCTACATCGTTTGTACGAAAAAGAACATGCTAAACTTTTGTTTGTACATAAATAAGGGCGCCGCCAGAACGAAAACAACGTAGGGTGCTGTTTAAATGATAGCCCCCACCACGTTCAATACAATCACAATTAGTCGCAATCGATTGTGCATCGTTTGTACAGAAATATGCAGGCAAAATTTTTGTTTGTAGACAATTAGGGGCGCACCAAGGCAAAAAAAAAGTGGGGGGCTTTCTAAGTGATAACCGAATCACCATGTTCAATTCAATCACAAATTGTCGCAATCATTTTTACATCGTTTGTACAGAAATATGCAGGCGAAATTTTCGTTTGTACACAATTAGGGGCGCCGCCAGAACGAAAACAAAGTAGGGGCTGTTTACGTGGTAGCCCCCACCATGTCCAATTCAATCACAAATTGTTGCAATCGTTTGTACTTCGTTTGTACTGAAATGTGAAGGCGAAATTTTCGTTTGTACACAATTAGAGGCGCCGCTAGAAAGAAAAAAACTGGTTGGCTGTCTAAATGGTAGCCTGTCCACCATGTCCAATTCAATCACAAACTGTCGCAATCGTTTCCACATCGCTTAAACAGAAATGTGCAGGCCAAATTTTCGTTTGTACACAATTAGGGGTGCCGCCAGAACGAAAAGAAGTGGAGGCTGTGTAAGTCGTAGTCCCCCACTATGTCCAGTTGAATCAGAAATTATCACAATCGTTTGTAATGAATTGTGCAAGCAAAATTTTCGTTTTTAGACAATTAGGGGCGTCGCCAGAACGACAACAAAGTGAGGGACTGTCTAAATGTTAGCCGCCGACACCATGTACAATTCAATCACAAATTGTCGCAATCGTTTCTACTTCGCTTGAACGGAAATGTGCAGGCCAAATTTTCGTTTGTACACAATTAGGGGCGTCGCCAGAACGAAAAGAAGTGGAGGCTGTGTAAGTGGTAGTCCCCCACTATGTCCAGTTGAATCAGAAATTGTCACAATCGTTTGTACAGAAATCTGCAAGCAAAATTTTCGTTTTTAGACAATTAGGGGCGTCGCCAGAACGAAAAAAAATTGGGGGACTGTCTAAATGCTAGCCCCCGACACCATGTACAATTCAATCACAAATTGTCGCAATCGTTCCTACATCGTTTGTACAGAAATGTGCAGGCGAAATTTTTCTTTGTACACAATTTGGTGTGCCGCTAGAAAGAAATCAATGTGGGGCCTGTCCAAATGGTATCCCCTGTACTATGTCCAATTCAATCACAAATTGTCGCAATCGTTTCTACATTGTTTTTACAGAATTGTGCAGGCGAGATTGTTTTTTGTACACAATTAATGGTGCTGCCAGAACGAAAACAATGTGGAGGCTGTGTAAATGGTACCCCCTCCACCATGTCAAATTCAATCACAAATTGTCGCAATCGTTCCTACATCGTTTGTGAATTGTTTGTGAATAAATATGCTTCTTTCTTTCTGCTATCATTTGCTTTCAATGTCGATAAACGTTGAAATCAAAAATGACAAGTTTTAACCACCTCCGCTTTAACTAGAGCTTTAATGGAAAATATTGAATCCATTAATCAGGCTCTGTGGTTGTTCAGGTAAAACCATTATATTTCTTTCTATTTCTCGGGATAAAAATGCATAGGCATAGGTAACTTCTACTGTATATCAACTTCGCGGATTAAGGGCAACTTGTAGCTTCTCGAAAGGCATTTGTTGGTCCTTCAAGGTCAACACACGAAAAAAAACTAATACTAGGTGTGCCTTACAAGGGACTTTCTATGATAACAACATATTGCTGCCAACGTTTAACACATTATGCCTCCGGTGGTTAGTAAAACGCTTAACTGTGTGGATATCGCTCCACACAACAGGTCTTAGGAACACTTACAAATACGTAAAATTGAAAGAACAGAAAATAGTTCATTTTTGAAATGAGCGTACAATTCACACTTCACGCAAAAGTTCCAATATGGGAAATCAGTCAATATCTTCAGTTGAAATTACTGAAAAAGACAGAAACTGCCTATTTAAAACTCCAAGTGTAAACCTGCGCTTGGAGGGATTCTATTAGCTATATCGCAACGCATTTTTGTGAGTTGACTCTGTGGTCAAGCGTGTTTAATAGTGCTGTTAAAGTTCTAGAACCGGATGGGAGCGTTTCCAGCCTGAGTACAGTAAAATTCTTTTTTCAAAATAGGGATTGCTTTTTTAAAAAACATATAAAGTTTTATTTCGAAGTGATTGTAAAACAAATTCAGATGAACTTTCACATTTCCAAACTCAGTCATATTTTTTCGCCATGTCCCAAATTTCACACAAATAAATCCCTACGTTAAGCGGGTTTGCATATCCAGACTCCTAAGTATGAAAACATTTACGCTCACTCCAACCTCAATCATTTCGTGAATTCAACCTGTTTTACGTATGTTATTAGGAAGTAAAATTCAATTTGATTTATTCTACCAACACTTTTATACATTGCAAGAGCTGCGATATCCAAATATTCACTGAGAACTCATAGTCGTATCGCAATAAACAAAAGCGAGTATGGAACAGTAAACTGCTTTCACAAAAGTTAAAAGGAAGCCTGCAAAAGCATGCAAAATGGTCGAGTGGTTTTGGTCGATAATCTATCAATCATATGTTTTTGGGTTAAAACCGGATAATAAGCTTTTCTAAGTGTCTTTCTATTTTCACTTGGAGGTGAAAAACATTTATTTCAGTAACTCATTGGAAACTTCTTTTGTTTCAAATTTTGGTAAGACGGAACAATATATCAATTGCAAATCTAAAATCCATAGCTGATAACAAAATAGAAAGTATGTTTACTACCCCATTATTATCCCCTGATTTGTAACGAAAAACTAATTATAAACAGTGGTAATTTGAGAAAATTATCCTTGGGGGAATTTTAATAGAGGTGGTGTGTTTATTCACTGGTAATCCACATTAAGCATGATCGAAGGTATAGTCCCGAAGGCAGAAATTTCTTAGCTTGAGAAGGGTCTCAAATTCTTCCTCAGATCACTCCCTGAAATTATCACTGCTTAAAAGCTTTTCGTAACAAAATATAATATTACACTTGTTTCTCGTTCTCCATTTTGAAATAGTACTATCATAACTTATACAGAATTATAATAAAAACAAAAAATATAATACTAATCACGTAAAAATTATCCTGTAAGTTACAATTTACTGTTTGATTAAAACTCAATTTTTTTTTTTCGCATTGCACTTGTAAGTAACTCATCTCTATATCATCCTGACATGAAACCCATGCTCAACTCCAATTAATTAACCAATATTTATAAGAATATTTTTACTTCACTATTTTTACTATTCCATATTATATACACTTCCAAAATAAAACTCTCGAAATCGTATCTTAGACCAATGGAGACTTACAAATAAATTATCATTTATCATACATATTGATCTCTATTCGAAATTTTATTTAATCGAATCCGACAGGAATACAGACAGAAACATCGATGGTTCGTAAAAAGAGAGAAAAATGTATTGGACTCTCCGGGGACTCGAACTAAGCTCACAAGGTGTTTACAAAAAATGATCGCCTTAGACCACTTTGCCATGGTAGCAACTAGTGATTGTAGCAAAGGCTTCGAGTAGCAGTTCTTCTTACGGAATAACATTACTTTCTATTGGTTAAAATTTAAGCCTAATTTACTTTGATCTAATATGTCCATTAATTTGTTTTGTAAACACGTTATTGATTACTTTGACGAATGATGTATGTTTTTGATATAGATTCTATTGCACGTTCTTTCATAAATACTATAGAATGTATCAAGGCTATGTATTATCTTTCATGAAAGTTGACTGGTGCATGCGCAGTACACAGAAAAGGCGAAGAAGGAAATTCTAACAGATTGTTAGAAAGTTTCGCTCGCAAGCAGTAGTTCGCAAGCAGTAGCAACTTGGAGGCGCGCTTCCTCCTTTTTGGGAGGCAAGAAGGGTTTACGAAGTCCTTTCGTTTCGTTATATTTCTTGAATGATTTTATACAATATTCAGCCACATCTTCTACACATTTGGAAGTGATAAATCGTAGTATAAATTAACCGTCCTCCACACACGGTGCTTGTTGATTTTCCGAGATTAATAACTCAAATATTTTTTTATCTCAATAGAACACAAACGTTTCAATGAGAGGGCTTGCAACACCTTAATCCCATTACTCTTCGATACGTCACTGCCTGAACTGTAACTTTCAAGTTAGAATCGAATAATATAGACATATGACCTACTAAATATATTTTTGGATCATTATACGTTTTCAGAAATATACACTATTACAATGTCAGTAAATGTTAAGTAATTTATTGTAAATCTTTGTACTTTAATTTTTCGTCCTTCTTCCCAACTAAGCTTAAAAATGTAATAATAAGAGGTTAAGAATTCGAAATATTACGTATATTTTAGCGTATTACGAAATTATATTTAATCGATTCCGGCAGGAACACAAATAGAAACGTCAAGAAGAGGTAAAACCAAAATTGTTGTCTGGTGAGATTCGAACTACTCTTGAGTGGTGCCTCAAAAATCTACAGTCGAATGTCTTAGTCCACTTCTTTTTATCTACTTATTACTAGTTACTACTTAATTTTATTCACTCTTTACTTGTTTAATTTGCTTTACCAGTAACCTAAAACGACAGGGACATGAGCACAGAAACATCGACGAAAGTTAAAATTTCAAAGGCTCTCCCACTGGTAATGGAACCCGGGAGCCCGTACACCAAAGTGGCAAGTGCAAGCCACTAGATCAGCGGGGAGGGTATCCACTCGACTATTGTAAGCAGTTACGATTGTTGTAAGCGTGTTTCATGTTACACCTTTCATTACAGTGTGAAATTTACTTTGTAATACCTGAAGTTTAAGCTTATTTTGTCCTGGTGCAATATGTCTCTTGAAATTGTTTTTTGTTAACTGTATTCTTTACTTTGACGAAGATATGTATTGTTTATATAGGCTCTATTACGTATTAGTTCATAAATATTAAGCAATTATCAGGATTATTTATGAGCTTTCATAAAAGTTCACTGGGGCATATGCTATAGAAACAGAAAGATACATTTTACCGACATTATTCATACAAGTCAGAATTCAAATTTCTAACAGGTTGTCAAAATGCCTCACTCTAAGAGCTGTGGAGAACTGTCTGTTGCTCTGCGAGGAAAGATCATAGACCGAGCAACAGTGGGACAAACTCTGCCTCACATCGCTAGGAATCTG
Organism: Thermobia domestica; assembly: GCF_964235325.1. Lineage (NCBI taxonomy): Eukaryota > Metazoa > Arthropoda > Insecta > Zygentoma > Lepismatidae > Thermobia > Thermobia domestica. The sequence continues at coordinate 76,704,081 of NC_137458.1, forward strand.
GGCTGTGGCAAGAAAATAACCAAGAAATGGATTCAGAGACATAAAATAGGTGGTGAATGGTTCAGGTCCCCGTCAAGAAGTGAAAGGCCTAAAGCGACAACTGCAGCTCAAGAGCCAACATTAGTTACAGAAGCAATCAACAAACCTCTACGTCACGCGTCGATCCTTTTGGACAAAGCCGTGGAATATAATTGTTCTCACGAAACAATAAAAAGATTATTGGGGCTTATCTCCACTTTTCAAGACCCCCTAGGAAGACTCTTCTGACTGAAACGCAAAATGCCAGACGAATAGAATGGGCACAGGAGAACACAACCCAACTTCTGTCATATTGAGACTTAGTCATCTGGACCGACGAGAAAGTTTTCAAGTCTAACCAGGAAGTCAGAGTTATATTGTATAGACCACGCGGAACCAGGGATGCTGAACAAAATATCAGTACTTCTTGTTCCGAACGAATATTAGCACACTTTTGTGGATAAATGATGGCTGCTGGTCCTCTAGATTTGGGTGCAGTGCCCGAGAGAATGAACAGCACTGTTTACGTTATATCTTCGAAAATACATTGTTACCGTCCTTATAAAGAAACTTCCCCGAACAGGAAGAATATCTATTTATGCATCACAACCAATGCTTAAATTGACATCAGATGAGGTGACGGTATGGTACAAATATGACTACTTAGAGCAGTAACTTTGACAGAAGCCTAATAGGCACCTCTACTCCTGACATATTTGCACCATTTCTGACGTGAAAAATCTATAGAAAGAAAGACAGAGAGAGTAAGTGAGGACTAATATACTAAATGTTTAACTCCCCACTATCGTTAACCTAACAGAAATAAATATGTATAAAATGATTTTGCTTTCCTAAGATTTAACTTGAGATTATCGGCGATCTAAATATGGATGAACAGGGATGGGACGTTTACTTGAACATCGTATTTCCAATAACATAGTGATCCAACGCGGCCTTTAAGTGGATTAAAACAAGAAACCACATATGTTCATATGCCTTTTCGTCTTGTTTTCAAGGCTTTGTAGGCTCTCTCGTCTCCTCTCATAGTTTCTAGTTTAATGATTCTTTCCAATCCCATTTCCATTTTCAGAAGGTTCTTCTGATCTCGTCTAGTCTCGTGGTCAACGCTAATTTTCTTATAATTGTAAACACAGAAGTCCAGACAATGTGAAATAAGCATGTTTCAATTTAAAAAAAGAGTCCTGTCAATACCAAGGGCAGATCCAGGTCAAACATTTTAGGCAGACGGTACGGTAGTTAGAATTTTTTTGACAGGGGTGGAATTCCTCGCACAAATGTTGAAAAAAAATCAAGAGCACAAATTCTGCCATTGCATATGGTGATAGTGAACTGCTATTTCTTTCGAAGCAGGAGGCACGAAATCTTTGATAACAGAAACATATTTGTTGACTCAGTGCTAAATGTATATTCTTTTTCTACATAGATATTACAATTGAAATCAGTTATTTTTACCAGTATGTCATACCAGCCGATTTTCTAACTTTCAGATGCATAACCAGCTCATACCGGCTCACTTTAAGCACTGATGATAACAGTGTTGTCTGCATTTCCCGGCAAACACGAGAGTGTCTAAGTGAACATGCGGATTTAATTTGTATAGAGTGGACCCTTCTATCCCCAGACTTGAACCCAATTGAACATTTGAGGGCCTAGATGGTGCAAGAATGGAAAGAGAGAAGTGACGACAGAGGCAAAACGTTTCTACAAAATCGAGTTACGGAACTGGGGCAACACTTACCTGACACACCGTCATATTGCTCGAGACTTGTATTTAGTACTCCCTCCAGACTTCAAGAAGTTATTGACTCTGGAGGTGACTACATGAAGTACTAGTGTGTTATTTTTCTGTAAACATTTATTTTTCCTTTATTTGTTATATTTTTTCGAGAGCAAGCCATTCGTTCTTCATTCATTTCTTTTGTTTGTTTACTTATTAGTTCGTTAAAACGTAAAGCAAGAGTAGCATATCTTTAATAAGTATTTGTAAATTTACTTTGAACGTTTCTAAGAACACATTTATGTCTTTTTCTTACTCGTATATCATGCCAAATATTACTTTCATTTCAGTTCATTAATTACTTTATTTCATATCTTGGATAAAAGTATTCTTGTCCTTTTAATGAAGTTTTCCCTTTTGTTTGTTTAATTTCTAGATACAAGTATTACCTTCATTGGAATCAATAAAGCTCATTTTATTCATTGTTGCTTCTTTAATAGCTGAGTTCGAATTCAAGAACAATGTAGTGTAATTTACATTCTTTATTCTTCGTATAGTATAGTACTGCCAATATTAAGTGTCATTTTTCATGAGTCCAGTTGATTAGTGAGAATTTGGACAAACATTAAACTGATAATTCTTTACGCAATACCAGCAGTAAAATACATTAAAGATGGGCCTTATACTTCACAGCAATGAAACCAATGTTTTGTATTGGTTAAAAAATAAAGCAATCAGAAGTTTCCTAAGAAGAACTATCCCTCCATACAAAACATAGGCCTAAAGTAAAGTGAGGCAATACATTACAAAAATATATTAATATTTCGAATTATTAACATCCTCTTGTTACACCTTTCTGGCTTAGTTGAGAAAAAAGAGGGAAAATGAAAATACAAAAATTTGCAATAAATTACTTAACATTTACTGACATTGTAATAGTGCATATTTCTGAAAATGTATAATGATCCAAAAATATATTTAGTAAATCACATGTGTATATTATTCGATTCTAACTTGAGAGTTACAGTTCAAGAAGTGACATATCGAAGAGCCATGAGGTTGAGGGGTTGTAACCCCTCCCATTGAAACTTGTATATTCTATTGAAATAAAAATTATTTCAGTTTTTGATCTTGGAAAATCAACAAGCACCGTGTGGGGGGGGGCGGTTAATTTATACTATGATTTATCACTTCCAAATGTGTAGAAAATGTCGCTGGATATTGTGTATAATCATTCAAGAGATATAAGAAAACGAAGGGACTTCGTAAGCCCTTCACGCTTCCCCAGAAGGAGGAAGCGCGCCTCCCGTTTGAGAACTACTGCTTCCGAGCGAAACATTCTAACAGTCTGTTAGCATTTCCTTCTTCGCCTTCTCTGTGTACTGCGCATACACCAGTCAATTTTCATGAAAGATAATAAATAGCCTTGATACTTTCTATAGTATTTATGAAAGAACGTGCAATAGAATTTATATCAACAACATACATCACTCGTCAAAGTAATCAATAACGAGTGTATAAAACAAATTAATAGACACATTACATCAAAGTAAATTAGTCTTAAATTTGAGCCAATAGAAAGTAATGTTATTCTGTAAGAAGTACTGCTACTCTAAGCCTTTGCTACAATCACTAGTTGCTACCATGGCCAAGTGGTCTAAGATCCTTTTTGTAAAAGACCCTTTGAGCTTAGTTCGAGTCCCCGGAGAGTCCAACGCATTTTTATCTCTCTTTTTACTAGTTCTCGATGTTTCTGTCTGTGTTCCTGTCGAATTCGATTAAATAGAATTTCGAATACAGAACAATATGTATGATAAATGATAATTTATTTACGAGTCTCCACTCGTCTAATATACATGGAATAGTGAAAATAGTAAAGTAAAAATATTCTTATAAATATTGTTAATTAATTGAAGTTGAGCATGGCTTATAGGTTAAGATTATATAGAGATAAGTTACTTTCAAGTGCAATGCGAAAAGATATTGAGCTTTAATTCCACACAAAGTTGTAACTTACAGGATAACTTTTACATGATTAGTCTTATAATTTGTTATGTTTCTATTATAATTCTCTATAAGTTATGATACTACTATCTCAAAAAGCAGAACGAAAAGAAAGTGTAATATAATATTTCTTACGAAAACCTTTTAATCATTGATAATTTCAGGGATTAATCTGAGGGAGAATTTGAGACACTTCTCAAGCTAAGAAATTTCTGCCTCCAGGACCTATCTTCGATCATGCTTAATGTGGATTACCATTGAGTATCACCACCATCATATTAAAAAATCCCCTGAGGATAATTTACTCAAATCATCACTGTTTATAATTAGCTTTTCGTTACAAATCAGAGGATAATAATGGGGTAGTAAACATACTTTCTATTTTGTTTTCAGCTATGGATTTTAGTTTTGCAATGGATATATTGTTCCGTCTTAACCGAATTTGAAACAAAAGAAGTTTCCAATGAGTTACTCAAATAAATGTTTTCCGCCTCCAAATGAAAATAGGAAGACACTTAGAAAAACTTATTATCCATTTTTAACACTAAAACATATGATTGAAAGGGTATCGACCTAAATCACTCGAACATTTTGCATGCTTTTACAGGCTTTCTTTTAACTTTTGTGAAAGGAGTTTACTGTTTCATACTCGCCTTTGTTTATTGCGATACGACTATGAGTTCTCAGTGAATATTTGGACATCACAGTTATTGCAATATATAAAAGTGTTTGTAAAATAAATCTCATTCAATTTTAGGTCTTAATAACATACTTAAATCAGGTTGAGTTCATGAAATGTTTGAGGTTGGAGTGAGTGTAAATATTTTCATACATAGGAGTCTGGATATGCAAACCTGCTTACAATGGGGATTTACGTCTGTGAAATTTGGTCCATGAAGATATACAAAAACGGTAAAATCAGGAACGTTAACATTCTTACAATGAGAACAGATTTCAATTCCCGGTGGGAGTTAGCGTACGCGCGCCTTTATCGTGGGAGACCCAGGTTTGATTCCCGATGGGAGCTCATGTGTTTCGTGTTTCATGTTAATCAGTAGGTCCATGTCTTCTATAGCCACGCTGCTGACAGGGCAGTTAAAGTCAAAATCACAATCACCACCATACGGGGGGAGTTTACATGGTTCGGAGTTTACGTTAATCAATATGACCACGTCATATATGATCTTGCTGTTGAAAGAGACGTTAAACTCCAAATTAACTCTACTCATTCAGATCAGAGTTGTGAGTTTAATACCAACTTGAAACCATATGTTCAAAGTAAAAATTGAAATAAAATGAAATCTTTAAGTTTAACGTTCCATGGTTATGTCGGTTACGCTAAAGGAGAAGGTGATAATGAGAAATGAGTGAAATTGTACAATGAAGAAAGTAGGAGTAAACGGAAGAAGCCTGAGAAAACCCACGAGCACGGCGTTTGTCCACCACAAAGTCCAAACGGCGCGAGCTGGGATCGAATTAGGGACCCGAAACACCGGAGGTGAACTCTCTACCACTGAGCAACCGCGCCCCCAAAACGAAAATTATTCATACTTCTGATACCTATATATATGGAGAGAGAGAGAGAGAGAGAGAATAAATATGGCTATATTCTTCATAGGGCCGAAGTGGCTTAGTGGTAGAGCGTTCACCTCTGGTGTATGGGTTCCTTGGTTCTATCGCAGCTTGCACTAAGTCAGATTTGTGGTGAAGAAACACCGTGTGCGTTCGTTTCTTCTGCATTCTCCTGTTTCCTCCTACCTACATCGTTGCACAATTTTCATTCATTTCCCATCATCACTGTCTCCTTTACCTAGCCGACATAAGCATGGGACGTCAAACTTATTTTAATTTCATTTCATTAAAAAGTTACTAGAATTCATAATCTGTATCTTTATAAAGCAACTTCAACAACCAGATGGATGTATAATGATTAAAATTCAATTAAATCGCAATTGCAGCAATCTGCAATATTTTAGGTTTCTCATTTATTTACATCAAATATTTACTTATGTATTTCATACTTTATAGCAAGAATATTAACTGGTATAGAAGACACAATTAGATCCCTGTGGCGTGGGAGACCATGGTTTGATTCCAACGGGAGCTCATGTGTTTCGGTTTCTATGTTAGTCAGTAGGTCCCGTCTCATATAGCCTAGCTGCTGAAAAGGACGCTAAACTCAAAATCAACTCAACTCAATAATTATTTATACATTGAACTTAATAATAAGGATGGCGACCTTGAAGGATGGAGGCCGAATAAATTGGGAGACCTTAAAATTTAAAACGTAGAACAGTGTGAGTCAGAGGGGTCACGGTGTGTGGTGTGTCACAGTGAGTCACGTCCTGTTGACCTACGAAACACTGACGTACTCAGAAATCTTGACCCAATTGACCTACTCCATCTCTGGACTGTGCACACAGATAAAGCAGACATATATATAACCTGATCTTACTTGGCCTTCACTAATTTAAGATAAGCCCTAATCTAAAAAAACGAAAGAAAGCAATTTCAAACGAAAAAATATAGAAATGTATTTTCAACGGAACAAAAAAACGCATCAGCCCAGATTTGAACCCGGATTTTTCCACTCAGCAAGCAGATGTCTTACCTACTCCTTTTTTTGAAAGTTTATTTACACTGCGTGTGTTACGCTACGAGATGTCCTTACTGTTGTGTTAACACGCGTTCCGTCAATTTACGAAGTCGCTCTTTTAATCCTCAATCACTCCGACATAAATAGATAGATAGATAGATAGATAGATAGATAGATAGATAGATAGATAGATAGATAGATAGATAGATAGATAGATAGTTAAATAGATAGATAGATATGTTCGTGCACCAGTATGCTCCCAAGAGTACAGGTTAATTGATTCTTGATTTCAATCTACAGAACAAATGCTTTTTATGGAATCAAGGGGACCGCTACCCATAGATGGCTAAGTGAGGTAAATAAAATTTAAACTTCAAATGGATCTGGGGTGGCTCACAGACAATGGCTGATTTAACACGTTTGATAACAGCGTGGGTAATAGCCGATTTATAAACACAATAGATAGAGCTTGTGTAGGTAAGTGGATACCGTGTGAGACTGTCATTCTAAGGGTCTGGGGTTCGAGTCTCGGCCTAGACTGAGTTAATTTTTGTCAAGGCATTAAACACTATAAATGATGTTCGCGTTTGATACTGAAAGAGATTTATCCTATGAGGGGAGAAACCCCAAGATGGAGCAGGGGGAAAGACGGACACTGTTTATCCTTAAGTGTTAAAATGTAATTCATTCCCATGTCTTTTACTGTTTCCTTTCCCTCTTTCCTCCTTTTCTCATTTTGTTTAGCTTTCCGTTGGTTTCTGCATGAAACGTATCATTCATTTCGTTTTCTTTACATTAAATGCTATATCTTTGAACTTAATGTGAATGGAATTTCTGCAGATTTATCTCGTGGTTGTTTCTCTAACTGATTCACTCAGATAGTAATACTTTTCCCTCCAAATGGAGGAATATCCTGGCATGTTATGTTTCCGGGCACGTATTTGCTGTCATGTTGGTTGTCCAACTATCAGACATAGAGTGAAACTATTCTGCTACTGGAAAAACCTATCGTATCTTATGTATCCACTTATTACTGCCGTTGACTGTACAATAGCATATCACAAGTATAGATGTAACTGGAGGAAAAATAAAATAGTTGGCTAGTTTTTGACACATGGTGAAACAAAACACTCTTAATCCCCCTTCTTTCAGAATGACCACCCCGGGCCAAAAACCGTAGTTGAAAAAATAAGAGAACAGGACATATCTAATCTTCAAAATACAGAAATTTCCAACGGGGAAATAATCATGAAAAAAGTGGGGAGAGTTTTCGCCAGTACTGTATTAAAAGACCGTGTAGGGCACCCAGATAATGTATATATATCACTCTCGCTATTATTATACAAAATTCAAGCAAAAAGTATTTCAGTTATTCTAAGAAGTTACTTAGCAGTGACAACCCTACTATTTCCAATTACCAAGGATAAACAATTTATTATAAATCAAGAAAAATATTAAAAAATCAAAAATAATAATAGTACACAAAATATTAACAATTGAATAATAATAAAAAGGCCTTTAGTTTCTGATGGAAAACAGGCTAGAATAATTTTAATCAAAAGCGCCATTCCAAGATGGCCTACAGCAACTTTCAATTTTCTCATCTTTATGTAGTCAAATTTTTGATTACAAATTCATACACTTGCTCGTGTCAAAATATGTCAATCCTTAAATAATCGTTTTTCAAATACATTTGAGTATACTCACGGAAATTCCACTGATAAAATTCTCACTATTTTCCACAAAAACAATAATTTAATTTATGAAAGTGTAAAGAACAAATACTACGTACCTTAAACAGTGACCAACAGATGATATACGTCAGTTGATCCATGGCTTCCATTCCGGGTTCGAAACCAACCAATCACAATCCGGATTTTAGATCACGAGGGTCTCGTTGTTTTATATTACCGGCTGGTGCCAGATCTTCGAATATATTTTCTCAAATCATTACATACCTATTTGAGACGAGAATGTTAAGATGGAAAGGGCAAAGGGAGAATAAGGTCGTATGTCTCGATAAAATAAAAGATGGCGCCATCTACTTTCTCATGAATCCATAATGATAAGTTACCTATTTATATATACATACATCACCCAAAATCCTCATTACATATTTGTTACAATCCATGTAGTCACACATCCCCCTCCGTAGATGAAAAATTTTAGTCAAATAATTTTTCGATTTCTGTCTAATTTTTAATTAAATAAACAAACTAAATCATGTTAACCATATTTTAGGAGTACCTTACACATTTATGAATGAAGATGAAATGAAATGATGATGGAAAAAAGTGTTAGTACATGATTGATTGATTATGAAAGTGAACAATAACAATAAAATATACACGCTAAACTGGTACACCCAGTTCTCATTACGATTTTCAATCTTCGCTGATACTATTAACATTTCTTTGTTCTCTATATATTTTTGTCTAACTTGTATGGGTAACAACCATTTTACCATCTTCAGTCTTACATTGAAGTGTATTGGCAGTAGGCTTCGATACGACTGTCATTGGCTCCCACCACTGTGGCATCAAAAACTTCGTTACGTTATCTTTCAGAGAAGATTTTAAGTGAGACTTAACCAACACCCTGTCTCCGACAGCAAACATGACTGGAAGCACCCGCTTATTAAACAACCATGTCTTGCTTCCTGTGTTTTATCCATATGAACAAAAGCTTGCTCCCATATTTGAGCATTATTAGGACCACTTCAAATCCTCAGGTGTAATACTCCCCTTTACCATCAACGTATCTACCGGTTCTCTCCCGAAAAAAGACGAAACGGACTAAACTTAAGCTCCGCGTGTTCCACAGCATTAAGACAAAATTGGATCTCATTCAGGAAACGCACCCATTCGTCCTTTTTACCATCCCGATATGTCCGAAGACTCGTTTTAACATGTCTCACATATTTCTCAACTGCGTTCCCTCCTGAAAATACGGAGAACAGGGTATGTGTTTTATCTCGTTACGGAACAAAAATTGTCTGAACAAGGCCGATGAGAAACAAGGGCCCCGGTGCGTGGAAATGGCTCTAATAAATCCATATTTACAGAAAATATAATATAACGCCTTCACTACTAACTTCTTAGTAGTATTGCGTAACTAAAATAAATGTAGGTAACGACTCGCGTTATCTAAGCACAGAAGGACATACTGATACCCGAAAGTAGAAGGCAACGTCCCCGCTAAGTCCGCATAATAATGTGCGTTAATTTCATTACAATATTTCGAAATTAGTTATCCTTTCGGAAGAGTATTTCATGCCTTTACTGATTGAAACTTATGGAACGAAAGGACAAAGTCCCGCACTTAATTAAACATATTTGGCTAAGAAAAATATCTACAATATCTACGTATCCCCTTTCTGACCCAAAACGTCAGAAGAAGTATATTCTACATTACTTTAACAAGACGTCACATCAATATTAACACACTGTTTTTCTTCCTCTATTGGCATAGAACTAACAGAGCCACCTACATCCGTGACACTTTTTCGATTAGAATAAAAGCTGGAATTCTCTTTTAGTTCCACAATCGAATGTTTATTTTTCTCAGACCATACACTTTCGATAAACCTATGTGCCCGCCATTAGGCAATAAAGTATGATAATAACTTAGTATTAGCTTTCTCAATATACACGGGACGAATATTTTATAAGGCGACACCTTGGCCTTAGTTTTTATGTATAATGTATCTCTCATTAACTTATATTGTTAATGTCCTCCTCCATGTCTCTTTACCATCTCATAAATATTTTTAGTAACTGCCTCTGATTGCTGATGCTTTTTAATATCATCATATGCTAGCTGTAAATTCCCAGACTATACATATACCCATCCGGGTCATTAATAGGACAAATATCAACATCAATATTATACGGATTTATCTCGTAAATCCTAGAAAGAAAAACTACCTGATAGTTCTTGTAACTCGAGACATGTACTATTTTAAATCTGAACTCAAATAAATTCTGCACAATGTTGGTATATCTTCCCATAGTAAGCTCCGAACACTAAAACGGGCGATATCTCATTACCGCATTATATATAGCAAGAAGTTCAATTTCAAAAATAATGCGATTAAAATCAGCTGGTTTCAAAGTTTTTCTGCAAACCAAAAAGGACACAATAAATTTTGCTCATCCTTTTCTGACAATATAGCCACTTGGGAACGTAAAGTTGCGTCAATATGCAAGTAAAAGGTTTACTCATGTCCGGAATTCGCAAAATATTTTTTCAACAAAAGCCTGTTTTATTTTCGCAAAACTCGCATCCTGTAACGGACCCCAATCAAACTTCACTTTCGGAGTTCTTAATCTATTCATCATTTCCTCGATACCTGCATATTTATTTCGGAATTTAGCGTAGAAATTTAAAAATCCTAAAAGTTTACACAACCCCCGGCGATTAACAGGCGGACGTAGATCCTGTATATCTTGCAGCCTATCTGCCAACATAGATATCTCACCATCTTTAATAAGAAACCCAAAAAATTAAATACTATTCCTCAAAAGTAAACATTTATCTGACGAGATGGTTAAGCCCCTTTTCGCAAAACGCGATAAGACTTCTTCTAACAATTGATTGTGTTCTTGGATTGTAGAACTAAAAATCACAATGTCATCTACATGGTATTCTACCCCGCGTCCACGTAGGTCTCCCAGGATATCATGTAAGGCCCTCATAAGTGTTTGTACTCCCACACAGAGACCAATTGGGATTCGCAAATATTCGTATAGTTCATCCTCTACAGCAAATGCTGTAAGCTTACGGCTATCGGAGTCAACTGTAGTTGAAAAAAGCTTTCTTGCCATAGATCTTGCTTACGTATTGGCATTAGGCAGCGAACTAATGCATTCCTCTATATTAGGACACGGCAAACCATCCCCACAAATGAGTCTATTCAGTTTAGGGTAGTTTACTTCTAGTCTAGGTGATCCATCTTTATTACGCAATAGGAAGCATGGAGATCTATATTCAGACTTAGAAGGTTGTATCATCATTTTCTAATAATTGTTCAATTAAGTTCAGATAACTCTTGTTGCTGACTTTTCGAAAAAGCATATTGGCGCCCCCGAACTACATCATCAGAGTTTAATTGAATAGTGTATTCAAAGTCATTGATAGTTCCAATTCGGAGGGTAATGATATTCACATATTTATCTAATAAATATTCTACACACTGAACCAAAGTAGGATCTTGTTTCACAATTTCTTCACCGACACCATTCAAAATCTTATTCTTTTCATCTGTACTTATTTCCCTTTTATCGCTTGTATAATTATTAAATGTTAATAGTAACGGATCCCCTTCCTGACCCAACACATCAGAAGAATTATATTCTTCATTACTATAACAAGACGTTACATCAATATTAACACACTGTTTTCTCCCTCTATTGGCATAGAACTAACAGAGCCGCCTACATCCGCGACATCGATTAGAATTAAAGCTGGAATTCTCTTTTAGTTTCGCAATCGAATGTTTATTTTTTCAGACCATTAACTGTTTTATATTCTTTCTTCTGAAATGAATGCCTTTTTGTCAAATCTGTTCTTTTCCTCTCCATTACCAAGCATCTTCGAAGAACCAGACAAAGTTCCACTGTCACTCTAACTATGAGCAGTTGTTTCACGAAAACTCGAGCGACCGACGACCAATTGCCTATTTACTCCATGTCTGTTGTTTCTTTTGCTCCACGGCGTACCATCGGAACTAGAGAGATCTCCCCAAAATAGCCTAGCGGATGACTCTCCGTCTCCAGGATCCCTGGAATGACAAGAATCCGCAGAAGAATTCCTTTTGAAAGATGAGGGGGAGGGGAAGTCAACAAGAGAGGTAGTAACATTTCGTTTGCTAAAAACAACATTGGATTCATTGAAATACATTAAAAATCATTCTTGACGAAAACAGTCTAAGCCCATCAAAATGTGAAATTAAAAATCTTTAAAGGTGTAATTGTTTACCGTAAACGGAACCAAAACTGAAAGTCTCAATACCATGGATTCTTTATTTATAGTCTTTACTTTAAAACATTCTTTATAATTTATTTGTACAAGTTTTAATTTTATTGGAGAGCTCCAAATTCAAAAGTTTAGTCACACAACCACCTTCTAAACAACTATTCACTGCAATTCTACATACTTTAACTTCAACACATGCCTCATCATTTTTATTTAAACGATTCGAATTCCTATTAGTCTTACCTGAAAAAGAAGAAAAGGTTTTCGAAGATTTATTTTCTGCGTGTAGCCTCACTGGATGTGGTCCCTGACATTTGTAATACCTTATAGTTCTACGAGAATTCTTAAAGCCACTCCCTACCTGAGCATCCAACAACCCTGTTTGGGCCCTCCTTTTATAAGTAAACTGCTTCATATAAAGTTCATGGTACCTATATTCACTAACTTGCTTATTAAGTTCATCTATAGTCAGAGATTTTGTATGATAGAACAACCGCTCCATTATGTTCAGAAGAACGCCACTGGTAACAAAACTAATCAGCTTTTCGTCCCCACAACGCAACTTAAAAGTTTATCAACAGTACTTACATGCTTTACAAAAGCTTTTAAATCCTCGTTATTATTATCTTGATGGCGATACATGTATTCTACTATTATTATCTGAATAGCACATTCTGATAATAAATTATCAAAAACTTAATCAACGTGCAAAATCTTAGCTTTTACATGTATGTGAAAGCTCGTTAGATTTCCCTGCAGTTTTAGTAAATTTTTACTCTTATATTTCCCTCAATCATTTCCCTCCCGTTCGCAATAATGAAATGTATCTTACACTATAAAATAGCCACCTACCTCTTCTATAATCAAGGCGTTAGACATATAAACTGGATTAATAGTTTTTGACCAATCAGTCACTAACTGAAAATGTAGGAAAACGCCAAAAATGTCTTTTGTCCGAAAGGGTTAATATGAACTGACACTTGAACGTTTGTACTATTTATTTTATATTTACAAACGCTTGGTCTTTATCAACATAATATTTATCACTTCTCTTTATCAATTGTAGCATGCAAACACTATTTTTACGTGTATTTCAATATATATATATATATTGTTGTTCTATGTTTACTAGTATACCAAATATTTATTTCTATATTTCGTTTACACATAATAGTATTCATGAGCTTCATACATGTTTCTATTAATAGCAGTAGTGGTATTTTTATTCTCGTACGAATAACATTACACTAACATTATTCACAATCATTTATTATCCTTATCTAGCTATAGTGATGTATCCGTTATAGGCGTAATCGTTATCTATTTTAACTAATCCTTCCATGTTACAAGCGATATTTTTTTTCCTGTTAGATCTTAAATTAGCCGCTGGGTGAGTAGTTAGCTTGTTTTTATTTTATGAATTTATTTGTTTTGAACCTTATTTCTTTGTCTAATACAATGACATTTATTATATTATATTGTTTAGACCATATATCAATTACTGTTTGTGCAAGAAATTAATGAAATAAATGTTAGTGTAAATATAATGCAAGGCAAATACATGGCTAAAGTAGACATATACCTTTAGCTTATTTATATTTTATTTTATTTTATTTATTCATTTTGATCTTATATCTTATCTTTGTTCGAATTTTGCTTCTCAATTAGTTTCGAAATTTTACAAAATATCCTTTCTGAAAACAAAATAATAACAATTAATGTTACAATTATTGATATAACTGTATACATTAGGATGTATTTTGAAAACTGTAAATCAGGTAACACCGTACCTACTTTTATCTTTAATAATTCCCGACCAAATTTATCCAATTGATATGTGCTACTTGTTTAATTCAAATGAACTAAGGTCCCATTTCCAAACAGTTTTGCATTTCATTATTGACTTGAACAGTTTTCTTACTACGAAGTACTGTATTTCCTAAAATAATGTTATCAAAATTTTGATAGGGTACAAAATACTATCTATTTCGGCCTACTCCTAATTTTTCGGAATGCATTATATTACTTTTGATTAAATCCTTTTATATAAATTAACCTTGGATGGATATTGAATCCCAGCATGCGTATATTTAAAAATAAAATCAGGATTGTACTTCTCGGATATAAAATTACACCCTTTTAATGATTTGTTACATGCTAAGGAATTTAAACAATTTGCTTACCGTGTTAGTGAGAAACTTGTGGACGTACAAAAGAGAAAGCTTTTAAATTCACACTTGTCCTTTTCTAAGTTATGAAATTTTCCTTCTGTTAAATAAATCATTTTTGGAATATCATAATGATACTTTTTTGATCCTGTCAGAAAACCCATTGATAATACTTCATACATTTTCGAAATACGTGTGTGACAAATCGCTGGTGTTTTCATATGTAAATCTAAATTGTTTTCTTCAAAATGAAATCGAACTAAATAAATATTTGACAGTGTGTAAAATAACACTAAGTCATTTGTATAAACCGAACGTTTTAGAATTTCGTGACAATAATGAAATCTTTAGCCTGGTTATTGGTTAATATCTGAAAACTTAGTTCGATTTCAAGAATATTTGCCAACATTTCTGATACATGTTGTTGAGCTGCATGCAACATAACATTTGTTAAAAACTTTCTTTGTGTCAATTAGAGTTTATATAAATGTATTCTAGTTGACCTCTATATTCCTCTAAGATACTTTTAACTTTGAGTATTGCATTATGAACCACTGAAAATCTTGATTCAAATTTTTCTTAAGCTTACGTAATTCTTGAGTAAGTATCCTATCGTGTTCTTGTATATTTGCTACTGAATGTGCCAACTTTTGCTGCTGAATTTAATTATACGTTGATAAAGCTATTGACGAAAAACCCAGTAACCATAAAAATAGAAAATTTACTTTTATTTTCACGTATATATTTTGCTGTGCCATTAAAATATAGGAACTCACATATAATTGAATTCTTGATGTTTTCTTGAAGTTCCTATTTCTTAAATTTAACTTCTTCGCCAATATTTACTATTCCTGGACGATAATCATTTGTCGGTATTTCTTCATGGAATGTAATACGTTATTTTATCGTTGTGTAGATTTCTTCTGTAGTGTGAATTACAAAAGAATCTTCAGATATTGCTCCTCCTTTAGTGTTAGTTGTTGTCCATCTATTTGTCCGTCTATTAGTGTGTTAATAACAGTTATTAGCACTATTAAACTTAAAAAAATTCTTCAATTTTTGTTTCTGGAAAGAATAATGAAAATCCAATTTAATTTTACATTCTTGCTACTTTTAATAAGATTATCATTATTTATTTACTAACATTATTTGATCAATTACTTTTGTTCAATTGGATTTCGATATCGTCTCTCATAAGCGTATAGACTGCAACTGATATCTCATTTCCTGAATGTCAATTGATATTTAACCATAGATTTCTGGGAAATTATTTGGAAATTACTCCAACCCCAGTAGAGCGGATGGACTCGCCCTCTGTTCAAGCCGCACCCTTGCGGATACAAAATTTACGTTTCTTTATTTACTTTTTAAATCTTCTTCTTCTTCCACTTCTTGTTCCACGCTTTTAGTCTTCGAATATCAAATGTGTCTAATTTTGCCTGTTGTCTTTCATTTAAATATTTAATTTTATAAGAATTCTCAATTAATTTTCTAATATGTGATCTTTAGTGTTATATTCGTTTTGAAACAGCTGGTTCACCTAGCTTTTGATCTAACTTTTTAATTATTACAATTTTACCTGGTTCATATTGAACTTGGTCATATCTCTTTTCCATGTATTTCTTTTGCATTTTAAATTTCTTTTGTAGGTATTTGTATGCTATATCTCGTGCTTCTTTTAATGCGTTTATGCGAGATTCGTTTTCTTCAAGTTCACTGGAAGATTTAGTGTATGATCTAAGTTTGCCCTAGGTTCAAAACTCTGCATCAGAAAAATGCACTGTTTTTTGTCCAATTATGTACATAATAATTCATCGTGAAAATAATACTGAGTAACAAAAGATCCCGGGAATTCACCTATTAAACAATATAGTGTTACATCGTATTCTGTAGTACTAAATGAACCCGTTCAACCAATCCAATCGAAAAGTATCCGCCAGTGTCAGCAAAATTCAAATAGATTCCAAATCTTTCGGCTAACTCTTCCATAATCTTGCCTTTATGAGAAGAAAGACCATCCAATACAATTTGCCTTGGGATTCAGTATTTTAAAATAATCTCATCGTAAATAACTTGACTGATGGATTCTGCTGTTAAATTGGTACTAATTTAGCAATAATGAAGCGAGAGACGAGAAGCACAATACATTTATGCCTCCATGTACCAGAAATCGGCATTTGTCTTATTACATCTAGTACTAAGGTTTCTAGAGGTGCACACTTGTGATACGTTTGTAATGGTATCCTCCCTGTTTTCTTGTTATTTGCTGGAATGTTACGCAAGAAGATATTTTATCATATGAAAACTTATTCATGTTAGGTATGTATACATTTTTTAATACCGAATTTTAACATTAAGTATAGTAATAGTGTCCACCTCTATATTGCCCTATATGCGATTGTTTTAATAAATTCTCCCTCAATGAAAACGGATACATAGTAAATGTTTAGTCTTATTCTCAAATTTATTTTTCCCAAATAGTTTACCATCCATAATTTCATATAGTTTACCTTTTTCAAGAGAACTTGAATACTCCTCCGGGCCAAAAGATTTTTCTCGCTGGAGATTTGAAATGTCTATATCATACTCCAATGTCAACATGGGGTCAAGCTGATCAATATTAAAACCGTCTGTCGCAGATTGCGTTGTTATGTTACGGATAAGAATATCGCTTCGATTCTTATTTCCTTCTACGTGAGCCGGAAAATAATTGTATGCATCAAGATCTAGTGACCAAATGAAAGCTTCGGTTTAAGTTTCGGACATGTTTTTAAATACGTAAGACATTTGCAATCTGTTTAAGGTTCAAAACTCGTTTCCATACAAGTAACAATTATATGAATTACATGCTGCCAAAATCGCCAAAATCCTATCTCCACAATGTGCCTACGGACAATGTGTCAGTACTCAACTTTAACATCTTAACAGTGACCATTCGCCATCATCCTGCTTTGCAACAAAATCGTATTTATCGATTTTGTGCTTGTATCTGTACAAAATCTCAAAGGAGCTCTCTTAATGTAAGACGCGAGAATTTTAGCTGCAACGAGAGCCTCCTTTAGCTTTTCAAATGCGTTTTGGTGTTCTTCCGTCCAAACATATTTTTTTCCTTTTTTCAAGAAGTTTTTAAATCTGCTACGTGCTCCGCATAGTTCTTACAATAGCGTCGTACATAAGTGGTTAGTGCTAAAAATGATTTTAGCCCTTTCGGTGACTTATTCTCAAATTCTTCAGCTTAAAAACCTTAATCGCGGTAATTATTTGTTACTAATCTGATAGCCATTACTTCATACAATGTGTCCGAGGTCTAAGATTGTTCTTTTACGAATTTACACTTTTCCACCGATAACTTCATCCTTCTTTTCCATAACCTTTCAAAAACACTATCTAACACCTATAACATTTTTTTTCTGTTCATTCGTGTTTATAAGTATATGATCAATAAAGTAACTCACGTTATATAGATACACATTTGCCAATGTTATTGGCATTATTCTCGAATATACAGCTGGAGAACTAAGATGTCCTTGCAGGAGTCTTACAAATCTATAGCTACCAATCTGAGGGATATTAAAACCTGTGCAATCTCTTGATTCCTTAGTTATTGGAATTTAAAAATAGGCTCACTTTATATCTAGAACAGCGTACCATTTATGCCCTCCCACACATGATAATATGGAGTGCAAGGGTTATAAAGAAACGGCGAGAAAGACAGCATTCTTATTAAACTGGCGCGCATCCAAACAACACCTGAGAGATCCATCTGCCGTTCTTCTAAATAACATAAGACTACTATAACAACAATTGGTTATTCATTAATATTTTGATCTAAAAAATTAATTTGCTACTTAATTTAAAAAACTTAATTAAAAATTAATTAAAAAAGTAATAATGGTTGTAGAGCCGCTGGAACAAGATATTGTGGAAGATGAAACGGAGTCTTTATTTTCAATTTAATGTGATGACTGTAAATCCGTATATGCCTTAGATTTCCTTTTCTTAATGCAAAACATCCGATAATTCCCAACACAATTCCTGTAGCTTCTGTCTAATATCAGGACTAGACTTTTCTTCTTTGTCTAACCTTTCCTTATCAAAATATTTCCTGGCATTAAGAATTTCAGCTCTTTGTTCTTAAATTCCTGTTCTTTTAATTCCTGTTATTTGATACTATTTTCGACAAAACAAATTACTGTATTTGCTTTCAGAACGATTTTATGTTGAACTGGATATAATATTTCTACAAAATTTTGATCTTGTGAAAACAAAGCTCAGGGTATCAAAATATAGTCTTTCTTCTAATATCCTATTATGTTCAAGTAGACATTCAGTATTTTTCCAAAAGTCTGGTATTAATTTCACTGGTATTAATATTTTACTCCTAGGAGGTGAATATGTCCTCCTTGGCAATACATATTTCGGAACTACGCACATATTAACAATCTGCATGCGTTCTTTGATACTGACACGGTATTTCCATCTCTTTCTATTCTCTTAGGTGGTCTGCCTAATCTCTGAATAACAATTATTTTCTACCATAATCTAACCTTGTACTTTTTGGTTGAAAATCATTTCCAATTAAAACTTGACTTGGCACATCTATTTTTCTGAAGGCGTGATGAAAATTTCTCTCCGCAATAGGGAAATTAATTATAGATTTTCTGTCGATGGTAAGCAGATTCTGTTATTCCCTTAATCCTAGTATGTTCTCTTATCATTGGTGCTGGTGGAGGTACCAACATATCACTAATAATCGATATCTCTATTCAGGCTATTACTTCTTAAGGTTTTCCATGCTTTGTACCTGTAAATGCGCTTCGGCCACTTACTGCCTCGACTTCTTTAAAGTATGTGAACACTTACATGCTGTATTGTAATATGTAGTGCTATTTATCTGATTTGGTACAAAATTACTAGCTCCCACATTTAATAGTGCATTACCCTGCTGATGACCTTGCAAAGGATATTGGTGTTGCGGAATATAACCTTGATTTCATTCAGGCTGAAACTGACCCTGATTATACTGTTAATTATTGTCATACTGCCAATATCTTCTACAATTACTCTGAAATTTGCACTACCTGAACCTATATTTTGGATGTAACTTCCTCGTTCTGCAAACTTTCCTCTATTTCAGCAATTTCCTCTGTAATTATTATTATTATATATAGTTGACTCTATTACCTTGAATCCTATAATTATTTCCTCTAAATTGTTTCTGTCTATCATTCCTATTATTTACATTCTGCTGTTGTGACTCCTGATTCACTTACATTTTACTTTTTACTAGCTAATTATACTTGTAACTCATCTAATATCTTTTCCAACCTAGCTATTTGAGACATATTCACTGGTTCTTGTTTAAAATCTTTCTCATTTACTGCGTTTACTTGTTTTTATTCATAACAATTTCTCTACTTCTACTTCGCTATCTTCGCAATTTTGATCCTTCAATTGCTTTACTAAATCTTTAACTGGTACCTTCTTTTACCTCCTTCTCTTTCCTGTCTTCTCTCTATCTCACATTTATTTTCTCTATCTTCTTTATCTTATATGGTGGGTGGATGGAATTACTTGATACCATATCTATTCTATGTCTATAATCGTGATTTAGGGAATATTTTGAGCATCTCCACCATATCAACCTGGGTTGTCTGTAAACCCTGAATGGAATGTAGCCTTAATTTGTTAGAGCGAATTTGAGCAAACCCAAAATGATGACATTAACCTAAGGTACATGCTAAATTACCTAATATTGCTAATGTTTTTAAGAACGCACTTATAATGTGCTTACGACAGAGACGGAAAAACAATACCGTAGACTTAAATAAAACGTACTTATTATCACAACAGATGACATGTATTCTGTTTAAAAATTTATTGTGTGAAATGTGTATTTTGTAGCGAAATATAAGTTATGTAAATTTAGGTGGGTGATCAATTCTCAATGTATAAGTAGGAAAGGTTAACTGGTTCATACCTGCAACTTGATGTCTTTTGATCTCCAATTTACGAAAGATCCACTGTGCGTAATGCTGCAGTATTTGGTGTATTTCAGCACCAAATCCAGTTAATAATTGTCAACGTCACGATTGTTAAATTATTCTTAGAGTTCCAATACCCCGCTAATTGTTCGACAATAACTATTATCGCTGTTCAGTTTCCCCACTGTTGACTTTCTACAAACTCCTCACGACTGACTCCTTCGCTCCTTACTGCTGTTTGACCAAAAAGTCTTAATTAGTTATTCAACCAAAAATGCGTGCATTACAGCAGATGGCTTCCAAAATTCGGGTCAAAATCATACATGTGCATATAAGAGTTTTCTGAAGAAATGTGCGTTAACCAATTCCTTTTATAATTTAGCATCATGTCAGCACTCTGGTTTTACATAACTAATATAACGCTTACAATCACATAGACAATGTTTGATCATTTACATTCTCAGACCATGTTTTCAAAAATTTCACATACCATAACCAAACCAAATAATGTTTGAGATTTATTACAATTTAAAATTAAAATGAACATTTTTAAATTGATAAAATGAATTATCAAGATATCTTGACAATATTTTCTTTGTGTAAGAGAAAATAAATGCCATTCGGCATCCCAAGCGCACCTTGCGTAGTTTGGGGTTAAACGGGTGAGTAAATAGGAACAATTCACGATATTAGTGAAGTGATAATCCCAATGTGATTCACGAGCAACTACTTCATCCGAACAAGGTAGGTGTGTGGTTTTGAATTTCACGACGTCGAATAATTGGGCCTATTTTTCCAACACCACAGTTGACGGTACCTTGTATCGTGATATTATCAACAATTTATTTCTATTTGTGAGTCTCATTAACGCGATTGTTGGCTGTAACAAGATGGGGCCACATGCCACATATTAAATTAAATTATAAATCTGTTGACTATGTATTACGGTGAAAGAGCAATAAGCAAAAATTTGTGACAAAATTGCTCCACAGACTTGTCTTCACCAGAGTTTTACTCATGGGGATATTTAAAACAAATCGTACGTTACAAAAACACAATGAATGTACAAGACCTAAAAAGACATCCGCAAAGCCATTGTGGAAATGTACCTGTCATCTCTCCACGAAGTTGCTTCCAGCATGCTAAGAGGTGTGAATCTTTGAGAGAGAATGTCAGGCATTTTGAACATGGATTATGAGGATAGGTTTCCTTTCCTTCCACACAGGGTTGCAAAGTACATGTATGTTACACTATTATTCCTACTTTTTTCAATGTTTTTATTTAGTGTTTTCAGGGATTCCATGTGGTAAACAGTGAATTAAAACACGTGCTGTTGCACCTAAACACAAGAAGTGCTGCTATTGCGTTGCGTAAAACATCAAAAGTCATGTTTTGGCGGGTACGTAATTAATGGCATAATTCTGAACAACCTCATGTTGAAAATGAGCCGTTCTTCTTCGACTACGATAACTACCGATCCAGCCCACAAATCCGCGCTAAAATTTGTGAGCTCAATGCTGATACTCTATGTGTGAGATGTAATTTACAATGTTTTATAATTTTTTTACACTTTCACTTACATTTGGAAATACTGCTTGTACACACGTTGACATCATTAACTACTTTTATGTTTAAAAATACCTACATGGATCAAGCTAAAAAAAATGGTATGTCGTTTAATCATGTAACTCGTTGCGCTAAAAGTTAGTCTATACGGGATTCCAAGTTGCTTTTCAAGTGGGACCACTGTATTGCGAAATAATAAACCTGTTTATATACAAAATAACCTTAGATGAATAGAATCCCAGTATTTGGGATATTATTGGATTTAATTGAGAGTTTAGGGAGCTTTTACATTTAGGGTAATCATATGGCTGCAATTGAAGACTTTAGGGCCTGGCCACAATATTATTCTACCTTAGTTATTTTTTTGACCTTAGTTGCAAACAACAAGAGATGAAAATTAGTCACATATAAAACATTTAATATCACTGTTGACTGTTCCAATTTTTCAAGTCAGGTCAGCAAAAGATTTTTATATGTTTGATTTCGTTACATAAAATGGACTACTACAAAAATATGAATAATACGTCTATCAAAACAGTACGTAAGTCACAAGAGTACAACAATATTATAACACATAGCAGTCCCGTTGATGTTTACGAGGAAGATAGAGAATACTCTCAACTGTAAATAGAGTATCACGTTTTCGTCAGTATATTAAAATGTAATTGATTAATAACACTTTGAATATCTCCTGGTTCCTTAATCAAATCACATCTATTTCAAATTGAGGATATGCATGGTATAACTTCATAGTCATATATATATATATATATATATATATATATATATATATATATATATATATATATATATATTTACATACGCTAATGATTATGACACCAAACACTATTCGAAGCTTTCTTGCACCCACTGGAAAACGTGAAGTATATTAATATTTATTTCAATATATTGTTAAAGTAGACTGTTCCCATAATGCCCACCGACTTCGATTTTGCAAAATTTGAGAAATACATTTCACATTTTCTTTTGTAGTCAATTTCAAGGCAATTAGTTATACTACCATTAAAAAACCCATACACATCATATTACGAATCAATCATTATGGAACAATTTCATGTGTTACACGCAGCAGAATCTTGGAGTTTCATTTACATTTTTTCCCTTTTCCTCTTTAATTGATTTTGTTAGTAACACTGCATTCAGTATAAAGGTACAACAAGATTCTCTCTCTCTCTCTCTGTGTGTGTGTGTGTCTATGTGTGTGTGTTTGTGTCTATGTGTGTGTGTTTCTAGTTTCCGGCGTAAGCGTGTGGATACTACCAGGTATACTTCCGTGTGTACTTATGCTAGTGTGTGTGAGTGTGGCGGGGGTATATGAAGTATTAATTGGAATCGCGTAGTGGAATTTATCGATATTAGTACGTACATACGTGCGGCCGTTACTTCACACGATAACTTTGGAATGCGAATTTTTTAAATCTGATTTTTGCAATAAATAAGTAGAGTGATTCCTCTCGAGGGAGTACCTTAATGGAGGTGATTCGCCAACAGGAAGTGGTAGAGATGGGTCATTTCCGATTTTAACGTTGATCACTATAGAGCGGAAATGGTAATAAATAGTCAGAAGCAGTTTTCGGCAATCGATAAAGGGTATCAAGGGTAACTTTAAGCTTCATCCTTAACATCCTGGTAAAACCGGAAGAGGTAGAAATTAACCTAACTATGACTTCTGGCTTCAAATTAATCTAAATAGTGGGATAGGAAGAAGCTGTTTTAGGAATTAATATAGCGTCGTGGGAATACATATCGTCTTCTCTCTTAAACTTCTGATCAAGTCGGAAGTAGCAAAACTCAAGTACTTTCCATTTTAGTGTTGATTAGAACAGATTAAAACGATACTAAATAGCGAGAAGAGGTTTTCTGAAATCGGTTAATTGTCTATCTCGACTCTAATCTTTCTACTAAAACTCGAAGGGTAGAAATCAATCGCTTCTACCGTTATAACATTGAGCGTTATAGAATAAATAGCGAGAAGGCTTTTTTAGGTAATTCATTAAGTGCTCCAAGAGTATATTCCATCTCGACAGTGGTTCCTGTACTCAAATGGCAAGTGAAATAAATATACTAGAGCTTCTGGTTCCCAAACCACTACACAAAATATAACATAATCCTCTTTAAAATTTTATTATTATTAGGATCACGTAGTGGAACTTGTAATATCGTAATGTTAGTACGTACGTACATACATGCGTCCGTTACTTCGAACGGAACATTTGAAAGGATGAAAATTTTCTATTGTTTTTATATTTTATTTATTTATTTATTTATTTATTTATTTATTTTTGCAATAAGTAGATAGTGTGATTTTCTCGAGAAAGTTCATTAATAGAAGTGATTCGACAAACAAAATAGTAGAAATGAGTTATTTCAGGTTTTAACGTTGATCAATATGAAACAAAAACTATAATGGATAGCGAAAAGCGTTTCTCGGCAAGCGATTATACGTTTCAAGGGAATCTCTGATCTTATTCTTAACATTCTAGTATAACTGGAAATGGTAGAAAAGAGTCATTTCCGGTTTTAACATTCCTTACTATAGAGCCAAAACGATAATAAATAACGAGATGTTTTTGGAGATCATCTAAATTTTTCAAAGATAACCTTCTTCACATTTAAAGAGATAGTAAATTCTGAAAGTAATCGAATTGAGTCATTTCCTGTTTCTACGTTGATCAGTATAGAGCGAAAACGATAATGGATAGTAAGAAGCAGTTTTCTACAATCGATAAAGCGTTCCAGGAGTAACTTTCATCTTCGTGCCTAACACCCTAGTAAAAAGTAAGTGTAGAATTCATCTCTAACTTTCGGTTTCAAATTAATTTACATAGAACATAAACTATAAGATATAGGGATAAGCAGTTTTATGGAATCAATTTAACGTTGTGGGAACAGGTAAGTTATTATCTCTCTTAAGCTTCAAACCGGAAGTAGAAAAATCCAACTACTTTCGGTTTTAGTGTTGATCGCAATAGATTAGAAAAGAAAACAGATAAAGAGAGGACGCTTTCTATAATCACTTAGTGTCCCAATAATATGTTCTATCTCGAATCTAACCTTTATACTAAAATCAGAAGTGGCATATATCAATCACTTCCGGTTATAAATTGAGTGTTAAAATTGGAGAGCTAGAAGTTATTTTATGTAATTCATTAAGTACCGCAAGAGTGTATTCCATCTCGACAGTAATCTCTCTATTAATACCAGAAGTGAATGAAATATGATACAAATTTCGGTATCCGTGTTAATTGAGAACATATTACGTCATCCTCTTTACGGTTTTTACTAGAGTTTATTTTTAAATTAAATACCACTCGGATGTTTACTAAATTTTGTGAGCTACTAGCCGATTCCGTATGAAATGAATACTTGTATATTTTGTGGGCAAACTCGGCCAAGAACAGGGAGGACGCGGCTTGCATCTCATACCTTATTTCTCGATAACTGCTTAATTAGCCAGCAGCATTTTCTTTATAATTATTGGAAGAATCCGAACAAAATTCTGTGGTGGTTAGCCTTCAACCTAATTAAGATCTCTACATTTGCTGGCCAAGCTTGGCCAAGTTTTGGCTTGATTTGCGTGCGGTAATTTATTTCTCGGTAATCTCTTGCCAAATGCAATCTAAAGGATTTGCCATTACAGAAAGCCGCACGCCCCTATTTATCGATTTTGCTTTATAAAGTTCAACGTAAAACAGGAAATGGTTTATTACTACCAATTTCGGTTGGTAAGGAAAGGAGATGAAAAGTATTCTTGGAATGCTTAATCGATTGCCGAAAACCGTTTTTGTTTTATTCTGGTCAACGTTAAATTTTGAAAATGGTTGATTTCTACCACTTTCGGTTTATGGATCACTTCAATTAACTAGCTTCTCCGAAATAATTACTTTACCCATAGTTATATATATATATATATATATATATATATATATATATATATATATATATATATATATATATAAAATAAAAATTTGCTTTCTTTCAATAGCTATCGTGCGCAGTAACTTAGTCGCAGCAGCTATCGTGGTCTATTGTTATTATTATTATTATTATTATTATTATTATTATTATTATTATTATTATTATTATTATTATTATTATTATTAAGTATTCTACCTGTAGGCAGGTATTAGGACTAACGGGAGATGTGAGTGTGATTGTGTGTTTTCTTAGGTTCTGGTCTGAAAATTCTTTTTTCGACCTTCTCGATCTTCAGCTTTCTCTTTTAATTCCCAATATTTGATTCCATTTTTGGGGCCGCGGTGGCTCAGTGGCAGAGCGTTCACCTCTGGTGCTTGGGGTCCCGGGTTCAATCCCAGCCCCCACCAAGTGAAGTTTGTGGTTGACAAGCACCCCGTGCGTGGGTTTTCTCGGAGTTCTCCCGTTTCCTCCCACTTTCTTCATTTGATTTTGATTCCATTTTTCAAATCATCGACCAAACTGCATTCTTCTTCTTACTACTCCTTTCTTACCTTTCATCTCTTACTTTCAACTTTTCTCTTCGTCAGTGGGTTAAGAAGTGGCTAATACGTTTTAATCTGATTCCTTAAAATTATTACCAGACTGCAGTTTCCTCTATCTATTTTTGAATACTATTTTTAAGAAATTGAATTATTATTATTATTATTATTATTATTATTATTATTATTATTATTATTATTATTATTATTATTATTATTATTATTATTATTATCGTGTGCACGTTTTGTTATTCTTTTAACTCTTATAGGAAAGGTTCATTCTTTCTACAGTCTCACTCTATTTATAATGGAACTTCGGTATTATATTTAATGTTTAGTTATCTCAAGAGGAAGCGGATCTAGTTGTATGAATCCTCCATTTCATGTTAGCCTTTGGTGATCATTTTGTACTGTTGAGCGAGGTAATTTAACAGAAGTACAATGTTCTTATAAATTATTCGTTGTAGTGTTATAAAGTAGGAAATGATACCAGACGCTGTGTTTTCTAAATTAAAGTTTTGGGATCCTCTAAGCCAATTCCTCCAACATTTTTAACAAGCGCCCACATTCTTAAACCCTACATACTTCACGCCTACTCATTCGCGCATGTCTGTGACCGTTTCTGCAATTTTAGTTGCAGCATTGTATTCTTAAATCATCAGAAATAGCAACAAAAATAATAACAATAATATTAATAATCTATACTGTATATAAGACAATATAAGTGAGTTACTCATTATCGACCAAGCCATAGTGCTATAATTAGCAAAAATACACTTTTTGACGAAAGCAAGGGATAAAGAAGGATTTTTGGAAATATGTATCCTTAGGGGTGTAAATAGGATAGTGTATCTTGCTAATGCCTGAGGTAAGGAAGATGAAACTAGGCATATAAACTAACCATTAAAAATAACTTAACAGGTTTCTCACATTTTCTGAAAATTCCGACCTAAAAAAGAAAGGAGTAATTCGTATAACATTAATTTTTCAACTATATTTTATTTAATTTATTTTTAGAAAATGATAAATGTAAGAATTCTTTATATTGGAGACGTGAAATTTGAAAATTCAACTCAATTAGAAACAAACCAATACATGTTTAGCTTTTCCGAAAATTCTGTCCTAAGATGAGAATGGGGATAGTGTCTACCTATTAAAATTTCTTCATTTGCTTACGTTTGAGGTGTGAAATTTGGCTTTGATTTCTTAACTAAAAACAATTGAGCGTATGTTTCCCGAAATTCCCCTCTTAAAGATGGAGAAAAGAGACGATTTCTATAATATTAAAATTTATTACTATTTATTCAGAAAATGTCATGAAATGTGAAATTCGCTTAAACTCAAAATGTGAAATTTCTTATACCAACTCTGAACTAAAAAGAATAGAATACGTATAACAGAGTTTTGGAAATTTTCCTTTTAAACAGAAGGAGGGAGGAATTAATTTACTTATTTCTCGACATTCAAATTGGCGTTAGCTGTCTCATAGAATGTTCGAGGAGAATTATTGAACATTTTTAGAACTACTGTAGAGCATGGTTTCATCATATCACTTTCACTGAAATGCGTATCCTAAGGGGAGGGGTCAAGGTCTCAAATATTGCTAAAAATACAGTATGTTAGAAATCTCTCATGTATGAAGATGAAATTTAATATAAAGACCATGTAGACACTCAACCCAGCGTTCTAGGAAATTCCACTTCCGACTCACCTCATGAAAAATGATTGAGAATTTTAGAACATAGTTAGCACTTGGCTAAAGCCATTTCTTAACCATGTCAGTTTCATTAAACTTCGTAACCTAAGAGGGTGGAGGAGTTAATATACAGCGCGAAAATTAAATATCTTCCAATCCAAGAAGATGAAACTAGGTATATAACTTTTTAATTAATGAGGTCATCATGTGGACATGCCCCAGCGTTTTCGAAAATTCTGCTTCCAAAAGTGGTTACAGTGTGACAAAGTGTTCGAAACGTCGGAAATGAATTTTTAAACATATTTAGCATGTGGGACATTTCTATTTTATCAACTCACTTCGAAATAAAAGGATCGTAAAAGCAGAATAAACTTTAAATTTCTTGCAATGAATAAATACTGCATCGTATGAAACACACTTTTGAACATTGTCGAGTTAAGGGTTTTATTTCACTTTTGTTCAAATAAGTTACGTAATGGGGAAAGAGTGATCAAATATAACTTTTAAATATTTCCCATAAACCTATTCTACCCGTACGAAGAACAGGTTTGCATATAATAATAGTAAATAATAATAGTCATATTCTCACAAATTTATATGTATTTCCAGCAAGATTCCTGCATAGCATTGTAGTGCAGTAAAATATTATATTTTACCAGTTTTGTCAATGAAACCACAGTTCTTACAGAATAATTATTTCGTGTTTAAATATTTAATTTAATGTTTGTTACAACATGCGTAATATTTGTAATTTTAAATTTAGTTCTGTCAGAGACGCGCACCCCTAGATTAGGAGCGACTCCTCTAGGGACTACCTAGAAACTTTGAATTTACACCTACATAGGTTTTGTGACGTGGGATACCACTAAGAAATTTTTTTGAAAATTCACGAAAATAGTAGTAATTGGGGTGAGAGTTATTTTAATAAGATATCTCAGATATCTCAGAATAAGATATATTTTAATAAGATTTTACTCCGAAACGTATAGGACTGGAAACTTAAAATTTGGTATTTGGATTTCCAATTTAAAATCATTTAACACATGTTTTTTTTTCTTTTATATCCTAGTAATAAAGGGGAAGGAAAAGGTGAGAATAGGAATTATTACTCATATAATAGCATATCGGTATCTCAGAATCTCTGAAAGTTACAAACATGAAATTTGGCTTTCGGACTTCTCATTTAAAACAAAATCACTTGAAGACTGTAAACAGGACCAACCAATATTTTTCAATTAAAATTGAAACCAGAAATTGTAGTAGATATCTACCACTTAGTGTTATTTACTAGTGATTACAGTGGAGATGCAATGTATTCTAGGGACGCTTAATCGAATACAAAAATAGTGACTATCTATTGCCGTTTGTCATATACAGTCTTGTTCCAGAAAACTTTGCCATTCACCTCTCTTAGAAAAGGCCTATGGTCCTACTTATAGTCAGAATTAAATCAAACAAATGTGAATTTTGTTTGGTCGATAAGAAGTTTAGTTAGAGCCAGAGCATTATAATTTCCTTTTGCGGTTGCAAGAATATCATCTTTCATAGCAGGGTGAGTGGTTAAGATTTCTTGAACAAGACTGTACAACGATGAACGTTAAAACCGAAAGTGGTTGATTTCTAATAATTACGTTTAATTACAGGGTAAAAGAAGAGATGGTGCCCATTTTAAAAACACTAACTCATTTTAAAAAATAATACTCTTCTCGCTGTCTCTTATAGGTCATGTTCTATGGATATTACATTGAACCTGGAAGTCATACTGGATTAACAGGGTGTCTATCGGTCACGGAAAGGATTAAAGAAAGTCACGAGAACAGAAAATGGTCATGAAAGTCAAGAAATTTTGCTTTTGGGACAGGATTCATTTTATCTGTACAAATATAAGTACATACTTGTAAATGTTGTTCTATAAAAAGTCAAAATTCACCAACAAAAACGTATATGGTTTTAGACGCTACCAAATCACAAGTAAAGCACGCTTCTATCACGTGAGTGAAAATTGGTCCAAGTCGCACACAAATTCGCCTTTGAGAATGTTACTAAATTTAATGGTTTGTTAAAGAAATGTCATGAAATTTCATTTTGGAATTTTAGTAGACACCCTGTCATTTCTGATTTTATTAGAGTGTTATGGAAAGACAAAATGTACTCTTGGGATGCTCCGTGGATTGTCGAAAACAGCTTTTCGCTATCTATTACAGCTTTTGCTCCACAGTAATGAAAAGTAAACCGAGAATTGTTGATTTCTACCGCTTCTAGTTTTATCAAAGTGTTAAAGATAGAAATGAAAGGTGTTCTTGGAATCTTTTAGTCGATTTCCCAAAACTGCTTCTCGTTATATATTACCGTTTTTCCCATTCAATGTTAAAGCGGGAACTTGTTTATTTCTGCCACTTTCTATTACAATACAGTATTAAGGATGGAGTTGAAAGGTATTCTTGGGATGATAAATCGACTGCCGGAAACCGTTTCTTGCTATCTGTTACCCTTTTTGGTTTACAGGATCAACGTTAAAAGATAAAATGGTTGATTTCTACCACTCCTGGTTTCTGATCCACAACCTCCTTGTTTATGATCCTCTACTAACGAACTCTTTCGAGATAATTACTTTATTTATCAATTGCAAAAAATAGAAGTCAACTTCAGTTTCGTTCAAAAGTTTCGTGCGGAGTAACGGACGGGATGGACCAAAGTACTAACTGTACAATATTATTATAAATCTTACTCTGTAATCCCAATAATTAGATACATATTTCAGCGTTTTTGATTGTGATCTAGAAGGGAAGAAAAAGGTTTGGAAGAGAATAGAGGTCGATATCACAATTATTATTATACTAAGATGTTTATATCTCGGGATCCCGTGAAGTTGAAGACGTGAAACGTGGTATTTGAACTGAAATTGCTGTGCTTCCTGATATATAAAGTGCAAGGCAATAGGCCCGAGAGTACTCAATCTGAGTTACCAGAATTTTCACAGTAGTATATTCACCCATCGCTTATTCAATCCCCCCGGACTGGAAAATCTGAAATGAACATTGTCTCCTATCGTGCTCAATTTGAATTACATGTATTTTTGCGGTACTGCTTTTCAAGTATAGTATAATTAAATTCTTCACGAGAAAATCTGTAATCGATACTCAGGCACGTAGCCAAGGGGGGTCTGGGGGTCCGGACCCCCCTTCGAGACCAGAAATTAAAAAATAAGGAAGGATAAAACAAAATGAAATGACAAAGAGAAGAATCAGCGTTAAAAATAAAAAGGAAACTACAGGAAGCTTTTGCTTACTCTTTCTTATGAGGAGATTTGTATTACTTGCAATATGGTGGCGAGGGAAGCTCGGTATTCTGGAAGAGTCAGAGAATTTGAAAAATCATGAAAAGGTATGGAGTTCTCAGAATTCCTGCTACTAGTCATGGAGATTTCAAGCTTTCGAAAACGTAAGTGCCGTTGTGTAACAGCGTGTACATTTTTAATCATACCTTTTTGTCATCGCGTCCTTGCAGTATCAAACATGTTATTTCAAGAATAATTTTATGTCGCTCCTTTAACCTGTCGTTTAGAACCGACAGTAGTTGACGAAATAATAAAAACAAAAAAAATATGTTGAAAGAAAGTTCTGTTAGCATTTGATTCAACAGAGAAAGGAAGGCATATATTGTAAAACTAGTTGAATATACACATGCTTTGCACAGGGTCTGTATTTGGAAGTCAGCGCCTGTGGGAGTATCGCCATTGATCTCAGCGACAGCGAAACTATGGATTTGATACTAATATCGGTCATTTTGGGATATTTTTTACATGCCTCGGTTTCAACACCCCGCTGAATCCCGCTCCGTATACTTGCAAGTCATCGCTGATGGAAGTGTCACCATTGATTTCAGCGTCCACGAAAACTATGGATTTGACACTAATATCGGTCATTTTGGATTACTTTTATATGTCTTGCTATCTCACCCCCTCCGGTGACCCCCGGACCGAAGCCGAATAGCGTGAATTTGGAAGTTAATGCGACTGCAGTTTCACCATTGATTTCAGCGACCGCGAAAATATGAATTCCACACTAATAGCTCAAGTGGTAGAGCGTTGGCTTCGCATTCGGGAGTTTGCGGCTTCGAATCCCGCTGCCTACCATCCTGACTGAAGTTTTCCAGGTTTTCTCTCAGTCCAACCAGGCAAATGCCGGGATGGCACCTACTAAACTGGCCCTGTTATTTACAATACAGCTTTATTTTCGTATTTTTTTAACAGTTAACCAATTTAAAACCGTATTATAATTCAAAGTACTTATCATATTTTTATCGCAAAACAAGAATATATAGTTTTCTTAAATACTTCGCTCCGCAGGAACTCGTTCAGCCCATGCAACAAGCAAAAGCAACATGCTTGGCGTCTCACAAGTGACAAAGGACAAAAAAGAAAAGCAAAAGCAGCACAGCAGTGCCTTATCGCAGTCACAGCTGACAACATAGCTTCGGGCGTCACTTACGCCAATAGACCTACAAGCGGTGTTCAAGAGTTATACAGTTACAATATACGTTGTGCTACAGTAGCGCTACAGGCAAAATGTGCACGAACTACAAATGAGTATGTTTCTTACAAGTATCAGTCACTGTTGCATCCTCTTTACATTTTTCACATCCTTTTTTCTCCCACTTTTTGACCTTGACAAGCAGAACTACCAGGCTTCCCGAGTTCACAACCATAAACTGTTTGTGTACAGGGTACGTTTTCAGTTCTTCGAATGACTCTGAGCGCGAAAAACAGGGGTGATGAGCGGGCTACCGTATACGGCAGCATGGAATACCCGGTTGCAACTTTAAATGTAAAATGCAAATATAGAGCCTTGACAATGCCGTGAGGATGTGTATATATATATCCAAATATATTCGCACTTAAATAGTTATTACACGCAAGAAAAAACACTACCAAAAAAAGCATTTAATATTATTTTTCTCACCTAAAAAGAATTATTCCTGTCTAATTGCAAATCCTTCCCACTCTTATCTTCAAATTGTGGAGGTACAGCATCAGATTTGGTATAGGTGAATTTTATACTCTTTTAGCAAGTACATCTTGTTTGCAGTAATCTCGAGAGAGTTGTTAATATAGATACACAATATTCGCATTAGTAGTCCAGATATTATCTCTTGTAATATTCTAAGTATCACGTAATACTCAGTAGCAAAAATATTCGTAACTAATTTGGATCTTAAATAATGAACGTTCAACAAGCTACACAGTAATAAATCTGAATAACATTCTTTTTCAGGTAGTTTCATGATTGATAAACCATGAAAGTTTATGAAGTAAATTCTCGGAATTATGAGAATACATGTAGTAAAAAATTGTTGTTTCTTTTTTTAATTTTTTAGGTTTTGCCCTGACAGACAACTCGAGAAAAGATTTCATTTTCCTGATTTCCCAATTAGGACCGTATTACCTCAAACTGATATGTTGTATAATTATAACAATAAATTCTTAGGGCTACATGATTAAGATGTGTCTCTATTTAATTTCAGATGAAATACCTCAACGTAAGTGTAAGTGCTATCCAACATGTGATGGAGAAAATTACATCCTTGCTTTCGTGGGACAATCAAAGTAAGCGAATAGAATGCAAATATTGCAACAACAGAAGTATATAATGAACATTATTTCTATGGTAACTTGCGACGCGCTTTGAATCATCAATTTACTATTATTCCGGAAATTAAATATAGTTTTCATAATATGGTAAAATGTTTATCAATTTGTAACTTCACGAGAAATGCGATTGTAGTAGTATTAAATTAACTATATGCATAATTATAATTTTCGAACAAACAAAAAAGAGCAAATAACAAATAACAAAATTACAAATAACAAAGAAACTAACATATCTAGAATGGAGCATCCAACGTCTATGGTTTAAAAGAGCAAATAAGAAGGAAGCTAACCTATGTAGAATGATGCAGGCAATGTCTAAGGTTTAAAGCTATGATTCGGAAATTACCAATCCGTAGATTTTAAGCAATATTATTGTACAAGCAATGTTATTGCACTATGCAAACTATAAGAAAATTATAATGAAAGTTGAAACTGCAACAAATAATAATAGTACACAAAAATAACTAAAACGAAAATTGGAAAATTGACTGTCATTATACTGAATAGATATGAAGGGCATGTAGGTATTATCCGTGTTCAAATCTAGATAAAATTCTTTAGTAGTGACATTTGAAACATTCAGTACTCAATGTAATTAAGTCCAATTCTTGGTTACTGTTGACATATTGCATATTTAAGATCTGTACTTGGAGCTTCGTTCAATGATTAAATATTCATGTCCCAATATTGTTAATAACTTCTGTAATACAGAAAAGAGTTTTAAGTTTGCGATGTTTATAAAGGGAGGGTAAGAAACGTGAATTATTTCATCACAACCTTGTTAATTAGACTTCAGTCCGTTCTGCTCTGAATACTAGGTTTAATGGAATAGCATATAATGTTTTAGGATTTAAAAGCTAAAGAATTCTAATAACAGAATAAAACTAGACCTTAACTTAAGACAATTGAAGCGCTTAGAGGATAAATGTGTTATGTTAAATTTTTCTGGTGGTTCTTGCACGTACTATACGTTTCTCATGCTACATAACACACCTTTTAGTGAGTCCACATCCCAGTGAAGCGATTTAAAGACGGTGAAGGGTGTATGTTAAAATACATATTTGTGACTGTCAATTTTACTGAAATGTTCAATTTGTTATATAACACTTTCATCTTCTAAGTGCTTCAAATATAATAGTATTCAGAGGTAGTTGACGCATTTTGTTATCCTGGAAATGGAGACGGTTAGAGTTAAACATCAGAGAGCATGCCAGTATGAAAAATATTTTAGTTAACTTTAATCGCATCGACTTATATATATAATAAATAAATAAATAAATAAATAAATAAATAAAAATAAAAAGATAAATTTTCCTAATATAACATTTTTTTCTCAATTTTTAACCGTATGAAAATTGATAACAGCACCCTCGTACATTCGTGTTATGTCTGGACACTTTTATAACTAGCATTTTGCCTTATATTAATATATGTTTTGCTATTTCTAGGTTAACAAGTTTGTTCGCAAGATTTTTCTTTGACTGTCGACACTTTAATAAACAGCCCTTAAACTATGACACATTTTCATTAATTTTAGTTAATATGAAAACAGTATAAATGACAATATTATAAGCGCATTAGTTTCTGTTAAGTAACGATTGTTTGTAGTGCCGATTATTTTTGGTGACGTTGGAGGTCTTATCTGGTAGAATGTGTTTCAAAATTGATGTCAAATAATTACTAAGTGTTTGATAATTTTTAAACTCCCAAATTTCACGACAACTTTATGAGTCTCTGTAATACAATGTTTCTAAGCAATTATCTTAGAAGATAAAATTATATTTAATAAAGCATATTAACAATAACAAAAATATTTTGAGCGCATACATACAGTGAGTCTTCATTTTAATCGAGTATTCTGGGTCATCTTCTGAACAGTCCACCGCTGATATTACCCATTGTGTAAAACAAGAAGAAACGTTTTTCTATAGGCAATTCTGTGTGTCGGAAAAGACTTCCAGGGATACTTTGCAAAGAATTAATCAATGTGATATCATTTCCCAAGAAAAATCATGTATGTGACATGCATATCATAACAGCTAGTTTGAATGTGCACACTAAGAATACTTGCTTTAATGCAACACAATTTATGTGTATAACTTGAGCCTGTTTCAACTGAATTGGAATTTGGAGCAAAGATTTAAAAACAACTATCTGATACTGTGGCTTGTACTGTGAAATAATTTTAGCAGCACAATAAATATTTTTTTTGTCAAGTGGTCAATCAAGGACGTTTTCGAGAACACTTTCTTTTCTTATTAAACTGGCATAACTATTAAAATTAAACTGACAAGATACCAAAAGGCGGTATAAATGATTATTTGTAATATATTCAGTCAAGAACAATTAAATGCAGAGGTTGATTCGCGTGAAAAAAATCGAATGTGTAGCTTACGTATAAAATGCTTTTCCCCTTAGGTCTCCTTTGTTCTACATACCACTACTACTGGCTATTACCAGACATCAAAAGATTCCGTTGCAGGTGGATAATAGCCATTGTTACCCACTTCTTTTTTCAGGCTTTTCACAGGTCAGGGAGTGTGGGAATCCGACGATGGGACAGGCGTTGCATGACGAGTGCGAGAACACAATAGTTCATAGATATGACACCTGAATTCTTGACAGGGATACGAAAGAACAGAATTGCCAAATTCCAGCTTCCTTTGCCATTTGGAGATAGAATTCGAGCGATGTTTCGCCATGGGAACGATGTTTTTTCTTGTATCAGTTCTATTCGTTTCATGTCTTGTCCGTACAGTTCTAGTAGTTCATGCATGTGCATCCAGATGGGACAAGGGTCTGGTATTATGAATCATTGATTTTCACGTTCCCTTTTCTATTTCGGAGGCTCAGTTTGTCCTGTAACATAAATCGGCCACGCCTCTGGAACGCCTCTTTGGAACAGTTCTAGCTACTCGCGTCGATGTGATGAGTTCAGGGTGCTCTGTCGCATATTTACCTATAATAATATTCACAATTGCACGAGTTACTAGAAATTACACACTACAAACATTTCTACGATTTGGCGTCGAAAAGGAGCAGAAGGGACCCTTCCATGTCCGGGTTCGGCTACATCAAACTACACTCGACCATATGTATATACTAGATCACTAACAATATATTTTTGCTTATCTCGTGACAATGTGACGGCGATGGGTTGCAAATTTACGGTAAAATTGCATATTGACTTCTGATGAATATAAATGATAAAACTGTATATCAATAGAATGAAAGAATATTATGTTGGGAACATCATTATTGAGTTTCCTGAATATAAGAAACACATGTTATAACTATAGACAAATGGATCAAATACGTCAACAAAACAGCAGACAACACATGTGCTAATTCAAATTTTGCAAGATTATTTATTCTCGCGCAAAACAAATTTCGAAAAATGTTGTCTAATATAAATAAAATAAGGAGTTTGTTTATGTGTTTGTCCATCCCTCTGTCTGTGTGCGGTCTTAGGACCAGACGAGTGGACCGAGAATTACCAAATTTTGGTCACGAGTATCCTGATCCAGGCCTCAGATCAAGACAAAGCGTTTTTTTTTAAATTTCGAACCAGAGGCCTCAGGGGCTTTTATCGGGACCGCCCTGGTACCAGAAAAGTTTACGCAGAGTTATCAAACTTTGGTAACGGATACCTTGGTTTAGACTCCAGACCGAAGCAAAGCGCTTTCTTCAACATTCGAATCAGGGGGAGTCTGGCGGGTTTTTTACCGGTACGTGTAAAAGTAGTAGAAAATGACCGACATTAGTGTTGAACTCATAGTTTTTGCGATCGCTGAGATCAGTGGTGACACTTCCATTAGCGATTACTTGCAAATTCAGCTACCACTGTATATGCGAACCGGGGATCAACGAGGGGGATACCGAGACATGTAAAAATAGCGCAAAATGACCTATCTTCGTGTCAAATCTATAGTTTTGTGATCGTTGAAATGAATGCTGATACTCTGATAGGCGTTGACTTCAGCCCCATGAGAAGAATGTATATATTCAACTAGTAGAAAATATAAAGCGTTGTTCTTCACTTGATATCTCGACCAGGGAACGATTTTCAAACTAAAATATAAACAAGAGGGCTACCAATTACCTGTAATTAATTTATCGGAGTTCTTTGTGTCTTATCCTTAATTAAACGTTTCACTCTTATGTTCAGTATTGTTTATGTAATGCTTTATATCAGAGGGTATTTCAAAAAGAGGGAGAAATTGAGGAAGGTGAGGACAGATTTATTAGAAAAGACTGTACATTTGATACCTTAGATTTATAGGCGCCTTGCGCTCCACCGTTTTACTACTGTTTTTCAAGTCAATCGAACAAATGCCATTAAGAAAATATAGAATATAGTAATTTATCAGTGTTATATCTCAAAAATGCAACACTAGACTCCCAAGTTTCAAAATTATATAGTGATAGAAATCAGATATTAGAGTTAACCTGAAATCATTTTTTATAAGTCAACCCCTAAAATTAAGTTACTGAAGTTAATCAAGATTAATGAGATTAGAGAATTCTAAAATTATTAATATATTTTGTACTCTCACTCTGAATCCTACTCGGGGACACGTAAAAACTAAGGAACAAGCGTTAGCTATATTTTAATCTATTTATTTATTAAAAGGACAACCTCCTTTCTGTTCCAAAAACTGCCCCAAAATATAAAGGTGGAACAAAAACTATATTAATTTTCAAGATAACCATAGAAAATGAATGTTTTGACATTTGAGATGTTCATCATAAAGAAACAATGTGTACATACAATCTGAATGTTTAACATGCGTAACAACATAGTATTTCTTATTAGTACGACAACCAAATCTTAGAATTATGTTTAATTCTCAACATGTAGGAAAGATTAAATTGTCCTTATACATTATTGGGAAATGCTTGAATCTCACAATAATATACATACTCTAACATGGTAATGAGTAGCACATTGCTAAAATATTATAACACGTTTTAAGGTGATATTGACTAGCTTCATCGTGTACACAGGAGGTACATAACCTCTGTGACAATATCCTAATTTGTACTAAATAAGCAGATGTGACATGAACATCATGGATTACTTAGTATCACCCAGTGCGAATATATAGCGGTATGCTAGAGCTCCTTCCACCTTTTGGCACTTCATCTCTCTATGCAAGGAACTGTCAGATCCTAAAAAACTAACTGTATGATCGACATTCTTTAGCAAGCTCTCAATTAGAAAGTGTCAATTTTGTTGTAAATAACTGAGTCTCAATAGGAGTTTTTAAATAATAGATTGATGAGGGTAATTTAATTGTCTTTAACAGAGGAAGTATCTCGAAACTTTGATAGCAGATTATGATCACTCTTCGGTTCAAACGAAAAGATTCTTGATACAGTTTACTATAACATTTCCTAAAATACAGTGTATAAAACTTGGTAAATCGAATTGAGACCTTCAAACTGTTTCCACTTATACAATATTGAATAAGACACACGAAATAGTATCCATGTCAGAAATACTGAAGGCTCACAGAATAAATTTATCAAAGACTATATTTTGGAGCAGGGAAAACTTGTGCAACACGCTAGTATTTTAGATAAGTATAGTGATGTGAAATCCAGACCCGTTCTTCTAAAAATAATGGTCCTAAACAAGTATCCTAAATAAAACTACCTTGATATTAATGACCAGAGATTTATAATATCAAGTAATCATTGATGAGATTGTTATCTGGTATAGTTTCTCTACGATAAAGAATTGCGACACAAGAAACAAAGTAGTCGAGAGATAAGCCGGGGTAATGGAAAATAACTATATAAATTTACATTTATGTATATTTATAATAGCTTCCCTAGATGTTCCAAAATGAGTCATAACATGCATAACTTATTGATAATACTGTAATTGCGGTAGTGCCATCTGGATAGATCAGATTGTAAGTTTATTGTCGTGTACTGGAATTGAAGTAAGCTTGCGATCGAATTAGAGGAAGGAATTATATATTGAACAACAATGGGTCTTCTTGGCGTATGAACTAACGAATTACAATTGCTGAAGTAGGATAACTAATAAATTGGAATCAAGAAGTTGCATCTAAAAACAAGGTGTTTACTTGTTGAATAAATTTAGAAGTAAGATATACAGCGTGGCCCAAAAGTAGGTATAGAGTACTGTATTGATCAACTCATTGCTCTTTATATAATTTCTTATTGTTATCCATCAGGTGGACTTAGTTTCTATATTATTCCTTCTTATATATTTTTACCTTTATCTTAAGCTCGGAACAGCCTAGACAAATAAACCTATAAGCTAGAATGTTGTACTTTATCAATGCAGGGGTATATACCTACTTTTGGGCCACCCTATATATGGTATAATATTAAGTAAATATGATTCTGGAACATTATCCGAAGCCTTACTGGCCGAAACACAATAAATTCCTTTAGTATCAGTGGTATTAAACCAAACATCTTTGTCGCAAAAGTCTAATAGGACAGGTAGTATTTTGTAACTAATATCAAGCCAATTTTGGGTTTCATCTAACAGATAAACGATGACTGGCTCAAATCTGCGAGCAACACATATAGCAATGATCTTGTAATTTCAATTAAGTACCGTAAAAGGGTAGTCAATCATCTCCTGTAGTCCTTCTTCAGGACTGACAAAATAGTAGACACCGGAAAAAATATACGGATTGGAAATTAACTCGAAAACTGGAAAGTCATGAGAATATCCCGAGAAAACGCGCCCTTACGGGTCAGAGTAGAAGAAAGAGAACTTGAAGAGGTCGAAAATTTCAATTATCTGGAAAGTATTTTGACAAGAGACGCCTACTGCGCCAAAGAAAACAGGTCAAGAATTGCCATAACGAAAGAAGCATTCAACAAGAAAATATCAATCTTATCTAGCAAGCTCAATATTGGACTTAGGAAGAAGTTGGTTAAGTTCTATATCTGGAACATTGGACTGTATGGTTCTGGGATTTGGACATTTTGGAAGCTAGAGAAAAAACATTTAGAGAACTTCGGAATATGGTGTTGTTGGTAAATGGAGAAGATAAAATGGGCAGAGAGAGAGAGAGAGAGAGCAAGAAAAGAGGATGTTTTAAAATTGATAGGAGAGAAGGGGACACTTCTAGCGAGCATCCTTCGTAGAAAGGCCAATTGGATTGGACACATCTTGCAAAGAAATTATATTCTTGATATCGTCATAAAAGGAAAGATGGAAGAAAAGCGAGGAATAGGAAGAAGTAGAACACAACTGATCGATGACTTCAGAAACAGAATAAAATATTGGGAGTCCTGGGAGAATATAATATTGGAAACTGGAGCACAAACAATGAGATTAGGGTCATTTTTAGAGCTTCGTTTGTGCTCGTTTATGCACGAATCCCCATCGTTTGTGTATTATTAGTTCCGGAGATATAAGCAAAAAACTGGTAGGGAGGCAAAGTTCATGCTGGCCTCCTATTTGAAGCACAAAAGATGAAAATAGTGTAGTTCGTTAGTGCATATTTTGTGCTCATCTGTGCATGAGACCCAACCGTTTGTGCTTTAGTAGTTCCAGAGTTATAACAGAAAGACTAGCAAGTTCACGCTCGCACCCCGCTTTCAAGCACAAATCATGAATGTAGTGCCATTCGTTAGTGCATCATTTGTGCTCGTTTGAGCATCAAACCCCATAGTTGGTGCTTCAATAATTCCCGACTTATAAGCCAAAAACTGAAAACAGAGTTGGAAACTGGATAGAAAGTTTCGATATGCCCTTCAAAATAAAATGCTTGCATTTCCCCAGCATGTAAAGCACAAAGATGAGACATGTGCAGTTAGTTAGTGCATTGTTCGTGATCGTTTGTCCACGAAACCCCATCATTTGTACGTTATTAGTTTCGGAAACTTGAGCGAAAAACTGGAAAAGGGCCAGCGTGAAGTTGCTCCCTGACCTCAAATAAAAACGTCGAAACCAGTATATTTCTTTAGTGCATCGTTTGTACTCATTTGTGCATCAAACTCAATCCTTTATACTTCAATAGTTCCTGACTTGTAAACCAAATACTGAAAACAGACTTGGAACCTGGATACAATTTTTCACATTTCCTTTTGAAATAAAATGTTTGCATTCCTCCCACATGGGAAGCTCAAACAATGAGACAAGTGCAATTAGTTAGTGCATCGTTTCTGCTCGTTTGTGCACGAAAAACCATCATTTCTGCTTAATTAGTTTCTGAGATTTGTGCTGAAAACAAGAAGGGAAACAGCGTGAACTTGCGCCCCCCGACCTCAAGTAAAACAACGGAACTAGTCTCGTTCGTTAGTGTATCGTTTGTGCTCGTTTGTGCATCAAACCCCATATTTGTGCCTCAATAATACCCGACTTATAAACCAAAAACTGAAAATAGATTTGGAAACTCGATACAAATTTTCGAAGTTTCTTTCGAAATAAAATACATGCATTCCTCCCCCATGTGAAGCACAAACGACGAGATTAGTGTCATTGGTTAGTGCGGCGTTTGTGGTCGTTTGTACCTGATACCCCGTCATTTGTGGGTAATTATTTTCGGAGATTTGTGCTGAAAACTAGCAGGGAGCCAGCGTAAACTTGGCCCCCCGAAATGAAATAAAAACGACGAAACTAGTGTCGTTTGGTTTTGTATCGTTTGTGCTTGTTTATGCACGAAACCTCATCGTCTGTGCGTTATTAATTTAGTAGAGTTGGGCGAAAAACTAGTAGGGAGCCAGCGAGTACTTGCCCCGCCTATCAGTTTCTCGGTTATATCTTCGGAATTGTTAAAGAACAAAGAATGGGGTTTCCTGCACAAACGAGCACAAACGAAGTGCTGAAGAATACCTCTATTTTCGTTGTTTTTTCTTGAGGATGAGCCGGAAAGATCACATTGGTCTCCTACCAATTTTTCGCTCATAACTCTGAAACTAACAACGCACAAAGTATGGTGTTTCGTTCACAAATGAGCAAACATAACGAACTAATCAATAGCACTAACCACAACCAGTGAAAGCATTTTATTCGAAAGAAACAGCGATAATTTTTATCCAGTTACCAACTCTGTTTTACTTTTCTCCTTATTAGTCGAGAACTATTGATGCACAAACGACGGGTAGAAAACGGCACAAGAAATGTACTAACGAACGGCTCTACATTCATTATTTGTGGGGTCGAAGTCGGGTTACCAGCGTGAACTTGCCCCCACCCTCTACCAGTTTTGACTTTATATCTCCGGAAGATATTAGGCACGAACGATGGAGTTTCGTTCACAAACGAGCACAATGCACTAACTAATTGCACTTCTCTCCTCGTTTGTGCTTCATATGTGGGAGAAATGCAAGCATTTTATTTCTAAACCCATATCGAAAATTTCTATCCAGTTTCCAACACTGGTTTTAGTTTT
Organism: Thermobia domestica; assembly: GCF_964235325.1. Lineage (NCBI taxonomy): Eukaryota > Metazoa > Arthropoda > Insecta > Zygentoma > Lepismatidae > Thermobia > Thermobia domestica. Next base: position 76,747,347 of record NC_137458.1, read on the forward strand.
TGACTTATAAGTCGGGGACTATTGAAACACAAACGATGGGGTTTGATGCTCAAACGATGGCAAACGATACACTAATGAATTACACTACAATCGGGTTGCCAACGTGAACTTGCCCCCTACCTGCTTTTCGCTTTTCTCTCCGGAACTAGTAAAGCACGAACGAAGCAGTAAGGAATGACACAAATCTCTTCGTTTGTTTCCAGGTAGGGGGGAGGTCAAGTTCACGCACCTAAAGAGGAAGATGAGGATCGAAAAACTTGGAGGAAACTTTTTAGGCCTAAATTTAAAATTAAAAAAAAGAAAAAAAACTATTTATGCCAGGACCTGGTGAAAAGCAGAATACTTAATAATAATAATAATAATAATAATAATAATAATAATAATAATAATAATAATAATAATAATAATAATAATAATAATAATAATAAGGTAGTAACGACTCAAAGTCTTTTCTTATCCTCTTTTGATATTAAAACAATGATCCTTGTAGCAAAGTGGTGAACATCTGATCAATCTCTCTAATATATGAGTGACTTTAAGAATGCCCGAATCAATCATATACTAATACTTTTCATATCACGTGTAAGGTATAACAGCAAGCACTGAAATACCAAAAGTACTAGAAGATTTAACTACTTATCGGACTTCGTCAATTGTATATATCTGGACCAAGATATGAGTTGTGCAGCAGGAAAATAAATCACTTATGGCAAAGGGAATGTATGATCTGACTAAGGTCATGAGTGTCGTTAAATATACTTTGGTACTCGCAGACAGTATAAGCCGCTATATCAGGTTGCTTCTGAAGGAAATTAGCATTTGCCTTATGGAGAGGAGGAGTGACACGTCCTCTTCGGCGATTGTCTTTAATGTGATTACATTGCTAATATTTCATGAGGAACTCTCAGAACACCAAGCCTCAATTTCGTAAAGCCTTCTAAGTTTCTCCATGATAAACATTTTTGCTTGATTTTTAAAAACTCTAATATAGAGATCAGTCCTGTGACCCAATTCTTGAGGTTATTTGTTGTAACAATACCAGGTATGTTTAATCTACCCAGTCTCATCTTGAGCAATGTACATGAAGATACCTATTATATTAAGTTTAACCATTTTTTCCTACCAATTATGGATAGAAAAATGATAAACAATTCTTGAGTTTTATATCCCACATTTATGCCGTCTGGCCTAAGGAGACGATGATGATGAGAAATTAATGAAATGTTGGAATGAAGAAATTCGGAGGGAACGGGGAACTTACATACACGGTGATTGTCCACCACGGCGTCCACTTGTGGCGAGCGGGAATCGAACCAGAAACCCCATTCACCGAAAATGAGCCCTCCAACACTGAGTCATCGGGCCCCCAAATGGCAAGGGCGATTGATTTGTAGCTTACCTTTAGAACACTTGACTCGACATTTGTTTACGTCTTTAACGTCAGACAACATTAAAAAAGATGAGTTTAATATCGAATAAGATTTACACACATTTCATTAATACATACATATTATTAATACAATATATATTAATTTATTTTCTGATAATCCACAACATGCAGTTTACTAGTGTTGATGTTTTAAGAACAATTTCAGAATCATGTTTTAAACGGTTTTGTTAATACTCCATAATTAAATATATCATTAATAAACAAAAAAACATTGCTTAAATTAATTTCTCTAAAAATGTCACCAGGAGTAATTTATGTCTCCAGTAAGTTTTTTTTCTGACGAAATGTCCCAGGAACATCTTCATATTTCACAAATAAAGGTTTCCAAAATAAAAGTATTTTTAAGACACAGGTGAGAAGAAATTTAGTACGGTGATTCGTATATTTTATTTGCTGTGTATCAGAAAACAACCTATTGTATTAACTACTAAAATTGGGCCTTTGGAAATTAATTATAGTCCATGCCAAATATGTCACGTTGCAAAGAAATCTACGTAGATAGATTACGAAGTCACAAAATATGTGTATGGAGTTATGCTCCGCCTGTTCTCTCCGACTTTGAAACCTAGAAGTGATTACAGCACTACATTTTGGTCATTATACCTCCGCAAATTACTCCAAGCTCCCATTTCAAATAATCTGGGTAAAACTCAGAGTCGCATTGAACTAGGTTGAAACACGGGTCGTCTACCTATCAGTTAGATGTTTTACTGGTTACGCCTAGCACTGTTCTTATTAATGTAGTACGCGATTGAAAATTAATCATTAGAAAAAATGCTTCGTTAAGTTTAGTACGGTATATAATGCATCTATGTTGTCAAAATTTATAATATTTTTATTCTTGTATTTCGCTTCAGGTTGAAAGATATAGTAGGCACTTTTATTACAATGGCTTCGTTTCCATACATCGAGTTCAAAAGAGATGTGATATTTGGAAAACTTGAATTGCTAGGTAAGTATGCTTTAAAATAATTAAAATTGAGCTACTAGATTATGCATTCTTCCATGGTCAATAAAATACAGACGTGATTCCATATCTCACGTTGTAAAAATCGACAGTATTATTCAATCTCTCTGTTACAGGCAAATTTATGAACCAAACGCTGTTGACAAAATTTATACTGAATCTCTGAGATGCAGTTTGAAAACTTCCACTTTATGGACTCGAATCAGTTATATGACTAACGAAGTATCGAAGGACGGCCCACTCTTGTTATATGTTATTTATATTGAAAAATGGCTTGCATATGCTAGTATAGCTGTAGCGGAGCATTCTCGAAAAGATATATGGCGTGTGATATTTTCGAAAAGAGTATACGACCTCAGACTCTAGATCTACCCTGATAGTGTTAAATTCGATATCAATGAATCAAGGTAGCATATAGTACCGAAAAGTGCCCAACATCACGCATTCCACTCGGCCATTGTGACACTTAAATATAAATATGCTAATAGATTGTTACTCATAATATTATATAACATGTATTCGGTTATCACTTCAGGACATGATAAATTGAATTATGTCTGAAAATGTAACCATCTACTACCCAACATACAAAAGATATTGAGAAGTCACTTATGAGAACCTAGAGCAGAGGCAAAGACATGCATGCTGACAGTTCAGTGTTCATTATAATGCTTTGAACCGTATACGCAGATATGTTCATACATTGACCGTGCAATAATGATAAAGGAAGTTTATGGAAGATACTGTACGATTGGTCATGATCACTTGCGCAAGCTTTACTTTATTCCGTTGTTTGGATACATTTTTTCCGATCGATGCTTTCAAGTAAGAATCCATACCTGATTGACCACGCATGTTTCACTGAAGTATGGGCACGACTGCATGTCGTATGTCCTCAATAATACTGTGGTATTTACCGCATCTCTATCATTGTAACCTGCTCGAACTTAGTCATCTGTTTATATTTCTCCATTAAACATCAACAAGACATCGTGACTTTTATAACAAATTGCTCTGCTCCCTTTTAGAACTCGTTCGTGGATATATAGTTAAGAGCGAGAAACTCGATTCGGTTAACAAGGTGAACTCATTTGGCTTGGATCATAAGTTAAGGTTTGGATCTGCGTCTTGCATACCTTCCGTACCGAAAGGGAATCTAAAATTCATTGAATCAAGATTTTGTTCGTTTGTTGTTGCTTGAGATTTACGGAAACTCTTCTATCATACCCATCACCAAACTCAATGCACAATTCTTGGTAAGTGCGCGAGCATCTTGCATACTTTACTATCCAATATCCTCCATTGCAAACATGCTGATTTGCTTTAACTTTTATTTCTTCCTACCACTGCAATCCTCAAAGAGAGGAGATGCGTAGGTAGAATGGGACGATGTTCACTTATGCAGAGATTTTTTGCATATTTTAGCGTAAATTTAGCTTGACATTATCGGATGAGATATACGTACTAGTTCTCAAAAAGATTATATGATCTTAGATTTTAGATATTCTCCGATAAGGGTGTATTGAACACGTAAGATTCAACATCAAGAGTAATACCAATCGTGCCCAACAACACTTGTCATGGCTGCTGTGTTACTCCAATATTTATACTAAGAGGGTGTACTTACCTGAATGGTGTTTAACGCAGTACACACAAATAAAATTTTTCATGGCGCTAAAACCATTCACTCCCATGTAGGAGCAATGTGATGGTGAGAGAACAACATACAAGTATCATAGAAATCGTTACTATGGTTAAAGGAGGATCTTTGACCATAAATTTGGGGAATTACATCGAAACGTTTGGAACAAATATCAAGTTCGTGTATATGAGCTCCCAAATTTCTGATCAAAATTAAATGAACAACATTCTCATTTCTCAAAATCAGCAACGATTCACCTAGTCCAGATGAATCGTCTGAGACGATGCCTGACAAGTGCAAAACAGTTGCGTGTTGTTGTTGCGTTTGTCATGGAAGAAGTACTTGATAAACATTCTATTCTATAAACCACAGTTGTTTTGAATATTAATAATTTTTCCGTATACACTAAGGAACCTTCTCACAGTTATGTTACCAACATACACGTCTTTGGCAAAGTGACTCAGTTTTGACTCCCAGCTAGAGTTGAGGTAGCAGGGTTAATATAGTAGTGAACCGAATGCATTGCGTCCATACTCATAGATGTTAAGCATACTCATAAGCTAAGCATAGATGTACTTGTTAACAATAGATGTTTCAGTGAGTATGTTTTCTCACATATTTCTTAAAAATAATTAGGATCCTATGACAGTATTTGGAGCTAAAACATGAAATTCCTTAACAGTTAATTTGTAAATATTGTGAGCATGTCTCCGTGTAATTCCGTAAAGGTAGATCAATTTAACCCTCGAGTAGTCGCGCCGCGGTCAAAAGTACAGCAGGGAAATTATTTTTGATCGTGTGTCCATTCTGTTTGTCCGACAGACTTTACCGTCTACCTAATCTTCCCCCTCACCTTCCCGAACATTCCAGCTCAATCACTCCGTTATCCGCTATTTAGTTTAACTACTAGTGATTGTTTAGTGATTCTGCGGTGCTTTCCACCGCGCGCGACTAACCGTGTAATGTTTTTTCTCAGTGTTTCGCTCTGCACGTGACCTTTGCTTTGGAGATGTTTTAAGCTTTATAAACATAAATATTATTTTAATGGACAAGTCAACAGAGTTAACAAACTGATACCAGGTATGAAAAAAAGAGAAAATTATAAATGAACAGCTTAAAACAAATGGGAGGGAAATGTTAGGAATGGACTATTTGGATAAATCAGCCGAGATGATCTCGTGGAAGCTTTTTCTGAGGAAGATGATAACAAATATATATGAGTGAACACGAAAGGTGAAGTGAGGAGTATGCAAGCGAATCTGAAGATCTTAAACTTTCGTAAAGATCGCAAATTTGAAGATAAGCTAAAATAATTCAATGTTGTGCTGTATAGGTGAAGTTTCAAAATAGCAGGACCGTAAAATAATTCAATGTAAATTTGATTTGATTTCAATTTAGCGCCCTTTTCAGCATCAAGGCTATGTAAGACGTGGACCTACTGCTTAACGAAGGATCCGAACCACATGAGATCCCACCGTGAATCGAAGCCGGAAGTTCCACGCCAAAGGCGTGTATGTTAACCGCTTACCTACGAGTGAGCTCTAATTCAATGTAAAATGCGCTGTGAAGCTTTGTTTTAGTGTTATGTTTATATAGTATATTTTTAACTAATTTACTATTGCATTTCTAATTTTAGACGTACCAGCGTTGACAAAAAGATCATCATCAAATTTAGAATTTTCAATAAAACCAGTGCTATCTAAAGAAATATGTAACGAAAAAAACATTTTATTCCAAATGAGAAATAACAAAAAGGACATGTCTAATTGTAGGTTTCTCTAATAGTTATTACTGTAAAACGTATTACAATAATAAAAATGTTATTCCCTCTTAATCAGAAAATATACAAAATTACGTTTATAATACAAGAAAAATGTTTAAAACGATATTTGCAACACATTATGTTCGTGCGGTCCTTTTGACCGCGCGCGACTACTCGCGTTACTTTTTCAGCGCGACTTCTCGAAGGTTAAGCATATCCATTTGGTCACAAAATCTTTTGTAGGCCAACCTATTTTAAAGGAAAGCCTTTTGTTAATATATCTATGCAAATACTCTGGAAAGGAGAAACGTAAATTTGAAAAAGAAACGACTTTCAATTGTGTAAATTATTATTATTATTATTATTATTATTATTATTATTATTATTATTATTATTATTATTATTATTATTATTACTAGTATTATTATTTAATCATGGTGAAAGAAAAACAAATACGTAAGCTATACATTTTTTATATACACTCAGTTCGACAACAGGTAAAGGAAGCACTTGAGCTAAGATCTGGCAGAATGTGTATTACTTTACAAAGTGATGTCTCACCATTCACCATTGTACATGTAAATCTTGTTTCCTGTCTTATGATGATATTTTACATCAATTTCGCGTTTATTTGAATAGCCTTCACTAATATGGAAAATTGTTTCAAATGTACAGAGCCAATACTTAAATTTTCCATTATGCAATTTAGTTTATATATTAAACAATGTGTGACCTAAATCTGCATCATGAAACTTTGTCAAACTTATTTCGTCAGAAAGTCTTTGCTATTTGCATTTACTCATTTCTTTCATTAAGATATCACTATACTACGGAAGATCGAATTTAGACTCACACACTTGGTTTAGTACTTACTGCGTGATGGTATTAGACAAAAACACATATTTATTTTCATTTAATAGAAAACTATATTATATATAATGTGCACTTATGCACAATTGTGTACTTATCTAAAACTTGAAAAAGTGAGCTTCGAATATGATGTAGAACTTTCGTAGGTTGTTCATGGAATAAACGTAAATGTGCTTTCTCATATTCAACTTGCTGTACTTTAAAATACTTGAAAACTCCAATCAGGGTTGTGGTAAAATAGGGATCCAATAATGATTAAAACATTATTATAATATATAATTATATGTATTTAATCTTACATTATTTTCTAAAATTTTATAGTATCTCTTGGAGGCAGTGGTGGATTTTTCTTTGGTATCACTGCGATATCTATTGTAGAAATTTTGTTTTATTTGGCTGTGGATATTATCTATAACGTATTTTGTGGAAAGCAATGTCGGAAATCGAGAAAGATCCTGCCAAAGAGACCGATGCCAAGAGTTATTTCCAGCAACAGGATTTTAGAAGAACCAGTAGAAGCAAACATAGGAAGTAGACCAAACAGAGTTCTAGTGAGACCATGTGACTATCCTACGCATTTTGTTGTAGATGGTGTGACAATTAGAGGAGAACGTCCAATCATGCGTGACGTATTAAGGTAATTTTCTTAAGTGAAAATTGATAATGTCTCTATATTTATTTAAAACAACCTAATAACCTATAGATGTATTGAAGAAATATGCATAAGGAAATCAGTACTTACTTTGTTGAAAAGTGAGTCTTCAACCATATGACTTTAAATAAATCCGCAGCAAACATGTTTGTTTACTGAACCAAATAAGTAATGTGAAACAACGCAAGATTTTGTACTTCTAAATGAATTGCATGCTTAAACATGCCTGACCTGCATGATAAATAACTGCTACTGGATATGATTTTATGCAAGTCTACCAGCGTAATAAAAAATTGAACGAATAAAAATTAAAGTAATATAACATGTTGAAATTCCAAAAACACAAATTCGTCTCAGATTATCCGATCACTCATTACTCCTTGCTTATTCATAACTCCTAATGAAATTTTCTGTTACGTAAAACACATGGTATATTCTTTGCTTTTCACAGTGTACAATAAACGTGTTTGGAGAATATAAAGTTTATTACTAAGATTTCGCTCTTTTCCTAATTTTTAGATAACGGCGTGTTTGATCTCTAAAAATATTCCCATGTATAGTGTCACGTCAGATTTAGTCAGGGCGGCAGTTGTTCTGTGACATAAGACTTACGCGTTTTCAATTATTATACATACACAATATATTAAAACCATATAACTCTTCAAATCAGCTTAGGGCAATTGCTTCCCCTTCCATCCCTCAAATCGTGCTGCTGATATGTAAATAAGATCACAAATCTCTCAGGCTTTGTGCTTTTGTTTGTTCCAACTAGTGACAATTGGCAATACACGAAATACAGAAGGTAAACAAAAAATCTAAAAATATTTCATACACGATACTTTAGTTTGGACCTCCACTGTACAACACGTGTGGCGGTTGCCTTTCGTTTTTTTGTTTTCAGTGGGTTGTGTGAACCTTCCTCTTCCGTCTGCAGTAATCAGACCACCTATGAGTGTCGTGGTGTGAAAGTTGTACGGTAAAATGGGCCATCTGACATACTTTCAAACAGGCATGATCGTTGGTGCTCGTCTGGTTGGAGCATCCGTGACAACAGTGGTGAATATATTGGGGGTATCGAAAGGCTCTGTGTCCAATGTCACGAGGGCGTAAACAATTCATGGGCAAACGACGTCTGCAAAGCACTACAATTTTCGAAAGATAATCCTGTCAGGTAGGGATCGGAGGACATTAAAATAGATTGTAGGAGCTAACAAGAAGAACACTGCAATGCAAATTACGTCTGAACTCAATTTCGAGATATAGAACCCGGGTTCATCTAGAACAGTGCGAAGGAAAATGCATAAAATAAAACTATATGGCACATCTGCTATCGCCGAACCCATAGTTACAGCAGTAAATGCGAAGAGGCGTATCCAGTGGTACAAGGACCACAAGAAGTGGACTCCTGAGCAGCGGAAACACATAATGTGGTCCTATGAATCGATCTTCACTTTGTTTCCAACAACCGGTCGTGTTTACGTATGGACAATACCGTCGCAAGCCTATGATACAGACTGTCTGCTCCCAACTGTAAAGCTTCGGGGAGAGTTTTAAAAAGTATTGGCAGTGATATCGTGGTTTTCTGCAGATCCCATCATAGCCCTGCATGGAATGATGTATTCTAAGGCGTATGAGGACACTTTGGGGGCTAGGCTTTACCCATGCCCAAATATTGTTCCCTGATGTGGATGGCATTTAGCACCTTGCCACGCTACAAAATGGTGAAATCGTGGTTTGGGGAGCAGGACCAAGAGGTGTCTCACCTCCACTAGGTCCCACAATCACCAGACCTGAATATCATTGAGCCATTGTAGCAAGAGTTAGGAAATAGTGTTCGGTCTCATTACGGAACTGGAGCATGTTTTGGAGGAACATTGGTACAAAATTCCACACACCACGATTGAGGAGCTATATACATCCATTCCACGTCGGGTCCAAGAAATTTTGGGCGAAAAAGAGAGCCCGACTCCATAGTAGGTATGATTTTCACACTTTTGCAAACGTTTTAGATTTTTTGTTCAACCCCTGTATATGTTCCACAGTATGTACGTCAATCATCTCTTCGTAATTGTCCAATTTTGTTTAAAGGAGTTCCATATGTAAAATTGTACTTGATCCAGTTTTATAATTCTGAAACACGCAGTCTTATAAAGGCACAACAACTCAGTATTTTTAAGAAAAACGTTCCGCTACGTGAATTATTATGGACACAGTCGATGGGAATGTTATTTTTACAACTTATCCGAAAGTTAGAAATTGTAATATATTTTTTGTATTACCGAGTCTTATATAACTATTTAATTTTTGAATTTTGAATATGTTTTGAGTTTTACCCTTAACAACGGTTCCATATCCGACCAAAATAACTAATGAGAGTAAGGAAGACCTAATTTGTAATATTAAATGATGGTTCAAGCGACCTAAGTTTTTAATGAATTTACAGTATACAATATATTACAAATATCTGTAATAGATCCTTGTAAGTTAGGAACCTGAGAAGGGAGTTAGATGGTACCATGCAATGTCTAATATACGTAGAACTGCATCTATTAGTATTTACTATCGTTAGCAGACACGTTAGTCAAAGTCAACCGTCGTGGATTCATGTCCAAAATTTTTAATGGGCAGGCGTCACATAACACATGCGGTACTGTTTGATCAAAAAACATACCTGATGGTATTATTAACTTATCTTCAATCTTTTTTAGATTAATTGTCCTATTACTTGATAATGTTTCTCTCCATTCTGATGTATGTATGTTCCGAAGGTAAGGAGATCTTCTAACCACAAAAGCACAACTACTTCCATAATGTAAAGTTTATTCTTATATATATATTCGTAGAACTGCACACACCTATGTATATTTGGTTTTGTAGACTTTGGTATAACATGGTTTTTGTTTTTCGAACAGCTGAAGATAGATATTGAAATATAATGTTGTCAACTTAGAAAATAAACTACATTGTTTTCAGCTGGGGAAGTCAAGGTTAGTCATACCGAAATTATATAATACAGAGTATTTTCTATATTACGTTAAAGGAAGCTGCATCATGTAGTGTATAGACAATTATTGCTATATGCAAATGAGGAACGGTCAAAGAAGAAACTAGTTATTTATACGATTTTTGTAACTCTGAATGAAATCAATGAGGGACTTGGTAAATAGTGTAATTCGTAAATCTTTATTTTGCTTTCTGTTCACGTTTTCTGTTTTGGATGTTTATAATGATCGCCTGGATCATAGAGCAAAACATATTCTTAAACATCATGTTACCACATACTTTTCGTGACCGAGTAGAAGAATCCGTTTCGGTGGGCAGACGGAACCGCGAGAGAAGAGAAAATGTGACTGAATTTATTCCTAAAACTATTATTATTCAAAGTACTAAATTTGAGAAAACGTATGATGAATTGAGTAAAACAAGAACGCATAAGCCAGATTCAAAGTAGGAAACTATTCATAATCAATCAGCAATCAGATCTCTTTTTTTACAGATAGACCGGAACAGAACACAAAGTCTAAAGATAAAGAATATAACGATAATTCATTTTGTACATTTGTGCTTTTCTAAACTCAATTGTGGCCTCTCTAGCCAGAAAGGCAAATTCTTCCAAGGTCAAAGTTTGGCGCCAAAATGAACTAATACATTTCTGAAGTAGAAGTTAACAGTTGTGAATTAGAATGTTTATTAATACATTTAATGATATATTTATTGATCAAGGCAATACTACATAAAATCTGTTAAAACTAAAACTCAAATACCGTAACACTAAATTTAAATAAATGGGAGAAAAACAATTTCAATATATTTGAAAAATAAAATGCAAATGTGATCAAACAGGATAAAATATATTGGCAAGATATATGAATTCAGCCAAAAGTGCGCCAATTTTGTAACTAAATTAAGTATTTATATCTCAATGATTTCAAAAATTCAGCTCATATCAAAATTAGAATGATAGAAACAAGTTGTCAATAGCTGATAATAATTGTGCTAAATTTAACCATAATAAAAAAAAAGAGTCTAAAACAGCTTTTGACGTTCTGCTACTATAGTATTTAGTTATGTAGTTGAGATATGTGAAGATCAAATGTCAAAATTAATATAGTTTAAATATGGAAAGATCATTTCCCGCGAATAGCGAATGTGGTAACATCCACAATTTGAAGCAAGATTGATATGTATAATGGACACTTACACTACTTCTCCTGTATGGTCTAAATTGATCAAAACGATATATCAAATTAGTTAAGAACAAAAGAGGAAACCAGCAAAAAACCTTCTGATGTAGTTTATGAATTGAGAAATATCTCCGTCAGAAACATTATAGGTCTACTTATCCTTCAGCCGCTCGTGCCCGCGGCAAATTTGCCGCCCTTTTTTGTTTTTGTATGCCTGTCTTTCCAGGGCGCTACAATTATTGCTGAAGGGATGTTCTCTATTTACACTCCCGCCTTTTAGATTTTGTGCGGCTGCAGTTTAAACAGCGCCTACTTCCCGCTCAGTATAAACCCAAAGTTGGTAGTGAAGGGTGGACGGCCGATCTGCCGTCAGTGCGAGCGAAAACGTGAACTTTTTTCTTGCACAACTACATAGAAATGAAAGTAAAAGTTTCATCATCTTTCATTGGCTGATTCATTTGTAAATGCCTAACATGAAAAATAATACAAGATATCCACATTTTTATGCCTTAGCATTAGAGCTAATAAGTGAAATCCTTGAAATAGTTCTAAAACCTCAACTTTTACCAAAATATTTGCTAGTGTCCTTGGCACAATACAGGGAGCAAACTACAAATGATGAACCAGTTCTACCAATCATAAGAGATATTTGCTACATTTGCTGGTCCAGACAAAACAACAGAAGTCGGATTGAATGTAAAGATTGTTAGAAAAGTATACAAAAAGCACTCAACCATTACTATTACATGCAATACATGGCAACAATCTCACAACGAGGACAGTGATATGGATGTTGATTAGGTTGGATTCTCTTCTTTCGTGCTTTATTCACTCTGTGTTCATTTATATTTTGCAGTGTTTTAATTTAATGTAAATATATTTTTTGGTCAACAATGATTTGTTTTAATTTACTAAACCTAATTACTCCAAAACACACAACGTTGAAAAACGTGAGTAATCGATGACGGCCAGATTGCTGTCGACGCGAGCGGAAATGTGAATTGGCAGTACGCGAGCGGATAAATTTTTAATATCTATCAGCTTAAATGAGGTTCGATAAACAAATGTTTATTATCTGCACAACGAAACTAAAATGATTGAAAAAAAGTTCTTGAAGAGTTACACAGATATCTGCAAAAAAGATCAGGGATGAACAGCATTTCAATACGAGTACAATTCCCCATTGAGGAAACGACTATATTAGAGCTCTTATAGTCCAAGAAAATTTGAAGGCTACTGGCCAAGCAGCGAAGTATAATGTGAAATTTGTTTGTTTGTATCTCAAACCTAAAGATAAAATTTAGATAGGGCTCAAACCAATCAAACCTAATATTAGAATAAAGGTAGCTTATAATGTGCGTAAGGAGCAGGTTTTCTTTTTTCCTATTTGTAAATCGGTTAAGCTACACTGTGAAATTCTTAACCCAATTTTACTAAACATTTCTGTCATTTATTGAAGTATGAACGAAGCGAGTGTTTGCTAAAGATTGACATTGATTTCCGAATTGTCAAGCTCCACGAATTTTTTTTGGATTTATAGCTAAATATTATGTATTAAATTCATTAACTCAGTTCATGTATACGTGAGTCTTTTGGCAAATTTGTCCAAGTCAAATTAATAACCAAGTTAGTTTAAATTCGAATTTACTTCAGACCCATTTAGCAAATATAATAGTATACGACATGTGTACATTTGTAAGAGTCAATGCCACTTTGAAAGATGTGAGTGACTTTAAATAGGCCATAAACAACTTCTTTTAAGAATTGCTGGAAGTGAAAAATGTGACAAATATCTATTTTCATCTGCATAACGACTTAAGAGCATAAAATGACATGTTACAGTAAAGACATTAATTAAAGTTATTTAGTGATAGATTTCATTATAGTGCAGGAAAGTATGAATTTGTGTTTAAAACTATTAGATATATTTTGCATTCAACCTATTTATTTGCCACTGTGCCTTATACAATTCCTGTTAACATATTGTTTCCCTTTATACATGGAAATTTCCACGTTTGGTAGTAACATAAAACATGAACACATTAAAATTTTTAATAACTGTTTTTACCCAATGTTTTAAGGCTTCTTCAAATTTTTAATACCTTTTGATTAATTTTATACTATATTTGAATTTAGTTGTTTGCTTGACATTTCTGTTAGTATACGTTTTCCCTTTCTGCTCATAAAGATATATTCATTGTCACAAACTACCTTATACCTCTTTCATGCATGGTAAGTTATTGGGAAATTTGCTCTCTTTATTTAAATCTTTAATAAGTGTCACAATAATATCTCATACTCTGAAGTTGTGCAACCATGAGCATAGCTACTTTAATTCCTTTACAGGTCATGGTGTACAAGACTCTACCAAGTGTTTCACCAGTCATTAAAGGAATATGTAAATCAGAGTAGTGTTGATGGTCTTAAAACTGTCGGAAACCGAAAACTACATTGGATTTTAAGGTATGTATTAATAATACAGGAATTTTTAAGTTTCTGTAATACAATTTAGAAAGTGTTTTAGAGTTATGCCATGGGATCATTTACTTCTTTTTCAACATTATGCACTTCGGCTACGTGAGACTTTTAGGATGAAATGAATGAGAAAAATGGAGTAATTGGATTTGGAAGAAGCAAGAGAATCCCAAGAAAATTTACGCACAAATTGTTTGTCCACTAGGAATCTCAAATGCTACTGGTGAGAGCTCTATCACTGACCCACTGTTACCCTTTACGATAACATATCTTAACACACATGTGATATGGTTATTCTTGGAAGTAAGTAACTACTAAAAACAGAGTAGTTAATAATTATATTTTGCCTCAGCAAACTAACTTATAGATCATCGGGAGATTAGAAAGAGCAGAAGGGATATAAAATGTTGCTTTGGAATGTAGATTGGGTGAAGCGAAGTAGAATACAGTAATTAGATAGGAACAAAATATAACAGCTATTTATTTGATGAAATACTGAGTTAAATATAACAGACATTTATTTTATAAGTATCATGAAAATATTTCTATTTAAAAGTATCAGAGTAAATAGTAATAACAAATTGGTTTAAACGTCAATACCCTGTTGTTATTTCTCTCCCCTTTTGCATCTAGGAAATCTTTCGTTTTAAACGTACTGTCCTTTCCCTCCATCTCATACTATTCAATTTCAATTTCAATTTCAATTTATAAAAGACTGAGATAAGGCTTGTACATTATCTTGCACTGTATCTAACACATAGTTACGTTGTCAACAATAATAAAAATAAAAGTAAAATAGGGCTGAAAAAAGAAAAATAATATTGAGTATGGCAATAACATTAAAAGGAGGTTACATAGAAACAAAAACATTTAAAATACAAAAAGGTTATAATAATAAGAGTAATGTCCATGTGTTAAATAGAATACATAACGAAATAAGTATTGATTTGGTTATTATGCTGGCAAGTCTGAAATAATTTTTGAGTTGATTTTTAATCACGGCTATCGAAGATGATTATTAAATATCTGCTGGAACATAATTCCACAAATTCACGGCTTCAACTGTGAACGAATACACAGTTGTACATTATGCTAGTTTTATGCCTTGGCAGAGAAAATAGTGATGTTTCGTTACTCTTGATATTTCGTTCATGTGATTCGTGCTGCTATTGAAAACGGTACATTAATTACTCTGGTTTCTTAAATAAAAGTGAATGTAACATGTGCTTCGCATCTTGAATTTTATCCAGTTCAACCTTCCAAAGTAACTGGTCAAATTTTGTGAATAGTTCAAGTTCAAAATAGAACGCATGCACGCAGTTCCAATTCTATACAGTATACAGGATATATATTCACTCAAATGTAAATAAACCGTATTGCAATAATCTTTTATAGACGGAACCAAGTTTTCGACTTGAGTTCCTTATGATGATTAGTAGTTTTTTTTTCAGTCTGCTTATGGCATGATTAAATGTAGTTTACAATAATGGGTAATATAGGAACTACCAATCAACCCGAATCTTCATTTCGGTCCGTAACATACTGCTCTCCGACTCTCTGTATTTTACGTGAACAGAGAAGTAAGCAAAAATTTACTGTTAGTAGAATGGCAGCAATTAAACTTGAATTGAAATATCAAAAATAGTTTCTGGCGAATGTATTATATTGTAGTGTAGTATTTTTTGGTATGAGTACCATTTCTCCATTTTTTTTTATCTAAGATTAAGCTAACCAGCACCAGCGGCTGCAGGATGAGACAATGCTGTCGAAAGTTTTGTCATATGATAGATCGTACCCAACATTGTTCCTACCGGTTCGATACCCCCACATTGCGAACTTGTTACGCAATACTATTTGCAACGCTGTTGTTCTTAACTCATTTACCTGCCGTCATGCACCGGAGAATTGGTCAGACACTATCTGAAACGTATACAACTGCACATCTACCTTTGGGACCTCCTTCTGAAAGCATGTAACACCCTGGAGTTCCAAAATTTACAACAACGTCTGCTGCGAGAGAGGATCCATGTGCTGCGTTCAGTACAGAAATATTGATAATGCATGAGAAATGGAATAGTCTTGTGACATACACCATTATTGCACAAAATTGCTATTTGAAGGGTATGGGAGATCAGCATAGGGATCATAGCGAAATGTTGGTTATGGTACGAAACTATCAGCGACATTACACTCAGACGAAGATACTACAGACGTAGCATGCACTCCATGTCAAACTTCATAAATAATTATGATTTGGGGTTTCAATATGGAATTTCTGTACCGGCCGCTGCTCTAAGGCAAATTGTTAGCTCTGAAATAAAATAGATACGAAGGAGGAGAAATTCTCTCTCTTGAAATATCATTCAACTTGTGACAGTACAGAACGAAATTGTTTTATAGATTCCATCCACGATTATATTGATTATCACATGATAACCTAATCACAATTAAAATGCCGCTATTGAGTAAATACAACCTATTTCATTGTCTGTAATAAAAGACTAGATAACTTAATTCTTTCACGTTCTTCAAAAAAAGGAAATAAAAATAAAACTGGTCACTTCATTTATGATTCCATAATGTTTTCCGGTTTCATTCAATAATGTATTGCATATGCTTGCGTTTGCCATTTGGTATACTTAGCGTGACACGAATATCTTTAGTATGTAAGCTATGTAGTTTGTCTATTTTAATTTCACAACTACATCGAAGTGTTTTCACCCTGTCGATAAATTTTTATAACACTGTATTTTCCTTGTAACAGCAATTTCATTCTTAAAAGAACGAATGTGACACAAGCAGTGAGATAGGCAAAAATTATATCCCTTCATGTCGGATACACTGCATTAACACGTTTAAGGATTCAAGTATTTTATACAATTTTTGAAGTTTTGGTAATTATTTCCATTAATTCCATATTTTGAACAATAGACGTGTGGATATGTATGAGAAACACTATCTCAATATTATTTCTCTAAGCTGTATGTATACTTTTTATAGACTACTTTGGTTCTTCATTTTGATACTATTTCTCGTGGCTTCTGCATATGTGGCTCTGCACCTGGGAAGATTTTATTATGAAAACGCAGTTACGTACGAAACCTACTCTCGAGATTCCAACGCAGACGACACTACAATTAGTGTTTCAAATTGCGTATGGATGAAGATAAACTGGACAGAAATGTAAGTCGTTAACTAAATTTGTTTTAAATCAAATTATATTACACCCATTTAATTGCAAAGTCATGATTCGTGGTTTGTGACACAGAAATGTTTAATTTTATGTAAAAGCATTTAGATATTTTGGGAACAAAATAACACGTGATTTTCTCTGAATAGATCCATACTAGACTTCATAACAATTATATTTCAATAACTACATGTAATATGTGACCTTTAGTAAATGAATACAAATAATTTAGCTCATTGACTTTTGCATAACAACTTACCAACCATTCACCTGCGTTCAATACTCAATTCTAATTTTAACAACTTATTTCTCAGTATACAAATTAATATTGAATACTTCCCTATTTGCTACACGTTGAAATTTGTAGTTCAATGTAGGATGAGAATTGAGGCTTTAAGAAGTCAAACCGATTAACTCCCTTTTTCGTTGCTATTTATTTGTACATATTTTTGACTTGGAAAAAGATAAATTCTTTTCAGAGATAAAATATTTTAAATCCATAGTCTTACAATTTGCCAGTAGAATACGTAAACGTTCTAATCACTCCCTTTAAAATATATTGTATCTAAGTTACTAAAATGTTCACTACTGAAAAGTCTCGTGTGATGGAGTTAATCGGTTTCGCATCTGCACGGCTCAATTATGAAAGATAAATAGCTAAATTAACAGGTTCTTTTTAAAATATACTTCAAGTTTATATTTCTTAAGCTAAGAATGTTTAGTTCAAAACAGTTCGACTTTATTGGTGTTTTATCACAACTACTGAGTGCAAAATAGTCCTGCAGCTTCAACTCTTCACATGCCCTTTTCTCTCCATGCGATAAGCCTAATATTCAAAGAAAGTATATACATCTATAATTACGAGGAAAGGAATTTGTTTTAATATGTTTCAATCACGTCTGACTTTCAGAAAACGATTATATAAAATAGAATATGTAAGTAACAAATTCACTGCATTAGTGGAAATCGAATTTTCGAAGCAATTCTGTAAATTTAATGTATTGAATTTTACGGTAAATCACCCAGTTAATGACAGAACAGAGATATGTTCCCAAAAAAGTTTGTACAAATTGTCAATGTCATGATCGTTTTTCATTTTCTAAGAAAGTCCCTCAGAAACGGGAAGATATGTTCTTTGTTTAGTGCTTAGCTCAATAAAATGCGCTGTATTTTACAATATTACATCACTTTTATTCGAAGAAAACCAGGCCTTTCCAAATCTTTATTTTAATCTTATGAAAAGATTAAATGTCCCTAAAAAAATTTGAAGTAATTTTACAAAAATCATATTAGAAAGTTTAGTTTTTCTTACCTTTCTTTTAGCTTGTAGACGATTGTTACGTTGCACTTATTGTTTACCTAATTGTAATGAAAACACACACACACACACACACACACACACACACACATACATATATATAAGATTAAGTTTTCTACAAAGAAATCGTGAACATACGAAGAATAAAAGTAACCGATGGTTTTCTATCAAACAAAATATTTCTTAATAAAAATATCTTCCAAACTAAATCTTTGGAGTAAACATAAAGCATCGAATGAACTGCGTTTAGACACTTCTTTCTGAAATTAAATTTTAAACAAGAATTGTAAAACATTAACTCTTTCGAAAGTCAAGTTTCACCGATATCTCTTTGTTTCATTTATATCTCAAACGCTTAAAGGTTGAACGTATTTACAGTATTTAATGTTTAAACATTTTATTTATAAAATGTTTTTATAATGTCATTCTAATCTCCTCCATCACCTAGTTACGATTCTTTAAGAGAAGAAAATTGGGGTGCTGAGAAACAATTGCTTTCGGAAAGAAACTTTCCTTATAAATGGATGTGTAACTATTAGGAAAATAAGAAATTTTACACTCCTGCACAATCAAGCTACTTACAACAAAATCATAAATTCACATGCATATAAGCATGCAGAAAAGCAATTTGAGACCTGAAGCTGAATTCTCAAGCCAACAAATCACTATTCATTCAGTTACTGACTAGTTATAACAAGACATGTACTCTTAAGTAGGAAGTAAGACTGTATGAAGAACTTCTGATATTGAAATAAACGTTCACCCTATCGACCAGCTCGTTTGCGGAGATGTTCTGTGGTGCATCTTTTTTATCGCATCATGGAGTTGCTAATATCACGTATCAAGATCGGCGCCCATAGAGGTGGAAACTCACAATGGCCTTGGTAATGTTCCGGCCCAAGGTTGCTTATCATACCTCCATATTCCCTGAAACACGATGGTTGTTAAACATCAATCAAAACATCAGGAAACATGCTATGTTATATAGATCTGGAAACAAAATTGAGTTCTGGAAAAGTCATATGATAATTTAATCCAAATCCGTTAAGATGGAAGTTCCTACACACAAATTGTGACAATAGTTTATATTATGAAATATCAATATACAATAATAGAGATAATCAACAGAAATGTATATATGTCCAGAGGGATTTAGGGAAGAAGACAATATATAAGTATAATAGAAGAAGAAACAAGTCTATTCACAACAGGTAAGTACAACAAATAATATAAAATATATATCGTCCATGAGTATCTTAGTTAGAAAATAACCTAATATTTTCTATTATTAATAGAAATTGTGCGAATGTGCAAATGTGAATTGTGCGAATGATAATGATAACGATGGAAGACTAAGGCCTAAATACAGATTCTGCAGTCAACCCATATATATATATATATATATATATATATATATATATATACCTGCGAGAGTTATCCAAAGGTGTAACCTCTACAGTCAACTGTAAAATGAAAGGAATTTATATAAAGTTATGTTAACTTCGGTTCTAATTCCTTAATTCTAAATCGGGTGGTTAAGTTATGAACGATTATATTTTTTTTCCTAAAGCTATCTCTCAATTTCAACATTCATAAAGAATTTTAATCTTTCCCTCGGCCTATTCTACTGTTTATCAAACTCGCTGTTCCAGCGTTAATAGTTGGTAAAAATTTAGAACACAAAAAAGTGAAAAATAATTACGGAAAATATTCGTTATATATCACTCTGTTTTACCAAATTCATAACTGTGAAATGTATAATGGTTATAATGCTTAACAAATCGAAAACAGTTAGACAGGTTTTTATCTTTCTTTCTGCTCTTTTCAGTCTATCTTCAGACAGACTTTGGCAGCATCATTATAAGTTATCACTCATAAAATGGAAGCAATATATATATATATATATATATATATATATATATATATATATATATATATATATATATATATATATATATATATATATATATATATATACATTAGTAAAATCTTAAAATCTTATATAATATCTATTTCGAAAGTGACTTACTCTTCTTAGCTTGTTCTGAATTCTTAAAAGCGATATATGTTTTCGTCAATATGTTGGAAGTCTTGGTTTTACACTGGTACTTTTTTGTTAACTGTTATTCTATATCTACACTAACTTTTCGTCTTTATGTTCACGTTTCAGCTCTTTCCTTTTCGAGTTGAACACGTTTTACATCAGTACCGCTACAATTAGTTAAAAATATTTTCTGGGAACCTCTCATGCCTTCAGCTGAAGAATGGATTACGTTGTTGGTACTTTAACGTTCTCGCGACAGTTTAAATATAACCGCCTATTGAAAATGTATATAGAATAGTGAAACGTATTATTTTAGAATATATTACAATGATACATGATTTTATGTAGTGTTTTCATACCCTACAAAAGATGGATGTTTATCAGTGTATCTTTTACTTTTCCTTCCTCTGAGTAATGAAGCGAAAAAGAAAGAGCAAACTTAGATTTCCTTAAATTATATGTCAGAGTTATGGCAATATAATTAATTATAGCGTACTCGGAGAGTATTTGGTTCCACGATGTTGCTCTGCAATTCCGTGGTAAATATCTGCTATGCCGTTCAGAGTCTCCATTGTATTACTTCATGAAAATTATTCACTCGCATTCGGTTATACTTGCATAACTACAGTTACACTTTTCGTACACAGCTATGTCACGGGATAACCCGTACTGTTGGTTTGAAGGGAATCACACGTATAACAAATAGAATGCCAGGTCTCTGTTACCTTGAACTGCAGTGCTTGTTCTTCGCGATAGGCTAACCACTAAGTTCTTGTACACTATTGGCGTAATTATTGTGCTCATTCCTCCCGTAGTACGGTGAGCTGTGACTTTTGGTTTTTAATCAACAGGGTCTGGCACACAACCAACTCTCCAATTCACTCCAAACATGTTCTTTAGGGTTCAGGTCTGGACTTTGCACCAGCGAGGGTAGTGTTCCACCTGATTATTGATCAACCACGACTGAATGGCGCGTGGTGTATAAAGAGGAACATTAAGGTATTGATGCAGAAAGAGAACTGTCACAAACTGTTTCCATAGTGTCGGCAGCATGGTGTTGTCTAAAATGTTTTCGTACACACAGACCTTATCCACCTGTCAATTAAAACTAACAGGCAAAACCCAAACCAGGAGAAACAGACCCTTACGAGGATACTACCACCACAAAATTTCACGCGATACGCTCCGGTAAATGCGGTTCTCCAATCATTTGCTCGTTCTTTACGCGCCCATGGAAATGGCACAGCAGATATAGTGATTCATCACTGCACGGTACTTTCTCAGGCTGTTCAAAAATCTAATTACGGCGCTTTTTGCACCATTGCAAACGCCTCCGCGCATTGCTGCGTGTGATTAGGGGCTTCCTGGCGGCCGCACGACCATGTGTTCTCACTTCTCGTCAGATAGTCGTGTCACTGGACTGTGTATCTGAGCTGAGCAAACCATGACAAATATCCTGCCGAAAATTTCGCACAACGCGCTTCGGGGTTCTTCGGTCTGGATCACTTACTTTCTTTTGAATACCAGGGGAATACTTCGGCTGAGTAGTTCCATTGCCTTTCTACTTGAGTATGACATCGTAAACTGTGGACAGGGCTTTTTTAGCTGCTGGGAAATCTACCTAACCATATATCCAAATTTATGGCATCTAAAATCAAGCTAATTCTTTTAACTCATTCGGTTGACTCATCGTGACACACAATACGCGTTTGATGCTCCAACATTTCTATTTTCACTTATATATAACTTCGCCTGCTATAATGTCGATGATGTGTATTAACGTTACACTGGGGACGTTTACTTGACGTAGAGTGGCGCCCGGTGACATTTGGGAACATGATGTATAGGGTATATTCTTTGTCTTTTTGTATTGTGGGAATTCAATGCACTAAAAACCTAAAAACTCCATTTCTTGGCACAATAATAGCAAATTATATTGAGAATTTCCATATTTAAAAGAAAATAAATACATCACCTAAAATACTATACCATCAATTATAAATAACTATTTACATTTTAGATAGTATACTTTGGTATAATATGGAAAACTTTTAAGATTACGAGGTGTGTTCAGAAAATAAATTTATACAAAAGAACGATTTAAGATATTTGAAAACGTGAGAAAATACATAATCTGCAATAAATTGTAACATATATTTAAACACTTTTCTGAAAACAACAAAGAAAAAAGTAAATGTCCATGAATTCATATCTCTTATTACTTTCTCCTATTTAATTTCCTTTAAATTTCCTATTGAATTTCTCATTGGTAAGATTCATATGCATTTCTTTGTTGTTACAGTCCATGTGAGAAATTGATAAGGAACTGCTCAATTAATGGTAAAAAAATTGACTGCTGTGCACGCTTCTATAACATCACTTACGGAGAATTCAGTTGCGTGTCAATGATCTTTGGTATGGAAGACGGGTAAGTCATTGGTTACCTTAAATATTGCTCACACAAACACACACACACACACACACACACATATATATATATATATATATATATATATATATATATATATATATATATATATATATATATATATATATATATATATACAGAGTGAATCAAAAGTCTGGACACGGTGGAATAAATCGAGAACTCAACTTCGGATCGAAAAATCAAAAAATACGTGTTTAGTAATATTAAAAAATCTATCTGATGAAACCAAACTTGATCCTCTAGACCCACCCCCTGGGGGTTGGAGTGGGGTCAATTTTGAAATTTCTAATGGAAACCCCAATTTTTGATTGCAGATTTGGATTCTACGGCCCAAACTATGTAAAGTTTCATCAACACTTTTCCGTCGATGCATAACATGGCGCAGTAATCGGGGAAAATAAATGGCCCCTAAATACTCCCATTTCGTTCATGAGCTTGGTAGTATTTCTGACTTCTGTTCTCGTTCAGTGTCACTGGTTCACTTCTCTGTTCCTTCTCGTCACTAGATAGAAGCACACTACACACAGACAGAAGACACAGAGAAAGGCACACCTTCTTCATTCGGGCTTCGGGCAGTATCAGTGTTACAAACAAGGAAATTCAAAAGCGGCGAGTAGAGGACAAAAAATAAAACAATTAAAAGTAAAAGGAAAATTGAAGAAAAGTATAGCTATTGAAGTATCTGCTTATTGCACTGTTTTTTTTTACTTCTGTGTCTAAGATGAAAATGTATTGATATAACTGTTTTCTAATCGCTAAAATATGACATTCATTAGGGTCGATTGTACCATTCTCTGATAAAGATAAATTATCGGAATGATCCAACCTTGTCGCGGTAGTAGATCTCATCTTACACAAAATAACACATGACCACTGCTACCAGTGTTATCTTATCTGACGATTAAAATATATCAGGATAGTGTAGAATTGGCCCTATAACGTGCAAATGTTGGAATGGTGTGAAATTATCAGAAATAGCCTGTAACTGTCAAGCTAATTTATGTTTGAAATAACGGTTGAACCAAAAGTTTGGCCACGGTAGAGTAACTGGAGAAATACACTTCTGATCATAAAAGCGCAAAAAACGTATTTAATATGTTTCAAGAAGCTATCCGATGATATCAAACGCAACACTCCGCCCCCACCTTTAGAAAAGGAGTAGGGGGAAGCATTGATTTTTCAAATGGGAACTCCAATGTTTTATTGAAGATTCGGAGACTGCATACCAAATAATGTAAGGTATAATCAAAACTTTTTCGTCGATGTGTGATATCATGCTGTAATCGGCGAAATTAGATGCTCCCCTCTTCGTTTATGAGCTTGATATTAGCTCCGACCGTCTGTACAAGGTGCAGTATTTTGAGAAATACGCGTCGGAGCAACAAAGTTATTCAATGGTACCAAACACGATACCGCACCCTACCGCTAGTTGGGGTTAGCTGAAAGATTTGAAATGGAAGCTTTTATTTCTTATTGCAGAGTCGGATTCTGCGCACAAACCTGTATAAGATTTAGTCGAAACATCGTTGTCGCTGTGTGACGTGGCGCTGTAATGGCGAAATCAGGAGAACTTCCTACATGAACTTTAATTAGCTTCAATGCTGTAGACGTGATGAAAGAAGTATACATGTGATCAAAAAACAAAAGAAAATGCGTGACTATTGGGTTTGTTAGGGTGTTTATCGTTCCTTTTTCGCAGTGAGATCCGAACCTCTATTAGGTTTTCGAACCGAGACGTTCCCCATGAACAATTGCCGACGAAGTTTGTCCGACCGTCGTCGATTATTGGGTGACAGCAGCGAAAAGGGTGTGCTAGTGCTGGTTCAAAGGCGGCTGCCTATTTGTCGGCTTGGCAGCGAACACCGTGACGGCCCCGCCGCTGTTCAGGAACGGCAGCTATGAGACAGACAGTTGTCTTGGCCCAGCAGTGGCACGACGTCGTCCCCCGAAGCGACGGCATCATGATTTTCGCCATCATTTCGCCTGATTTGTGCGAATAGTCGGACTGCGACTCACGAGACTGCTCGCAGTCTCGCATAGTTTTAGATGGGTGAAATTATTATTGAATTATTTCTTTGCTTCTTCTTCTCCTTATTATTATTATTATTATAGTATATTATATTATTATCTGCTAGTAGTTATAGTAGTAGTAGTAGTAGTGATAGTAGTAGTAGTCTGTAAAGGGTAGTAGTCTGTAGTAGTATGTTTTATTTTTATTTTTAATCCTTTCACCCTTTAATTTTTAAATGTCTATAATGTGCAGTGGCGTATTTAGGGGGGTGGCTTCCGGGCTTAAGCCCCCCGAAATCTTACTTAGTATAGTAAAGTAAATGAAATATCTTGCAGAATTTTCACATTTCCAGGAAAAGTCCCCCCGAAAGTTAGCAAAGCCCCTCCCGAAACAAAATCGTAAATACGACATTATTAATGTGTCATCAATAAATTGATCACATCGGACTCTAGACAAGATTAGATTCTGTCGTTCCAATATAATTTCAAAACTAAAGGAGTTACCAGTAAAGAGCATTATGTGAACAGAGTGCACATTTCAATACATATGTACGGTACCACCTTAATTTCGTGGCATGGATGGGGCCACGGTGGCTCAGTGGTAGAGCGTTCATCTCTGTTGCTTGGGATCCTGGGTTCGATCCCAGCCCCCGCCAAGTGAACTTTGTGGTGGACAAACACCGTATTCGTGGGTTTTCTCGGGGTTCTCCCGTTTCCTCCCACTTTCTTCATTCCACCATTTCACTCATCTGTCATCATCACCGTCTTCTTTAGCCTAACCGGCATAACCGTGGGACGTAAAACTCAAAGATTTCATTTTCATTTGAAAAATTTCATTTCATTTTCGTGGCATGGAGTCCTCCTAAGTACGTTGATCGAACTTTCGTTCGGGATAGACATGACGAAGGTTATAGGCGTAACCTGTAATTTGGGCATTATAGTGGAGCATTTGTACAAGAAGTGATACCTGTGTGTGTGTGTGTGTGTGTGTGTGTTATTCGTTTCATTATTGTTTTCTCTTCTCACATGCAATGTATGGATGTGTGAATTATAACACGTTTAGTGGCACGTGACATGGGATTGCAACATTGGGATGGCATTGCTCGTTCGTTCATTCACATGTTAAAGCGACGTTCACCTGAGCGATTCGTTTATAAGTGGCAGGTCTTTAACGGTGACGGATCTTTTGGTAACGATTCTCGGTCTAACAGCAAAATGTCTTTCTTTTTCACCCCAAAAAGTTAACTTAATTTCGCCGATTATGGCGCCATATAATGCATCGACGGAAAAGTGTTGATGAAACCTTACATAGTTTGGGCCGTAGAATCCAAATCTGCAATAAAAAATTGGGGTTTCCATTTGAAATTTCAAAGTTGACCCCACCCCAGCCCCCAGTGGGTGGGTCTAGAGGGTCGAGTTTGGTTTCATCAGATAGTTTTTTTAATATTACTAAACACGTGTTTATTGGTTTTTCGATTCGAAGTTAAGTTCTCGATTTATTCCACCGTGCCCAGACTTTTGATTCACTGTGTATATATATATATATATATATATATATATATATATATATATATATATATATATATATAAAGCTTCTGCTTCAATTTACGCAAATCTTACTTAAATCAATCAATGTATTGATAAATATTGACTTGTTAAAGTGATATATTCCACTAATCGCGCCAACGGTGATGGTGCCCCGGGGCTCCGGCACCCACACGAATAATCCATAAGATTTTCATTTTGATCTCGAATTTGAACAAGTTTCTCTTGCATTTAGGTCAGCCGTATTACCAATTGAGCTAGAATAAACCCAGCATATCTCAAATTCGTTATTTATATTATTCCCTGGTGCAATAATTCCTCCAATGTAATACAATATCCAATTATTTTCATAAATGAATGGTCTTTGATAGCATTGTATCTAGAAACGTTCAGCCACTCAAACGATGGACTATGAACTGTGAGTTAACGCACTGATTGTGAGAGACTAGAGAATTTCCAAACCACTTGGAAAATTCAGTGTGATTTTGTGCATCGGCTATTTGATAAAATGTACCGGTATATAGTATGGTATATAAGTTTTCTGTGGGAGATAAACAATTTACTTGAATGTATAATGTTGATAACACCGCACTCTTAAAACTAACGTTTCACTAAATAATTCATTTTGTGCCCTTTCGACTCATAAATGTTTACCATCGTTTATTTGTTACTATATTTGTTCCTAAGCCATGAGAGGAGTATCCCATTTTACAGAATATGCGATAATGCATTCTTACACTATATATGGGATTTTCTGAAAATGTCGTCTGACTACAAAACACTGCTCTACAGATCAAAAGAAAGCAAAAACGCTATATAATATGATTGTATCATGTAAGCCTCCTTAAACTCCTTGAATAACCAAAAATTACACTATGTTGCAACGTTGTAGATTAACTTTGTACCCTTATCGTTGTTCTACCAATCTAAAAGCAGTTACACTAATTGTCGCCAGATGACACTTAATGCTGGAATACGTAGAGTAAAGAAAATTATATGAGTAAATAATGATATAGCCGTATTTTTGAGGGTATCTGAAGATTATTTCCAACATGTTGTTTTACTGTTTCAGCCATCTTCATAATTCTTTTCTTGACTTAAGAATGAGTTGTCGTTACTCCTAGAACTTTCAGTTAGTTTGGTAGACGTTGATACTAGCCCCATCTGTTAGTAAAAGTGAAAGTTGTGTCATGCTAAACGAATGAAATTAGGTGAGAGAAAAATAGCAATTTATGAGAATCTGTATGGCTTGTTGACATTCTTGAATTTCTAAAATTATGTCAGGAGCCATTTGGAAAGTGATAACAGTTGTCAGAAATATTTTATTTTATCCGTAAATATACGTGTTAGGCGCTCTATATGTGTATATTTGATATATATTTGTATGATATGTTGTTGTATAAGTTAGGAACGTTATTTAAAATGTGACACTATGACGTATGAAGTATATTTTCAATATGGTGGGCAAGAATTTTCAAAATGGCAGTCGTAATCATATTTATAACCTAACCAAGTTTGAAATGAGACAATATGTTTAAAGGGATGCAACATTCAAAAAATGTTTAAAATGAAGCCAAAGCATGTTAAACAAGGTTATTAATATTAGTGCATCAATTTAAAATTATGTACTTAGTTGAAACCCTCCATGTTGCACTACTGACAACGCAAGAGAAAAGTGGTGTATAACACTAAACAAACGCAATCGTTCCGTGCAGAAGACCTATGATAGATTTGGTCTTGGAGTAAGGAAGAAGACTATTGTTTGTAAGAATCCAAAGACCTTTCAAAATCCAGATGCGAAAGACATGAACGGGACGTTAGAAAGCTTGTACATGAATTTGAGAAATTCGGTACTTTCCCTGCAAATCAAGGAAATGTTATGATTATATTGACAAATAATCTGGCGCCACATCATATTACAAAGTCTTTATTGCCGATACATAGACGAGGAACTGATGTTATGAACAGTTTTGTTCAGTGCCTACATCAGAGTTTTTGTAACATATCAAGACTTTGGGGAATATTTGTGACAGAAATTCCATGAGTTCAACAGGCTAAAGAAGAAAAAGTTAAATTAGTCTAAAATGTAGACATTTCTCACAGATTGCTGGTTGCTTCAGAATCACATTGAGTAATAAATATGCAATCTATTCTTGAACATGAGTTCATTCCTGTTCCGTTGTCTATTGCTGATTCCAAAAATTATCTTTATACGACAAGTAGCAAGTCCGAACTCATTTACATTTTAGCAGCAGTAGTCCTCAGCTACGTAAAGTATGACTTCTTAAACAGAGATGGTATTATTGGGACTACACACTGTCTCGCTCTGAAATGATAGATTTAAATACGAAATATGACTTCAAAGTTCTTACAGAAATAGAAAAGAAATAATGTTAAACGCCTACAAGGATCAGGTGTCCGGGAAGAATGTGGGTGGAGCTCGGAAGTACTGTCACCTTCATTTCGAGCGTTTTGGGTAATTTTTAAGTTCAGAAATGAGAGAAAAGCTGAACCTCCAGATCGAAGATGTTATTTTCATTTTTTGTAAAGTTTTCGATTTTTAAGTTGGGATGAGTGAACGGGAGTTTATAAGAGTACTGGGGTTCGATTACTGTTTGTCCCTGTTCGGTATGCTATTTTATGACCAGAAGGGGTTTAATTCTTGCCTACCCATGTTCGGGAAGACATATTTGTAACCCGCCTGGGTTCGATTCCGGTCCGTTCCTATTCGGGAAGCATTTCTAGTAACAGTACTGGGTTCGATCCTCACTTGTGCGTTGTCGGGGTATAGGCTTTTATAACAGTACGTAGTTTGGATCCTACAGATCCATATGTGGGTTTGGACATTTACGATGGTCCGGGATTCGATCCTCTATAACAAATAAGTCTCCTTTGGTATTTAACAACAATTTGGATCATCCATCTATGCGTACCATATAGCTACTGAACAACACTATTCAAAGTTTGAACCAGAACGTTTTAGGAAACCGGCACAAAGCTAACTCTAATTATATTCTCAGCGCTGATACAATTTAATAATTTGGAAATTATTACGTTGCATAGGCGTTGGTCATTTGTGCTGAAAAAAGTAAATTAGATCATTTCTTAAAACTAACAAATGTAAATTTGAACCATGATAATTATTTTGAAAGGATACTCAAAATTTCACTTTCACTTTTATTAACAACACTATAATTTTACGAACATATATTACATGACTTTTAGGCACTTTAATTTAGATAACTGAATATAATTATAAGATTTTATAATTGGCCCATTTACTTTGTGGTAAACGCGGGAGGCGCGGTTGTCACGAATTATCGGTTGTATTATGTTACATTATTGATTTCCACAATTTCACTGTCACTCTTTACTCACTTTGGGGCTGAAGGCAAATCATTTGATTCCAGAGGGGATGTCCTGAAGGTTGCGGGTTGCGTTCCTTTCATCTTCTTTCCGACGAACTAGTAGCTTTTCATTATCCAACAAATTTAAAATTATTAATAATCTTGAAACTGCATTTTTATGATTTATGTTCTTTTATGCCGTGATTAACAAAATGTTATCTTTTAGTTGCGGGAACACAGCTCCATGTTCACTCGCTGTTGTTGCACCCAGAACACTTGTTAGACTAATAAACTTTTCTCTCCGTCTCCTAGCGTTGCTAGGCAACAGCTCGGTTCGCGATGAAATTTGGTGATGTCAAAGTTAAAAATAGCTATGACAACCCATAAGTAGGAATTTTTAGAGACTACTTTTGCTTTCTGAGCTGATTTTTTTTACTTAAATCTACAACAATACTAACTAATCATAATATTTTACATTTATTATATTCTGGTTAAAACTTAACCAAGAATGGACTGAGCAGTGGATGGTTTGTTAGACCATTACACTTTTTTCAAGTGTCTGCCATCCTAAATTTAGAAGATACCACACACATTATTGTTTCATTTATTTCCAACCCGAGATGAGGGTTCATAATAGAGTAAAAGGTTAATATTAAAAGAATAGAGAAGGATATAATGCGAAAATTGCCCACGCCGAACGTTACATAAATATAATGTTACCCTAAAGTGGGAGGGAACCTTATCTCAATGACTTGGCATACATCTTTATTAGTTTTTCCATTACTTTGGAAAATAAAATACCAACGGCCATCTGGAAGTCGCATTGCTGATCACAGATGCCTGCTTACATCATATTAAACATTTTCTTTTAAATATCAAAATCATTGCAAGTGTCGATTTCATAAAATACAAGCAGTCCGGCACAACGAAGTTTTTAATTATCCTACACCTATTCGAGGCCTTTTCAACACACAAATAATTTTAAATGGTTTCGTTTGCCAACAAGCAATTAATGTGAATATATAAAGTACTATGTGGTTTTCACCAATCCTGATAGCTTTAAAAAGCAGTAGCTCACAACACGAAATTAATTTCTCAATATTTATGATCACTACGTCACACAAGAAATTGACTAACTTATCACTCCTTGAGAGGCAATTACTTTTTTTCGTGACGTTTTTCTATGCATGTCAATTTCACTGTATTCGCAATTAACACTAAATTGTTTTTTTCTTTTCACTCAGTTTTTCCGTTTACCTGTATGTTTGACCTTTGTTACTACGTCACAATCAGCTGATAGCACATCACTAATAGTAGTTGGTGATTGACATTTAATTTTTCTATTACGTTCACTTTCAAATCTCTTAAACGTAAAAGGTTTATTCACCCGATTACCACATTCTTCCTGAAAAGGTTCGTGGTTTTTGTTAATTGCAGGTGAAGCGTGGTCAGCACCTGACCCCTTTAATAAATTATTGATTGCTAAGCTACTAGTGTGATTCGATTTAAAATTTTGGCCACTTCTTTCTAAAATACATATATAATATTGATTACCATAGTGCGACAAAACAACTTTACAATTACGACTACTTTTCTGAGCATAGGTGTGACTGAGACATTTATTTTTGAAAGAAAACTTACGAAAAAATTTAGAATAACAATACAACATGCGTTTGACTCTTTTTAGTTTCCGTCTGACTTTAGGTACTTTCTTTTTATATTGCCTGTGCTTTTTGCCATATTAAACCTGTAAACTATATTTCCTTACCATTTGACAATCAACGTTTTGTAGCTTACTAAAATTTTCTTGACAGGTTTTCAATTTCTTTTCCCACGTTATTGAGCTATCATCATTACCATTAGACCTACCTGGCATAAAGCCGTTTGTACTATCTTCTAAATACACAATTTGAGTGCAAGTAAGAATGGAAAAAGTAACACATCTTATTCGTTCTATCTGTATTTCTTTGACTTTCAACTCACAGCTTAAAAAACTACTCGTCTCTTGACAAATCTCTACAACCGTGACAGACACAAAAAAGAAAGGGGAAAGGGGACACATTCTAAGTTACTGCTTAGCAAGGTGCCGTAGAAACAACCTTGCTTTAACAAACATGATACATTAAATGATGCGTGAATGGGCTACTCTTGCCTGCATTTTCAACGCAATTTATTGCCACTCTAGTAAATCCTTTCGTAGTGAAGCACGCATTACATCCATGAATGCTTTTTGTTCCTTTATAAAACAAACAAACAATAGCTGGAGGAACCAACCGCTGAATCACATGCACAGCAGGGCTAGACGTTACTAACTGGATAGTTGGGGGTTGCAATTGAAAAATCTTTCTAACAGCTGGGTCGTTATTCTTTTTTCTTTCCGTTTCTTTTCTTTCTAGAATGCTATTCGAAAGAGACACAACAAATTCTTTGGCTTGGACTAACTCAACATTAACGTGACTGACAACAGGAATGGTTACTTTTCTTATCTTTAATTCACAATTCGATATTGCTTCAACCTGTTCAAATTTGTTGTCAAAAATTCAACCTTGGCTTGATTTAGAACAATAGCTGGTGACTGAGAACTAACACATGGCAAAATAGTACAACTTTCAATACATTCATCTTTCACTGTTCGTTCGTATATTTTCTGAGCTACGGAGCAACGTCCCACAAAATTCCTTCAAACTCAGGTCTAAAAAATTCTAAATTAATTTTAGCAAATTTTATTTCTAATGGTACTGTCTTCGTTTCACGACTCCCGTAATTTTGAATATTTTCTAAGTTATTAGTATTTACAGGAGAGTCAGCAAACCTAACCCGTTTTGGTGACACTGTTTTACAATTTATCCTCCGGTCTTCACTGGAATCCTTATTGCTACTAAGAGTCTGATACTTTAGATACTTTTTATAAACCCTTTCAGCTAATCTTTTTTTGGCAATGCTTACTACTTCTGAAATTTCATAATGGACCTTCAACTTATTTTTAATGTCTGACAAAGAAACATATTTTGATTTAAAAATACATTCATCTTTGACCTTTCGATAAAGCTCAGATTTGCGTAATTCATGAATTTTAGACACAATTTCATCTTCAACTTCAGCTCTATATCTTATATTCATTTCTAAAAGAAACCTTGCAGCTTCCTGTTTAGCTCTTTTACGAATTTTAGATACTTCCTGATCTACCTTCAAAGCATTTTCAACTTTTAGCAATGTTATCAGTTCTTTTCTATATTTGAATTGCCTTACTACTATTAAATATTCTGTTTCTTTTAAAATTTTTCGCATTTCATGCATAACAGGTATAATTTTTCCATACATGATGATTAATTTACTGCGAAAACAACAAAATTAAATAGCACTAAAAGCACTACTATTCATCTTGATCAAACATACAATTAGCGTCGCTTTTATGTGGTTTTACCAAACGTTCCAGTACATAAATCACTAGTATCAATTTAGTGGTACAGGAATTCTGTCCCTGTTCGGGCGCCATTTTATAAGACCACTGGGGTTCGATTACCGTTTGTCCCTTTTCGGGATGCTACTTCATGACCCGCAGGGGTTTGATTCTTGCCTATCCCTGTTCGGGAAGACATATTTGTAACCCGCCTGGGTACGAATTTTAGCTCCTTATTTGGGGAGGCGAGAGGAACACTACAATTTCCGTCTCACACGAGACGCACATACATATATGCATATTCGTTTGTTGGCTGAGAGAACAATTCTTGAGAGTACTTTATACGAGGTTAATTTAAAAATTAAAATTTTTCTACTTGAAAGTTCAATGAGCTGTATCATACGGTTACAAGTTTTCTTTTCTATTTCCTTCTGTATATTTCTACGTACTTACGGGAAATTCACTAACCTATTAGAACTATAAAAATGAATTTGATTTTAATTTACAAAATTTACGATTTTTTATTTTTGTCGAAATTTTGACCTCAATGGGTGAACTGAAGAGATCCCTCGTTTTTTAAAAAAATATACAATTACACTTTTGGATACACGGTTCAATTTCTTTGTGCAATTGGGATTCTATTTTTAAAATATTTATTTTGATCCACCCTAATAAATAGTTCTTTTAAACAGACTCAGGTAAAAATAATCACTTGGAAAGGATTGTTTTGTAAATGAATAATGTGTCTTTTAGGTGTAGAAGTGATAAAGTATTATGTAACTAATTTTTAGATTATTAACAAGTTTGTTATGATTATTCACTGATTGAAATTATTTCTCAAAATATATTAACTTCTTTTAAACAACACGTAATATACGTACCTTCTGTAACCATACTTATGTTACGCTAATTTCGGTATCTTTTTAATTTCAATTAAACCATATATAACCTCAAATTCGAAAACTAGCGTATATGTATGGGTGGGAGAGGAGAACACATCGATCGGTTCCCCCGATATTAATTTTAGTGGTTTCGTAATTCCACACTGAAATATAGAAAGGATACGTAATCTATTATCGCTACTAACAAGCAACACTATGAAAATAAATCTCTGAATAGTAGTAGGAGGATTTGAGTTCATAAAATAATACTCGTACAACCGATCTCCTTTAGAAATTCAAACAGTATATTTAAACTTTCAAGAACCCAATAATCAACATATATTTAACAATTCAACAGTCAGTATTTCATTATGGTCTTCGTAATAGTGGAAAGAGAATTTCAATAGATTCAATCTTAGACTATTATCCAATTAGCAGCGTAACTTATTTGCCTCAGTACCAGCTAACTTGTTCTAATTAGTCACGCCGATTGGTAATAATGCAGGAATCTAATTCAATTTAGAAAAAAGGTAGAAAATTTATAGGCAAAGTGCCTAAAACTAACAAAATGGCAAACGGCCCTTTAAATGTAAGAATAATTATAATGAAGGAAGGAAAAAACATGAAACTTACGTACCTCGCTGCCTTATTAAGCCAATCCGTGCTATCGAATAGAACAAATAGCCGACATGAGGTTACAGCACTCCACTTTAAACTTCATGATTATATCCGAATTTTAAACTTTAACATAATTATACTTCGAATATCACTCGTAGATTATGTATATAGAATAACTTTTGATACAAGAACTCGATCACAAATTATGATAATAGTAGCGAAACAACCATTATACTTCCTCCCTCGGACGTTCCAGCACAACTATGGCCTCCTATAGAGATAGCTCGTCCGTCGTGCTAGTACGTCCCACCAGAGGGCATAACCAACAAAAACAAAAGAATAGGCAAGAACGAAAAAGCTTTTTCGGTACAAAATAATATAATATAAATTATTCCTAGAGACACCTTTTCTATAAATATTTAATAACCAGTGACATAAAATCCATAAAATCTATGGATTATATGTTACACTTCGAAGAACGTAATGTAGTTTCTAGTTTGAATGTCGAAGACAACCTTTATGGTTTTGAGTTATCGTTTGAGATTTCACCCCCAGACCACTAAATGTGCTTGGCCTATTGCCTAGTGCTTCTCATGTTAGTAGTATGTCTCTGATATCTGTAGATTTCGAGATATGGCTATTGCGAGATATCTTATTTTAAGAATTACACGCTTTTTCTTTCGGTCTTCTTTCTTCCTTTTCAAGAAAAACATCTAGAAAACTGAAAGTGTTCTTTAAATATTCAGGCACTAAGCCAGGGTATAATAAATTTAAATGAATAAAATATGAGCGAGTCTCTAACCTTAATCAGTTTTGAGATATGGCGATCCAATTATATCAATTGTGATTTCACCCTTTTTAGTCCCAACTTTTTCGTTGCTTTCTAGAACAAATATAAAACGTGAATCACGTGTATATTTATTTTAAATGAGAGGTACAAATGCCAAATTGTATGTCTATAAGCTTCAGAGGTTCAAAAGCACTGTCAACGAAGATCGTAATTTCCATCTCTCTTCTTCCGCGTTCACCGTTGAGTGTCAATATTCCTTCCTGAGTGGTATTGTAGATCACAAATCAAACGCAGTGCCCCAAAATTTTAGTTTTCGGCTTAGCTTTGGCCTGCGTGTGGCTATAAACACACAATTACATGTAGGAATAGATATTTAGATAGATAGGGATATATATAGATAAATATACAGTATATCGCACCTAATTCTATGACTTCAAATATTATCGTAATGATAACATGTGACAAATCAGTTGCACATGAATATACTTATCTCAGAACCAGACAAAATGCCGTGAGGAACAAGTGTGCCAAGGGCTCGCCACATGAGGCCGCTGAGGTCAACTCGTAAATCAGAAATTGCAACAGTTGATAGATCTTAAAAAATGAAATAACAGGTGATAGAAATCTTTGATATGGGACATCGCTTTCGAAATAGTAGATAAAACCGTGCCTTTTAGCGAATTGAGAGCTAAATGTACAATTAGTGATAAGGAACGTGTTTGAACTTTTCTAAACACAATTATGCACAGGTCACTTTTGATGTTACTCTTAACCTCTATCTGATACCTCTTTCTGACCTGATTTTTTTTTACTGCACCAAAAAATTATTTCTGAATATTTTCTAGTTAAATATACGTAGCGTAAATAGATGTAAGATTTTATAAACGGAATATTACAATACGAACCTATTTTTATTACATTATTTATATCTCTTGAGGGCGCGGTGGCTCTGTGGTAGAGCGTTAACCTCCGGTGCTTGGGTTCCCTGGTTCGATCCCAGCTCGCTCCGAGTGGACTTCGTGGTACAAAACCACCGTGGTCGTGGGTTTTTTCGGGGTTCTCCCGTTTCCTCTCACTTTCTTCACTCCACCATTTCCCTCTTTCATCATCACCGTCTTCTTTAGTCTAACCGACATAACCGTGGGACGTAAAAGGTAAAGATTTCATTTTAGTTCATCATTTATATCTCTACTGCTTTTAACACATCTTAATTCAGCATCGAATGCATATTTATTTCTAAATGCATTAAATATCTAGCAATATGAAAAATACTCAAATGAGTACAGGGGAATAATATATATACGTAAGTACCAAAGTACTCATTTGAATAGATGCAAGTTTTTACTCACAAGTAAACCTTACGTTTGGGTGAATCGAGTTGCTGACTGAGACACATATGAGAAAGTAGTACTAATTGTGGTCAGTATTTCAACGAAGTTTTAGGTGCGAAGCTCCAGGGGTTTAGGAGATATAGCTACCAGAACATCACATGGAAGTACAGAATAGTCTTCATACAGTTGGAGGTAAAAGCTCTATAAGACCTCTTGGAACGACAAAAGGTGAATAAAAATATATGGGTACATATTAGGACTAGGTGGAAGTCATATAGTAAGGGTATACGTGACGGCGGCCATCTTGAAATCCGCCATTTTGATTGAAGGTTAAGTTTTTAAAATAGGAATAGGGTCATGTGATACATGATTTAAGGCGCAAATTTAATCAGAAGAACAATGGTGACGTTAATTTTGATTTACTCGCAATTGGTAAAAAGTTACAGGGAAATTAATATTGTTGCAGCATATGTATTAGTCCTTTACCCCACCTTGTAAATTTTGTGTTAATGATAATAATTAAATAAAAATTAGGTGGATAAATATTAGGTCTATGGTAAGAGTTGCCTTGATGGTGGCCATCTTCAAATCCGCCATTTTGAATCAGACAAAAGTTTTAAACAAAACGCATAACATTGACACCTTATTAATAGCAATTATTACCATAACTCCAACGGTATAAACATTTTTGCTTTATCATTAACCAGCACAAAATTAAATGGATCGCCCCTTACGACTACTGCTTTGACGGAAATGTTAACGACAAATGTGTCAAGTATAACTCGATTGCCTTTGTCAGGTTTGCTCACTGTGAGCAGAGCATTTGTGCAAGTCATGCACTCTTTTTTGAACTACATATTGATTGTACTAATTGAGGATTTTTCTGGAAGAAAGACCGAAGTTCAATTATGACTCAATTCCACTTTGGTCATTTTTCCTTAAATTAGCAACTTGTTTACGCGATAACAAATGCTGGTTAATGATAAAGCAAAAATTCTTATACCGTTGGATTTATGGTAAAATTTGCTATTAATAAGGTGTCAATGTTATGCGTTTTGTTTAAAACTTTTGTCTGATTCAAAATATCGGATTTCAAGATGGCCGCCAGCAAAGCAATTCTTACTATAGACCTAATATTTATCCACCTGCTTTTTATTTATTATCATTAACACAAAATTTACAAGGTGGGGTAAAGGACTAATACATATGCTGCAACAATACTTAATTTCCCTGTAACTTTTTACCAATTGCGCGTAAATCAAAATTAACGTCACCATTGTTCTTCTGATTAAATTTGCGCCTTAAATCATGTATCACATGACCCCATTCCTATTTTAAAAACTTAACCTTAATTCAAAATGGCGGCTTTCAAGATGGCTGCTGTCAGGTATACCCTTACTATATGACTTCCACCTAGTCCTAATATGTACCCATATATTTTTTATTTACCTTTTGTCGTTCCAAGAGGTCTTATAGAGCTTTTACCTCCAACTGTATGAAGACTATTCTGTACTTCCATGTGATGTTCTGGTAGCTATATCTCCTAAACCCCTGGAGCTTCGCACCTATAACTTCACTGAAATACTGACCAAATTTAGTACTACTTTCTCATATGTGTCTCAGTTAGCAACTCGATTCACCCAAACGTAAGGTTTACTTGTCAGTTCTGAAATGTACAGAACGTCCCTGCTACAAATAATACCTTTATATCATGAAGTTGATATTAAATTACAAAAAAGTAATTTTTGAACTATGACAAAGTTAAATAAAAGAATATACTCACGTTTTTTTTTTTTTTCGTCAGGAACTTCAATCCTTTCCTCTCCTGCTGCAGCCATTCTTTTCAATCTCACACTGTGTGCTCAATGCTGCCATCCAATAGACCCAGAGTGCACTAAATGTGTCCTCAAATAAGTACTTGACTAACAAAATTTGTAAAGATGCGATTGAATTGAAACACCGTATATTTACGTAGTATTAAAATAAATATACTCAAATGAGCACTAGGGGACCGTAGATATTAATAGTTAGCAGCCGATAATACATGTTATATCTAATAGCATTCCACACTATATACATATCTGCTAATTTACTATTATATTTACCATTATCACCAATACATTCTCAGTAATTAAACACACCTTAATAGCGCTTAATAAATGTATATTAAGTGCTATACTCGGTTTAAGCGCTCTAGTTTGTTTGAAATATCTGTGTAGCAAACAGCAAAAAAGAAAAAAAATAGAAGAATTCCCATGTCTCTGCAACGAATAAAAACCAGGTAGAAGTCGCCGCTTAGTATCTACAGAATTATTGATATGATGAGAAAGACATAAAGAAATATTATCTGACATTAGACATACCAAAGAAAATCAATGCTGGTGAGACATTAATTTTATTTCACAGGTTACAGTATTTTGTAAAATCTCTGAATGTTTTACATTATTGGTTTTAATGTCCCATTCAATTTTGTTGTTATTAGATTGAACGTTCCTACTAAAACTTTTTAAAAACAATTATCAGGTTAAGATGATTTGACTCCCATCTTTGTTTTGTAACAACATTTTTATCAGCAAAACTATCGTAGCTTTTTTCTTTTAAGATGTATTATTATTATTATTATTATTATTATTATTATTATTATTATTATTATTATTATTATTATTATTATTATTACTTTCACATTAATGCTAAGAAGAATATTTTCATAAGTTATAGTACTAGTTTCCAATGTGTTCGGAAAATGAAGCGAAAAGGAAAAAACGAAAAGAAAGAAAAAAGAAAGACAATCTAAGAAAGTAAAAACAAGAGTTGCAGTGTGTATCAGTTCGTTTTGCGTAAACAATTGCATCAGTAGAAACCATGCAATAAGTTTCAAATATGACAAATAGTCATATTTTGTGTGCACATAACATGAATTTGTGTAATTATATCCCGAATTAATAATACCAGAATATTTATATTAGAAGCGTATACAATATCAAAGGATACGTGTTTTTTTCTTATAATACTCCGTAGTATATCATTCACTATCCCTTCTTATATTCTAAGTATCGAGAACTGTAATTTCGCAAAGAAGAATAAACAAAAAATGAATAAAACATAAACAAATACGAATATGGATGAATGTTTCGGATACTATTTAAATTGCAGATAACTCCGCTCTTTTTCTCTCACTCCTCCATCTCTTCCCTAGATGGGGAATTTTGAGTGAAGAGGTCATCATATACCTTGCAAGAACAAATTCAGTTTAAAAGTGTTAAACTGACCTACAGTGAATCTGAACCAACGACCAGAGGGCATCTAATATAGTGCCTATGACACCTTGACAATTCTTTCACTACTGCTAGCTTGCGAGTTTTGTCATGAATTTAGGTTCGGAGGGAGAAAGAACGGAAACAAAAGTTGGATTTTTTTTTTAAAAAAAAGTAATAAACACAGAATCTTTAGGTAGGCCTGAAAGCCTACCAAGTCGCCAAGTCTCGGTTAAGAATAGAAGCGCAAATGTGTCTTGATCATTGGGGATAGGGCGAGTAATACCGACCCCATAATTTTTTAAGCCATCTCCAAAATATTATGAAGTTAAAAATCAATATTGAGGAAGACCAGGGGAGCAGAATGGTCTTCAACATTGGGAGACGGGCAGATTTGAGGCTTCTTCTGGGGTGACAACAATTTAATCTCGCGTTCCACTGTGGCAATCGGATAAAAATCATCAAAATCATCATATAAAATCATAATACCAGAACACATTTCGAATCGGATTATTGTTGATATAGTAACCCGCAGTTCCAAGATTGGAGGGAACATGTGCTCCTCACCCCCGGGATTTGTGCCAGTGGTTAAGAGAACCCTTTCAAAGAAACCTTGAATGCGATAAAATATTTTTATCTAACATTGAAATCTGTCTGTTTTGGTAGGTATTGAGACAATTTCGCTGAAATCTAAAAGGAGCATGTTGTGTACTAAAACAAACGATCCGTGCAGGAGAGTAATACTGCCGGAAGTTCATTTCTTTCGCGCGCTACCGTAGCCAGCTTTTTTATACGCTACCCTAGCCAGTTGTTGTGGTCAAGGTTGAACAAAACGAACCCTGTGGGGCTTCTAACCTGTAGTACTACAATTACAATTATTTTTATTACTATTACTACTTATCTGCAGAAAAATAAGTAGATCAATTTTCTGAGTATTATTTTCATCTTAATTTAATGAAAGGTATTATGAAAATTAAAATGTAAAAAACGTTACTTGGGTTCAGTTTGAACCCACGGACAAAGCAAGTGGCGTTATTAGCCAGTAGCACTAGCACGCTCTGTTACGAGGGCCGACAGCACCAAAGGTTTGATTTAAAATGGTACTTGGGAAGAAACGGATAACTAAACAGAACCGTGTATTTAGTCCCTACTTTCGGGAGTATTACTGTCCCGTGCTAGTCCTTAAAATAATACATTACTATCTGTCTAAAACATTTTTGTCGCGGATCTACATTGTTTAACCCCTCTTCAACTCGATGTTATAAATCCTTGACCAGGTAATAGCAATTGCTTCGGAAGCGAATGGAAGTATAAGAATTAAATCTGTCTTATCTGAAGTTTTGTGTGGAGAAGAAACAATTGTGAACCAAAGGTTTAAGAACAACTCAAGTTATTAATAAAAACTGTCAAAGAGTATTTACTTATATCATAACGAAAGAAATACTAAACACGTTTTGAAACGAAGAAAAATAACGTATAACTTTGTGACTGTAGGCAAACACACCTACCGTAAACACGCTAAAGACAAACAAGTCATGTGTAGTAGCCGTGGTTCAGTAGTCAAGGCGCTCGGATAGTAATCTGAAGCTTCTCTTGTTGGATCCCCACCTGCTAAGTTTTTCTTGACCAGTTGACTGTTGCCCACGAGAAGAGGAAATACTCATCTCGTTACTAAAATCAAACAAACAAAATTGAGACGAGAATAAATATTTTACTCAAGATGCGACAAGGCTAACACAAATTATTATCTCTCTTTCAAGATGAGAAACGAGACGAGACTAAATGCATGCTAAATATTTCTCGTCTTATCTCAATTCTCTGAATAGTTTGTGTTCACTTTTTAAGTAGAAATTGCCATGAAGACTGAATCTTATACGTAATATTGTTACTTTGTCTTCTGAGCTCATCGAATTATGGATTCTGTAGGTATTTTAGCAGCAAAGTTTTATAATTGCTTCAGGCATATCCTAACAGTTAGTTTATTATATGTGTTAGTGTCCACTGATATTCGGTTATTATTATTGCAGTTATTTTGCTTGAAACGTAATTTCTACATAAGGCTTAAGTGGAATGCTTTTGTTTAATATTTGGGTAGATGCATAGTTGT
Source organism: Thermobia domestica (assembly GCF_964235325.1). Classification (NCBI taxonomy): domain Eukaryota; kingdom Metazoa; phylum Arthropoda; class Insecta; order Zygentoma; family Lepismatidae; genus Thermobia; species Thermobia domestica. The sequence goes on from NC_137458.1 coordinate 76,789,633, forward strand.
CTTCTGTAGTTCCGGACCCCATCCCCGATATCCCAATTTTTCTGTAACTTATGCCTAATTGTAGGACAACTTTTAAAATTTTAATACCTGTACCAAAAAGGTTAAACACCTTCTTTATGGTTGTTTCAGTCACAGCCCCCTCAACTCTGGAGCTTGTGTCCCTGGATCTATCCCAGCTCTCCCCAGTGTGTATTGTGTTGAACAATCAATGTGTTTGGGGGTTTTCTCGGGGTTCTGTTTTCTCCCACTTTCCGCATTCCACTATCTCTTTCACTCTCATCATCGACCTACCCTTGAGTTGAGCCGGCATAACCATGGAACGTAAAACTTAAAATCATAAATTCTAGTACAGCTCATGTAAATTCAGTAACCCTTCTTTCTACATGAAAGTATACTGGAAAACTTTCGTTTAATGTTTACCTAGTTGTAGGAACGTACGCAAGTGTTATGCCCTGGAAGTAAGCCACTTCTCTCCAATCCGGACTATTTTCTAATTTTGCGTAATGTTAGGGGCGATGTTACAAATTTATTTTACAATCTATCTACATACGGAATTTGTATTCTGTATTCTTACTCTTATTCTTATTCTTATTATTATTATTACTGAAGATTTGACATCTCAATACTACTTCTGATTTTAACAAGATTGAAGATATTTTCGAACTGTTTCACTGATTCATTCCTGTTCACATATTCTTTGAAACTTGTTCAGACACTAATTACAAGAAAACAAATTGATCCGTCACAATGCTAGCAGTTTTATAGAGGAAATGCATTTTCCCTCTGTTCTTTATATAGGCGCTAGCTGCAAGCATTTGCCGCCAGGCATGGCAAGCTTGATGAGCCGCTCTGCCTTCGTAAATAACTTGAAGAATTTGAAGATCGAGAGTTGGAAACTCTGACTGGGATATTTTATTCGTTTTCATAACATGAAGATATTATAAAATATTTAAAAATGTAATAATTTTACATGTGAAATTTGCAAATGTAATGATTTGATATTAAAATCAATGTATACTTCCTACATTGCATGTTTGTTTATATTTAGTTAAAAATACTTGTAAGACTTCTTTGATTAAAATCTCTAGAAAAATCAAAGACTCTTGAAATTAGAGGAAAATAAATACAAATAAGCAAACTAAAAATTACAGGAAAAAGGAAACGAAACTGCTTCTTTACACTGTCTGAAGATGAATTTCCTTATAAGGGATACTTTGGAAGGTGTAGTGCCTAACCTGGGCCTTAAGAATGAGTCTTATGTATTTATGAATTGTTTCCTAAACACGTTACGTTCTCAAACAATACGAATCAAAGTTGTAGACATGTGTCGCCATGTTGTTAGTATTAGCCCTGTGAAGAAAGTCGTTTCAACTCTAAGGCTTAGAGAAATATTTTTCATCCTATTGTACATCAGAATTATCAATAGAGTAAATTATAAAACTTGTCCTAATTACCTAAAGAGGAATCGAAAGTTTTAATTAAGAAACAAATGCTCACGACTCTACTCTCAAACGGTTATGTCATGTAATAGGAAAAAACACTCGTGTATGTAGGAAATCACACACGTTTATGATTGAAAGGTTTTAATAAGGGAGAAACACTATGATTTCATTCACGATAAAATACTATAGTGCAGAGAATTCAAATTTAAATTTCAAATCAAAAGAATACAAACAAACACGCAAGGATTTAAAGGCGAAAATTGTCTTGAGACTAATTGAAACCTTTACGGGAACCTTGTGCTTCAAACCACTTTCTCTTTTGCTTTTCTGATTCACCGAAAGTATACCTGTTATCTTTCTTTATTTATATACTTGGTTAGACTCGTTTTATAGTTCCATTAACCATGAACGATAGGGACTCGAACAAAAACATCGAGAATATTTAAAATTGCAAGGGCTCTCCCACCGGGGGGGGGGGGCTACATGGATCGTCGCAAAGGCAAGTAAGTTTGAGGTGAACAACATCACGCTCCTGGAGTTTCTCTGAAAGCTCCCGTACTCCAGTTTCTTCCCATTTTCTCTTTTCATTATTTCGTCCTTCATAATTCACTTGTTTTATTCATGGTCTCGCTTAACGCGAGAGGCATAATCGTGGGACATTAAATCAAAAAATTTCTTTCATTTCATTTTCAAACGGTTAAAGAAAGCAAACCTAACCGAAAAACAGTTGTATTTTCTATTGGCCATTCACTTGTTCTCCCAAAAAGATACAGAGATAAAACTTGGGAAGTCGTAATTCCATTCAAAAGTGAAATAGCAGATTCACAATACGTTAACCTAAAACGAAAGCATTACAAATATTTCGGAACTTTTCCAAAATAGATACGGATATTTTAAAATAGGCAATATATCTGTTTTCAAACAAAACTGAATCAAATAACAAATCGGTTTCTTAAATAAACCGACACATTTTGTTTCAAACTTAAAGGGAACCGAAACTAGTAAACAGGGATTTGGAACGCGTCTAGCAGCTAGACTATAGGTGATGTTTCTATTATCTTGTGAAATCAACTGCCATTATGTAGTGAAAATTTGAAGATAAAGATCCTATAGTCCCCTTTATCTATATAATTTTTTACAGCACTGGAAGAAGTTTTCACACTATTAATGTGAAATTTCGCATTATTATTAAGAATTATCTCAATCTTTCAAAGTTTAACAATAATTGAAAGAAATTCATTTTGTTCTTGTTTTGGATACTTAAACACAAAACTTCATTTTCCTTAAGATATATTGAATGTTAAATTTTTTCAAGCAGTTTTCTCCAATGATTATGTGGCAAATCTGTATTAGTTGTTACAAAATGCAATAGCACATTTCCCAAATGATAGTATAGTTATCTCTAACATTATTTTTGGTAAGACTTCTGTTTTGTGTGGCAAGGGACGTAAAAAAGGTGGTGGGTTGAGTGTCGCCAAATTCATAAATTTTATTTTCGGAACGTCAGTATGGGGTCAGCTCAATCATAAAAATCACAGAATCAATGCTCAGATGCTTTTGTATGTGCCACAGACTGATATGGGTCTACAGTTCTCCTTCCAAAAAGTCACATAAATATTCAGCATAAATATTTTTATGAGGGGCATAGAGAAAGAAATTTATTCGTCAATTAATTGGGGTTCTTGTAGCGAAAAAGTATGCGAGATTGTAATTTGGATTGCTGTTTTAGCAAGGCAGCTCCTCAGGAGGCAGAGGAGGTATAAAATATGATGTTGAATCTATAAAAAATCAAAATTTTATTTTGAAAATAAGAGTGAATGCCAGATTAAAAACAAACATCTCAGAATTAAAATTCCGATGCTTCTTTCATGTATCAGTTAATAATATGTTCAGTTAAACCAACATATATTGTAACATACTTACCAGATAACATGAAACAGAGAATTGTCCAAGGTGTAGAGATGATCACTAAAGAAACGTTGGAGAAGGTGTTCACAATGGCTATATTAAAGCACAATATTTTGTCTTGCTTGTTCACGAGAACATGCTGAATACAAGTAAGTTGATATTATCTGTCCTTCACTTAGGTTAATCTTATTTTGAAAAATTTAATGATGATACAGCCACAAAGTGCTGCTTTTAAGAAATAATTTTAAAGAAATAATTCTCATTTGTTTGTATTTTAACTGTGTCCATAATATACGATTTGTTGATGTATTTACGTGTCCTATCTGTCAAAGAGATTTATGCATGTTTTCCGTCGCATACTACCTTGCCTCCTGGTGATTTAAAAATAAAATACCACAGGTTACCCTATACCATTTTGTCAGTAGCTTCATATTTGCTGATCAGTTAAAACAACGTTTTTGGGCATCGTAGCGAAAAATGTATGCATTCTTGCGTGCATTATACGAAAAACACAAAGAGAGAACGCAATAAAAATCAAAGAAGGAAACAATACGATGCGATGTAGAGTGCTTGCAATCTTTCCACAAATGACTCCATGTTGCGCTTTCCCCTCATACAGTTCTTGATAGTGTAATCGGTAACACCGTGGTCTCAAGTTCACAAGATCCTCAGATCAACTGCCTTTGGAGACATATGTTTCATATTTTTTACAGCAATAGGGATACTTTTTAATTACCCAGTCAACCGAGAGAAGGAATTTGGTAGAAACACAATGTTGCACTTTTATATTCATATTATAGCCAAGAAATATTATCATTTCTTGCAATACAAGCCGTGGACTATAAGTTAGTGAATAATGTTTTTCGATATTTGTGTGTGTGTTCTCGTCGGCAGATTTCTACACTGTACACGTTTAAGTCGCAAGTTTCTGAGAAAACAGTATTATTATTATCATTATTATTATTATTATTATTATTATTATTATTATTATTATTATTATTATTATTATTATTATTATTAACATTATTATTATTATTATTATTATCATTATTATTATTATTATTATTATTATTATTATTATTATTATTATTATTATTATTCGAATGACAAAAGAAGGAAAGAGAAAGTCACATAGTCGAAGCTCTTGGTAGGAACAGAAGAGATATACTTTATGTAGCATGCATTTTAGGTTTGCACATGAACGTAATAATATTATTACATTTATAGATTGACAGATTGAACTATTATTTTTCGAGAACAAGAAATGGAGTATAAATATTTGTTAGCTGGTAGGAGTAATGCAATTTGTTTAACCCATCTTCTAGATAGTTTGAGTTAATTTTGAGTTTAACGTTCCTTTGAGCAGCGAGGCTATATGAGACGGGATATACTGATTAACGTGGAATCCAAATCACATGATCTCCTACCGGGAATCTATCTGGTAATTTTTCTTGCGTTTGCTTTTTCTATATCATCTCGAGCAGGTGAGTTTTGGATTAACAGAGGTTATGGCGTCCTGGTGTATTTGCCACATAGATCATTGAATTGTTTCCAGTACTTGGAAGGATGATTAGTATCTGAAATTGTGTTGCAAGTGTTTACCCAACATCGAAGTTCATAAGCACGTATGTAGTAACGTACTGTGCGCTGTAACTGTTTGTGGTGACGCAATGAATCGGGATTTTGGGTGAGAGTATACACACGATAAAACTGACGTGAATGTGTTATCATTGTGAGGGAATGAGGCGGTAGATTGGGTTGATATGGTCGAGAGGTAGTGATAGGTATGAACAAAGTATGGTAGGTATGGCTTTCTGGATGGAAGATGCGATTGCGTTTATGGCAGCATACATATCGTCTTCTGTTGAGGGTGCTGTAAGATGAGCGATGGAAGTGGAAAGATGATTCTTGTATCTGTCCCAGTTTCGCTTTGTCGAAGTGAAGGCTTGTGGAAAGAGTAGGACGTTTTAGATGTGGGTTTGAGCTGTGATTGTTGATCGAAAGTTTGATTGGCACATGGCCGCTGTCAAGTTGATCTAGAACGTCTTTGAGGCTCCGTGAGGCAAAATTTGGTGACGTGATGACTATGTCTGGCGTTGTATTTGATATGGGGCGAGTTGGTTTAGGAAGGTGATGAATAATCCCATTGGTATGAGTGGTGAGAAAATTTCTGAAGTTCGTTCTGTCCTGCTCTGTCCGACTGTGCATATTGAATTCTGCCATAATGATATAATGGTTGAAGTTATCGGAAATGAATTGAACAAATGAAGTAGGTAATGGGTGACCTACGCATGTAATTGTTGCAAAAGTGACGGTGAGGTTTCTAAAATAAAGAGATATGGAACGTATTCTGGAAGATGAGCAGCATTGAAGATGAGGATTCTTATGAAGGAAACCTATGGCCGTACCAGCATGGGCACGTTGAGCTGGTAATTTGGAGTTATCTTGTAACAAGGAATATCTTGGAATGCCACATGGTATAGAGAGTATCAGAAATGTTTCGTTCTGCAGAAAAGCACTGGCATGTACTTCCATTAGTAACGTTTCGAAGAGCACTTTGTTTTAGGGAAGAGAACGGATGTTAAGATATAAAAACACCAGAACTATGGTTGGAAGTATCAGGTATGGAAGTATGAAGATGGACTGTGTTTCCAGAATAGGTGGCAGTAAAATTGATATTGAATGTAGATTTGGCTGCTTGAATGATGTGTTGAAGTATATACGGTCGTTGAAAGGGTTGAATGTTACTCATAGCCAAAGTGAAGAACGTCAGTAGTTGATTGACAGTGATTGAAGCGGCTGATGGATGGAGATGAGTGATAGGTTGATCAGGAGTACGAAGGGGAACGACAAGCTTGGGATGATCCTTTCCTGCTCTGTCCGACTGTGCATATTGAATTCTGCCATAATGATATAATGGTTGAAGTTATCGGAAATGAATTGAACAAATGAAGTAGGTAATGGGTGACCTACGCATGTAATTGTTGCAAAAGTGACGGTGAGGTTTCTAAAATAAAGAGATATGGAACGTATTCTGGAAGATGAGCAGCATTGAAGATGAGGATTCTTATGAAGGAAACCTATGGCCGTACCAGCATGGGCACGTTGAGCTGGTAATTTGGAGTTATCTTGTAACAAGGAATATCTTGGAATGCCACATGGTATAGAGAGTATCAGAAATGTTTCGTTCTGCAGAAAAGCACTGGCATGTACTTCCATTAGTAACGTTTCGAAGAGCACTTTGTTTTAGGGAAGAGAACGGATGTTAAGATATAAAAACACCAGAACTATGGTTGGAAGTATCAGGTATGGAAGTATGAAGATGGACTGTGTTTCCAGAATAGGTGGCAGTAAAATTGATATTGAATGTAGATTTGGCTGCTTGAATGATGTGTTGAAGTATATACGGTCGTTGAAAGGGTTGAATGTTACTCATAGCCAAAGTGAAGAACGTCAGTAGTTGATTGACAGTGATTGAAGCGGCTGATGGATGGTGATGAGTGATAGGTTGATCAGGAGTACGAAGGGGAACGACAAGCTTGGGATGATCCTTTCGTGGTTCAGTTTTGCCTTTATATCTATAACTGTATGCAGGATGTTGTTCTTGACAAGTAGGACATTTCGGAAGAGAGTTTAGATTCGTACAAACACGTGTAGATTGTGGTCCGGAGCAATAACCACATTTATGTGTGTTGCGACATTCAGCAGTAGGGTGTGTGTTATAAACTTGACATTTCTCGCAACGCACTGGCAATGATGATGAGGAATGAGATGGTTCCGCTCGGTGTTTGTGCTGATAGATACGGTTCCGTTCGCTAGCAGATCGTCAATCATTTCCTGGTGGAAGGTTAATATACGAACCATATAGGTAGGGCCTCGATCGTTCTTGATCCGAGTGGTCTTGGTGATTGTATGCCCTTCGAATTTCATTTCCTCTAAAATTTCCTCATCAGTGTATGAAGAATCTACTCCTCGAGTGACCACTGAGAGCAAGGGCGTACGCCAAGGAGGAGGTGCCCGTTTACGACGGTGTCTTCTAATGATGTTAATTGATAGTTCATTCCGAAAATGTCAACAGGATCTTCGTTCCTAATAGTGGAAAACAGAGATAAGTCCTGAGGATGATACCATTGCGTGTGTGAACTAATTCAGAAATGGCTGCTCGTGGTAGATACTTTCGTAGCTGAAGAGGAACAAATTTTGCATTGGAAAACTTTGTTTCGAAATTGTTAATAGCATAGAATAGAAGATTGGATTGAATTTCCATGCATAGAAGATTGTTCGTGAGGTAGATCGGCAATGATCATTTCGTCTGTATCAGAATCTGAAATTGAATACGTATGTTGCCTTTTTGCTGGAGGTGAAGCGAGGCGGGCGGCATAGCTTTGTTTCTCCTGAGGAGATCAAGGTCGAACAGAGCTGGTAGAAACAATAGAAGTTGTAGATGCTTTGAGGTTTTCCGCTGTCGTCTATTTGTAGCGCAAGAGGCCGTCCGTGGTTTTGCTTTCGTAGCACGAACGCATTGTCCGGCTACGACGTGCGGGAGATTAGAAAGCTTGCCGTTAGTCTTAGAGCCGGTTGTCTTGCCAGAGCCCGCCATAGTATTGAACAAGCCGACGGGAAAGAGCCCAGGATAAAGAAAAAAGCTGTGTCCAGACGATATAATGAGAAACGAATAATGCAGGTGAGAGTACCACTTTGGATAGTACTCAAGGGAGAGTGAAACCCCTACCAGATCCGTAGCACTGCTTGGCTAGATCAGTCTGGACTACAGTGCTCGAAGAAATGGCGTGGAGAAGCACCCATGATGAGTAATAGGAAGGAAGTCAAAATACAGCTGTTCTGACGTCTGGTACGTCACAGCTGATAAATCGATTGATTGAACAATCGATCGGAAGTATGTGTTTTTTTGAGGGAGACAGGTTTGGGGAACATCTTTATTGTTTCAAAATCAGAAGATGAGATTAATCTGCTACTAGAGGGTTTCGCCCTCTCTCTTGGCATGGGGTGTGTTTGCATCAATTGTGCCTTTATTTTACTTATAGTTGGGCATTGAGCTGTAGAGAAATATACAGATGATTAATAATTAATAAATATCAAAGAAACTAATACATTACAGGAACATATATATTGATAAGTTAAGAGAAAGCATAAATATAAAGAAAAATTAACATAGGAAATATAAATATAACTAATTAATATAGAAGAAATAAATAATGAAGTCAAGAAAAATATAACTCTCTAATATATATGAAATATATAATGAAGTAAAGTGATAAAGAACAGTGAAGGTACTAAGAATGCGACGAAATGAATGTAGAAATATATAAAGCAATAACAGTATTCAAATAACGTCGAATTGGAAGAACGACAGTCGATGATGATGATGATGAATGCAGTGCACTTGATATCACAACACAAAACAATTAAATTTGTAAGTATGACGAATACAGGTTAATCTTCTGTCTTGGGGCGGCTCAAGATTAATGAGAAAACACTGGGAAGCCCTTGTTAGTGGTGTGATAAATAAACAGTGCTATAATGGAAAAAGATGAGGAATGTCATGATGAATGAGTTGTCGTTGGAAAAATATGACATGATGGTGATCATCCGGTAGAGTGCGAGCATAAATGAAAAGTAAGATGCTTAGTGGCGTATAAAAGTATCTGAACTGCGATTCTTGCTTCAAATCTATAAATATGGTGTCTAGAAAAATATCCTTGTAGTCGTGAAGGCATTTAGGTATATATTTTCTACGTAATTGGGCAATGTGTTGTACAAGCGGCGGAAAGTTTATCTTGTCGTAGATATCGTGATTATGGTAAGGTAGTTTGATACGAAATTCTAGCCGAAAGGCATGACGCTCGAGTATCTCTAATCTGTTATAAAACTTTTGGGGGGCTGAACACCAGGCGACATGACCAAAAGTGAGAATACTTCGGATAAATGCTTTATAAGTGTTCAGTAGCAATGTTGAATTTAAACCCCAGGTTTGACCTACAAGGCGACGAAGAAGTTGAAGTCTATTTTTGCCTTTTGTAATAAGTTTCTGTAATTGTGTTGACCATCTCAATTTATCATCGAAAATGACACCTAAATAAGTAACAGTTTTAGTTGGTCGGAGGAGATGATCGCCATCACGTATCTCAAGCAAATTCGGATTACAATGGACTTTACTACGACAATTGGGAGGTAAAATAACTAAAGTTTCTGTCTTTTCTTCGTTCACAGTAAGTCTCCACTTTTTGCACCAGCGAAGAAAGTCCGTAATTGTAGTCTGCAAATGGACGTTAATCTGCTGAATTGTTCTACCGAGTGTTAGAAAAGTAGTGTCATCCGCATATTGGAAGAGATATGTATGAGGTGCCGGAGATGGTAAATCGGAGGCATATAGGATATAACAGAAGAGGTGATAAACTTGGCCCTTGTGGCACTCCCGTATAGGGAAAATCGGATGTGATAGAGAGCCGTTGATATTAACATAGACAATACGGTTTAATATAAAAGAGTAGATAACTCGAAGATAATTTAGAGGAACACCGAGCTTCAGCAATTTATAGAATAACCCCTTAATGCCATATACCATCAAATGCTTTCTCAAGGTCCATGAGTATGAGGCAGGACGGTAGTGCTTTGTTATAATGATTTGTGATAATAGTAGTAAGAGGGAGTAATTGATCATTGAGACTGTAACATGGACGAAATCCTGTATGATGAGAAGGTAAAAGGTGATGATCATTGAAATGCGGATGGAGACGATGCACCAGTATTTTCTCAAATAATTTTCCCAAAGAAAATATCAGTTCTATGGACCGATATGACTTCACGGAGTGAGGTGGTTTGTTTGGTTTTAAGAACATGCAAAGTTTAGACATCTTCCAGTCGTGTGGATAATATCCAGTTCTTAAAATAAACGTATAAATCTTTGCCAAGAAGAGAAAAAACTGTAGTGAGCACTCGATAAGATATATGATCAAAACCAGGTGCTGTATTACGTTTCCGCTTTAAAGCATCTCTTATATCATCTGAGGTAATTTCGTGATTTAAAGGATGTGTTGTATCCAACTCATCAGTGATTGATGGTTGGAGCAGTTGGTTAATTGCTGGTTCAGATATGCGGGGACTTAAACGATGTGTAGATAGATGCGGCGTAAAGACTGTTTGTAAGTGAGATGCGAAAGCATCCGCTTTCGCATGACCAGTGTGTAAAGGTTGATCGTCGTGGACAAGAGGGTATAATGTACTGACTTTCTGCCCAGTTAACAGGTGAAACTGTTTCCAGTATCTTGTGGGGTGTGTTTCGGTGTTCAACTTGTTGCACGTTTTAGTCCACGTAAGTCTTTTTATGGGCAACTATATAATTGTGAACTGTGCGTTACCATCGACGTGCTTGGGCTAAATATTCTGGGTTTCTTGTCTTCTCACATTCACGAAAATACTGCCTGGATTTTCGTACAAGTGTAAGATATTGCGGTGGTAATATTGGCTGATGTTTTCCCACGGTATGTAGGCATATTCTTTGCAGCACTGTCGTTAAGAGCAGTTGTAATGCTATGAACGACATTGTTCAGATCAGCTTCAGAGGTTGGTGGTTGTAACTGATCTATTGCAGTATTGATATCAGTCCGATATTGTTTTCAGTTAGCCTTATCATATAAGAAAATAGTTCTTGTTACTTGTGGAGACGATGGTGGTGGTGTATGGTTAATTATCGCTTTTACTGGTAGATGATCGCTGCCGATACAGTCAAGAACCGTGATAGAAGTTTTAGCAACTATTGAAGCTGTACTAATGATAACGTCAGGAATAGTCTGACTACTCGACCTGGTATGTTTGGGTAGTTGATATATATGCAAATGCAGACCTAGGGAAATATAATCAGAAAACTGAGTTTTCTCCCTGGTGGATCGACTGTGAATATTGATATCCGCTAGTATTAATAATTGACGATACAGCGAGAATAGGTACTGGAATAAATCGAGCGGAATATCATGCCCTGGACGGACATAGATTGTAGCTACGGTTAGAGCCATATTTGGTAGATATATGTTTGTCACCAAATGTTCAGGCAAGGGGACAAGTGATGGAATAGAATGAGCTCTATAAGTTAGTTTATGGTAGATTCCAATAGCATCGCCGCCTTGTGCTCGAGCGTTAGTATCTGCGTAATCATGTCTTAGTAACTAATACCTAGGAAGGCGTATAGATGTTGTGGGCTTAAGGGCTGTCTCATTCAAAGGAAATATATCCAAATGTTGTTCTAAGAGTAGCTGCTCAAATAGTATTCGGTGTTGAGATAACGACCGAATATTCATAAAAAGAATAGCAAGAGCCATACTGAGACAGAAAGCTTTGGGTTTAAACTGCGGTATCACGTGGTACAATATGGAAATGAACATACGGACCAGAATAGGTAGCATAGAGATTAACTTGAAATATAACTGAGGCCGTCGCAATAACATGGTCAAGAATTAGCTGTCGTTGAAATGGAAAGATATTTTGCAAGATAAGAGTAATATAGCGCAGGAAATTCTCAACGGTGAGAGGAGAAACAATAGATTGGGAAAAAGGAACAGAAGCGTCTGTTGTACGGAGCGGAACAGTCATTTCCGGGTGATCTGGTTTGGCTGCTGGCTTAGATTTGCATTTATAACTGGAAGTATGATGTGCATTACTTGAATATGTTGAACAATGTGGTGGCTTCCCTGTATTTGAGCAGTCCTTTGTTTCATGTTGTCCTGCACAGTACCCACATTTGGGAACATTTGGACACTTGGAAGTAACATGGTGATTGTAGATTTGACATTTCTCACATCTAAGTGGAAGAGGAGAACTGGTACGAGATGGCTCAACACGATGTCGTTCATTGAATAAGTAAGCACCGTCTTGCAATAAAGTATCGATTGATATTTGAGACATGGTCAAAACCCGAACCATATAAGTTGGACCATTGTTATTTTTGATTCGAAGACATTTTGCTACGTCTATGCCCTCGGCTTTAAGCTCCTCTAAGACTTCTTCGTCAGTTATTTCTGGCAGAACGCCTCGAATGACAACAGTCATCATCGCTGAACGAGAGGGCGGTGAATTTTGTTTGATCTTAGCACTGAGATTGGTAAGCTTAGCATTTTCTCCAAATATTTCGTAGCTGTCTTTGTTACCAAGCGTGACACCAAAGCTTTCGTCATCAGATTTAATGATAATACCATTCCTGGTAAACACAATCTCTTTGACACTAGCGCGAGGAAGGTATTTCATTATTTGATTAAATATATGACGGCTATTGTTGTACTTGTTGTCGTCATCGGTAAGCAAAAATAATGTATCTTTGGCCGTGTGAGAAATGCAATAAAGTTTGGCTGCATTCCAGAAGTAGATGTCGATTGCGGCGACAAATTTGTAGTGTATTGCATGGTTTCTGCTTGTACAGGTGGTTTCTGTATGTAAGCAGGTGAACGAGATCGCGAGCGTATGTCTACAGATTCAGCACTACTTTCTGATAATGGTCGACCGCGCCGGTTCCTGCGAGGATCCCTTCCTGTTTCTTTCGAGGGGTTACTGGTGGGAGGCACAACTATCCCCGGTAACCGCTGCATCATCCAAAGGGATCAAGGCAATGGAAACAAGAAATACACAGCAGTAGGTAGTATATACGCGAAAAGCGCCCCGTTCGAATACGTGCTACAAAAGACAGAACAGTTGGTCAGAGTATGACTGTAAACAATGACCTTCAAAAAATTTAGAAAAAAACCTCCAGAAGATGAGGATCTTCTGTCACACTCCTAAGTAGCGTATCTGTACCGTTCTCACAAGTACGTCTGCAATACTTGATCAGTGCTTAGTACAGTAACTAACTACAAGAGGAGTTATGTTCGAAGTTGTGTGAATATGTGCTTTTTTTTAGCTAGCCAACGGCTAGCACACTGTTAGAGATTTACGCCCTCTTTTAGGTAAGGGAAAGCGGAACAATTATTTTATCAAGGATAATGGTTGGTCTAAGGGATGTTATGAAGTAGAAAATCTTTATTTATTTAAACATATCAACAAAAACAGAGGACTTAAGGCCATTTGCGGCCTTAACATATTCGATGGAACAGCAAAAGAAAATAAAACAATAAATAAATAAATACAATATATGCTCTAATAGATACACAGAATCAGGGAATTACACGATATACATATTGAGAAACAAAGTATTATTCATATTATTAAGCAAGGCCGATCAATGAAAGGAAAGTGATAATGATGTGAGATAATGCTAACGGCATATGTTTATATATAAGATAAAGGCATCGATATAGGAATAAGTCTTGTGATTATGGAGATGAGGAATGAGATGAGGTGCAAATTACGCCACAAGACGCAGGTAATGTAAGAACACAAATGAAACCATCTTCTTGCCTAGGGGCTACTCTAGGCTATAATGGAGACAGAGAGAAACCCATGTTAGTTAAAAGGGAATGTCACTGTGCACTATATAATGGGAAGATGAGAGGGTGATGAAGGTGAGTATGAAAATCGTCAAGTAGAGGAATATCAGGATGATTCGGTGGAAGTGTGTAGCAGTACAGTGTGAATAAGAGTGACAGGGGTGTGTGCATAAAGCGAGAAGGTGCGGGGTGTACTGCTGAATAATGCATCGTATCCAACAAAAGAGGATGATGCTCTTGGTAACGTCGAGTGATATAATTTACCCTGAGTTTCTCGATGTGGTAATGTAGGGTAGGAAATGTAATGAGACTATAGGTATTGTGTGGGACTGGGTAATTTAATGCGGTAAGCAATTCGGAAGGCAAGTCTTTCAAGTATGAGTAGTTTGTGGTAAAAGTTGTCTGGAGCAGATACCCAAGCTGTATGGCCATGTGTAAGGGTCGGACGCAAGAAGGCTTTGTAAGTATTGAGTAGAGTGGCAGGTTTTAAGCCCCAGGTTGTGCCAGTTAAACGCTTCAGAAGATTTAGGCGATTGTAGGCTTTACTAGTAATCGTAGTAAGGTGTTTCTTCCACGTAAGATGACGATCGAATGTTACACCTAGGTATGTAGCTATCTTACTGGCTTGTATTGGAACGTCGTCTACCTGAAGCGTTAAGCGGTTTGGTTTACGGCGTACTTTGGTTGACTTTTTCGGCGGTAGGAAGACGATGGCCTGAGTTTTAGAAGCGTTAATTAATAAATGCCATTTTTTGCACCACTGATAGAAATTATCTATGGCTGTAAAAGTGTATTGATTTCCTGGACTGTATTACAAAGGTCAAGGAATGCAGCGTACTGAAACATGTGCAGTTTGTCTGGAAGTTGAGGCATATCCGTAACAAAGACGGAGACATAAAAGAGGCGATAACGCAGAACCTTGAGGGACACCAGAAAGTATAAAGATTGGATGTGATAGATGATCGTTTATGGAAACGTATGCAAGACGGCCAGTCAGGAAGTTGAAAATAAATCTGATATAAGGGATTGGAATATGAAGGCGAATAAGTTTGTGAATGAGAGCTAGATGCCAGACTTTGTCAAATGTCTTTCTAAATCGAATAGTACCAGACAATTGGGTTTGACGCTATTATATTGTGTGGTGATCAGATTCGTAAGTCGAAGAAGTTGGTCGTTGATGGAGAAAGCAGGTCTGAAGCCGGCTTGATATGCCGGAAGAATGTGATGATGAGCAAGGTATGTATGGAGTCGTTTGACCAGTATCCGTTCGAGGATTTTGCTAAATGTGGAGGTAAGCTGAATTGGGCTATATGATGAAACATCATCTAAAGGTTTGCTCGGTTTAGGAAACATAAGTGTTTTCGAAGTTTTCCATGTTGTTGGGAAATATCCAGTGAATAGAATGAAAGTATAAATAGTTGCTAAAAGAGTCAATAATGATAAAGGGCTTTCTTTGATATGGCGGTAAGTTACCTGATCAAAACCTGGGGCGGAATTCCGTTTTCGGTTGACAACAGCTCTGAGTTCATCGACTGTATTGGTGAAGTTAACGGTGTCTCAGGGAGGAGGGAATGGCGGGTATTGGGTTGTAAGGAGTAAGAATTCACATTAACTTTTTCGGCTAGATGTGAAGAATCGTCGGAAGGTAGGGGTGTGAAGATGCGTTGTAGATTGTTTGCAAAAGCATTTGCTTTGTCTATGTCGTCCTGTGCTGGTGAGTTATCGATTAAAATAGGATATGGAGTCCTTGTATATTAGCCACATAGAGCATTAAACCGCTTCCAATACTTTGAAGGATGACTTGTGTCTGATAGTTTATTACATGTTTTAATCCAACATCTAAGTTTATAAGCGCGAATATAATTGCGTACTATGCGTTGTAACTGTTTATGATGGCGAAGGGTGATCTGGAGTATATTCACGATACAGCTTTCGAGAACGTGTTACCATGGTGAGATAGTTTGGCGGCAAAGTAGGCTGATATGGGCGGGACGTACTTGCGGGTATGAAACGTGTACTAGCTTCTTGGATTGCGACAGTTATAGTGTCTATTGCAGTGTAAAGCTCGTCTTCCGTTGTAGGTTCTGTGAGGTGACCTGTGCTGGTAGTAAGATGTGATCTATAGTTATTCCAGTTTGCTTTATCAAAACGAAGGCTGGTGGAGAGAATTGGTTGCGCTTGAGTTGTGTTAGAGCTATGAGTGTTAATGGTAAGTTTTACTTTCACATGATCACCACCAAGTGGGTCTAAAATTTCGACAAGACTATGGGAGACTAGAGTTGTTGATAAAATGACTATGTTCGGCGTTGTATTTGAAATGGGCCTAGTATGTTTCGGTAGATCTTGTATGATACCAGTCGTGTGGGTGGTAAGGAATTTTTTGAAGTTAGTTCTTTCGTGATCGGGCCGGCTATGCATATTAAAATCGGCCATAATGATGTAGTGATTGAATGAGTTGGATATAAATTGAACAAACGCTGTTGGTAATGGGTGACCAGGACGAATGTAAATAGTTGCGACTGTGATTGTGATGTTTCGAAAATATAGAGAAGTAAGGACGTATTCTGGTAGATGAAGAGTATTGCAAATATGTCGTCGATGCGGAATTTTATGGAGGAAGCCAACGGCCGTACCACCATGAGAGCGTTGGGCAAGTAATTTACAGTCTTCACGTAGTAAGGTATATCCAGGTACCCGAAAACCCATAGATGGCGTTAAGAACGTTTCGTTCAACAGAAAGGCTGTAACGTGTTCTTCAAGGAGCAACGTTTCAATGAGAACTTTGTTTTGACGAAATGAACGCATATTAAGAAAGAGGAACACTAGAGCCATGAGAATAAGAATCTGGCAATGAGGTGTGAAAGTGGACGGTGTTCCCAGAATAAGTGGCAGTAAAGTTAATATGGAATGTGGACTTTGCGGCTTGAATGATTTGCTGGAGAATATGAGGTCGTTGGAATGGTTGGATGTTCTGCATAGCCAAGGTGAAGAAGGTCAGAAGCTGGTCAAGGGTTATCGGAGCGTCTGTAGAATGATGATGTGTGATAGATTGTTCTGGTGTACGAAGAGGTACTACCAATTCAGGATGGTCCCGTTGTGGATCTGGTTTGCCCTTGCATTTATAGCTATAAGCAGGATGTTGCTCCTGACAAGTGGCACAAGTCGGATGAGACTTTAGGTTTGTACAAGCACGGGTAAAATGTGGACCGGAGCAGTAACCACACTTGTGCGCGTTCCGACATTCGGAAGTTGAATGTGTGTTATATTGCTGGCATTTTTCGGAGCGCACGGGCAAGGGTGGTTCCACTCGATGCTTATGTTGATAGATTACAGCACCATTTGCTAGCAAATCGTCGATGGTTGCTTGGTGTGACGTCAACACCCGAACGATGTAGGTGGGACCTCGGTCATTCTTGATCCTAATGGCCTTTGTGATGGTGTGCCCTTCGTATTTTAGTTCTTCTAGCAACTCTTCATCGGTGTATGAGGGATCTACTCCTCTAATAACAACGGAAAGTAATGTTGTGCGTCTAGGAGGAGGCATCTGCTTACGGCGAGTGTCTAGAAGTGAGGTTAATTGCGGGTTTTTTGTTTCTGATAGTTTGGAATAGTGCTTGATCTGTCGTCTTCAGTATGATACCATTGCGGGTATGGACGATCTCGGAGATGGCTGCGCGTGGTAAGTACTTTCGAAGTTGAAGTGCAACAAATTTGGAATTTGAAAACTTGCTGTCAAAATTGGTTATAAGCATAGAATGAATAGTTTGCTGTGGAGTACGTTTGGAGTTCTCTTCTGGAGTATCGGCAATGACCATTGCATCTGAGTCTGAATCGGAGTGCAGATGTTGTTTTTTTTATGGAGGCGAAGTGCTGAGGCGGGCGGCATAGGTTTCTTTTTCTGGAGGTGACCGAGAACCAACAGAGCCAGTAGAGACAATAGAGGCTACACATGTCTGTGAACATCGCCGCTGGCGTCTATGTGTAGCACCAGAGTCCTTCCGTGGTTCTGCCTTTCCGGCACGAACGGATGGTCCGGCTACGATGCGCGGGAGACTAGAATGACGACTTTTGCTCTTCAAGCCAGATGTCTTGCCTGAGTTCGCCATCGTAATAGCCAAATCGGTGGGCAAAAGCCCAGGAGCTATGTAGCAAAGAGTTCCAGATGTAGGTGATAATGATGTGATGGGTGATAAAGGTCTGACTACCCGTTCGGATAGTAGTCAAGGTGGAGTAGAATCCCCTACCAAATCTGTAGCACTACACACCCTTGGCTTGATCAGTCTGGACTACAGTGCTCGAAGAAATGGCGTGGAGAAGCACCCAGGATGAGGAACGGGAAGGAATTCAAAAAGCAGCTGTTCTGACGTCTGGTACGTCACAGCTGATAGTAATCGATTGATTGAACAATCGATCGGAAATATGAATATGCGCTTTGTTTTTCTGCATATTTCTAAGAAGACTTATCATTTTCTACCATAAGAAAGATAGTTATTTCTCTTTATGAAATTTTGAATGATATGCAACTTAAATTCTGGACGGAAGTGAAGTTTCTTCTTTTATTTTGACACAGACAAAACAACCTTCCTCCATTTTGTTATTTCTTTAAACAAATAAGGTAGTGACCCATATATTTGGCTCGGTCTTACTTAGCTCTAAACTTCATGCGTATCGATTCGGTTTCTGTTGCGTTTTTTAGTTGTGCTCAGGAAATAACGATAGTTTAGCCTCCGCGGAAATCGATCCGTGGATTACATAATCTTCAGACGACATTCCTATCGAATATTGTAAAAGGGAGAATGGTCAGCGCAGAGAAACTGATTTCTTTGTTCAAGAAAAATACGCAAATTACTCCATCTTCCTTACCACGATCTGTGCGCTTATTTACACAAATAACTGGGTCTTCAAATTTTACACGTGATTTAGAAAATAAGTTTTTATTAGCTTTATCCTTACGTGCAACGTTGATAAAGCATTAAAGGAGTGACACAAATTAGAAAAAATTATCTAACTTACAACTTTATTTACAAGAACGATTCTATTCTAGATCTCACCTCACCTGTCTATCTAGAAAAAGATACGGGTTAGGTTCCTAGCGGGAGGTATATGTGGTTTGGATTCCACGTTAATCAGTAGATCTCGTCTCATATAGCCTCGGTTCTCAAATGGACGTTAAGCTCAAAATTAACTCAAACTTTCTAGAAGAAGGGTGAAACAAAATTCACTACTTTTACCAGCTAACAAATATTTGTACTCCATTTCTTGTTCCCGTAATATAATAGTTCTATCTGTCAATCCATAAATGTAATAATATTATTAATTTCATGTGCAAACCTAAAATACATCTGTTCCTACCAAGAGCTTCGACTATATGGCTTTCTCTTTCCTTCTTTTGTCATTCGAATAATATTAATATGAATATGAATATCAATAATACTTTTTTCCTCAGAAACTTGCGTCTTTAACGTCTACAGTGTAGAACTCTGCCGACGACAACAGACTCGACATTGTTTATAGAAATATCGAAAAACATTATTCAGTAATTTATAGTCCACGGTTTGAATTGCAAGAAATGTTAATATTTCTTCGCCATAATGTGTATACAACAGTGCTATATTGTCTTTATACACAATTTCCCTTTCTCGGATGATTGGGTAAATAAAAAGTATTTCTATTGTTGTAAAAAAATAAAACGTATGTCTTCAAAGGGAATCGATCTGAGGATCCCGTGAATCTGAGCCCACGGTGTTGCCGATTACAACATCAAGACCTTCTTGTCAGGAAAACACTACATTGAATAATTTGTAGAGTCCAAGCCCTGTACATCGCATTTTCTTTTTTTCTTGCTTCGTTTTAATTGCCCTCATTCTCTGTTTTTCATACAATGTGCGCAAAAACAAAAACATTTTTTGCTACGATGACCAGGGATACTGTTTTCACTGATCTGCAAATAGGCAACTACTTGGCAAATAATATGGGTTAATGTGTAGTATTTGGTTTCTTATCACCAGGTGCAAGATTCTATCCCACGGAAAACATGCAGAAATTAGTTTGACAGATAATACAGCACTTATGAATAGGTTATTATCTAGAAAGTGGGATCATACAGTTATTGTCTAAGCTAACCTACTAAACTTGTAACTTACAAAATGTTATTTTTCATTAAGATTTTTTTGTTGTTCCTGGGATATTTTCCATTGTCATTTTATGTACTATTTCAAGCTGGTTTTGCTTATGTGTGAGGACAATACGGTGGTGACTTGTGTGTGTCATCAACTGCTATAAAATTTCCAATTGATTTTTAACAAATGCAAATTCTTTGATTATATTCCGGTTAAGCCATAACAACAAAACTATATGCATAATATCTTACAATGATAGAAAATAAGTGTTTACAGTAGATTTGAAAAAAAAAACAGAGATTATCTGCAATAATGATTAAATAAAACTTCTACCTTTTTCCCATATATAAATGCTAAGGATATTTTTCGTGTATATAGATATAACTTTTGGAAGGGGGAACGTAGCACCATACGCACATGAATGAGCATCAGAATATTAATTCCGAGACATTTGTAATTTATCTGATTTTCAAAAAAAATATTGGAGTTTGTATAAAGATCTGCTATGCCCTCTGTGCCCTGAAGGCGCTGCCTTACTAAAACAGCAATCGACATTTAAAACACTCATATCTTTTATATTACTTGGACGTCAACTTTCTCATTAATTGTTCAAAAAGTTTCTTCCCGTATGTCTCTGCCAAGGATATTTATGCCGAATTTTTATGTAAATTTTAGACGGGAGCTGTAGTCACTGGCACATACAAGAAGCATCGAAATAGTACGTCTGTGAAATTTAGATTAATCTGACGCTCATTGCGATTTCCAGAGTAAAATTTGGAATTGATATAAAGATTCACAATCATATGTTTCGATTCCTGTGCTGAAGTAATGGGGTGCGTTATCAAAATAACATCCTATGTTAAAATACACATACCCTTCTACTACAATATCACCGAATTTCTTATTAATTGGTCCAAAGAAAATACTAATTATATTTATGGTGATTTTTTACGTGATTTTCGGAAGTTGGCCTGTAGCTCCATACCTGTCATTGGCGCATGCAAGGTTCATTGGAACATTAATTATGTTATATTTGTGATTAAGCTGACCGTTACTAGCGTGCCCAAAATGCAATTTGAAAGTCTTAAAAATAAAGTTTCAAACAACTATTCTATAATTTTTGATGAGTGTTATTACATTTTGTAACAAATAATACTGAAGTGCACCAAAATCCTTACTAATAATCATTGGAGAAGACTACTTCAAAAAAATTAGCATTTAATCACCCATAGGAAAAATGAATTTTTGTGGTTACGTCCACAATATAGTGACTAACCAATAACCTTCAGTAATTTACTGTTAATTTTGTTTAAAGAAACATACATTTTTTCAGTAAGAATTCCTAATTTTACATTAATAGTGTAAAAGTTATATCTTCTTCCAGCTGGCAGTCGTCCGATCATCAGCCTTAGTTTCGAAATCACAGTCATTCAAAGTCCTAAAAGTAAACTATGTACACAAACAGTTTATGATTGTCATAACGCAAAGCCTGGTACTTCTGCTTACCAAGGTCAAATAGTGGGACGAAAAAGCATTTATAGAATACAAAGATGGTGCAAGGTTGATTGATACTGGCAAGAAATACATTCATTTATAGTTCGTGCACATTCCGCCCGTAGCGCTACTGTGGCATAACGTATATTGTAACTGTATAACTCTTGTGCACCACTTGTAGAGTTAGCGGTGTACGTGACGACCGAAACTATGTTGTGAGCACTGCTTTTGCTTTTCTTTTTTCTCCTTTGCCATTTCTGAGACGCCAAACCTGTTGTTTTTGCTTTTCACACGCACTGAAGTAATTCCTGTGGAGCGAATTGTTTAAGACGTTGACTATATATTCGTATTTACGATAGAAACATGATAAGTAGTTTGAATTATAATAGAGTATTAAATTGGTTAACTTGTGAAAAAAGTACAAAAGTAAAGCTGTACTTGTAAATGTATATTAGTCGAATACATATCTACTGACAGTGTTGATTACAGATTTATTCGTGAAGGAATTTCATTACACTAGAGGTGAAAAGCGGTACTGGGAAAATAATTGGAATTCACATTGAGCACGATAGGAGGCAATGTTCATTCATGATTTCTTCAGGGCGGGGAGACAGAATAAACGATGGGTAAACATAGTACTGCAAAAATTCTGGTAACTCAAATTGAGCACGCTCGGGGAAATACCCTGGGAGGAATTTCGAAGCTCTGGACCCCGAGTCATCTCAATAATCAACAGTGGCTGCCATTTCAATAGCGTGTTTATGGTCTTACGTCTATGTTCCCATCCTTTCCTTCCCCCTCGAACTGGACACTTGGTGCTTATTCTATGCTAAAGTTTTGTGCTAGTTTTCTGCCTAAGCCCTGAGTTTTGTGCTCTCGTCATTTTCGAGTTAGTTAATTATTTAAATTTAGGATCCTCTTTCGGCAGCGAGGATACATGTGACGTGGACGCAAAGCTTAAGATGGAATCCGAACACAGTAATCGTTCAACTTTTGTAAGGAACTTCTACCGGGAATTAAACATGGAACACCGTGTAAGAAAAGCGCGCGTGCTTGCTACTAGACAAACGGAAACGGCGTCACTATTTTCGGGTCTCTTCAACCACTGTCACCATTTTAGAGAGTGATTGAGTGACAGTGGTTGATTGGCCTATAATGACTTATTGTGTAGTGCCACTAAGTTTTTAATTTACTGTTGTGATTCTGTAACTATAAATAAGTTTGGTAGCATTTATGTTAAGAAGTTACAGCTTTTAAGATAAGGGATTCCGATAAAGAGAATAGTGTTAGAGATTTTGTAAAGTAACGATGTGTATGTGATTGTACGTACGAAGTTAGTAGTTCCAATACATTAACAAACTTAATAACTACCACTATCGCTATTCAAACTTACTGGTCTTCGTTTTTTTAAGATTATTACAATTGGCGAAGAGATACTGAAAACCCACAGTGAAAAGCTATGATGGATGGCAAATATCCTGGTGTGGGTGAGAAAACCCCAAGAAAAACCTCACTCAGGATTGTTGAACTGAAAACGCTATTACTTTTTCGGACGACTGACTCCACCGGGAATCGAAACCGCGACCTCACGCCCGAAAGACGAGAGCTTTAGTGACAATTCAAAGGGGGTCCACATGGAAAAAATTGAAATGGACCATTACACTGAAAACAAACTGTAGATACCTAACATAATGCTTACTTTTTCTAATGCAGTATTTCATGCTAATTCCATATAAGAAAATTGTTTGTATCTGTCACTCACAATTTTTTAGATATACAGCGTGTTCAATTCAGAACGCTATCCGGATTTGGAGATGGTATGACTTTTCAACCGGAAATGGTATAAGCATAAAGCTTCTTCCAAAATAAATTCTTATTAAGGAGGTATTTTCAAATCTGGAAACAATTTCACTCCTATTGTTGGCAGATGTAACGGAAGGTGATTTCTTCTTTTTTTGCAAAATAGAAAAATTGCACATAACGCATATACATGGACAATTCTGTTGTTAATTTGGAGTTTCGTTGTGTGGAGTAGATCGTATCAATGTTAGAGGGAAAAAATGTCTTTCATTTCTGACGAAACCAATTTAATGAGGCTCCTGTAATGGTGAACTAGAGAAATTGGTCTGTTTATAAATTAAGAATTCACTTGTTATTTAAAAAGAAAAAAAACTATAAAAGATAAGTTTCAAAATTAGATAGAAGAAATTACAGTCTGGTATTAATTGTAAGAAACCGAGATATAATGTCTTAGCATCTTCGACCCTCCTGAACTAACTGAGGAAGAAAACAGTTGAAATTAAGAGATGGAAGGTAATATAGGAATAGAAAGAAGAAGAATGCAGCTGGTCAATGGTTTGAATAATGGAAGAAAATATTGGAAATTAAAAGAGGAAGTTGAATACCGAGAAAGGTGAAAGAAGCATTTCGACACCGAAACTTAAGAAAACACACTCCCATACCTCTTGTTAGTCCCAGGATGCTGACTAGTCCGAACAGGCTGAATACTTTATAATAATAATAATAATAATAATAATAATAATAATAATAATAATAATAATAATAATAATAATAATAATAATAATAATAATAATAATAATAATAATAATAATAATAGTTTGACCATCATGTTAATAATGTCATCTGGGCATCATAGCTCTTGAAAGAGAGAAAACTTTTAAATTCGTTTTCTTTATGGAAATTATGGTTAGAGTAATTATATCGGAGAAGGTAGTAATTTATGTGATTTATAAAACGGAAGTGGTAGAAAACAACCATTTCCAAGTTTTGACGTTGACCACTATAAAACAAAAACCTTAATAGATAGGGAGAAAGATTTTGGCAATCGATTGAGCATTCCAATAATAGCTTTTATTTCCATTCTTAATACTATATTAAAAACGAAAGTGATAGATTTAAACCATTTCTGGTTTTACGTTGATCACTATAAAGCAAAATCGATAACACCGACGGGTGGTTTTCTGTAATTGGTAATTCCTTTAGATTGGATCTGGCAATAGATTACCGAGAAATAAAGTACCATAGACAAATCGAGCCCAGAACTTGGCCAAGCTCGCCCGGCAAATATAGCGATCATAATTAGTTAGGTTGAGGGCTGCTATCCACCAAATTTAGTTCCTATTCTGCCAGTAGTTACAAAAAAAAATGGAAGCCGACCTCGGCTCCAATGATAACGATCGTTATTCCTTAAATGATGTGCTACTCGCTTAAAAAAGATTGCTTGAGATGAGGCGGGTGGTTACCTCTGTTATGCTCGGCACCGCTCCATATTCTGACATATCTGACTTTTATTTTATATAGACCAAGGAGTTAAGTCTAGCCCTAAAACTGAGTCGCCACCACGTTTATGCAAAACGTGGAAAATCGTATTTAGATCCAGATTCTTGATTTCGGAAGTAAGTAACATCATGAAGACCTTTTGATCACATTGCACGGTGCGATATGAAAAGAAACCGTGACTAACTGATTGAATGTATGAAAAATATTCAAGTAAACTTCGGATTTCAATAACATGATTTAAATAGATAGCAGCTGATTTGAAGACAAACTAATAATACTGGTTTGGTCACTGAAATTAATTAAGAATCTTCGCATAAGCATTATACCTTGTCAGAGTTTATCTTCTTATGACACTGAAGTTACTATTTATATAGTCAGCATTACCTAAAGCTCATTGATTCAACAAAGGCAACATATATTAAGTATAAATACTATTATATATTAAGCACATTATTTAAAACTTCCATAAATACGTTTATCTTTTAATATTCATTTATAATTATATCTTTTATCCCTTTTTATATAGCCTCTGTATATATCGTAATCGTTTTGGTATTGCTGTATATGATATCTAACTTCATGGTTCAATATTCAGACTTCGTTGACAAACTCTGTTTTATACAATGGCATAGATTATGTTTAATGCTACGCTGATTCATATTGCATTCAGTTATACCGTTAAAGATTCAGTAACATAGTAGACGTTATGATTATTGTAAATGTATAGAAGAT
The DNA here is from genome assembly GCF_964235325.1 of Thermobia domestica. NCBI lineage: Eukaryota > Metazoa > Arthropoda > Insecta > Zygentoma > Lepismatidae > Thermobia > Thermobia domestica. The sequence goes on from NC_137458.1 coordinate 76,815,058, forward strand.
TACTAGAATTTCGATTGTATACTTGCAGATTATATAATAATTTCTATCAAAACATATTTAAGGTGATGTGGCGGTATGGAAGAATAAGGGCCTAAGCCCCAGAAGAAAGTATTTAATTCTTCATATTTATTACTTTACTAGCACCGTTAAAATATCCACAACACGTTCAAAACTTGAATAATTACGAATTAAATTATATAACTTTTAGCAGATAAAGATTCAAACACATTAATAACTTCTGAAATTGTTATTTTCATTAAATTTGCAGTTAAGAATTAACGGATTCACAATTACCAATCACAATTACAATTCTTTCTTTTGTCTTATATCTCTTTCTTCTTCCTCTAATATTTTAAATAAATTAAATTTAGTTTTCCAAGGATTAATTTCTGATACCGACCAAGAAATAGGTTGACATATAACAAAACATATAACAAATAAAATCTACATAATGGACAAACACGAATATAAACAAGGAAAGCAAAAGATACAAATAAACAAACAACATGAAAAGCAAAAGGTATAAACAAGAATAATTGTGGGGCATAACAATTTTCCCCCTCCTTCAAGAAAAAAAAATTATCAGTGATAATTTTTTTTAAGTCACCTCTATAGCATATTTTTCCATTAGTTTAATTTTCTGTTCAAGTTTTAGGTTTCAAAAGCAGCATAATTTCTTCAGAATTCAGTTATTATATAGGGACCAGTCAACTAAGATATAAGTGTGTAATTAGAAATTCAATAAACAAAATAGCAAACAGAACAATGGCAATAACATATAACAACAAGAAGAAAAAACAACCATCATCCATTTATCGTTGTGTTTTCTCTTTCTTTTCCATCTTCTCCCATTACTTATTCTTTCCTTATATTTCTTTTTCTTTTTTTCTTTCTTTCTATGCTTGTTTCTCCCTCTTATTTCTTTTTTCCCTTTGTTGTCTTTCCTCCTATGATGTTTCCATCTCTTGTCCAGTTCAAATTTCTTTCTTCTCTTCCTCTTTTTCTGGAGGTTCCATAGTTTTTCTTGGGATTTTGTGCTACTCTTCTTCCAGTACTTCTCTCTAGGCTTCTTTCTAGATTTCTTTCTGTTCGAACATCCTGTTCTTCGTGGCTTCTTCTTCGGCCTGTTCATCAAATATCTTTTCTTATCGGAATTCTTTCTCTTCCTTTTCTGATCTCTGATGTCGATTTCTGCCATTGTGATTTTTCTTCTTTTTCTTTTCCTGCTTCTGCTTTGCCTTTTCTTCTTTCTTTTTCTCCAGTTTCTATCTTTGCATATTCTCATATTTGTTTTTCCCAGCTGTCGTATTTTGATCTCTTCTTTCGATTCTCTTAACTTCTTAGGAGGTTTCTCAATTAGCCCATTCGAAGTTTTCGAACTTCTACATGAGAAAGTTTCATACTCGATTCTTTCATCACACATACTAATATCTTCCATAAATTTTGTTACTCCCTCAGTGGTATTCTTCTGACTATTTTCTATCAAACTGTCACATGGTTGATGCTCTTCTTGATCTTCTACAATTTCTTTCTTTAAATCTTCTACTGCCGATTTTGTGTCATTTCGGATTTCTTCTTTCAATTCCTTCCCGAAAGTTTGCATATTATTAGCCAATGTTGTTAGATTATTGGTAACTTCTAATCGAAATAGGGATAATTGTTGCATAAGCAGTTTGAACATTTCTTGGTTATTTAGCTCTGATGATGACACATTCGGTTGTTCCTTGGCTTCGTGTAAAACAACTGACTCCATCAGAATACAAATATCTTTTGTTTTATCTGCCTGCGCTTTTTCTTCAATTTCTCCTTCTTCCTTCGAATTCTGCAATTCTTCCTGTCTAATTTCTTCGTTTGGCACTTCTTCTTCATTTGAATTTTGTACTTCTTCTTTCCGTTGAGCTTCTTCTTTTCCCAACTCTCTCTCCTTTTCTTTTTCTTTGTCTTCTTCTGTATCTTAAAAATCATTTTCAACTTCAATACTGGACATATTAATATTTGTAGTTTCTAGGACCGTAGCACCTTTTCTTCTTTCTCGCCACACTCACCATATTTACTTCCTCGTATTCACAGTTAATATTTAGGGGGAGATTTCAACAAAATTCCTTCATCTCATACATTCGCTAGAGCAATTTATTAAAATCTTCACGACGACTTGACTTCTTTATCCAATCCTGGCTGAAAGGTCGCCAAATTCTGTTATGCTCGGCACCGCTCCATATTCTGACATATCTGACTTTTATTTTATATAGACCAAGGAGTTAAGTCTAGCCCTAAAACTGAGTCGCCACCACGTTTATGCAAAACGTGGAAAATCGTATTTAGATCCAGATTCTTGATTTCGGAAGTAAGTAACATCATGAAGACCTTTTGATCACATTGCACGGTGCGATATGAAAAGAAACCGTGACTAACTGATTGAATGTATGAAAAATATTCAAGTAAACTTCGGATTTCAATAACATGATTTAAATAGATAGCAGCTGATTTGAAGGCAAACTAATAATACTGGTTTGGTCACTGAAATTAATTAAGAATCTTCGCATAAGCATTATACCTTGTCAGAGTTTATCTTCTTATGACACTGAAGTTACTATTTATATAGTCAGCATTACCTAAAGCTCATTGATTCAACAAAGGCAACATATATTAAGTATAAATACTATTATATATTAAGCACATTATTTAAAACTTCCATAAATACGTTTATCTTTTAATATTCATTTATAATTATATCTTTTATCCCTTTTTATATAGCCTCTGTATATATCGTAATCGTTTTGGCATTGCTGTATATGATATCTAACTTCATGGTTCAATATTCAGACTTCGTTGACAAACTCTGTTTTATACAATGGCATAGATTATGTTTAATGCTACGCTGATTCATATTGCATTCAGTTATACCGTTAAAGATTCAGTAACATAGTAGACGTTATGATTATTGTAAATGTATAGAAGATTACTAGAATTTCGATTGTATACTTGCAGATTATATAATAATTTCTATCAAAACATATTTAAGGTGATGTGGCGGTATGGAAGAATAAGGGCCTAAGCCCCAGAAGAAAGTATTTAATTCTTCATATTTATTACTTTACTGGCACCGTTAAAATATCCACAACACGTTCAAAACTTGAATAATTACGAATTAAATTATATAACTTTTAGCAGATAAAGATTCAAACACATTAATAACTTCTGAAATTGTTATTTTCATTAAATTTGCAGTTAAGAATTAACGGATTCACAATTACCAATCACAATTACAATTCTTTCTTTTGTCTTATATCTCTTTCTTCTTCCTCTAATATTTTAAATAAATTAAATTTAGTTTTCCAAGGATTAATTTCTGATACCGACCAAGAAATAGGTTGACATATAACAAAACATATAACAAATAAAATCTACATAATGGACAAACACGAATATAAACAAGGAAAGCAAAAGATACAAATAAACAAACAACATGAAAAGCAAAAGGTATAAACAAGAATAATTGTGGGGCATAACACCTCTAAACAAAGCACCACATAAACCGAGCTAAGCGTAGCTGAACCCGTGGTCGCCCACCAAGTACAGAGATCTGTTTCGTTATGCTACGGACTAATTAAGTACGAAGAAATTAAATGTCGACTAAAAGCAGGGAATTCGTGTTATTATTCGGTATAAAATCACTTGTCGTCGCGAATTCGGTCGAGGAATTTGAAGCTTAAAATATACAAAACGATAATTGTGCCTGTTGTTCTGTATGGCTGCGAAACATGGTCGCTTACTCTGAGGAAAGAACATAGACTGGAAGTATTTGAGAACAAGATCCTGAGACGAGACCCAAGAGGAACGGGAATGGGGAATGGCGGAAACTTCATAACGAGGAACTACATAATTTGTATGGTCTACCCAACATTGTTAGGGTCGTCAAGTCTAGGAGGCTTAGGGGCCGGGTCATGTAGCTAGAATGGAAGAAAGTAGAAACGCTTTCCAAGTCTTGACTGGAAGACCAATCGGAGAACGACCATTAGGAAGACCTAGGCGTAGATGGGAGGACAATATTAAGACAGATCTCGCAGAGATTGGAATACAAAGTAGAAACTGGATGCAGTTAGCTAAGGATAGAAGTCAGTGGAGAGCTTTTGTGAACGCGGCATTGAACCTCCGGGTTCCATAGGCCATAGAGTTAGTTAGTATCAAATGCAACACGAGTCCAACCTATTCATGGTCGAGCTTGACCACATAACATATCAGCCTTCAGTGGCGGCGTAAGGGCGGGGCGAGCGGTACCCCCGCCGCGGGCCCCACTTCGTGGGGAGCCCTGGACAGTAGTTAAAAATAATACTAAAGAACCTTGTTAATATGAGCCGTACAAAGGCCGTCAAGGTTTATAATCCACTCCTTCCCTAAAAGTAAACACAATTAATTGCCGATCGATATTACACAAAATAACAAATGAAACAACAGAAATGTCTGTCTAATAAAACTAATCAGTTCCGCATTACGTGTAAGCTAAACAAGCTATAGCTTAGGGCTACACTCTCATGGGGACCTGGAAATAAATTTAAAGAAAAAACTGAATGTATATTAAAAGTAAATAAAATAAACGTTCCGTGCTCTTGGAGGGGGGGTGCAAAGAAATTTAAAGGAAGAAGCTGAATGTAGGTGAAAAAATATAATGCAACCGTTTCACTCTGTTGGGGCACATATGGAACATAAAGCAAAAAAATGTATGTGGATTAAAATATGAATAAAATAAAGAGTAGATTAAAAAGGAAAAAGTTGAGTGTAGATTAAAATATAATAAAAGTAGAATTATATGGTGTTGTTTACATTCTAAGGTCTTATGAAACAAGTAATGGAGCCCCTTCTGCTAGCCTGCTTCCTAAAATACCACTGTTTATTTATTTATTTATTTATCAGTTCAAGGGAAGGGCACAAAGAAGGTATCAACGTGCATAATGCTTTATTAGACTACTAGCATTCTGTTGCTAACTAAAAGCTCTTTGGTGCAGACGCTATACGATATTCGCTAATTCACTTGTTTTTCTTTTGTCTTTTTTCTTTTGTCCTTTACAAGTCGAAGTTTCAGAGAGCGAAACCCTTTTGCTTAGCTAGTTTCCCCTTTTTTGCCCTTGTTTTTTGACATATGAATTTACACTCCACTCCACAAATATAGAATGAAGAAAATGTTCAATAAAAAATGTTCAAATATTCAAAAGAAAAAGATACGTGAATTATCTGTTATATTACTTAATTCTATATTTAGATGAAAATAAAATAGAACTATATTTTTTTTTTACTTTGCCAACTTTGTGCAGAGCTAGATGATGAGAGCGAAAAAAGGCTAAAAGCATTTTACTCTGGTTTGACTTTGTTCTACCCGAATGACCTGGACGACGTAGAATTATTTCAGGATTGTAAGGATATAATCCGTTCTCTAACGTGTGCTCAGAAAGCTAAAGAACAACTTGACTTTTCCCCACAAAGCATACTGAAATATGTATCTTCAATGGGGATTGAAGTTACAAAAGTTTGGAAACCGCTCTTCAGATTTTGATAACACTGCCCGTATCTGTCACATCATGTCAACGGTCTTTCACCAAATTAAGCTGATAAAATCAAACTTGCACTCCACAATGTGTCAAGAATGACTCACGAATCTGGCCATTCTTTCCATTGAAAATGAAATAACATCTACTTTGGATATTGATAATATAACTGAGATTTCCGCAGCAACCAAAGCAAGAAAGGTAAAATTCTGAATGCTGGTGGAACACAGGCTACTAAGGTAGTGGAAATAGCATTGAAAGTAGTTCATTGTTAAGACAGTAAAAATACAAAAGTACCAAAATAATAATAATAAAAAGCAGTGAAGTTCTGTGAATTGACTGGTGATGGGTGGTAATGAAACGCAGGGTGGTAAACCCATAATAGAATTCTGTGTTCACATATTTAATCTATGGTATACTCCCAATTATTGAATATATTCAGGATTTTTTGTTATTATATATTCTAATACTAAGCATGTTAGTAAATAGTAATGAAAGGCATAAGTGAGAGAATATAAATATGAGTGAATTATTATACACAATATGACGTAAATATAATACAAGTGTGAAATATGGAAACAATAGTAAAAAAGACAAGCACGAGAGAAACACTAGTGCGTACCTACTCACTGATATTTCGGCAAAAGCAGTGGGACTAAACAGATCGTATATTATCACTGAAGAGAAACATAGTAAAAGATTAATTAAGAAGACAGGCAGGAGACAAATCTATTCTAGCCATTATGTACTAATATTTCGGTTAAAAAATGTTTAAGTATCGTGTATGATCACTGGAGAGAAACTGAATATAAAAGTGAATGGGACTAATTATAGGGAAAAAATCTTTGGATTCTTTGTAGCTTCCGTTAAAATTGTATCTCTGACCCTTTTTCTATCGTGTCCCTTGTTTAAAAAGGAATAAAAAATATATGCAAAGATAGCTTCTGGTCCGGTTGTATTTTTAGATACCAGCCTGAAGGCGGTTCTTAGAGTTAATAAAATAGACAGGAATGCTGAATGTCACCCAAATTTATTTAATATATCCCAAATTAGGATGGTTTAAACCAGCGTTTCCCAACCGGTATGCCGAAACACACTGGTATGCCGTGAATGGGCAGCTGGTGTGCCGCAAGGAATCGAAACAAAATTATTAAATTTATAGCAATCAAATTGTAAAACATAGAGGAAAATGTATATTTGTATTTCACATTACTATGAACGTCTACTATGAATCTACAATTTTAAGTTTCATACCGTGCTAATGTTCTGTACATTTCTAATGTTGAAGAAAGTATTTGTTTTCATTCTTATGACCATTATTGCTTCTTTATTTTTGCAGACTATTTCGTAGCTTGAAAATTTACAATATCATTCAATCCTTTCGAAAAATTACCTACATTTATGTTTTAAAAGTCAATGAGGTTTGTTTGTTCGTTCGTTATTTAGTGATTTTTCTTCTTAGTAAAAGGATGGATACAGTTTTTAAAAAGAAAGTATTTTTATAAACTTGAGTACAATATTTAATTGCAATTGTTTTCTATTTTTAAATTAAAATGAAAAATAAGCATAATGATTTACCACGGGGAAAAATCACTGTTCGAGCTTTCTTCTTTGTGAGCAGGAGATCAATAATCACAGGAAAAATACCATTGTGTTTTATATTTACAAATAATATCAAGTGTGCCGCGAGAGTCCAAGCAACACCCATAGTGTGCCGCAAGTTGGAAAAGGTTGGGAAACGCTGGTTTAAACCTACACACACACACACAAACGGGAAAGGGGGGAGTAGTAAACAGAAAGAATGATTATGTAAATGAATATCATAAATAGAAGTTTATAAATCATGATTGCTCGAAAAGGGGCCCCGATCTACTTAATTGGCCCCGGGCCCCAGTTTGCATTACGCCTCCGCTGTCGCCTTTATTCTTTAGGAAATGTGCTACTTGCTCACCACCTTTGGCAAAGATCCGGCCAGTATTTATTCAAAAATAAACTCTGGTAAAAGAAGTAAGAATAAAATAATGTTCCCAATAAATACGGAAATCAGAAGTTGTAGCATATTTTTTTCGTTTCTGGTTTGAATAGAGGTATTACTGTCGAGATGGAATAAAACCTTGGGGAACATATTAAATTACATAAGACTCGTTTGCACTATCCATTCACTAGAACCGGAAGTGATTGATTTCTTCCTCTTCCGGTTTTAGTAGAAAGATTAGAGTCGAGAAGGAACATATTCTTGGACACTTAATTGATTAGAAAAAACTGGTTCTCGCTATTTATTACGGGTCATATTGCGATCAACACTAAAACCAGAAGTACTTGGGTTTTAGTACTTCAGGTTTCATTAGAAGTTTAAAATGGATAATACCTGTTTCCACAACGCTAAATTGATTACCAAGAACAGCTTCCCCCTATATCTTAGAGTTTTTACTTTATCTAGTAATAGATTGACTTGAAACCGAATGTTATGGACAATTTCTACTAGGGTGGATGTGCCAGTCTTCGACCACCCCCTAGTTCCCGACCACTTTTGACTTTAAAACCCTATATTAGGCTTATTTTCCGATAGAAAAGCATGATTTTCCGTTATAACTGAATTGCAGCTTATTCTGAACCAATCCTAAAGATACTGTCAAAATATATTGCACGTGCATTCGGTAATAGCCAATTAAATGCATGCTTTCGGAAGAAGGGATGAGTTTTCGACAGCTTTAATCTGTTGCAAATGGGAAAAACAACGCTCTGTTTTTCGTGATTTTCGGTAATTTTATCGCACCATGTAGGAAATGCACCTACTATTCTGTTGCATGGAACTGTAGAGCACATTTCAGTAATAAAATTTTAGTGATAACTGTAAGATTTGGAGAATATATCAATAAAATGTAGTGGTCGGACAATGACTTAGGAAATATTCTTTGTTAACTAGTACTCGACCACAGGGTGGTCGAGAACTGAAAAATTATACAAACGTCAATAACGACTAACTTTCGATTCATCTGCATGAAATGAATCCCTAGTTACCAATTCTGAAGTTATAATGGTATACAAAAACATTTACTAGTGTTCGACCACTACTTTTTATTATACATCTGTACTGGTCGAGGATTAACTTTTTTTTCAGTGTCCGATCATGCTTTGCGTTTGTATTATCTCGCAGAATTCCTTGATTCAAGCATTAATTAAGTGATCTATTTACATCTGAATAAGCATCTGCTGAATCTTATTGTTAGTAATGGAATATTCATCGAACGGCCGTGGTTCAATGGTAGTAGTCTCGGACTTCGGATCATGAGGCGGCAATCCACTTTGAGTTCGAATCCCTCTGAAGAGCAAGGACGTTCTCTGCTGTCCTTGATATTTGTGTTCGTGTCCCTGTCATAATGAGATTACGCCAAATCGGTGGAGGAGCCTTAAAGCTGAATGTGTCAGTTAAGACGACCTTTATAAAATGGTAGAGCATTGGCTTAGCATTCGGGAGGCCCTAGGTTCAATCCCAGCGGCCGACCATCCTGACTGAGGTTCTACAGGTTTTTTACTCAGTCACACCAGGGAAACGCTGGAATGGTACCTACAAAATAAGCCCTGACCATCTACCTTCCATCATTCTCTCCTCACCCTATCCTGATCGGAACCTTAGATGCCTAAAGGCCATAACATAAATTCAAATTCAAGTTAACTGAATGCAGTTTCCCTAGATTTTCTTGCAAAATTAACGGAACTGTTAGGGTATGACATTTTATTTGAATAATACATTTATATTTGGTCTAATTCGCTTAATACTGAACTACACCATTCTTGCTTCGTCGTGGAACTGCATTCAAATATTATTAGCGGGATACGTACTCTCAGCCTGGAATACGCCAGTTTTCCTTGCATATTCTTATGAATTTTCTTTTTCTTTCAGAAACAATGAGCCTAAGTAGAAGCTCTTTGTTAAAACGAAGATTTACAAAAAGCTCTGGAGCTTGTGGCAAATAATAGCACTCCATACGAAAGGTATCAGGAATCCCTCGGGTAACGCTGATGAATAAACTTCATATTGCAGTCCCGAAGAGCGGAGAATAGGTCCAGAACCACACCTAACACATGGGCTTTCCACAGAAGAAACAAGATCTTCCGAAGTATTGTCGATGCAGATAAACTTAAAACGTAGTTCAAAGGCAATCGATCTGGTGAAACCTGGTACCATGCTTACATGAGAAGACACCCGCAAATCGTGTATCAAACTCCCGAAACTTTGAACAAGGCGCGATACGATGTATCCGAGAAAAACAGTCACTTGTGGTTTCAGGACCTTGAGAAATACTTGGAAGAAACGGGGTAATCTGATATCCTGAATCATTCTGACGAATATTTAATCATTCTGAAAAAGAAAGTGGCTCATTTCGACGTCTTCCGATTTCACTAGACAGTTAAGATTAAAGTAAAAGTTGCCTTTGAAACGTATAGTCTATTGCCGAGAACTGATTTTCCCTGTTTATTAGCGTTTTTGTTCTATAATGATCAACGTTAAAACCGAAAATTACTCCTTTCTACCACTTTCGGTTGACGAAACGTATCTATTAACGAAGTCCATCGAGATAATCACTCTATCTATCTACTAAGAAGAGCAATTTAAAATTTTGTATTGATTCAAATGTTACCCCACGGAGTAACGTACGTACGTACTAACATTACGATGTTACAAGTTCCACAATGTGATTCTAATAGTAAACCCGCAAAGAGGGTCACGTAAAATTTTCTCAATTGATTTGGAAGTTTTAGATTGAGCGTCATTTCATCTTTTGCTTGGCGGGGAAGACCCCTTGATATAAAAAAAATTTCACATTTTTCATGTGTTTACTATAAATCTATATAAATCTCGAACTCATGGGGAGTTAATTGCGACTCACTTCCCCCTAACTGACACCCCTGAGTTTAGTATATTTGTTTCACTTCCGAGTTGAAGAGGGATTACTGCCGAGATGGAATATACTCTTGCACACTTAATAAATTACATAAAACTCTTCTCGCTGTCCTTTCTATAATGTTCAACTGGATGTGGTTGATATCTACTACATCCGGATTTGGTAGAATGTTAATGATGAAGTTATCCTTGACATACTTTATGGATTACCGAAAACTGATTCTTACTATTTATTATCGTTTTGGCTTTATAGTGATTAACATCAAAACCGGAATGACTTATTCACACCACTTCCGATTTTATTAGAGTATTAAAAATGAAGATGATTGTTCTTGATACGTTTAATCGATTACCGAAAACCGTTTCTCCTTATCTATTGCAGTTTTTGCTATACAGTGATCAATGTTGAAACCGGAAATGACTCATTTCTACCACTTCCAGTTGGCGAAATCACCTCCATTAACAAATTGCCTCGAGGTAATCACTGTATTTATCTAATGCGTAAAACAGAATTTAAAAAATCCCATTCGTTCAAAAGTTATCGTGCGGATTATTACGATATAAATTTCACTATGTGATTTTAATAAATACTTCTTACACCCCTCCACACACACACACACACACCAACATATATACACACGGAAGTAGACCTGGTAATTTGCGCATGCTAACGCCGGGATCGAGAAACATATATATACATATATATATATATATATATATATATATATATATATATATATATATATATATATATATATATATATATGTATGTATGTATGTATGTATAAACGCGCCATTACTAAGAACATAAAAGAAGTTGTAAATGAAACTTTCAAAGATTGGTATCACTGCTGCATCTAACAAATGAAATTGTTCCATAGTGATTGATTCGTAAGATGATGTATATGGGGTTTTTGATGGTAATGTATTAAAATGCCCTCAAGTTGACCACAAAATAAAAAGTTAAATTTATCTCTCAAATTTTGCAAAATCGAAATCGGTGGGCATTATGGGAACAGTCTACAGTGACATATTATTCATATAAAAATTAATATACTCTACGCTTTTCGCTGGGTGCCACAAAGCTTCGAATTTGGTTTCATAATCATAAGCAGATATATGTATGTACGTATGTATGTATGGTCGGAAATATGGGACTATAGGGTCTTTATCTCCAAATTCACAATATTTAATGGCAGTTGATTTCACGAGATAATAGAAACATCAACTACAGTTTTGATTCAGTTTCGTTTAAAAACAGACATTATATTGCCGTTTTTTTTCTTTTTTTTAGAATATCCATATCTATGTTGGAAAAAGTTCCGAAATATTTGTAATGCTTTCGTTTCAAGTTAACGTATTATGAATCTGCCATTTCGCGTTTGAGTGGAAATAGGACTTCCCATGTTTTATCTCTATATATTTTTGAGAGAACACGTTAATGAGCAATAGAAAATACAACTGTTTTTCGGTTCGGTGTGGTTCCTTTTAACCGTTTGAAAATGAAATGAAATAATTCCTTTTTTTAATGTCCCACGATTGTTACTTTCAGGTTAGAGGAACCATGCATAAACAAGTGAATTGTGAAAGATGAATGAGTGGAATGAGAAAGTGGGAGGAAATGGAAGTACGCGAATTTTTCGACAAAACCAACGACCACGATGTTGTTCCCTTAGGAACGATCTAGTTACCCCACCCATCAGATAATTCAGTAGTCGGGGTCCCGGTTGGATTTACTTCCAATGGTAGAGCCTTTGAAATTTTAAATGTTCTCGAGGTATGTGTTCGAATGAATGTCGATCAAGGTAATAGAACTGTAAAACGAATCTAACAAAGTAGAAGTTAAGGAGATATATTCGGCGAATCAGAAAAACAAAAGAGAAATACGTATAAAGCAGTAGGTCCCAGTTAATTGTTCGAATGACTCTCAAGACTATTTTCTCCTTCATGTCCTTGCGCACTTGTGCGTCTTCTTAAGTTTCATGATACAAATTAGAATTCCCTACACTATAATATTTTATCATGACTAAAATCAGAGTCTATAAATAAAGCTCATTCTTAGGACCTAAGGTTTAGACATTACTCCTTTTAAAGTATATCTTATAAGGCAATTGACCTTTAGACAGTGTAAAGAAACAATTTCTTTTCCTTTTCCCTATCATTTTCATTATGCTTGTTTGCATTTATTTCACTATAATTTCATCCATTCTAGAGATTTTAAACCGAGAAGTTTAATAACTAGATCTTTTGAACTAAATGTAAACAAATATGCAATATAAGCAGTAAACACACATTTTAATATTAAATCATTAAATTTGCAATTTACAAATGTAAAGAGCATAAGACTTTTAATTATTTTATCATATCCTCGTTAAAAAATAAATATGACTTCCCAGAGAGAGTAACGAACTCTCGATCTTCACAGACAGAGAGACTCAACATGCTTGCCAACTACTTTCGTCTTTACAGCTCGCAGATAGTGTCTATATAAAGGGCATAGGGAAAATCCAATTAACCCTGTATAAATCTGCAGGAATTGTGGCTGATCTAGGCTTACATTTTTCGGATTTAGTTTCTGTACAAGTTTTCAAGTTCAGAGGAGTGTACCACAAAAAAAAAAAAAAAAAAAACCAAATTATCCTCGGTCTGGATACAATAGGACGTAATATTGAGGTGTCAAATCTTCAGGAATAATAATAATCAAAATAGTAATAATAATAGTAATAATAATAATAATAAGAAGAATATAGAATACAAATTTCGTCTTAGGATAGATTGTATTAAAATTTGTAAAATGGCCCCTAGCATTAGGCAAAATTACAAAATAGTCAGGATTGGAGAGAAGTGTCCATACCACCGGGGCATACACACTGCGTACATTCTTACAAGCAGCTAAATGTTAAACCAAAGGTTTCCAGTAAATTTTCATGTAGAAAGAAGGGAAAGCTGGGATAGATCCAGTGACACAAGCTCCAGAGCTGAGTTTACTACAACTGAAACAACCATAAAGAAAGCGCCTAAACTTTTTGGTACAGGGTGAACGATTAAATTCACGAAACTTCAAATATAATAATAATAATAATAATAATAATAATAATAATAATAATAATAATAATAACGAACCACCAATGGGGAAAAAACGACATGTCGATAAAAACTGGCGACTTCGCAGCTACCCTACACGGCGACACCACTTCCGTTTTGAAAATTATACCAGTATTAGCCCACCAGGGGCTGAGACGCGACGGGACGCCAATGAATGACAAGTTATTCCACCAAAATGCTTTAATTCCCCAATATGCGTGATTTTTTTTACATTACAGTGATTCTAGAAACACTAAAGAAATTTAAAAAAAATATCCGGGATGGGCTAGAACCACTAGCCTTGTAATTACTAGTCGCATTCTCTTCCGACTTCGCCACGGAGGCTTTGAAAAGAACCGCCTGTGAAGGAATAAATCGTTGAAATCTTTTTAATTTTGCTAATCAGAGTGCTCTCTTAACTGTGGATATTGGACAATAATTGTTTGGATTCAGATAAAAAGCATTCGCATTGTTGTAATTTTATAACGAAATGATATGCGTCTCTTTATTTCGTTTCATAGTTCTCCCGTATTCACTTTCTAATGATCGGCGACAGTTGCCATCTAAACTCATACAAGTAGTCGCACTCATATCAAAGATATTTCATTCATGATGCAAAGACAGTGGTTAGTTTGAGCCCCGGAGCTCAATTTAGGAACAATTAGTCATATAAAAATTACATACATGTGTTTGCTACCTAAAAGGTGTTAAGTTCAAAATGTTGTAAACGTTTGAATTTAGAAATATTATGATACTTTGTGGGGAACTATTTACGCAGAGATTTAAAACTCTAATACCCAAATTTTAGAGGATAGCGTTCCAGTAAACGCAGAAATTGTAGTTTCATGCAGAAAGTGTTGTACTGAACGTTTTGAGGAAAAGAACTATAATAAACATAACTGAATTTCACTGAAAAGTAAGGTATATAATAAACTAAATTTTAGAATATGCACAACTAATTATAAAAACTTTGCTATAAAGACAATAATTTGATATGCTCAGGAATACAAAGCAACAAAATAGCGGTTAAGATTCAGTCTACACAGCAATTATTAGATAAGAAATGGATATACAATATTTCTAGAATCAAGAAAAGAGGAGAAATGTTTACGATACTTTTTGTCTCGTCTCCATTCTCATCTCCAAAGCAATACGATAATTTGAGTTAGCCCTGTACCATCCCGAAAGCAAAATGCTCATTCTTGTCTCGATTTTGTTTGTCTTGTTTTAGTAACTAGATTTGGAATTTCTCTTCTGTTATGCAACACTAAATAAAACCACAGTATTCTTGTCAAATGTCACGTTTCTGCTTGTAACGGTCTGACCTGAACGATAATAACCTTTTAGCTTCTAATCGTCTACGAGATAATAATTATTATTTTTAGTTTCCTATTATTACTATTATTATTCCTAACAAATTTGATAGTTCAAGTATTGAAACATGCGAGTATTCACATATGTGAAAATAATAAAAATTTATTCATCGCCGATAAATATCCCCAAAAATTCTAAAGAAAAAAAAAATACTTGTCTTTTGTGGATCCGATACGAGGACTTTCAGATTACTGGTCAAGCGCCTACACTGCTGAACCACGATCAGTGAAAGGTTCGTTCTTAGTCTGTTCACGTTAGGTAATTTTACCTCCGCTTGCGAATTTCTACGAAATTTTTATTCTTTTCAAAACGTCTTTCGTATTTATTTTAAATGGCATAGTTTTAATAATTAACATGAGTTGATCTTATAATGTTGGTCTTCAGTTTTTTTTCTTCGCACACCAAACTATCGGATTAAATGCTCATACTATGCATTTGGTTTCAAAGCAGTCACCATGACTTTGTCGAGGACTAATATTCACACTAGACAAACGTTTGTTCGACATAGTACTGAAGCACAAGGGTCACGTGGTCAGCTCCATATGAAAATGATTGAAGTGTTCCCTTCTATTTATGTTTTTTTAACAAGCATTAAAAAATGAATCGTAAACTACGAGTGTCGAACCCAGGACACCTAATGGCTATTTCAGTGGTCAAGTACTATATCCACTCACCCAACATTACACAATAGAAGTTTTTGTAACAACCTTAATATCTGAAACTAGTTGTAATACTTTCGTTGTATTAGCGTTAAATGCTAACCTATGAAGATTTGATCTGATTTCTTTCTTATCTTTTTACAGTTTGTTGTGTGAACTGAAATAGTAAAATAAATTTAAATATATATTTTATTTATATATGCTACTTGCATAGATTTTGTTAATATAATTAAATTACGACGTTGATGCTAGTTGTATGTACTGATTGTTCATAATATCGATTCCAAGAATGGTTAGAAAATGTAGTCCCCCAACAAAAATCTTTTTGACAGATAGTAATGTATTATTTTATTACAGAAGACTGTTCTTTTAGATTTCAGCGTATTTAATTGAATAACTATCAAGACACATACAATTATATGGTTGAAAAGAAATATTGTGTTTCACTCAAGATTTCTTCAACAGGATTGTCCTAACCGAGATTTGGGTACTTAAGCCTTCATTATACAAACTGAAAGTTTCTGTGTTTCTTTATGTGTTTTTTTAAATCAAACGTTCTTTCCCATTCCTCCTCCCTCCTATCACATTTCATGAAAAAACTCTCAACTTAGGACACAGCGGCAGTAGTGAAAGAATACTCGAGGTGTTATAGGAGTAGGTTAGAAATCGTGTTGTTGTGAGTTCAAAAGCACTGAAGTCAGTTTAATACTTTTAAATTACATTTGTTCTTGTAAGGTATGTGATGTCTCTTGCTCAAATTACTCCATCTACAGATGAGATGCAGGAATCATGCATATGTTAACCGAGAGAAAGAGAGAGTCGAGATATCTTCAAATGAAATATTATCGGAAACATTCATTTACATTCATATTTTATTTATGTTTTAGTTCATTTTCGTTTATTGTTTGTTCTATTCTAAGTTACAGTCTCGATTACTTAGAATATAGAAAGGGATAATGAATGATATATTATGGCGTATTACAAGAGAAAACTCATTTTCTTTTGATATTGCACAAAAGAACTGATTTTCTTTTGTATTCTCTTCATGACTCTAATGAAAATATGCATATATCACCAATTGGAGATTAAATTAGGCAATCTCATGTTATATGCACACAAAATACGACTGTTTGTCATATTTGAAACATATTACATGTTTTCTACTAATGCAATGTATTTTTTTTCCAAATCGAATTAACACCCACTGCATATATTGTTTTTATTTCTGAAGTTGGTTTGTTTTGTTTAATTTTCGAATACACTGGAAGCTAGTAATATAACTTCCAAAAATATTCTTGTTAGGTTTAATGTGTTAATGGATAATAATAATAATAATAATAATAATAATAATAATAATAATAATAATAATAATAATAATAATAATAATAATAATAATAATAATAACAATAATAATATAGTTAAAAAATAAAAACTACGAGTGATTTGTTGATAAAATATTCTCACAAAACAGAGATAGCATGTAGAACAACACAACCTGATTTTTTTTTCATAAAGTTTTACTAGAGATTTTAAATCTGATAACTAACAAATGTGAAGGTAATGTTGAAACCAACAATGTAAAATATTCCGAGATTTTACAAAATACTGTGACCTGTAAAATAAACTGAATGTTTGACCAACAGTTAGTTTTCATTGGTATGTCTAAGGTTAAGTAAGATCTCTTTGTGACTTTCTCATGATATCAATCACTATGTACATACTAAAAGGCGTATTCTCCAAGATTTTTGTTTTCGTCACGAAGGCATGGATATTTTTCTACTTTTTTGCTGTTTGCTACACTGACATGTTTCGAAAGAACTATTGCACTTGTAGAACGCCTTATGTAGTTCTCAACTAGTGAATCCTAACAGTATTATTCTTGTCTAATGTTGCAAGATACGAAGAATTGACGTGCGAATCCACTTTTGCTCGTGTGTATACATACATGCATATACGCTATGCAGTTTTTTGGGTGATTCACTAGACAATAAAAGACAGGCAACAAGTAATTTTAGGATGATGCAGTTATGGGTCTGAACCAGTAGTAGTCCACACGATAGAATACATCAGTTCAGGCCGGTAGCCAGCCGAAAAATGTAGGGGGGGTGCGGCTGAAGTTAGCGGGGCCCCTATCCAACCATACTATATTTCATTTGAAAGCCCACCGTGAAAACTTTAGGGAGCCAGCATAAATTTAGTGGTGGCCCCCTTAGACCCCTGGATACTGGCCTGAGTCCAGTTCCATGACCAAAATAATTTAACTCTTAATGCAGGCGACTAGGCCAAAAAAAATAAACTATGGACTTTTGGTATATATGCTTCAATTATAACTAACATTTGAATATTAATTTGATTATCATGAATGAGGCTCCCGCTTAAGGAACTTTAACTTTGTCATAATTGTTATAAAGAAATATATATTAGTTTATAAATAAGACAGCAAAAATAATTATGAGTATTACAAGAAACGTACTTCTTTAAATTGTTTTGTACCATTGAGCAAAACAGTTAAATATATTTGCATATTCTAGGAATGTCTTCTTTTATTTTTTGTCAATGTCAATTGCTAATTAATGTAATTTTTGCTTGCAGGAATGTGACTAGAACAAGTGACGGACCTAATCCTGAGCTTAGAGTAGATTTAACACTGATGTGGATCTCATTACCCACATTGGTATGCGGAAAATTTCTAAATAATTACACTCTTAATATGTAAAATCACTAACATCCTTAAAGGTGTTAATGTGCATAATATTCAACGCGTGGGAAGTAAATATACTCATAGCACCATTAAAACATACCCCAATTTTATTTCTTATCGGACTCTCTTTGCTTTAGGATTACAGGCTATTGAAAAGTTAACGTTGCAGGTATCTCCAAATTTACTAACAACTGAGCTGAGGGGCCATGTAATCATCTTAGAGTATATTTACTTCTGGTATTTACTATATTTACTCTGGTTGAGCAGAGGGTCAGGAAGAGGACTTTTCGATTGTTTTGCTGACTCTGGCGGTCGGCAACAGTCGGCAAAGAGTCGGCCAGGGGCATTTTATCATACGATTTTCGACCGCTTGCCTCCTCGGCAAAAGGTCGGCAACTTTGAACAAGTATATCGCCATGCCGCCTCGGACGGGTGCTGGCTACTCCGGCGGCTCACCACCGTATCCAGCGGTAATCCCTCTTTCCGACCGCGACTCCCTGATAGGGCATTGTTGGATGCCATCAGGAATATATGGTATCAGATCCCCATGGAATCATATCAGCAACTACCAGAATACATGCCACACCCTGTCCACTTCAAGCAAAACTGGACCAAAAAAGTATTAAGTACGCGGTCGTAATTCAGTGGACACCTAGTGTAGTCGCTACAGTTTTGAATAACATTTCCGCAAGTACAAGGAACATATTAAATAAGAAATATTACATCAATCACAACAATTAATTTCATTTTTTTTGTTTCGATCAACTGCAATACAGCTATGACATATGTGGTTTTACATTTTTACGAATTTTTTATTCTGGTAGTCATAAATCCAATCCATCTTGGCTGTGACTGTAAGCCTACAAGTCATATAAGGTTGAGCAGAAATATATATTGTAAAGATTCTGCCGTAAGAGATCTTACTTATTGAAGTTCACTTAAGTCTTCAATGCCCATTGAAGAAAGATCTGTATTTCTCTTTTTATTTGCATGTAAGTAGTCTCGGATAGTTGCGGTGTTAGTACAGTAACAGGCTCAATTGGAATGCTCTTAACTGTTACGCAACACAGATACTTGACGTGACACAATGAATCCCTTCCATAGGAAGAAAAATACCTTTCTTATCAAGACTTCACACAATTTATGTCAACATGATGAAAAACATGTAATGAATAGCTGGGTAGCCAGCAATGTTAGGTAGATTGTGGCTTCACCGTAGCATGTTCAGACTCCCATTGATGAAATATGTTTACGAAATGTTTTGAAGCGTAAAAGGGAAGTAGATTTAGAGCAAGGCTTGTCTACATGGATGACAGGAACGATCAAGGCCATACAGCAAATACGAGACTTTGATTTATGACAACGCACTTAGTTTCAGCTTTCTGGTACTCACTTGAAGTTGTTCTTTTGTAACCTGTGATGTAGAAATGTAAAGACTTTTGGAATAAGATTTTTAGTAGATAGGGAATGGGGATTCTGCAGACAAATTTATTATTAGCCCATTTTAACTATACGTTACCCTATCATCTCTAATAACTTCTAATCTACCCCTAATAATTTCTAGCGCACTCGCTATCCCAAATAACTTCTATTACATCTCAAATAACTTTCTATCTTACTCATAATAACTTCTAATGCATTCTATCACTAAATCTAGTTACAAAAATTCACTAAATCTCTTATAAAAAATCACTAAATCTGGTTATAACCGGTTTTGACTTCAAAAATCATTAAATCTGGTTACTAAAAATCACTAAATCTAGTTACAAAAACAAAAAAATACTAAATCTTGCTACAAAAATCTGGTTTTAACCGGTTTTGACTTCAAAATTCACTAAATCAGGTTAAAAAATCTGGTTATAACCGGTTTTGACTTCAAAAATCATTAAATCTGGTTACAAAAATCACTAAATCTAGTTACAAAAACAAAAAATCACTAAATCTAACAACACTTAACAAGAATGAACAGTTACATTTTAAACTCTGATACATACTCTTTTAAATACCGTTTGAATTATTAAAATCGGATAAAAATAACGAATTTAGCATTTTGCCGCCTATATTTATACAATCCAACACAGAAGGTTTGTGCACACTCTAGCACATGCACATACATATATCCAGTTTACAAGCAAGTTTCAGTTGAGAGAACAATAACATACATGTACATGAGATTTATAGCCTCTCTTCCTTTCTTCTCCTCACACTAACATACATATATATACATTAGCCTCCTCATGCCAACAGAACTTTTTAGCTAGCACTCGTGGGATGGAGCTGTATACCGATGACGTCGTATAATACCTGTTAGACAACGTCATATATACATATTCAAGCATTCTTTTTGTCTTCACCAGAGAGTGCTGTACCGATGACGTTGTATAATAGCTGTTAGACGACGTCACTGAATCCACAACAAAATATCACCCGAGTCTCTTTCTCTCTTTCCTTCCCATCAACACTCAGTGATAAACTACATGATATGTAACATAATCTATTGAGTAGGTGAGTAATTTCTTGATCATAGCCACCTAGCTGGTAAATTTAACTTCAGCATCAATGTTCAAAAAAGTCAGTGTCTCCAACTCAATATTTTTTTCGGAACGTTCCAGGATTTTAATTTTACAAGATATCGCTTTTAAACATATAAGGATGAATTCACCCCATTACTAATAAATATGATAATTGTTAAAAGTCAGTTGGCAACACTGCAACCTCACCCCCAAATAAGGTTAAAATTCGATAGCTCGGTCGCTAATTAACCGATTTCAAAAATTCAAACGGCAAATGAATACTAATAAATTAACCAATTTTATGAAATGAATAAGATATTGCATAACCCACAGGACATTTCTCCTTTTTTCAATATCTCTACTAATTTTCACTAAATCGAAAAAATAAAAATATTGCCATAATCCACATTTAATTCTAAAACAGTTTCAAAGAATAACATTTTTCCGAAAACCTATAACTAAACCCGTAAAAAATTCCCGAAACTTTGATTTTGTTATAACTTCACCAAATATTCATTGATTTAAAAAATTCAAACGGTAAATGGTTTCTATTTTCTTATAATTTTTTCCTAATGCGTTACTGGTTGTCTATGTCTAAGAATAAAATTATAAAAAAATAAAACATCTTCACTATTTAAGAATGTATTAAGGAAATGTAAACTGGACATAAATACTAGACTACAAGACAATTATTTTCATGTATTACTGGTTGCCTAAGTCTAAGGATAAAATTACTAAAAGAACTTTTATGACTTAAAAATATAAATTTTACTTAAAATTAACTGCACATAATTACCATCTAACACCTATCAACTACACATTAATGAAAATTATTTAAATATGACCTAAAACTAAACTACACATAAATACATTTTAACTATATCTTATATTGCCCCCAAGCTAATGTACTTATACCACCCCCTAGTATATGTCTTTTGTCATCATTCGAATCTAATGCTAACTTATTTACAGCTATAGTATATACATCATGCTTACAACTTCGAATTAGATTTATATTTTTATATGTTTTCACATCATTGAATAGGGTTTGCTTATAATCATCAAGTTGTAATTCTTTTGATACTACACATTTCGTTATTCCTTTTGCTTTTTTCTCCTCTTCATTCTCAGCTTCATCTTTGATCTTAAACCAATAAACTCCGTCATTGTTTTACATTTATTTTATTCTTCATCTTTCCTAATACTTATTTGTTTACTAGTGGTATTCCATATTGATTATCCTTTCCATAATCACCTGTGTCAAATAGATCAACCATTTCCTTTAAATCTTTGTAGAAGTCGTCTGTAATAATTTCATATATAAAACTATCCGTATTCGTGTAACATAAGTCTATATCGATATCATATTTAGGTTTCATAATGTTGTAAGGGAAGTCATACATTAATAGTTTTGCTAAATCTAGCACACTCATACCAACATATATTGGTTTGTTGAAGGTCAATTTTTCTTTTTTCATATGTATCGCACACATATTTTCAGTAAATATTGTTCTGTAATCAAAGTTCGGTTTCGCTATTCACTTTTCCACCCTCATTGAATCACATTCTGAGGTAATAGATGGAATCTTTCTAATGTTTTCCATTGTTTTACCAAATACGCTACTGTTCATTAACTTGTAAAAATCTTTCTCGAAATCATATTGTTCTCATATTTGTATTTAAATCAATACATTCCTTTAACCAGTTTGATTGCTTGAACTCTAATACTCTATGAATTTTCTTTAATATCATCCCAAGTGACATATACAATTTTAAGTATCTGTAGTGAATAACATATCTTTCTTTATTGTAAAGCGTTGTTAATAATTTTGAATGTTTTCATCCTGGCGGACAAATATTTTCTGGAGCTAATGGTAGATCTGTATGTTTATCATGTAAGTATTCTGGATATTCTAAACCAACTTCTAATATGTAGCCAGTTTCTGAATCATCTGGAATATTCATTATGTTCATGTAAGGTTGAACCCATTTAAAGTCTTTGTAAGGCATGTATTGCCTCATAGCCCATACATATAAATTATTTGCATCTAGATAAGGTAAATACTTTGAAGGTTCGTCTTTGTTATAACTTTTCATATACTTATTATTTGCTTTTACATATATCTTACTACATTGTGAAATTCCGCCTCTTATACCTTTTTCTATCATTAATATTTTGTCATAGTCAGTTAACATATCTAGTTTAATCTTAGTCGTCATTAACATTGAATCCCACGGTAAACCAGGAGCAGTGAAATACCAAGCAGGATCTAAACCATATGTTTTTAAACACACATCTCTAAAACTTCCAAATACATCAGCTAATATTAAGACATCTGTCTTGTTATAAAGTTCTGTATATTCACTCAAATTTTTAATATTGAATGATTTCCAAACATTTTCTGCATGCTCATAATCTTCATCACTGATGTGGGTTTTAGTAAGTTTATTAAAGGACATTTCTTTTGAAGGTAGTTTTGTTTCTTCTAATCTTTCAATTGAGTCAATATAATCATATGGGTACACACCTTTTTTAATTACTAAATCTAACAAATCAGTAGTGAAATAAATACTTTTTATCAACTTTCATATATTTCGAGTATATTATATATTTTTCTTCATTGTTTGCAATTAGTTTTATTTCATTCTTATCATAAGCAAGTTCTTTAACAAACAGGTGAGTATAATAACCACTTAAGTTGCGAATAAATACTGGAATAAAATTAGGATTTCGATAGCTTAAGTTACAATAACTGTGAGCTGCACCTCTAAACTTTGCAGTTAAATGATCATGATCTCTTACTTATGCTTCATTTTTATTTATATCATTTAAACATTTTCCTAATTCATGTTTCCATTCTACTAACATTTCAATCATGCTATCATTATCTTTAGCGAATTGTATTTTCTTATTTAACATATTTATTTGTTTTTCAATTGCTGGTGGTAAATCATTCAAATTTTTCTCACATATATGACAACTATTGGAATTATTATATCTATTTTCCTCATCTTTAGTTAGGTTATTGATTTCAACTTTTTTGTTATATATTTTCTTTATTTCTATTGCTTCTTGTTTTAACTTCTTCACAAACACCTTTGCAGCATCTAAACCAATATAACTAACAGGACTTTTATACATACCATTTGAGTATTTGATGTAATAACAGAAACTCATTGGTAAATGCTTTTGATACTTCACAGTTTTAGAACAATTACGGTCTACTTCCATTTTACATAACAAACATTCGAAATCGGCATATATCGTAAATGGTACTCTTAATGTAGTATTATAATTTTTTAACTGTATTTGATTGTCATATGGTTTTGGAAGTTCTATTCTAACAGATTCATGCTCCTTACAATATAGCTCATGTTGTTGTAATTGCTTCTCATTTCTAAAATGTCTTACTAAACATCTATCACAAAAGTACAATTTCTCCTTACGTTTTGTTACTTGACTTCTTATTAATCTCGACAAATCCTTTATCCAACAAAAATGACTATTATTTTCATCTTTTACATATAATAAATTGATATTTTCCTGCTTATTTTTTGTGATTTGAAGTGGGTATATATTATATTCATCATCGTAACTATACACGTTAATGGATATGTTACTTCTCTTTTCAAACTTTACTATATCTTTTAATTGTACAGGAAATTCAATACCATTACAATATTTATTTTGTAACTCATCCACAATTTCTGTACAGTGTGAAGATCGTTGATAATGAAAACATCTATCAATAGGTTTTAAATAACTTGCAATTGAATTATATGAAACATTTATTATCTTGATGTTTAATATTGATTACTGCTTTCTTATTTTTAATTGGTTTAGGAAGGTCAATATAGCAAGAAGCTCGTAATGGTACATATTTATTTGGTCTGATTTCTAAATGTTTAATTTGATATAATGTCCATCCTAATCCTCTACCTTGAAATTCCTCTATATCTCTACATAGTTTTTGTTTAGCATGGATTATATATTCTTCTAAGTCAGTTGATTGTAATATTCTTTCATTCATAGTTTTAAAATTGCGTTCTTGTACTTCGTTATTTTTAATATAATCACAAATGAATACAAGGTTGACTTTTAATGGGTGGTGCTTTAATTCTTCCTTGATTTTGTTAATAACTACTTTCCCACTTATATTTAAAAACTTTATCGGATCTTTATATCCTCCTATGTTTTCAATTGTAATAGTTTATAATCGTTTCTGTATTGCTGTTTCCTTTGTTTCTACTTTAATTGGTATTCGTTGTGGTCTCGATTCTTCAAAAACATCTTGTTTAAATGGAAATGTTTCTAATTTCTGATATGTTTTGTTCATCTTCATGCTGTTTAATAAGATCAATAAGTTCAGCCCTTCTTAATCTTGAATAACCCTTTATTCCTTTCCTTTTACAACGTTTTTTATTTCATCAATTTTCATTGTGTATATAACTTTCAATTCATCTGGTTCATTTTGATATTGTTCGATTTTTTGATTAATTCACTCTTATTTAAAGAACTATAGCTACGGATTTTCTTGACTTTACATATTAATTTTAGTTTTGTAATCGACATCTCCTTCAATTCCTCACCAGTAAAATTAACATTATTAATACTCATCTTATATGAAAAAATACTGTATCGTTTTTTTAATATTCACCAAATTTTTTAGAGCATTTTCATAATTTTTTTCATGTTATATATACCAACATTAGCATACTCAATTTTCTAAGACAATTGTTAATATCTGTACACCCCTGTCATTGTCTACATATATTAGTGTGTTGTCTTAGTACACGACTTTGATGGGATCACCCCATCAAAGTCAATATTAATATGATAAAAGCTAAATCATTTTCACAATCTCATTCATCATCATAATCATCACTATTATATTCATATTCATCACTTACCTTCTTATCCTAATTATCTTTTATGGAATAACCATAAAATATAACATTTATAATATTATATTATTTAATTATTAGGTGAATTATTAAACTATAAAATATAACATTTATAATATTACATTACTTTTATTTATTTATTTATTTAATTATTATGTGAATTATTAAACCATAAAATATAACATTTATAATATTACATTACTCTTATTTATCCAACTATTATGTGAATCATCAAACCCTAACCATTTAACAAACACTTTATTACCTTTCTTTCTCAATATTATTCTATCAAATACTCATCCTTATATTTAGTTTTTAATAATTCTGGTACATAAAATCTTCCTTTAACTTCTTCATTGTTTAAATCTTTAATTTTATATGTCGGTGGATTAGATTGTATAACCTCATTAATAACAAACACTTCTGCTGACCAATTTGGTGTATAACCTTTCTGAAACCTAAACCTTTAATTTTACTTATACGAACATAATCACCAATCTTATACTTTAACTTAACAGACTTATATTTTTTCTTATACACTTTTTTCAATATCACATGCTCATTTTTCTTATTCCCTTCTACAGGTTTCACACCAATTGTTCTATGTACTTTGTTATTATATTCATCAGCCAAACCTTGCAGTATTTTTAACCACTTATAATTACCTTGAACACTAAATTTCTTCCATATATTTTGTTTAAGTGTTTTGTTAAATCTTTCAACAACAGAAGCTTTTTACCATTTTATGTTGAGTAATGATTAATATTGTTTTTTCTCATCAAATCTTCAAATTCGTTATTGTAAAACTCTTTCCCTTGATCTGTTTGTAAATTATTAGATTTTCTTACTTTTAACACTGATTCAAATGCTTCTGTAACATTCTTCGCACTCTTATCTTTAACAGGAACAGCAAATTCATATTTTGAAAAGACATCTAAAATCGTTAGCAAATACTTATACCCTTTATTGATTTTGGAAGTGCCTTTTACCACACCACTATCCATTTCCACAAGATCTGCTTGCCATAAATCATCTATACCTTTAACAGTAACACTTAACCTAGGATAATTCTTTCTAGATGGTTTATGAATTTCTTCTATAATGTCTTCTCTAATACCTTCACCTTCATATAGTCAATCGGGCTTTTTAATGAAATGGGATTTATTAGTACTACATACAACACATATACCTTTCTTAACATATCTCTCATTCTTTTTTGTTCTACTCTAATGGTACCTTTCATTGCAGCTGTTGATTTCCTACACTTAACACAATACACCATTATTTATTAAAACAAAATAATTAAGGTTCTCTTTGTATATACATAATAACTTCCAATAATTTTCCTTCTTCCATTGCTGAATATTTTTGTGCTTGAAACCTAATTATATCACCCTTTTTAATGTTTATAGGAAAATTTACCACTAAAGTATTGTTCAAAAATATATCTAAAAAGAATCTATCCAAACTTAATTCCATATGCATTATTTTTCCATTGTAGAGAAACTCATAACCACTAGATAAATTAAATATTCTGAAGATTGGATTTGGAACATTTCTAGTTCTCAATCGACATAATAAATATATAGTTTCTTTTGGCATAATTAGATTAAAAGCTTCCTTCTTCATCATTTGGAAATCTTCTTTTGTTTTAAGTGTATTTAACAGGGATGATATTTCTCACTTATATTGATTAAATTCAGAAACAGGAAGTTTTGCTTTAAATAGAATAGTAACATTATTATTGGTCTTTTTAAATTCTTCCATATATTCACCTTTTAAAACCTCAATATCATCTTTCTTTATATGTGTATCTTGTAATGATTTTAATACATTTTCAAATTTGTTTCTCTCACTTTCTAATTGGTTGTTAATATCGCTTTTCACTGACTCGAGGTGGTTTATCTTGTTGATCAATAGCATTAGTTATATTAACTATTTTCTTTCGTGTAAAATCAATCCTCGATCTATAATTTGTTGTGAAAATTTTATTTAGTTCAGAACTAAAATTTGTACGACTCATTAAATTTTGATGTGTGTAATAATTTTCTCTTCTATATTTTTCAAATTCTTCATTCTTAACAACATTATCTAAATTCCTTAAGTGTTTCAGCTGCTCTTCACTAATATCACTTACCTTACTTTTAACATTACCAAAAATATCCATATTTATTATATAATAATTTGAATTATTTAACAGCAATTAAAACAGTTATACTAGCTCCACCAAAATCAATCAAATCACCATTCCCATCTTTATTTGAAACTTTGAAATTATTAAATTTATTGTGATGTATTGGAAAAAATATCTTTTCTTTAGATTCATATATAATTGGTTCTCTAAACTTTGCATTTGTCCTAATTGTTGCAGTTAAGTCTGTTTCGTTGTGTGTTGTGTCATCGTGTTTTAAAATCATACCTTCTGGTAAATCACAGCGAATATTTATAGTATCAAACGGAAGAAAACTTGATGGCTTATCTCCAACATGTTTTATCTTTTCAGCCAAGTTCTTTTCACTAAAACCTCATACAGTATTAATGGTATCTAAGGTTATATCACATTGCTGGCTAAATATTTTAACTCTATTTTACCTTCTATCCTCAGTAAATTGAATATTTTTAAAAGGATCGTTGGTATATGGAAGGTTTGATTTAATATATTCTTCTAATTCTTGTAAACTATATTGACCAGGCTGAATTATGAGTTGTTTTGTAAATTTTGAGTTACTATTACAAAATGTTAATTTGTTGTTCTTTTCTGTAATGTTTGGAGTTAAGTATGTTGTGTAAAATCCTGCAACAGGTACTTCTAAATCGTTTTCAAATGGGTAATGCAATGACATGTTTAATACAGATGAATAACCATTTAAATTAAATACTTTCATTTATTATATAATAAATAATTAAAATGGATAATTGGGATATTAAAGTAAGGTTAACAGAAGAAACGGAGAAGAGAAAGAGGGATGGCGATTTGTTACCTGATGATATGAGATGTTAATAATTGGGCCTAGTGGATGTGTTAAAACAACGTTAATGATTGATATTTTTTCTTGGCACCTTAATCGCTAAAATATGCAAATGTTTATATCTATTCTAAAAGTCTAAGTCAACCTAAATACCAACACTTAATTCAACTTTTTCGAGATATATAACATAATATTAAAGACACAATAGCAATAATAAAAGCAAACAATGAAGAGATTATTCCATTAGATGAATGTGAGGACTATTCTGTGGTAGTATTTGATGATTTCATATTAGAAGAACAAAATCACGTTAGAGAATATTTTACTCGAGGTGGTCATAAGGGTTTGACTGTTTCTATCTTGGACAAACATATTCTAAAGTACCAAAACATTTAATTAGGGACAACTTAAACTTTCTTTGCATATTTAAACAGGACAATGTAAATTTAAAATATATATATGATGAATTTGTTGCATCTGATATGTCGTTTGAAAAATTACAATCATTATGTAATAAGTGTTGGAGTGAAGACCATGGTTTCTTAACAATAGATATGACTAGGAAGGTGAATAATGGTAAATATAGAAATAAAATTAAAGAATTTCTAAAAGTGTAAACTAAACGTATATCAATACAGGTGAACTTATATGTTATGTTATGTTATGTTATGTTAAGTTTTTATTTTTTCTTTATATAATAAAGGGATGTTAATAAAGCTAAGAAGTACATTAAGTTAAAAGAAGAACTTATTAAAAGATTTAAGGAAATTAGAAAAAGTAATCGAAATAAGTATGAGAAATTTAAAGAACAAGATCAGCCTGTTATTGATGCAATTTAACATTTAGGGCAAGATATATCAAAAGTAGCAGAGGGAAATAAAAATCTAATTCAAGAGTTAGTTCCAGTTGTGTATAAAAGTGCGAGAGTGGATTCAAGCTTATTAGAAACACCATCTTTGTATGACAGTCCTATAAATGAAAGTGATTCGCCTATAACAGAAGAAATAAAACCCATGAAAAAACAAATTAAATATAAAGTAGAAGGAATAGAATCTTTAGCAACAAC
Organism: Thermobia domestica; assembly: GCF_964235325.1. Taxonomy (NCBI): domain Eukaryota; kingdom Metazoa; phylum Arthropoda; class Insecta; order Zygentoma; family Lepismatidae; genus Thermobia; species Thermobia domestica. Next base: position 76,844,775 of record NC_137458.1, read on the forward strand.
TCATTTGGTAAGATTGCCTCAAGATATTATGCAACTAGAGATGATAAAAGTTTTGGAATACAACCATATGATGAAGATGGGAAAATTATACATATGATAAGAAATGCAGAAGTTAAAATTCATGGTGATGATTTAGTTATTAGTAATCGACATTATACAGGAACAGAAGGTTTATGGCAATTATTGACAAAACATAATCCAACAAATTATAATGATGATGATCTAGAAAAATATAAACAAATAGTAATTGATTGTAGTGTTGCATTTCATAATAATGATCCGAATACAAGAAAACAAAAATCTAGTAAAGGTACACAATATAAGGAAATTATCAAACCTATTTGGAATGAATGCATGAAACCAACAACATCTTCAAAAAAGACACCAAAATCTGGAGAAGGAATAAAGGTATATAACGAATTATCAAAAGAATACATATGGATGGAAGATGTGAGAAAACTGGTTGATCGCTTGATTGTTTTGATGGAGAAGAAAAATCGGGAAATTATAACTTTTATAATGAGAAAGTAGGTATTATGGATATGATTAATTCTAAACTTTCACAATTTATACCTAATGATCCAAAAGGTATAGGTTATTTGATAAAGATATTGAATACGCTACCACCAAAATTTTGGAATGGTGTGAAGTATGGTAAAGGATTAGTAAATGATTTGATTAATAAACTTCCATTTGAGTTGCATATTCCAGGATTGCAATATTGTGGTCCGGGTACAAAACTTCAAGAAAGATTAGTAAGAGGTGATAAAGGTATTAACCCATTAGATGAGTCTTGTAAAGAACATGATATATACTATAGGGATAATAAAGATACAGAATCAAGACATATTGCAGATAAGGAATTAGAAAATAAAGCTTGGGAAAGAGTTTCTGCTAAAGATGCTAATTTAATAACTGAAAAACTACCTGCTCTTGGAACTGCTTTAGTGATGAATACAATAGTAAAATTTGGTTTATATTTATAAGTAACAAAATTTAAGATTTGGTTTAGATTTATAAGTATTTTTTGGATTTAGGTTTATATGTACTTTTTATGGAAATTTTTCATAAAAAGCTTTCAATTATATAATAAATATGCAGTTAAAAGGTTTTACATTTACGATTCATAATCAGGAACTTAAACAATTAAATATAGATCACATTTTAACTAACAAACATCTCAAACAAAAGGAAGCAAAACTAAGTAAAGGACAATGTATGTCTCTATCTCTTTCTATACCACAACTTAAAAAAATAAACAAAGAAATGAAGACGAATGATAATAAAGTTCATTATGGTGGTTTTATATTTACAATTCCAAAGATTTTAGCTTTAATAGGTGGTCTATGTTCTGTTGCTGGAGATGCGGCTGCTATTGCTAAGACTGTAGATGATGCATAAAAGAATAAAATGGAATTAGAGGAACAAAAGCGACATAACTTAGCAATGGAAGAAAAACAAGGTGGTAAGCTTTCAAAAAACGTAAACTCCAAAACAGTAAAGAAAAAGAAGAAATTAAACCTTTGAGTAATTTAGACCTAATACAACTTGCTAAAAAGCTTAAGATAAGAAACTTTAGAGGTGTATTTATGAGTGATGAATTGCCCAAACAACCAAGGAAGAATGAGTGTGCTATTGTTAATTTTCATACGTCTAAAAATGTAGGAACGCATTGGATTTGTTATTGAAAAAAAAGAAATAGAAAGTATGTGTTTGACTCATTTGGAGGTAATCCGACAAAAAGACTCGTAAAATATCTTGGTCATAATATAGAGTAAAATAGCAGCCGTATACAACATTTTAACGAGGTAATTTGTGGACATTTATGCATTACAGTGTTAAAAATTTTTAAAGGTGGGTATAGTTTTTCAGAAATTATTAGTCAGGTGAATAGGAATAAGGATATTTCGAGAAGTTATATTTAAGTTTTTATGGGTTTATTTTATGGGCTTAATTCATAAAACGATTACAAATATTTTTATAATAAATATGGATAAGATAGAATCATATGAATTACAATCCTTTAAACCTAATCAAAAAACAATCTAGAATTTAAATAAGCCAAACAGGTCTATTGAATTTGATATTGGGTGTTGGCTTCATACATCCATATTATGCTGATATTTATGTAACTTTTGAAATTAAAGGTAGAGACGCTGATGGAGAATATACTGCTGGTCAAAATATTAGACTTATTAATAATTTCTTCCCACATTTGTTTTCTCAAATTCAAGTTAGTAAGCATGGACAGATATTGGATATTATACATTATCCTGGTTTAACTTCAACAGCTGTAAACACATGTACGATTTCAAAACCAGAGGCAAATCACTATGATGAATGGGGATGGGAAGGAATTACGTGGGCAAGAAGATATGAAGTAATAGTGTTGTTGCTAAGACTTTTGCCAGGATTTTGTTTAGATTTTAAAGATATTATGTGGAAAGGAGGTTTGAAATATACATTTAAAAGAAGTGGTTCTGATGATAATGCATTTGTTATTTAGAAAACAAAAAAGCAGGATGGAGCATATGAAGACTATCAACCTCATCCAGTTAAAGCTAAGATTACAAATATGGAGTTAAGTATGCCTATTGTTAATTATAAACCTAAGTATGCCACCTTGTTAAGATCTAATATGTTAAAAGAAGGTAGGATTCCTATTTCGTTCAACACGTATCAATGTTTGCAGAAGACTGTTAATGGGAAGTATTTAGAAAACGATTTAACCACACAATTTAACTCAAATGAATTTGATATGCCTAATTTCTGGATTGCCTTTTTCCAAACTGATAGAAATGATAATCAAGAAAAAGATTGAAGCTATTTTGATCATTGTAAAGTTCAGAATATCCATTTTCGTAATTCTAGAAATGAATCTTTCTCATTAGAATCTTTAACCTTAGATTTTGCAAAACATAAGTATTTGAGAGCTTATGAAATGTATACGGTATATAAGCTAGCTACAATTGGAAACACTGAGATGTATTATTACCCGAAAGAGTTTTTAAAAAATAGACCGATGTTTGTAATTAATACAAGCAAACATAAATCAGTAACTGTAAGTGATAGAATTAATTTGAAACTGACTGTTAATTTTGAAAGCGATGTACCAGATAAAACAATTTGCTATGTTGTTATGATTGGTAAGAAAAATTTAGTGTATGATGTTGAGAAAGAAAAAATAATTGAGAAGATATAAATCAATTATATGTTTATTAGATTTGTTTAGTTTGTAAGTGTTTTTATGACAATATCATAAAAACTTATTTAATAAAATGACTATTCCTGATAACATTCCACGTGAGAATTTAATTGCGTTAATTGAAGATACTATATTAAATCTTGAGAAGTTATTAATGAAAAACAAAAGGAAGTTTAAGAGAATAAAATGTGTTTATACTACTCTTATTACGTTATCAATTCTATTATCAGCTTCTACAGGGTTCATCAATGTATTTATTGCTGTTACAGTGTATTCAATTATTACAACTGCATTTGCTTCGGCTTCTGCTGTTACCACTGGTCTATCAACACGGTTAAATATAGCTTCAAAGAAAGAATATTATAAAAATATGGTGAATCGAATTGGTCTGTTTAAAGATGAGCTTAATGTAATTAAGCTCATGAATGGTGAATTAACAGATGAAAATGTAAGAGATATTGTTAACAGAATCAATGACATACTTAACGAAATTCGAGACTATTAGAAAAAATTCTATATAATAAATATGGCAAAACACGTTGATTTTTTAAACAAGCTTGGAAGTCTTGAACAAAATCAAGTTATTTGATTGAGAGAATTAGAATTAGATACAGAATATAAGATTGAGAAAATGGAAAAGATTAAAACTAAGTTTGGAAAAAGCATTTAGTTGAATGTGAAAAGTTTAAGTTCTTTCTTGCACCTAGATTTATAAAACACTTAACAGATAAGATGATTCATGAAATTGTTAAAGATGGATTAAAAATCAAAGATACTGGTATAAAAGATAATTATGCAACTGTTGAGTTCTGTATGTAAGAAAATTGATGCAAATAAAAACAATCTTATGAAAAAGTGAGCTGTTAGTGTGGAGCCTCAGAAGAAATTTATTCTTACTAATTCATTCAATGTGATTGTGAAAGATGTACAAGATCAAACGCAAGTAGTATTTGAAATCAATGGATGTTTATTCAGTTTGAACTATGATCAATGGACTGAGTTTAAGAAATCATTATTTTCAATAGAGAATGAAGTTAGCGGAAGATTTCACTATCAATATACTAATTTGTAACTATTATGTAATTATGTAGAATTTAGTTAACTTTTATGGTAAAATCATAAAAGTCTTTTTGTAATTTTATTTTACTAGATTTAGTGTTTTTTTATTTTTTAACTAGACTTAGTGATTTTTTTGTAACCAGATTTAGTGATTTTTTGTTTCTGTAACTAGATTTAGTGATTTTTTGTAACCAGATTTAATGATTTTTGAAGTCAAAACCGGTTATAACCAGATTTTTGTAACCAGATTTAGTGATTTTTGTTTTTGTATCCAGATTTAGTGATTTTTAGTAACCAGATTTAATGATTTTTGAAGTCAAAACCGGTTATAACTAGATTTAGTGACTTTTTTGTAACAGATTTAGTGATTTTTTGTAACTAGATTTAGTGATAGAATGCATTAGAAGTTATTATGAGTAAGATAGTAAGTTATTTGAGATGTAATAGAAGTTATTTGGGATAGGGAGTGCGCTATTAATTATTAGGAGTAGGTTAGAAGTTATTATAGATGATAGGGTGACATATAGTTAAAATGGGCTAATAATAAATTTGACTTCAGAATCCCCATTCCCTATCTATTATTTTTAATCCCTTACTTAGTCGTATTCTTAAAATTTGCACTTCCTATTACACTTTCTCTGTAACTTTTCGTGCACATCGTCTTTTATTTGTAGACTAGCTTCACGAATAGAAAGTACACAATTTTTACAACTACAATGTCTACGTTAAGTCTATTTCCACAAATTACACAAATGAAATAAAAATTATTATTTTTTAATATTATTAATGTTGCTAAGATATCCTCGAACAATATGAAATGACTATACTCTTGTCAATGTAGTATATTATACTAAGTTTTATTAAAAACGATATGGGAATTCAAGTTTAAAATTAGGAACTAACCTTCTATTTGCTGTTATTAATTACGGTAAGTGATATTAACAAAACGAAAAAGTAATTTTGACAGTTAGAACATGATTAAATATTGTATAATTACAAAACATTATAAAGAATTTTGCATTTTAAATTGAATTTTAGTGTTTGAAATGAAGCATATTTGGATTTTTATCCAGGTATATTATATATTTTATACTGTATTTTAATTGACTGTGAATAATCATGTAGTGATCAAACCTTTCAATGCTTGCCTTTCACTTGATTGCTATTTTGCAATTAAACCTAACGTAAATGTATTTGTATATTTTTTAAACTATAAAATCTAAATTGATTATGAGCATGTAAAAAAATGGTACGTTCTAGTTAAAGATAACAAATCAGAATACTAAAGCCATAGCATTATATGTCTATATATCAAATTACAAACCGAAAACCTTACAGAAAAAATAATCTACTAGATAGTCTTTAAGTACTTCCTACTATTACCACACAAATCACTTATCACATACAGGCTTCATAAATCTCCCACTGAAACGGACACATGAAACTAGACAGTGTCAAACCTGGATTATGGTCCACGCCCAGCCAGTCCGGCAGGATGACTTTCCCGCACCTGCAGTCATTTGCTAAGAACTCTCCAGACATCGTTCTCATTCCTATAAACCTATTAATACGTATATGATTTTAAAGCTAATAAAACAATTTTATTAGCTTTAAAATAAGAGTTTCATTTGAAACTTTTATTGCAATGTTATGAGGATTCTTATTAGTAATAACCACAATCTTGAACATTATATTGAAAAATTTACTTTTTCTGCAATTTATCTCAATAGCGCCATATATTACTTACTTTAGATGAAAACACATCACGAGATAATTTCAAGAACGTAATGTGAGGAATCTAACTTTGAAAAATCAAATTGATACGAGTTGGCTTAATCGAGTTATTGCCACTTTAATGCAGGTATGCAAATTTGCATGACTAGAGCCGGGGGGAAGCAAGAGGGGGAGGATTGGGAAATTTTGAGGAAATACTTCCCTTACGATGTTGCAATAACTGGCAAAGTTTCGGCTTGTTCGTAATTAGTCCCGACAAAAGCGTATTTTTTGCGTTTTATTGACTGGACTACTAGTATTCATTGTACCAAAAGAGTCTGATTGACATAAATGGTAGCACGAGAAGAAAAACCAATATCTGCACAATTCAATTTAAGTTTCACCTTCTTTTTCTGTAAAACTTTATATTTGTCTACTCTTCTTACAAACTTTACAATTATATCTGGAGAAATTTGACAGTGAACGTTTTTAATCTGACACGCAATGATCATAATATCCTCCATATTTATAGCAAGAGTACGGACTACATTTTAACAGTATATTGAAAGTCTCTATTTGGTATGTCAGGAATACCATAGAATTCTAGATTATTATTATCTACTATATTGGTTGAAAATAATCTAACTGTGTTTGAAGCTTGTTAATTTGTTTGTGTAATTTTACATTTTCACACTTAATATTATCAGTTGTTTCCATACATGATTGTAGTGCTTCACTTTGGTTTTCAATAAATTTGAATTGTTATCCAATTGCTAATGGCATAAATTCAAAGATTAACTTTTTTGTTCCTCAGTTTGTTTATTAATTTTTTTTAAGATTATTGAATTCAACCTTTATAGACAGTAATAACTTATACATCTCACTTAAGGAAGGAAACTGGGGAGATGGGTCGAAAGGTTTCAAACTACCCATACTTCGTCGTCGTACTTTACACACTTGGTACAATCCGCGGCAAAAAACCTGCAACATGAGCATATAAGTTTATTGTGAAACGACAAAGTCTTTTGGTCCAAACTAAGTGTTCAGGGGAGGAGGCCGAGGTTTATCCTGGTGTGATTCGTTCCACTCGGACGTTATGTTCATTCCCTGTGCTGTTAGGCGTAATTTCACAATAAACTTACATCCTCATGTTGCAGGTTTTTTTGCCGCGGATTGTACAAGGCCACATTTGAAAGCTTCAATGAAGAGTTTATATCCTCTTCGCTAAATCATTTTCCATTTTAAAGAATTTACTACAAGTTCCCAAATTTTGATCTAAAAAGAGAGAAGGAAGAATGAAAACTATGTTGAAGATGTGTTCTCTCATATATACAATTTATTAATATCACTGGATGATGTATGTCTGGATGACTGTACATTTGTTTACATTTGTTGACGTTACACATAAATGTAAAATTTCAGTTTACTGGAGCGAGTCTTTATATGGTTGTATATAAATTAAACCATGATTTTCCCGAGTACTTACAGTTCAGTGTAGATCAGTAAACTACACCAGTAATGTCAAGATACCAGTTAAATAGCTGAATTGAGGACGACATAAATACACCACAGTACACTAGACACATACATGCTGCAGTTCATTTTTTTGGCATAATGTTATACAACCGCATAGAATACAGAACTTCTGAATATCTATCAAGTTCTACATAATACTTTTACTCAATTAATTAATTCAATTTTAATTCGGACAGTGATTCACAGGTTATTGGCCTTTAAAATTAATAAAAGAGGAAATTTTACGTCCATTAGAAAGCATGTTTCACATGACCATATTGGTTTATTTTTCTCTACAATTGTACGTATCGCATTCATTATTATTATTATTATTATTATTATTATTATTATTATTACTCATACTTGTAACATCTCCTTTCACCAGAGCCCATAGAAACAATGATAGATTATATAAAAATATAAATTATTCATTCGAGAGGCTCCTACAGAAGGGACTACAGGAGCCAAAATCAACCAAACCCGTGAACTCAGTTCTTCTGATGAATTAATCCAGTATTCAGGTATAAATATTAGAACTTAAGCAAATAATTAAACAAATCAAACACCAATCAAAATTTTATTTTTTAACAACTTTATTATTCCTTTTGGATACCAGGCAAACTGCGGTGTATATGCAAATATGCTTTAGATATGGGCATATACACACGAAACGATTTTGAAATAATATGGAAATACTCAATCAGCATCCTGAAATTTAATTCCGATATTCCAGGTCAGATGAACAATCCTCGTATATTTCAATTTAAAATCTATCTGAATTTTTATTCCGGATTAATCATTCAAATCATTATATTCCTTCTGAACTCGAATCATATGAAAGGTACTCTTCAAGATTTTAATATTTATTATTTATTTCTTTGTAACTAAAATAACACTGAATAGGCAAAAACCAAATAAGTTCAAATCATTCATTATGAAGCCGTCCTAATTTAAAGCAACTTTAACAATATTAAGAATGTTTTTAAAAAAAATCGCTTACCGAGATTTGAAACAAGCGTTTAGGGCAATGAAAGTTCTACCAATCAGAACCTAGTTGTTAAACACCAAAATTGACATCTAAAGTAAATGTGGCTTTGACACGTAAGGTTATGACATTTAGTATCTCATTAAGGTTAAGGTCAAATCAAGTAAGTTGTTCATTAAGTTTCTCCAAAAATATTCGTATCCAATCTTAACCATGGAGAACAAATTTCAATCTCGAAACACGTTTCACAGCATTATTCTTAATCGAAAAATTTAAACAAAATATAGTTTCTAACTTGATTGTTGGATTAAATGTTTCTTAACCAGGAATTGAAACAAGCGCTTTAGGCAGTGCAATTTTAACAATCACATTTTAGTCACAAATTACCAAATTTTACTATTAAAGTAAATTAGGTTTTTTGCAGTGTAAAATTCTTATATTTACAATCAATTTCAGACAATGCCCAATCAAGCAAGTAATACCCAAGTTCAAACAAAAATGTTGATAATTAATGTTAAACAGGGAAAACACATTTCAAACCCAAAAAATGTTTTGCCCATCTATTCTTTATCCACCGAAATTCAAAGCTAATTTAATAATTTCTAACTTAATTGCTCAATTGGATGTTCTTATTTCCAAAATTTAAGAAATGCGCTTAAGGCATCGCAATTTCAACAATCAGTTTAACCCCTAAATACTAAATTTGACAGCTAAAGTTAACTGTAATAACATGTAATAATTCTCACTTCTAGCTTCAATTCAAAACAGAACTCAAGGGAAGCGAATAATACTCATTACACACAAAAAATATTTGTACCTAAATATAATTTTTGATATCAGAATTTCAACACTCAAATGCATCACAGAAATAATTTTGTCCGTTTAACACACAATTTTGAGTGTTGGAATGATAAATACTGGTATCAAACTTTCCCAACAAAAGAGAGAGAATTTATCCTTTTGAGAGTTGACATTTGTTGTCGACAAATCAACTCAAATCACGGATCAATAGGAAAAAGAGTGAAACTCGATTAATATTTCACTGATCAACATGAATTTTTACCAGGTTGAACAAGATCTTATTTCAGAAAATAGCATAAGAGGGGTTTTAATATAAAAATATATAGTTCATTCAAATATATATTCAAACGAAAACTCAACCGTACTTCCCCAACCAGAACAATTAGCAATGCACACTCACTACACATTAAAGCTAATAGACTTACCTACATTTTCTTTCCATGTTTCTTCCGGTTTTTTTTAAAAAAAATAAACTTTTTCTCCTTGAATTAAACATAGAATTATCTTGATCTAATGCCATAAGAAAATGAGGTGAAATTCGTAATTTTACCGACTCAATTATAACATTAAACCTCCAAGAGGTAAAGCAAAACGCAATATTCCAAATAAAGTGCAATTACGAAACATTGACCCAAACTAAATAAATACAAAAAAATAATCGAACGGAAATTATTTTATACGCGAAAATGTACTAATAAGGGGTTATCAAGCTAGGCCACACCGAAAAAGCTGCAAATTACAAAAGTACAAATAGTGAGCAAATACAAAAATAATTCATAACCACTTTAAAAACTGACATTATCACTTCACTTTCACTAGTCATACGTTACTCCATTAAAAGCACTCAAAACATGACCTGCGTGACGAAGAAAGGAGGGAACGAGAACAACAACCAGTTGATCTTCAAACCTAGGGCGATAACCTTTAGCTTATCGCTCAAGAAACCACACGCTTACCACGAAAGCGAGAACAATATTGCCAATGTTCATAACAAGTTTTCACTCTTTCTTTCTCAATAATCCTCCTGAGTTTTCTTTTAAAAAAGACAAAGCTCTTTAAAGGAAGCATCTATACAATTAACCAATAATAATTAAAGCAAAAATAAACCAATATCATTGAATACTCGTGCTTCTTTGTAATTTCGCACAAACCTAATTGTTTTACAATTAATATCCAGCCATTTGCCCTCCTCCTGATCAAGTCCATTCCGAGAGAAAGGGCGGAAAGCTTCCAATTGCAACGTAAGGTTACATACCGTGTTTCAAGTATCTGATGTACACATTTTTCTCTAATACTAAGATACAGTCTCGCTTGGTATATTGCGGTAGTTATAATATTTTCACCTTTTTTGTCATAAGAAGTCAGGTTACGAAATTTTGACTTTCTAATTCCTACTTCTTCAAGTGTTACTAATTTAAAATATGATGTTAAGTTCTAAAATCTTTTTCAAATATTACAGGCAGTATTCCACGGACAACACGAGGTACCTACTGCAACTATGGGATTTACAAGCTCATATATGGAATATATGGTAAAAAGATTAGAAACTGTACTGTCAATTACTAATGAGATTGCAAGTGAAGATGTGCGTTCTCTTCCACCCGACTCGAGGAATTGCAGGTTTTCCGATGAGAATGAGGGTATTTGGTTATTTGAACATTACAGCTATACAGCCTGTTTATGGCAATGTGTAATTGAAGAAAGCATGAAGCTTTGCAATTGTACAAATGTTATTGTAGGTGATAATAAGGGTAACTACTTCTTACTATTAGTATTATATTTTAGTATTTAAAATCATAAATTATTAAACAACAAAAATAATAATTTAAAGTAAATAATAGAAACGAAATTCATGTGTAAAAATACTAGTTCTGTTAGTCTGAAACTGCAGGGTGATTTGTCAAATCTCTCAGATTTCTTTTGGGTCTATAATTTCTAATTGAGGTCCGAGTTTCATGCAGTTTGTGGCCAATGATCATGGAAGGACGGGAGATTTATGGAACTATGTTTATTGGTTTAAATGCATCTAGGGTAATATCCATCACTCCTCAAGAAAAACATCAAATACATTTATATATTAGCTAGTGTACCTTACAATTGGAATGAGGCCTGGTGCGATGTGAAAATATGAGTTTTCTTCGTTAGATGGCAACAACGCCGAGGTCAATACGAAATAGGTAATTTGGTCGTTGTATTGGGAATTGTGCTGTTCAGTTCTGCGCTACTGTACAAGTATGATCATGACAAAGTGAAAACGGAGTACTCTTCGAGCAACATGATTTTATCGTAAAAAGTAAAAACGGGATCTCTTGTTGCTACGCAAAGGGCATTTAGAAACGAATTTGCTTTATTTCCTGTCCCAGACAAGAACATAATATGGTTGCTAGATAACACATTGCAAGAAACAGAATCGCTGCTGAGTGAAACAGAAACCGACAGAAACAGAAACCGACTGTAGCTATTCAACATGAAATCTATGGGTGTTACCACTAACACTTAATTTGTATTCTAAAGAACACATTATTTGCATTCTGCTCTTTCGCTTCAAAAATCCCAAATCTCACTTCAATTGTAAGGTACAGTTCAATTTGGAGTATTTGCTGCTTTTGTTGAGGCGTGCTGGAAATTACTCCGGATGAATTAAAAACAATAAACATAATCCCATAAGTCTCCCATCCTTCCTAGGTTACTTGCTACAAACCGGATGAAAATCGAATTCAGTTAGAAATTTTAGGCCGAAATGAAATCCGTGAGTATTAAAAAAGATCACGCTGTATATATCATAAATATACGTACTGTAGAATGTAAGTGAATATTAATAGTGAATCTATATTTTATACCAAAAAATAAAGCTCTAAATGTATTATATACAAATGACGTTACGTTTTAGATAGATTTCCAAAGTGACAAATAGGGATAAAATCTAATATCATGTACCGAAATGTAAGGGAAAAAACACTGCTGAATATACGTATGTAACATTACTTCTCCAATTTCAAACTTAGATTCAAAATACTCATTCAAACCTAAGTTCAAGTTAAAGAGTATGTTTTCATTTTCTTCTTTTGGAGAAAACATATTTTTTAAGTAAAGAAACATCTAGTAAACAAGTGTGCATTCAGCCCTTTTCACATTGACCTACTCAATTTAATATTAGGATTTAGGAAATATTTTTATCCTGTAGTTAACGATTATTTTGAAGAAATGAACCACTTATGAGTTGATATCACAGTTGCTTCAAATTTGACATCAGACTCAATAGGCTCATTCCGTATCCAACACCGTCATGCCAATTTTGCGATTTTTGTTTGCGATCTACGTCATGGAAGATAATTACTTGTGTTTTTTCCACTCTTTGCGATCCCGACATTTCAATATTCAAGTTATGAAATGAAATCCCGTAACCAAAAAGTTTGTTATTAATGATTTGGTAAATGTAATTTGTGTCGATAAAAATGATTGCGAAGCAAATGTGGGTGTCCAACTTGTATACTAACCGTCCCTATTTAGAAAATTGCATGTAAAACACGCCAATAGTTTTGTTTGCATTAGGTATGTTCTGTTTTGGGTTAGAATTAATTTGTTTCTGTAACGTAAAGAAATAATTAGGAAAATACGGACAGTCAACTTCGACATTTTCTTAATTTAAGGTTTGAGATTAGGTCACGTATGTATACACACAATAGTTTGTTTAGTTAATTAAATTTTATTTGTTTCGACGAATATGCATATAGAACTGTTTGGTCTAATCTGGGAGGTTAAGTTTGGATTTAAAACATATATCAATTATTTTTTTCTTATATATAACGTACGATAAAAAAATAACATGTCGATTATCTTTCTCGAACCAATTTTGTTAAAAGCGAATTTGTGAAAAATTAGGCATAAATTTGATACGGTACAGTTAACTTCATAGAACCTTTTTTACTGTATTTTACATTGCAAGAAGTATTGGCAATATTTGAGACAGGATCTTATAAGGTATAATAGGACTTTCTGATGCTGATGTTAAGGTAGTCTATCTTTGTAACCAGAAGTGGACTTGTTTCCCTTGGTCAATGATTTTTCACTTGTCAGATAGTAACTCACAGGAATACAAGCAATCATAATCTTTTCAAATCTAATTTTTATGTGTGAGTAAATATAATATTCGTACTTCTGGAATTTTGTTTTCTAAATGTTCCTTACGTTTATCAAACCATCTTCTCTTCAAACAATCAATAACTAACAGGAAAAAGATTAACACATGCTTTGCAACTAAATTTCAAAATAGAAGTTTAGTGTTAATATAACTTTCGCCTGTAACTTTGTTTTCTTAATATTCCTTCATGATTTCCCAAACACCGCCCTTTCTACAAAATAATCCCTATCAAACACTTCAAATAAAATGCTTCATTTCGAATTTAAATTTGAATATTGAAAAAGTGTGAAGTAGCCTGTACATTATTCGATAAATATATACTTAGTAATTTTCGAAATAAATGGTTCTTCTCTCACAGGAACATTACGGAGAAAATTTCCTTTAAGTCCCAACACAATTCTCTCATCGTATTTATATTCTTAGTGTCATAACGTGATGTTAAAACGTATTGCTTTTCTGGGTAATAAGTATTATGTACGCTGTAGAAATAAATCTGGTTGTTATTTAAGTAACCAGTATGGATTTAAGCATGAATTTTATATTACTATACATAATGAAATAGTGTTTACTTAACTAATCACATTTTCCAATTTTGTTTGATTATGAATTTACTAAAGATGTGTCGCCAAAACCTTTTTCATTTTTCCTAAGAAAGTAACATGGATGTAATTGAAAACAGTAATTGGCAATTATAAATGTTCTTATATCGCCATTCAATGATCTCACAATCTACATAAACATTCCTTTAGTTAGGTATGAATAAAAACATTGTTTTCAAAATGTAATTTATGAATTAACTAACTATGAAATAAAAATATGAACAAAAAGAAGAGAATAAATAAGATAAAGAAGAAAAACAGATGATTTAAAGAAGCGAGGGTCAGAGAAGTTATCGTCTATACAAATGTAAATTTCAAATCGAAAAAAGAAAATTTAGGCTGATTTCGCCCTCTAGGCCACCGTCTCTACGGACATTGTTGAATATAAGCAATAAATTCAATAAATACATTTTGTCTACAGGTTACCGGCTCATGATATAGTATTTGAGGCCCTAATTCTATTAATAAGATTCTTAGGAGAGCCTAAGAGATATTACGTGCCTTTGTTTCTATCCCACCGTCACTACTCCTCTGAATCAATCACAAAAATAAGTTCAATAAATAACAAACTGACGGACAGAACTAAACCAATCGCACAAGCGCCCAGCATGTGAATCTCCATGGCGTTTCGGGCTAAAGTTGGACACAATGGCGTGGAAGTGACATTATTCACCTGAGAGACTCATTAAAGTATGGATTCGTCACTAATATTGGTCGATTTTCAATAATATTTACTTGTCACCTCCACATTTAGGGTGATCAGAAGGGCACAAAACTGATCTTTATTTCTTAGATATTACTATACTTGCTCCCGAATTTCGTTATATAATATATATATATATATATATATATATATATATATATATATATATATATATATATATATATATATATATATATATATATATACCTAGTATGAACATATAAGCTTTTGATTGTTTTCGTCTGGAGATTTCAAGAAACTTATATCCTATCTCAAGGTAACATTCAAGAAATTAAATTTTAAGTGGGACTAAAAGAAAATTATTGGTCTTTGTCTTCTTCACACACCTCTATGTGAAATGTTATTAGTTTTTTTGAAATCAAAACATTATTGCATTACACGCAGGATGTGAGTGAATAATGTCACCTCCATGCCGATTAAACATGTCTTATAAGTACAGACCATGGAGGTCAAAACTCAAATATTTAAACTCTAATAACTCGTAAAGGAAGCGAATATTAGATGCTGTTTCCATATTTAGTAAAAGATCCACATTTTTAAATAGGCCATCGGCCGCTACATGTCCGAAAAGTACTGTCAATGGAAGTCAAAGTTCAAATATTTAAATCCAAATAATTTTAAAACGGACAACGTATTCAGGTCGTGCTTCTGCATTTAGTAATAGATTATCAACCACTCTGTGTCCCAAAAGTAGTGACCATCCAGGTCAAAGGTTAAATATTTAAACTCGAATAATTCGTAAAGGAAGCAACATATTTAGATGATGTTTCCACATTTAGTAAATGGTCATCAACTGCTCCATGTTCCAAAAGTGTGGACTATCGAGGTCACAGGTAAAATATTTAAACCCCAATAACTTTTAAACGCACCAATGTATTGAGGCGCTGTTTCCATATTTAGTAATAGGTTATCAACTACTACGTTTTCCAAGGGTACTGACCATGGAGGACAAAGTTTAATTATTTAAACCGGATTAACTCGTAAACGAAGGAATATGTTGAGGTGCTTTTTCCACATTTAGTAACAAGTCGTCTACTACCACATGTCCTAAGAGTATGGACCATCAAGGTCAAAGGTCAAATATTTAAAGGAAAATAACTTTTAAATCGAGCTACATATTGAGGTGGTGTTTCCAGGTTTGGTATCACCAACTACTGCGTGTCCTAAAAGTGCTCACTATTGAGGACAAAGGGCAATTACTTAAACTAAAATAACTCGTAAACAAAGTAACGTATTGAGGAGCGATTTCCACATCTTGTAATAGCCCATCGGCCCCTATATGTCACACAAGTACTGACCATGAAGGTCAAAGGTCAAATATTTAAGTCTTAATAACAAATAATTAGAACGGCATATAAATCTCTGTGACTTATTCACTTTTGCGCTAAGCAGAAAAAAATGGAAGAAGGTATATTTTAACTGGCTCATCATTTTGTACCTTTTTGTAATACTTAAACAAACGAATTGATAAATTTATACCAAGCAGAAAGAAGAGAAGAAAGAATAAATTCGAGTGGCTAATTTACTTTTGTATTAAGGAAAAAGCCAAGAAAGGCCACTTTAACTAGTTCAGTATCTTACACCTTTTTGGGCTAGTAAAATAAACGGAAAAATAAATTTAAAGCAACCATAAAAAGGAAAGATATGACATTTTAGCTAGAAGGGACGTTTGTATCATTATGTACTGTTTAAAGAAACGGAGCGATCAATTTGAGTGACCTATTCAATTTTTTTACCAACGAGTAAGAGCCATTTTAACTGGATCAAACAAACGAAAGGATAAATTCGGGTGTCTCTTTTCGTTTTGTACCAACTATATCAAAGCGAAGAAAAGGCCATTATTGACTGGCTTAGAATTTTAAATCATTTTGCACTACTCAAAAAAACGTCCAAAAGTGAGAAAGGGCTATTTTAAATATCTCACACTTTCTGTACCTTTCTGTGCTATACAAATAAACGAAGGAATAAATTTGTACTAACCAGAAAATGCTAAGAAGGACCATTTTAACTAATTCAAAACGAAGGAATAAATTTTGCATAATGTAATTAGTTTTCTACCAACTGGAAAAAATACCGAAGGAGGACCATTTTAAATAGCTGAGTATTTAATATCAGTTTGTACTATTTAAATAAACAATTGAATACATTTGTATTAACCAGAAAAAGCACATAATGGCTATTTTAACAAGCTCCAAATTTTATATAATTTTGAACTACTTAAATAAACAAAGGAATAAATTTGAGTGAGCTATTTAATTTTCTCACATCCAGGTTCATAATTTCTGTACTTTTCGTGCTATTCAAATGAACGAAAGAAATTGGTTATGTGCTCTACTTTTTATAACAACGGGAAAATGAACGTCCAATTGAACTAGCTGAGTATTTTATATCGTGTTGAACTATTTCAATATACTAAGGAATAAATTTGAGTGGCTTATCCAATTTTGTATGAACGGGAAATAACATTTTAGTTTCCTCAGAATTTTATACCATTAGTAATATTGAAATTAACGAAGGAATAAATTTGTACTAAACTAAAAATGATGAAGAAGGGCTATTTTATGAAACTGAGTATTTTATATCAGTTTGTACTACTCAGTTAAACGATAAAGTATTCAGTTTTGTACTACCGAGAAAAAGCAAAGGAATATCATTTTAAAAAGGTAAGAATATTGTACCATTTTGGGGTATTCTCGTAAACGGAATAAATTTGATAATAAATCATTTCTCTTTGCACATCATATTCAAAGTTTTTCTTGCCAATCATTACAACACAGCAAATCGTTTTATCTGGTACTTTGCTCTGAAAATTAACAGTTAATTTCAAATTAGTTCTATCATTTACAGTTACTGATTTATGCTTGTTTGTGTTAATCACAAACATTGTTTTATATTCTAAAAACTCTTCAGGATAATAAAACATCTCAGTGTTTCCAATTGTAACTCTCTTGTATATCGTATACATTTCGTAAACTTTAAGATATTTATGCTTTTCAAAATCTAAGTTCAAAGATTCTAAATGAAAAGACTCATTTCTAGAATTACGAAAATAGATATTCTCTACAATCATCAAAATAGCTTCAATCTCTTTCTTGATTATCATTCCTATCAGTTTGGAAAACTGCAATCACAAAATTAGGCATATCAAATTCACTTGAGTTGAAATGTGTGGTTAGATCAAATTCCAAATATTTACCTGTAACTTATTTCTGTAAACATTGATATGTGTTGAAGGAAATAGGAATCTTACCCTCTTTTAACATGTTAGTTCTTAGCAAGGTAGCATAATTAGGTTCGTAATTAACAATAGGCATTCTCAACTTCATATTTCTGATTTTAACTTTACCTGGATGTAGTTGATCATTCTCATAGTTCCATCCTGCTTTTTAGTTTTTCAAATAGTAAATGCATAATCATCAGAACCACTTTTTTAAGTGCATATTTCAATCCTCCTTTCCACATAATATCTTTATAATCAGAACAAAATCCTGGTAAAAGTCTTAGTAAAAATACTAATTCTTCAACTGCTCTTCGCCCTGTAATTCCTTCCAATCCACACTCATCATAATGATTTGTTTCTAGTTTCGAAATTGTACATGTGTTTACAGCTGTCGAAGTTAAACCAGGATAATCTATAATGCCCAATATCTGTCCATGCTTACTAACTTGTACTTGAAAAAAGAGATGCGGGAAGAAGTTATTAACAAGTCTAATATTTTGACCAGCAGTATATTCTCCATTAGCATCCCTACCTCTAATTTCGAAAGTTCATAAATATCGGCATAATAAGGATGAATGTACCCATCCCCAACATCTATATCAAACTCAATAGATCTGTTTGGTTTATTTAAATTCTCAATTGTTTTTTGATTAGGTTAAAAGATCTGTAACTCATATGACTCTATCTTATCCATATTTATTATAAAGAAAATGTGTTCTTATCGTTTTGTGAATTAAACCCATAAAACAGCTTTAATATAACTTCTTCCAATAGCTTTATTCCTATTCACCTGAATAATGATTTCCGAAAAACTTTTTTAACACTACAATACATAAATGTCCATAGACAACTTTCTTAAAATGTTGTATTCGATTGCTACTGTACTCTAAATTATGACCAAGATATTTTACGAGTGTTTTTGGTGGATTTCCTCCGAATGAATCAAACACATACGTTCTTTTTCCTTGTTTCCAACAACAAATCCAACGTGTTATTATATTTTTAGATGGATGAAAGTTAGCAATACCACACTCATTCTTCCTTGGCTGTGTAGGCAATTAATCACTCATAAATATACCTCTAAAAGTTCATATCTGAAGTCTCTTAAGAAGTTGTATTAGGTCTAAATTACTTAAAGGTTTAATTTCTTCTTTTTATTTACTTTTTGTGCTTTTCGTTTTTTGAAACCTTTCCACCTTGTTTCTCTTCCATTGCTAAGTTATATCTCTTTTGCTCTTCTAATTCTGATTTATTCTTTTTTACATCTTCTACCGTTTTGACTACAGTAGCAACTCCAGCAGCAGCAGAAACAAGAGCACCTATTAAAGCTAGAATGGTTAAAATTGTAAATATAAAACCTCCATAGTGAACTTTATTATTTGCCCTTATTTCTTTGTTTATTTTCTTAATTTGTGGTACAGAAAGAGTTAAAGACATACGTTCTCCTTTACTTAGTTTTGCCTCTTTATGTTTGATTTGTTTCTTAGTTAAAATGTGATAAATATTTAATTGTTTAAGTTCTTCGTTAGGAATTGTAAAACTAGTCAACATCATACTTATATATTTATTATAAACTTTTTATGGTAAAATCCATAAAAATTAAACACAAATACTTATAAACCTAAACCAAACCTTACTTTTGTATTCGTAGCCAAAGCAGTTCTCAAAGCTGATAATCGTTCTGTTAAGAAGTCAGCATCTTTAGCAAAAGCTCTTTCCATTGCTTTATTTTCTAATTCTTTGTCTGCAATATGTGTAGAAGATATGTGTTTGTTATCTCTGTAGTAATATCATGTTCTCTACAAAATTCTTCTAGTGGGTTAATATTTTTATCACCTCTTTCTAACCTTTCTTGCAGCTTCGTAAGAGGTCCACAGAATATATAACTCTGGTATACCCTTCACGTTTAACATCCTACTTATTAAGCCCTTTCCATACTACTCACAATTTAAAAAATTGGTGGTAATGTATTCAATATCCTTATCAAATAGCCTATACCCTTTGGATCATTAGGAATAAATTGTACGAGTTTAGAATTAATCATATCCATTTTATCTACTTTATCATTGTAAAAGTTATCATTTCCAGCTTTTTCTTCAAAGTTATCATTTCCAGCTCTTCCAACTTTCTCACATCATCATCCATACATATTCTTTAGGTAATTCGTTGTATCTTTTGATTCCTTCTACACACTTTTGTGTTTTCTTCCTCGGAGGAATTGGCTCTAGTGTTGGTTTTGTATATTCATACCAAATAGATTTAATGATTTCAAGATATTTTTACCTCTGTTAGACCTTTATTTTCTTCTATTTGGATCTTGAAATGTGACATTAGAATCAATAACTATCTGTGTATATTTTTGTAAATAATCTTCATCATAATTTGTTGGATTGTTTCTTGTCATAAGCCTTCTGTTCCTGTATAATATCGATTGTTTATTATTAAGACATCACCATTTATTTTATCTTCCTTATCTCCAACCAAATTTATTATTTTCCCATCCTCATTATATGCTTGTATTCCGAAAACCTTATCACCTCTTGTTGTATAATATCTTGTAGCAACATTACCAAACCGTGTTCCTTTTTCAGTTGGTTCTATACCTTCTACTTTATCTTTATTTCCTCATATGCATAATCTCTTTAGTTACAGATGTATCATCATCACCTGTTCAACTATTATAACTTGTTCTTGGAGGTGTTTCAAATCAATCAGAATCTAGTCTTGCACTTTTCTTCGCAACTGGAACTAATTCTTGAGTTTTTATTTTCTTCTACTACTTTAGTTATATTTTGTCCTAAGCCTTAAATTGCATCCAAACAGGCTCTTCTTGTTCCATATATTTCTCATATTTACCTCGATTAGCCTGTTAATTTCCTTAAATCTTTTCACATGTTCTTTTTTTTAACTTTACATATTTCTTAGCTTCAGCAGCATCTAACTCACTCATTTGTTATATAAAGAAAAATAAAAACGTAACATATCATACACGTTCACCTACGTTCAAGTACGTTCAGGTACATTCAATTACGTTCGATGATGTTCATTATAGTTTTTAAAAGTTTTTAATTTTATTTCTGTATTTCCCATTATTCGTTTACCTAGTCATATCTATTGTTAAGAAACCATGCTCTTCTTCCCAACACCTATTGCACAGTGATTGTAATTTTTCAAACATCTTATCAGATCCAAAAAAATCATCATATATGTGCTTTCAATTTGTGTTATCCTGCCTAAAGATACAAAGAAAATTTAAGTTGTCTCTTATTAGCTGTTTTCGTACTTTATAATATGTTTGTCCGAGATGGAAGCAGTTTAAACCTTTACGTCTACCCCGAGTAAAATATTCTTTAACATGGTTTTGTTGTTCTAAAATGAAATCATCAAACATAACTACAGAATCATTCTCGCACTCATCTAACGAAATAATCGCTTCGTTGTTTCCTTTTACTACTGCAATTGTCTTATTAGTATCTCGTTCTATGTCTTGGAAAAGTTGTATTAGCTTTTGATATTTTGGCTGGTGTAGACTTTAAGAATAGATATAAACATTTGCATATTTAAGCCAATCTGGTGCTAGTAAAAAAATATCAATCTTTAGTGTGTTTTGTACACAACCCCTAGTCCTACAATTAAACATCTTATATCACTAGGTAACAACTTACCATTCTTGTTCCTTTTTGCAGTTTGGTCTGATAACCTTACTCTGATATTCCATTTATTCATTTCAACTTTTATTACATAATAAGTGAAAGTATTTAATTTAAACGGTTATTCATCTGTATTAAGCATGTACTTCCATTATACATTTGAAAACGATTTAGAAGTAGTTGTTGCACGATTTTATACAACATATTTAACACCAAACATTACAGAAAAATAATAAGTTGACAATTTGTAACCATGAAGCACTTTCAAGTTCAATCTGGTCAGTATAGTTTAAAAGAGTTAGAAGAACATGTTAAGTCAATTCTTCCATATTCCGATAGTTTTAATCACACTTTAGGAAATGATACTAAATTCACCGAAGATAGAAAGAAAACCAGAGTTAAAATATCTAGTAGACTTTGTGATATAACCTTTGATACCATTAACACTGTATTAGGTTTTAGTCAGAAGAAGTTAGCTAAAGGTTCAGAACATATTGGAGATAAGGTACCAAAGTTTCATCCAGTCGATACTATAAATATTCACTGTGATTTAGCAGAAGGTATGATTATAAAAGATAACGATACAACACACAACGAGAGAGATTTAATAGCAACGTTTAGAACAAATGCAGAATTTAGAGACCCAATTATATATGAGCCTAAAGAAAAAAATATTTTTCCCAATACCTCACAACAAATTTAATAATATCAAAGTTTCAATTCGAGATGAGAATGGTGATTTAGTTGATTTTGGTGGAGCTCGTATAACTGTTCATCTCGCTGTTAAATAATATTTTGTATATAATAAATATGGATATCTTTGGAAATGTTAAAAGTAGGAACAATGATGTCATTAATGAAGATAAATTAAACCTACTAGAGAATTTAAATAATTATGTTGACGTAAACAACTTCAATCATTAGAGAGCTTTTCCGTGGCTAAGCGGTTAGCGTACGCGCTTTTGGCGTGAGAGACCCGGGTTCGATTTCTGGCGGGAGCTCATGTGTGTTTCGGATTCCACGTTAATCAGTAGGCCCACGTCTCATATAGCCTCGCCGCTGAACGGGACGTTAAAATCAACTCAACTCAACTCAACTCAATTCAATCATTAGAAGCCAGTATTAATAGTCAATTAGAGTGATAGAAAAGAAATTGAAGATATATTAGAAACGTTACAAAACACACACATTACAAAAGAAGACTTACAAAAGAGAGACAGCTTAAAATTAATTATGCAGAAAGAAACTATATCTCTATTGTGCCGATTGAGAGCTAAAAATGTTAAGGGACTAATCTTTAGAATATTCAATCTTTCTAATGGTTATAAGCTTTTCTATAATGGCAAAATAATGCACATTAAAATAATGTTCTCTTGAATGAAACTGAGTTCTTAATATGCTCTTTGATCTAGTGAAGTTTTGTTAATTTTAACCAAATCACTTCTTCAGAGAAAGAGCAGGAGGCAAACTTCACTAATACTCATGCGCTAAAACATATAATTACTATTATTTAATATTTTAATATAGACCATTATATAAACTTTATGTACAAAATCCTGTATGTAGAGGTCTGCGCGGTTGCGGATAGCCGAGGATAAATCCGCATTAAAATGGGTATTTGCGGATATATATCTCTTTTCTGTGCGAATAGCGGATAAAATTGCAGATAGTGTTTTCTACATTTTTTGTACAAAAAAAATCTGTGAATTTTCTGATAATGTGGAAAGGGCATTAGAATCGTTCGTTTTGAATTAAAAGAGTTAAAGCCAGTTGAAAATACTAAAATAAAAAAAATGTGTGTTTGAAGCTTGTGACTCAGTGACAGCTAAAGGACAAAAAATGGCACCAGAGAGTTGTCCTTTTATTGCTGTTTTCAATATTTTTAGCAGCCCTTTTGTTGGTGAATGACATCTCTGACCTAAACAGAAAGAAGCGACAGGCTAATCTTCAATTACCGCTATTTACTGTAAACAAGAAAAATAATTGCCGCCAAAGCCCCTCTGATAAAGCTGAAAATTTTCAGACCATTCGCCTTGAAGAGGAAGAAATGTCTTCAAGTAACGTTTTTCTAGCCTGAGAAGTCAGGAACCAAAACCCTAATTTAAAACACCGCATCCCCTTCCATAAACTGAAAACTGGTCACCAGAATTATCTTTGCTTTTTGTGACAAACTGGAGAAGCGCGTAGGTCACCGAAATAGTAAGCAAATCACATTATACTCTCATGTTTCTCTCTCCCTCTCTTTAAAAAATAGGAAAATTCTTTACTGTTTCCTTTGAAGTACAGCTAATATGCACGTTTGCGATCCCACAGATTTCTCTCTTCGGAGAGGTGCCACGGACCTCATTGAACATTCT
The DNA here is from genome assembly GCF_964235325.1 of Thermobia domestica. Lineage (NCBI taxonomy): Eukaryota > Metazoa > Arthropoda > Insecta > Zygentoma > Lepismatidae > Thermobia > Thermobia domestica. The sequence continues at coordinate 76,868,744 of NC_137458.1, forward strand.
GAGGGATTGGAGTTTTATAGCAGCAATTGTTTTCTCTCTCTCTCTCTCTCTCTCTCTCTCTCTTCTTGTGTGTATGTGTATATGTATGTACGTTCTGGTCCTCTGGTCAAGAAAGAAACAACAACCAATGCGTTGTTTCTCCTACCCTAAATGTGTCAAACAAAGAGTGGGGGCTGCAAAGAAAAGCAGTAAATTATGAACTTCCTCTATTGCCTATAGACTTCATATTTGTATTCGAAGTTATTTTCACTTCTAGTTTCAGTAAAAGCTTGGTCGTGAAAGCTTGAGTTGATTTTGAGTTTAACGTCCCGTTCAGCAGCGAGGCTATATGATACGTGGACCTACCGATTAACGTGGAATCCGAACCGTATGAGCTCCCGCCGCGCATTGAACCGGGGTCTCCCACGCCAAAGGCGTGTACGCTAATCGCTTAGCCACGAAGACGCTTGGTCGTGAAAGCATGCATTGTATTGCGTTGTTAGTTTCGTCACTTATTTTATTTTTTTTTTTATTTACTGCAATTACTGGTGCCAGTGTCCGTTCGGGATATGTGGGGGTATTTGCAGTCCTGTGATTAATTATTATTTCTTAATAATGATTATTTCTATTTTGCCTTTGTGTTTAGAACAAATGATCCTTTTTTATGAGTAATGATCAAGTTTAAAAACTTAGTGACGTGCTCTAAAATTAGTCGATTGGGGAGGTATTACCTACGTGGCATTATTTTGGCCCGATATCTGCATTTAAAGATCTTGGGTAAGTACATAAATCATTCATTAATTTCTGATTTGTATCTGCACGGTTTATATTGCATTTTATTTATCGTAGTTGGTATTTGATCACGAGGAAACTGATATAATATATTGTCTCATTTGATTCGGATAGAATATGTAAGTTGTATATATTTGTCACCTCATTATCTACGGATCCGGGTGCGGATTAGAGATCCAAAAAAGCCGGCTTTTTGAATCGATGGTTTTTTTCACATAAAAAGCCGGCTTTTTAGAAAAAAAGAATTTTGGAAATTTTGGCTTTTTTCATTTTCATGATTTTTCTATCTAAATAGCTTTCTTATCGTATATTCTATAGTAGATAAGAATTACATGACCTGAATGCCATATTTCGCTCTGAAATTCACCATCAAAATGAATGGAGCACATGTTTTACGAATAAAAGCTGACATGAAGAATGTAGTATTTGAGGGCAATTTTAGAGGCTATTTAACTTTATTTTAACTTTTGAGTTATCGACATTTTTTTCTTCTCTAGATAATTTTAGTTTGTCATCCGTGTTTCATTGCCAAGAGCTTAGTACTCTAGCTTTTAGCGCAAAAGTTGAACATATGTTATTCTATATATCCGTCAAAGCGTTCGGTTTTCAATATATCCATCAAACAGTACTTTCACATTTCTGTTATACTGTAGCTGTAGAACGATTTAGCACTAATTTTCCTGATATAACCTTTAATACTAATTTATACGCTATAAATATTCAATAGTGGATTTAGAAAACTACTTTGGGAGAGTTTTCTCTGATTGTTTCGTTTTCTAAAATGTCCTAATTTTATTTCTGAGGAGCTTCAAGTTTATGAGTACAGGCATATTTAATATTTCGTTTCGTTTATATATTTAACGATGATCTTCCGAATACAACCTTGAAGATAATTTTATACTGAGAATCAGTGGCGGATTTAGAAAAGTATTTTCAGAGGGGATTTTCTTACTAATGTTCAGCTTTTCTAAACATTCGTAATTTTTATTTGACGGGAGCTTAAATTTATAAGTAAAGGCATAACTAATAGATATTTCATTTGTTTTAGGCATTCCGTAATTTGGGGGAACAGGCTTCAGTCCGAAAGACCGCCCCCTAACCTTCGCAAAACCGTCACTACTGGTAATGAATAATAATAACTATTTAAAAACAATAAGCAAGGAAATCGGCCAACTCACAGTACACGCACTATTTCTACTTCACAGATGGAATGAAGAAAAGCTTTGTCAGAATGGTCGAATGATTGGTTGAATCCCGGACTCCCCGATAGAAGCGCCAAAGCTCCACTCAGTCACGTTTGTTGTGCAGTTGTATTTATCTTACCGGAACTTAAATGTATTCCGTAGTCCTTTTTTTGTGGTGATGGTGGTGGGGGAAAGAGAGTTCCGTAATGAATTGAAGAATGTGAGCCAAGAACATGGTAACCAACAAACTTTCAATTGCTGAGTTTTGCAGCACCAGATAGAGAGCAACGCATACCGCCTCGTTTAATCCTTCATGTATAGTCTTATGTGAAAAATTAGCTTTCCAACTTTCAAAATGGATTGTGCAGCAGAAAATCTCTAATTTCTTAAAATAGTAAAATTGTAGGTTACCATGTTCTTGCCACACACCTTTCATATGTTGAATCCCTCCTGTTAAAAATTCAGAGAACTTGACAGAGTAAACCGTGATGGTAGTTATATAAAACTGTAGAATTTCAAGAATATACATAACCAAAAGCTCTATATATGCAGCCTGTAAGTGTATCATATAAATCTAAGTATTTCTGTTATGTTTTATTTTAATTTGCTCCAAAAAGAGGGTATGGAATATTTTGAAGGTAAAATACAACATAGAATTTTGCTAGTTAGTTGTGTATTTTTAAAAGAAGTATCTACTTTTAGGTTTGGCTGGATCACATCAGCTGTTTATAATTTAAAAAAATAAACAACTGGTTTAAACTAAAAAATAAATAAAAAGAACGATAAATGCGAATCGTGTGAACTTCATAGTGACATTTCTTCAAATCAAACCATTTGCATTAGTTTTATTTCCTTTTCACCTTTTAATCGAGATGTCCCGTGTTCAATTCTCAGTCGACCCACTACCCTTCTTTTATTCGTAAACAAAGCAGCGGTTCGGTTGTCACTTTAAGCGAAAGTCTTCTTGATAACATAGGCATTACATAAGTATGTTAAGACTGAACATATGAAACGAAATCAAATTGTATATTTCTGCATGCCTGAAGGGCTATTGTTTTATAAAGAAGACAAGGTTGCTTAAATATATTGATAGAAATTGGCAACATTTATCGATTGCCTACGTAGCTTCCAACATTAGCGTGGATTGGACTTTCAATGATATCTACATACTAAATTTGTAATTTAATACCTCAGTTTTAGCGTACTGATTATGATACGTTGACCTTTAAATTTTGCATGCAAAGCAATAACAGGATTTTTCCGTTATTGATTTACATTTAGAGTAATGACGGGATTTTCCCGACGGCTAGGGCGGGAGTTGCCCAATTTAAGTAATTTACTGGCCGGACTTCTTTAAGCTTATGTGACCTCTTCCAGCATAACCCCATTGTTGCATAATAACACCAAGGCAAAACCAACGTATTTCTGTAAATATATAATATAAATACATAAAGCAAAATACCTAAATCCAGTAAATTCCTAAATCTTACATTTAATAAAACTTAAATATTATGGGACAAACTAAAATATTTTTCAACAGATAAATGGGCAGATCTACAAAACAATTTACTCGTTTACAAAACAAGGAATGTAAACTACCTCACTTTTGTTAAAGACGACGATATACAGACATGGTTCAAAGCTAAATATGTGGCCGAAATATTTGTATATAAAGATACAGATAAGGCGATCAGAGTTCACATAGGCGAAGAAGATAAACAAATATATAAACAGCTATGTCTATCTAAATAATCCAAACGGTCACAAGAAAAATTAGAACCCGACAAAATGACGGGGTTGAATCGTAGTGAAAAACATACTATATTCATTAAAGAATCATTTCTGTATTTGCTTATTTTAAAATCAAAACAATAAAAGCAAAAGAGTTTAAACGTTGGGTGGAGGAAAAGAATTTAAACGTAGGACGAGGTTAGACAAATCAAAGGAGCTCCTACTATATTATAACAAGAAATTAGGCAGGCCAGATCAGCACCACCAAAACTCAATTTACATAGTTGATTCAAAACGTACAAATATCATCAAAATAAATTAAGATAAAAAATATTCTCTATAAAATAAATATGGATACTATGGATAGTTCTCTTAGTTTAAACGATATTTGCTACGAGCAGATCAAAGATAATTATTGGTATGGTGTTTTTGGTGATTTCAAATTGATTATAGATAAGAACACACGATATTTCAATGCTACTAAGTTGTGTGCTATGGATGGTAGAAGATTAAAATAATGGTTGGAAAATAAAGAATCACAGGAAATATTAGAATTCTACAATAACAAACTAAGTGGACCGAATTCGGGCTACTTTGGAATCTCATTGTTTACAGTAAAACTAGCCGGTAGTGAAATCAACAATCTAATTTCAGGTACTTATGTTTACAAAAAGATATCTTTAAACATCGCTAATTGGTTATCGAAAGATTTCTACGATATGTGTTATGATATAGAAAACTACTTCACAGAAGATTTTAAGCAATACCGAGAACACTGGAAAAATTACAAACAAGAGTAGAAGAGATAGAACAACCAATGGAAAGATTGAGAGTTCAAAACGATGGCTTAAAAAATTGCAGCACCATATACAGACAATAAATAAAAACATAATTTCTTAATCATATAAAAGAAGAACAAACTTTATGATCCTTTACCTTATTTTGCAATCAGATGTCAAAAGAGAATCCTATATAAACCTCTTAATGAAGCAGAAGAAATATATCAGAATAGTGAGATAATATACGAAAAGTTTAGAGATCCTAACATTATTATGCTATTCAAAATAACGCTGCAAGAACTAGATATTCGTAAAGGTAAGGGTAATGAGTTTTGGAAATCCCTATCAGAAGAAGATTTGGTTAAAGAAATTGATTGTTTATATGATCGGTTAATATCTAATCCCATGTAAAAACTTAAAATATAACTTTTATGATTATTATTTCATAAAAGCCTAACAATCTCCACTAAACTAACTCTACTCTTGTCCAGAAAAAAAACGTTTTATCAAAATCAGGATTTTCAGGATATCTAGAATAAAACGGGTTATCAAAATCAAGTTCTTCTTCAGAAATATTCAACATGTTTATCATTATCGTTGTCGTTGTTGTTGCCATTGTTGTTGTTATGTATAGCCGTTCTACACAAAAGACAAGTGTTATTATCTCTTAACCAGGTAAGCATAAACTCAACACAAAACACATATTAATATGCTGTTTTACACAATTTAGTTTTTTTCTTTGCATATTGGACATTCTTCTGAGTTTTTTATTAAGCGTAAACCTAATGAAAGTCATATTAGTTTGTCTCTGAGGGAAGTGCTAACATGCTTATTTACTCTTAAGAACTGCGCTATATTGATGTTGTTTTTGATTTTCAATAGAAAGCTTTCAGACAACATCCTATCCCAACATGCGTATATTATCTGGTCTATTTCTAAAAATTTGCTTTCAAACTCGAGAATGAATTTTTCGCTTTTATCATTTAAACCAACTTTTGGCCAAAAAATTTTATTTTGGTGTTTTCTCACATGTGTTTGATCTAGTTGTGTTGTGATAGCTTTCCAATCTATAAGAGAATTAAATTCGCTGAAGAAGGTTATTCGTTCTTGTCTTGTGATACAACACTATTTATATTCCAAAGGATTTTATCTTTAAATGTTTTTAGGAATGTAAGTTTGAGCAAATTTGATTGACGAGAGACTATATCCCAATGTAAAAATTATCTGAAATGTGTATAAAGCTCAATAGATTGTTTCTGTGTATACTTTCTCCAGTTTTTTTTCACTCAACGCAAGCCAATCAATCTCTTCTTTAAACACATTAAGAAAATCTTCACTCTTTTGTTGAGCATATTCGTACGTGTAGTAATCCCAATGAATATGTTGTTTTGTATGTTATTTATGTTTTAATATGAATTATGGTTTTAAATGAAGATAACACCTTGATCTATACCTTGGTTCACATAATTTGTCCCAGAAAAGTTTATCACCATAGTTGTTATGATGTTTCCGGGTATAGCAGATCTTTTCTTTTTGATAATCTGACCCAAAGGATGTGTTCTTCATGGTTTTCAATAAAGGAAAGTGATAGTTTATGGTTTGGTGTAACTGAACTTCAATGTACCTTGTTTTTGAAAGTATGTAGAAAGTCATCGGATAAGATCTTTATTTCTGAAATTTGCTTCCATTCCCCAAAATTTCGACTATTAAGTACATCTATAATTATATTTCTTTACGATATGTTCAGGATTTAATTTTTATTCATGTCTTTTATAAGTTTAGTTAGTCTTTGTAAATTTGTAGCAGCTGTTTTATCTTGTTCACTTGGTTGTAGTGAATTTATGGTAGTTATTTTTAGAGACCTATTTTTGTGATCATTTATTAAGGTTATTATTTCTGCTTTCGTAAGCTTTGAATAACCACGTATTCTGTTCTCTCTGCAATATTGTTTATGTTGGGGATTGGTTTTCCTTTCCATAGTCTCGTTTTGTATATTAATTTTAAAAAATAATAATCATTTTTGCTAAATTTCTATATAATAATATGGAAGCACATTGTAATTTGGTACAAAATAATCTTAGTCTTACTCATCAAGATCTTAAACTCTTAACAGCACTACTAGAAAAACAAATATTATTTAAAGAACAAGAAATGGTATAAAAAGAAATGTTATTAAAAGAAAAAGGAATGGAGTACTAGAAAGATATACACCAGAATCAAATTGAGATAGTAACAAGAACTTGAGGCTATATATGATGGTGAGGCGGAAGATTTAAGAAAGAATAATAAAAAATAATTAGTTTCCATTAGATCAATAGTAGCTCTGACGGGTTATTACCATGAGAGCCATGTTCTAATACAATATGCTAATAGACATCGAGATTTCCTAGGTCACATGAATATTAGCTGTTGTATTAGTGAACGAAAATGACTTAAATTATATTTGTATAATAAAAAAAACGATAGAGTAATTATGAATAAACATACAGTAATTGAATTGGAAAACGTATGTAAAGGAAAGGGGATAAAAGGTTATTCCCGATTAAGAAAAGCAGAACTTCTATATCGTATTAAACAACATGAAGACAAACATAACAGATTAAACTTTAATCAAACATTTCCTTTTGAAGAAGACATTTTTCAAAACCCAAAACATAAGAGATTAGTTAGGAAGAAAGCTTTAAAACTGTTTCCATTTAAAAAGGACGTATTTGAACAACCAAGAATCAAAGTTGAATCAATACCAATCGATGTAAAACGTCAAAATATTGTACTAAAATCAATATTAGAAACATGGAGATTTAAAAAAGATTATAAGCCACAAGATCCACTCGAACAATATATTACTGCAACATCTAAAGCTATATTAAACACATTACAAATTAGCTTAATTAAATATAGTTCATTGAGAGCTAATCTTTATATAAATTGTACATATAAGAAAGGTGAAGAAACTCAAAATTTCTATTTAACACTGAAAACCCAGAAATATATCAATCAATTAATTTAAGAGAAGAAATAACTAAGATGAAGAACAAGAATGGATGAGTTACAAGCTAGAGGTTCTTGCTGGGCACCTTATAAACATTAACTTTTTACAACTAGCAATCGTCAAATATACACCATATAGAGGGTCGACATACTTAGATCTACCTGACAAAATTAGAAATGAACAAGCAGTCATAAATGTAAAGAACGAAGATGAAAACTGTTCTTATGTTCAATTTGTTCTGCACTATACCCAGCTAATAAAGATCCACAGCGACCTTCCAAGTACAGCAAGTTGTCAAATACATAGAAAAAAATATAATATAACCATTTTCCTGTAAAACTAAGTGATATTTGAAAAGCCGAAAAATAATTTAATATTTCTATAAATGTATATGCATATGATACACATTGTTCAATCTATATACTACATCACACGCAAAACAAGAAAGAAAATCATGTCAATTTATTATATATAAAAGAACAAAATGAAGACCAAATTAAAACACATTATTGTAGGATTAAGGATATAACCAGACTCGTACGTGCATAGTTAACTAAAAAGAGAGCTCGAAAATATTTATGTGATAGATGTTTGTTATACTTTTACTCCCAAGACTCTTTAAATAAACTTGAACAAGATTGTTTGTCAAATGAGCCAGTAAAAATAATAATGCCTGAAGAAGGCAAATACGTTGAATTTAAAAACTAACAATACACAATGAAAATGCCTTTTGTGATTTATGCTCATTTTGAATACTTGTTACATAAAGCTATGAGTTGTCTAGAATGTTATCTACATAACGAATCATATACGAAGAAATATCAACAATATAAACCATCTGGATTTTGTTATTATGTAGTAAAGAACCATGGAAGTAAAACCAATCCTGTTCTGTATAGAGGTAAGAACGCTGCTAAGAAATTTAAAGGACTGTTAACAAAAGAAGCCAAACACATCTAGAACATATACAAACAAAATAACGAATTAACATTAACAAAAAGTCGGAGAAAAGAGTTCAATAAATCTAAATGTTGTTATTAGTGTAAGTAGAAGTATATTAAAGAAAATCATAAAGTTAAGCATCATAATCATATAACAGGAAAATTTGTAGCATCTCTATGTAATAACTGCAATTTAAAAGTTAGAGTACCAAAGTTTGTACCAGTGATCATACATAATTTCACAGGATATGACTGTTACTTATTTAAAAAAGAGCTTGGATGTAATAAAGAACAAATAGATCTAATACTCATAATGAAGAAAGATACATATCATTCAGTAAAAACGTTGGAACTATTAAATTGAAATTTGTAGATTCATTTAGACTTATGGCTTCTAGTTTAGAAAAATTGTCATCGAACTTGAAACCTGAACAAATGATACATACCCAACATTTTATCCTAATCAGGAACAGTTTCAACTTGTAATTAGAAAAGGTGTTTACCCATATGATTTTGCTAACAATTGGAGTAGGTTTAGAGAAAGAAATTTACCGCTAAAAGAAGCATTCTACAACAAGCTTATGAACACACAAATAAATGATGAAGATTATGAACATGCTTAAAATATGGAAAAAAAAATCAACATTAAGATTCTCGGACAATACCATGATTTATATTTAAAAACAGATGTATTATTGTTAGCAGATATATTCGAAAATTTTGTAGATGTAAGTTAGGTATAGAAGAGATGTAGATGTAAGTTAGGTATAAGTTAGTTTTAGGTTTAGATATAAGTATAACTTTATGGATGTAACTATAAAGTTTTCACAGGGATAATATAATAAAAATGAAATTTAAATATGAAAATTATTATATTTTACAAATATGAGTAAGACACTTTGTAAACCATGTAACAAATACTTACTAGAAATAGAAAAGGATGATAATACTAAAACACACAAAGAAAATACTAAAACAAAATTTGTAAGAAATGTAAGAAAGGAAAATATAAAGCTCAGTTTAGATATATAGAAAATATTATTTTTGTTTTGAATGTCTGTACGAAACATTATCACCCTTAACATGTTTAATGTGTCAAAAAGAATTTAACATAAAGCCAAGATATTCAAATGCTAAAAAAGTATAGAATGTAAAAAATAAACCAGACTTTAAATATACCATAGTTAAAAGCACTCGTTTAGAACAGCTACAAGATGCTTTTGATTATGAAATTATTAATGGAGAAATTTATGCTGTTTTATCACCTAAAGAAGAAGAGCAAAAAGCTGTATTAAAACTACCATCTAGATAAGAAAAACATTATGAACATCTTAAAACAAATATTAAAAACGAAAATTACATATATACCAGAATGAATAAAATCGAATATGTTATAGAATTATATGTATTATCTCCAAGTCTTTATGCGGCAATGAGAATTGTTTAAATTGTAAATGTATTTTCTAATCATCTAAACTTTATGTTTGTAACATCATAAAGTACTATGCTCAAAGCACCTTACTCAATCTCACTTTAACATTGTAGTTGTGGAAATACTTCGCGCTCTGTAACGTTGTATAATTAGTTTGGTTCTTCTTTGCTGGTCAAAATAATTGGAATGGGAAAATTGCGGTCGTAGAAACGATAACATGCTACATTTGGTCCTTTTTACTAGTTGGTACAAAACTAAATACTTCATTCAAATTTACTCCTTCGTTTATTGAAGTAGTACAAAACGGCATAAAATCTGAGTTTGTTAAAATTGTCCTTCTTAGCTTTTTCTGGTTAGTACCAATTTATTCCTTCATTTATTTGAATAGCTCATAAAGTTACAGAAATTCTGAGTTATTCATAATGGCCCTTTTTCACTTTTTCCAGTTAATTTGAGTAGTACAAAATGATATAAAAATATAAATCCAGATAAAAATGGTCCTTCCTCGCTTTTGTCTCGTTGGTACAAAAGGAAATAGGACACCCGAATTTATCCCTTCGTTTGGTTGAGCCAGTTAAAAATGGTTTTCTACCTTGTACAAATTTGAGTAGGTCACTCGAATTGATCACTTCGTTTATTTAAATGTTACAGGGTTATATAAAATTAACTGCTACTTAAAATGACATATCTTTGCTTTTTTGTTGATATGAATTTATTTTTTGTTTTTGTTGATTAGCCGAAAAATGTATAAAATACTGAACTTGTTAAAGTGGGTTTTCTTAGCTTTTTTCTCGTTAATACAAAAGTAAATAAGCCACTCGAATTTATTCCTTCTTCTCTTTTTCTGCTTGGTATAAATATATTCCTTCATTTGTTTAAATATTACAAAATAGTACAAACGCTGAGCCACTAAAAAAAGACCTTCGCTTTTTTCTACTTAGTACAAACCAGTATAAATTTATCCGGTGCTCTGTTTAAAAGTTGCTAAAGGTTAAATATTTGACCTTTAACCTCTATGGTCAGTACTTTTGGGACATGAAGTGGTTAATAACCTATTACTAAATGTGGAAACATCACCTCAATACGTTACTCCGTTTACGACTGATTCGAATCAAATATTTGACTTTTCATCTCGATAGTCAGTACATTTGGGACATGTAGTAGTTCATAACCTATTGTTAAATGTGGACCAGGACCTCAACATGTGACTCCATTTACGAGTTTTTCGAGTTTAAATATTTGACCTTTGACCTACATGGTCTGTACCTATGTGACATGTAGTAGTTGATGACCTATTAATAAATATGGAAAGTACACCACAATATTTTCCTTCATTTAGGATTTATTCGGGTTTAATAATTTGACTTTGACCTCGATGTTCACTACGTTTGGGACATGCAGTGCTAGATGAATGCTTGTGTAATTTCTACTATGTTACATAAGTGTTGAAAAAGGGAACGTGTACACACCTGCTTTTGGTCCTATATTGACCCGGGAAAGCCCGGTGTCTTCTACAGGGGACAGCAGTGTAAATGTCTCCTATTTTTCACCTGAAGGAAGAATTTCGGTAATGTTTGGAGTTTTTGAAACTATCTGGTCTGAAGATCACCTAGCACTAGTGTGCGATCTCAGATCCACCTAGCGGCGAAGATATGAAGTGGCTGTTTGCACAGTTCATTGCATGAAAATGGCTGCCAAGAAAGGAAACACGTAACTATATTTTTTTAAAACTCTTGGCTTATAATCTTGAAACATTGATGTTCACATAAAAAATTAAAGGTTTGGTCACAAATGAATAAAAGTACTTATAATTTTGCAAAAAGAAGAAGCTGTCCCCTATAGGGGACATTGGGCACTGTACGTACATAATCTGTTTCTTTGTATAATTTCCGATTTTGAGGACATAGTTTGTATATATTATGTCGTAGATTTCTGACACTGTATACAATATAGATACGTGATATTTTGTTTATTATATACTAAGTTTGATGTACGTCTAGTTTTTCGCAATGGCGAAAAAGACCTTCGAGAACGGTTCTTGTCTACAGAAAGGTATTCAAGATGAATTTATGTAACTACTACATAAGAATGATAATGATTGTTGTAAGTAAGGTAAAAATTAAACAATTATTAACATTACATTGTATTGTTGAAGTTTACATAACCAAACCAAACCTAATCAAATCTCCCTAGCTCAATCTGTTTGATTACGTTTTCTATGATGAAGTAGATTGTGCTTTGTGTGATAATTTACGTGAAGCTAATTTTCTATTCAGCCTCAAGCTCCATGAAATTGTAGAAATTCACTCAGATTTAATTATAAACTGTGGTAGCTGCCACCGGAACAGGTTATTTGATTGCTTTTGAACCCTATCACGGAGCTCAGTATAGCAAGCCACCGTATCAAGAGATCTTGGTTTAGGTCCAATTGTTGTTTTGCATATGGAGTCTAGGTTACAGCAAGCCCTTGGTGCTTACAATTTTTATTTTGATAACTTTTTCACAACATTGCTACTTATTGAAACTTTGTGAGCGCATGGAAATGGAGGCACTGTTACAGTAGGAGAGAACAGTATCCAGAAATAACTGTTGTAAGAGACAGAGGCACTGAGGAAGTAGAAGAGAGAATCGTTCTCTTTCGTAGCAAAAAGTAATATGGCTTTAGTGAAATGGCATGATAATATTATTGTGAATGTAGTGTCAAACTGTCATAGTGTACTGCCGATTCAGAAAGTAGATAGGATTGCTGTTGTTGCCGGAAGAAGAACAAAAATCTCTGCGGACAGCCCATCTCTTATTCAAAAATACAATAAATATACATGGGGGTCGACAGGTTCTATGAAAATGTACATTCAACACGAATTGCTTTCCAAGGAAAAATGGTGGTTGCCTCTCTTCGCGTTTGGTGTGGATGCCATTTTCATAATGCATGGCAAATGGTAAAAGAATGCGGCCAAGGTCAAAAACTCACTTATTGTCAATTTCGTAGAATGATTGTTTAAATTTACTGCGTTACTTATGGGAAACCACTTGCAAAGAGTGTCAGTTTTAGGGCACCATTAGATCAACGAGTTCCGAATGGCGTTCACCTCAACTCTGACCCTAAGGACCATGTACTACAGATGTGGGAACAAAACATTTGTGGTTTGTGCCACAAACATATACGAATCATGTTCGAAAGCTGCGAGATTCGGCTACATGTTCTTTATAGATATGACCCCCACAGCCAAAAGTAAAAATTGAAGGTCCATATTGTAATTTGCGTTCTTTAACGCTATTGTTTTACCTTGCTTTGGACAGCGTATTGAAATGTTATAACCAGAATATCCGTATTTAATATTTTGCCTCTTTAATAGTTATTCTATGTATACGTGATATTTGTGTTCATTTATATTTTATTTACAATAAAACCTGTATCTTTTAAGTCAATAGTCGTTTCAATATGCGCCCATTGTATTTCTAATTCCCAGTGTCCACTACAGGAGTCATCCTATATCTCATATGGTACACGTATGGAATTATTTTCCTGATAATCTCGATTTAGTGTCTATAAAGACGCAGAAAACAAAAAAATATTCAATACCCACTGTGTAGTAAGAATGGGCTTTCCCGGGATAAATAGGGGTTGTAATTGTGCTATAAATAGTGGTTAAAATAGGTCATTCTCTTTTATACATAGAGGGTTGCGAAAATAGGTTTTCGTAGTCTCTGCGTAATTTTTTCTATGTTAAAATAGGGGTTGAAAAAAGTTGGCATAAAAGAGAACGAGAAAACCCCTAAAAATGTGTCATAAAACAGTTTACTATACCTGGTCAAATCTCCGCTATGTTAAATAGGGTTGGAAATATATTCACAGTTTAATATTTTATTATTTCTGCTACGTGTTCGTAGTCTTATATAAGTTTTGCTATGTTACCTAGGGGTTAGAAATTGTATTCATAGTCTTTCATTATCTCTGCTATGTTAAAATAGGGGTTGAAAATATTGCTCATAAAATTAAACGAGTCTACTCTTAAAAACTGGTTGTAAAGAGGATCGAGTTCACTCTAATAAAAGAGAACGAGTTTTTGGGTAGTTCGATTTTCCATGGCTGGGCGAAACGCATGACACAGCACATGGTACGACACTGGAAAATCGAGTGCTTCGGATCAGGCTTGAGGTGGGAAAAGTTTAAAATTCATCAGAAAAACGGAGCCAAGTGTCGCCATAGCTACTATGACGCATTTTAGCAAAGTCATAACTAGCAACGCACAGTGAGAATTTAAGTGAATAAAGGAATCAAAACTAAGACATACGTGTTTTAATAGTCAAAGCCGTAATAAGTCGAAATATAGAGTTTATCCAAAATGGGTGTATACCCATTAAATGTCATTCGTCTACTTGCAGTCGATTTTGCTATTCTGGTAATCCCTTATCCACCTCCAAAACAGGGCAAAGACACACCTTGCCAAATACTTCTGGTAATTGATCAATGAGGCTGCAGATAGAGCGATATGAATATACAACTAAAACGTTATTGCTACTACTTTGATTTTAATGAGAGTGTCAAGGAACCAAATGATATCACTGACTCTGGAGAATTGGATGTAACCTATGAGGAATATGTGTGTGGAGGTCAGCATCGGAAACTTGCGATGTTCTGAGTGGTGAGCCTGTGGACTTGGAACACAAGTGGATCTCAGTTGAATTTTGGAAGACTGAAAAACAACAGACTGTTGTAACGTCCGTTTGCGACACTAGAAACAAGTAACATTCCTAAAACAATCCTACTGTGTGGAAAGCAAGTGTTTTCAGATGGAACAAACAAGGAAAATTACATGAGGTGTTACTCGCCGTGCTTCAGAACTTTCAAACTCCCGCCTCTGCACATTTACAGCTGCATGACTTATATCTGCAGCGAGAGGATAACCTCGCTTCATTTAGGGTCTCAAAAATATGTTTGTGAGCATTTAAGCGGGCGTCAATATTGTTTCACGTAAAATGATCTAACTTATATATGTTTTTCAACATTAGCCTTATGTGTATCTTGAACGGCATAACTAGTTATGGTCTTCGTAAAAGGTGCACTGTTGCGTACGTATGCAGTTTAGGGGAGCGTTTACTTCCTACGTCCCCTACGTTGGCCGCTAGAAAAGGTATGTCCTACTTTTGATTCATTGCAGGAGTTTCAAGCAAATTCCCACTGCGCGTTGCTAGTTATGGGATTGCTGAATTGTCTCATATCGTCCTGTATTCGCACTTTAGGGGGTGTTTACCCCTTCATCTCCCACGTTGCAAGATATAAAAAACACGTATTGCCTACTTTTTGTTCCTTTATTCACTCTCGGAATTTCAAGCAAATCGGAGTGTGACACTTGAAATACCTTGCTTATAATAATAATAGCAATTAGGTTTTTGGAAATACCAATTTTCTTTTAAATAGTGGTTTTCTTGCTTCTATTCGTGAGAAGAAATACTTAACGTTTTCTGAAACTGTTTGTTTTATACTTTGCACATATTCGTTTACTTTTAATACTATGCGTACTATTCTATAAATATTTTTAATATACTTTTTAGAAGTTCAATTCAACAAATTGTTGAAAAAAGGATGTGAGTCGCAATCATCTGAAATTTGTTTTTTGAACTTTCCTGATATTCCTAGGATACACACAACTTGGTTTGTAGAAAGGATCGAACATGTTAAATCTTTGGAAGCGTAACACTGAATTATAGGCTGAAATAAGAATGCCTGGCAGTCAATGATTTAAGTAGATTTTGTATAGTTTTAAAAGGCAACAAGACATAGGACAAGAGCTTTTCTGCTGTAATCGATTCAGTTAATCTACTACTTTTCTCATGCCTTCTACTTTAATTCTTTTAGACAATGTTTTATTTTGTAATTGTATGGAGGTCGTACTCCATTTAAAAAAATTAAGACCAACAGAATCTGCGCTGAAGTCCCCAGTAAATAAATTAATCAACCAATTTCTGTATCATCTACAAATTCTCGTACCAATGAACGATAACGATAGATACTTTTGGAATTACAAAATAATTTTGTGTACATCGTTCTTGAACTGCACCTCTTGCACTTTTATTTCTTGTAATCAACTACAACGCAGAAAGGGCAAGCAATTTAATATTTAAATCGTTTAAACTTATGTTGGTTTCATTTGTAAATTTAGAAGAATAAACTATCTGTAGGTTTCTTTCTTATTTACTTGATAGATTACGAGTGTAAACAGTGCCATCCAAATGATTAACAATTGACTATATTACTTGTATTGACTTAGTGTTAACTTCTTGACTATACTATTATATATATCATTATTATTTATTTCAATGATACTAGCAACAATGACTAGGATCAAGTCACCTTAGAAACCTTACCAAGAATTGAGAGAGGTCTAAAATTTAAATCTGCAATTTCTCGACTATTCAAAGTTTTAACTGGAAATACAATCAGAAATTGACCATTAGGAAGCCATAGGACTATTTTAAGATGGATTTCGTAGAAATAAGAATAAAAGAAGAAACTTTATCCAATTGGCTAAGGAGACAAGTAAATGGACAGCATTTACGAGGAGCACTAATTTATTTTTCTGTTTCAGAGAGGCAACGCTTATGTGATACAAAAGGGAAAGAATGTTTGGAACAAAACAAGGGTAACTAGTGTACACACATTTCAGTGTATTAACAGTGTGACATATAATTCACTTAATACTAGCATGTCCCGTTCTCAACTGACTATATTATAAATATCTGATTCAACTAAATCATATCTTATGATGCGGTTTGTGATAGACGTAGTTTGCGAATAATATGTTGCAAGAGTAGATTTATCAAGGACTTTATTTGCAAAAAGAAATTTCGTTTAATATGATGCTATTAAAAGAGATTTGTTTTCGAAATTCCAAAATGGTGGTTACGTGACCACAATTACAGAGATGTGATTGAGACTATTGCATTATTTACGGAATTTAACCTCAATTTTGACAAATAATCCGTACCACAAGTGAGAGATTCGAACGAACTGGATTTATAGTGGATACAAGTAATCCAAGTATGCCTACATACTAGAGTTGGAGTTTTAGTAATTTCAACACTGCTATACATATACTCGAAAAAAAAAGCAAACCATTAAAATTCATACCAGCAGTAGGGTAGATGCCGCTCCTCTCTCAGAGAACATTAACTCGTCTCGCCTGCCTTCCATGCGCGCGCAGCGTCAGCAGTTAAAAGATAATTCTGACGGAGTACTCGGGGACTATAATCACACACGTGAGTACTCGCGGAATACAGTAATGTTTAAGAAGGAAGTGCAGGGGAGTTGGTTGCAAATCTTATGCGGTAGATGTACCAATGCAAAACAGTGTTACGAACTATTGCAAGATGTTTGCGGTGCAAGTGCATTACAATCTGTACAGTAGCAAGGCGGGTCAAAGCCTTTAATAACATTCTCCTGTAAGTGAAGAAAATTTGAAGAATGGGAACGCGTTAGTGCTAGCAGTTCGAAGCGCTACGATTCGTCAATTATCCAATGATACATAACTAGGGCATTCCACTGTACTGAAAATTTTATGAGGAACTTGGGTAGCGTAAAGTCGCCTCAAGGTGGGTTACACTTGATCTGATTGAACAACATAAGTGGCTGCGATAAGATACCGCTTCTTATAGCCCTACTCATAATAGCAACATAACTATCATTACATTCAAATCCACCTTCATTTAAATAATTTCATAATAAAATCCGTATAAACATTCCATTGTAATCTATCTCCTCTTACTGATAAGCTGCACCTTGACCTGATGTCTCCCTCAATAAAGATAATGAAGGTCTCTAACCTCTCCTTAATACCTTCAACTACGGCGGTATACAAAATGCCAAACAACAGTAAGTAAAATATTTTGAGAGGTTAGAGAACCTTCATTCTCGTTCCTTCCGGAACTCCAGCCCCTCTCATACCATTCATAGTGTGCATTGAAATAATTAGTAACATCATTCGGCCTGGAACCCTAGATGTTCGACTAATAGCAAACATAATTGCAGGCCATCTCCTCTTAACCTCATTAGGTAATACAGGCCCTTCCTTATCTCTCTCCATACTTTCATTACTAATAATTGGACAAATTACCCTCCTAATATTAGAATCTGCTGTCGCAGTAATTCAATCATACGTATTTGCAGTCCTAGTCACACTATATTCAAGAGAAGTTACTTATGTCAGCACCGCAAAATCATCCCTACCATCTTGTTGATCAAAGCCCCTGACCACTTACTGGAGCCCTAGGAGCCTTAATTACAACCACAGGTCAAACTAAGTGATTCCACCAATATGGCCCTTCTCTATTCTTCCTAGGCATACTAATTACATTACTAACTATAATTCAATGATGACGAGATGTAACTCGAGAAGGAACATATCAAGAATTACACACTATACAAGTTACATTAGGTCTTGGGTGAGGTATAATTTTATTTATTATTTCTGAAGTATTCTTTTTTGTTTGATTTTTCTGGGCCTTCTCCCATAGTAGACTAACACCAACAGTAGAAATTGGATCTTTCTGACCTCCAGCAGGTATTGTACCATTTACCCAATACACATTCCCCTCCTCAATACTGCCATTCTACTGGTCTCAGGAGTTACTGTAACATGAGCTCATCACAGACTAATAGAAAGTAATCACACTCAAGCCACACAGGGTCTACTGCTCACAATCCTCCTAGGCCTATACTTTACTGCCCTACAAGCATACGAATATTATGAAGCCCCATTCACCATCGCAGATGCTGTCTATGGCTCAACATTCTTCATAGCAACAGGCTTCCATGGTCTTCACGTTATTATTGTTTCCACATTCCTAGCCACTTGTTTATTACGTCACCTTTTATCACATTTTTCTCCTACCCACCATTTTGGATTTGAAGCCGCTGCTTTATATTGACAGGCCGTGGATGTAGTATGATTATTCCTTTATATTTCTATTTATTGATGAGGAGGCTAGCCTATTTAATATATATAGTATATTTGGCTTCCAATCCAAAAGATCACTTAAATGAAATAGGCAATTAATACAGTTTTAACCACTATTCTATTAACTATTATTATTTGCTTAATCGTTATAGCCATTTCAACTCTTCTTTCCAAGAAAGTTATTAATGATCGAGAAAAAAACTCCCCCTTTGAGTGTGGATTCGATCCTAAATCATCAGCCCGAATTCCCTTCTCTCTACGATTCTTCCTAATTGCCGTAATTTTCCTCATCTTCGATGTAGAAATTGCCCTTCTACTCCCAATAACAATCAATATTAATACACTAATACACTATCCTGATCTCTCGTCAGACTAACATTCTTAGTAATTCCCCTAATAGGTCTTTATCACGAATGAAATCAATTATCCCTAACATGAGCTGACTAAATGAAATAGGATAATAGTTAAATATATTTGGTTTTCATCCAATAGGTTTTGCTGTTAACTTATCTCATAAGTAGGAAGCAAACAATTGCACTCAGTTTCGATCTGAGCCTTTGGTCTCTTGACCTCTACTTGTTAGTTGAAGCCAAAAAGAGGCATTTCACTGTTAATGATAGTATTGGGATTCTATGCCCCGGCTAAGGAGATGTGAATAATCAAGAAGAAGCTGCTAACTTTTATCTTTAGCGGAGTAGACAGTTAATATCTCTTAATATAAA
This sequence comes from Thermobia domestica, assembly GCF_964235325.1. Taxonomy (NCBI): domain Eukaryota; kingdom Metazoa; phylum Arthropoda; class Insecta; order Zygentoma; family Lepismatidae; genus Thermobia; species Thermobia domestica. The sequence continues at coordinate 76,888,253 of NC_137458.1, forward strand.
ATGACTATAGCCCCCTTAGTATAAATATTACATTACATTTTCGAGGTAAAAAAAGTGCTCTTTTCAGGGAGTATTATTTAGGGAATATAATTTCTTCTTAGTGCCTTCAGTATAAGCTACCTAAATACTTACAGTAGCTACCTTCAGTATAAGCTAGAAATATAAAGAAACAAAGGAAATTTGTAAAGATTAAAAAAATTAATAAATACATTTTAAATAAATTGTTTTGTGATTGTTGAATTAATGTTGAACCATCCTTAAAACTACTATACATGCCTTGAGCACCAAGACATTCCCTCCACCCTTGATCAATATTATTATAATATGCACCCCTACATATAAAGGAAATTTAATAATATAATTTGTTGATAAATAAGGTAAAAATCATATACTTCCTATCATTGTAGATCTAAAATAAAACTTCACACACATTAAAGACTGCCCAATAGAATAACTTGATAATAAAATACCAACCCACAAGGCTACTACACTTACAAATAGGGCACCTATTTTTAAGTGTAAAGGTAAAACAACACAATTAACAGTTGTAAAAATCAATCAACTCAATGCTGCACCTCCTAAAATTGCAATCACTGTTAATCCTAATATTCCCTTACATATAACCCAACCTTCATTATCACTAATAGAATGAATATTAGTACCCCCAAAGCCCCTGCGTGTTAAATAAAATCTTAAACATACTGAATAACATACAGTTAGGCCCGTAGAAAAAAAATAAGAAAAAGCTGACTACATTAATTAAAACCAAAGAAGAAACTTCCAAAATTAAGTCCTTAGAATAAAACCCAGCTAAAAATGGTATTCCACATAAAACCAAGTTAGCTACATTTAAACAATACAAAGTAAGAGGCATCTGACTTACAAGTGCTTCTATTCTACGAATATCTTGAGTATCCCCCACACCATGAACAATTGCCCCTGCGCATAAAAAAAAGGAATGGCTTAAATAAAGCATGCGTCAATAGATGAAAAAAAGCTAATACATGAAACCCTATAGACAAAATTATTATCATAAGACCAAGCTGACTTAAAGTAGATAAGGCAATAATCTTTTTAAAATCATATTCATAATTAGCACCAATACAAGCTATAAATGTTGTCAATCCTGACAATAAAAGCAACACATCTCCCGCATAAGCACTCAATAAAACGTCTCTAAAACAAATTAACAAGTAAACTCCAGCAGTCACAAGTGTAGAAGAGTGAACTAATGCTGATACTGGTGTAGTAGCAGCTATTGCCGCTGGCAATCATGTAGAAAAAGGAATTTGCGCACTTTTTTTATTGCTGCCAAAATAATCAAACTAGAAATAGTTACTATCTCATTATTATTTAAAATTCTATGCAAATAAAATACATAATTTTAACTTCCATAATTCAATATTCAAGCAATAGCTAATAAAATTGCTACGTCTCCAATACGATTAGAAAGGGCTGTTAACATGACAGCATTATAAGACCGTACATTTTCATAATAAATAACTAAACAATATGATACTAATCCTAACCCATCTCACCCAGGGAGGATTCTAATTAAGTTAGGAGAAACAATCAATAAAACTATCGAAAGAACAAATATTAATACAAGTATAATAAACCGATTGAGATATCGTTCAGATCCTATATACTGTCTACTGTAATAAATTACCATTCTAGAAATATAAAGTACAAATCTTATAAGTATAAATGATATTCAATCAAATAGAAGAGTTATAATAATTTTATTTCTATTAAAATAAATAACTTCTCACTCAATAAATACACTATATATATTGATTAAAAAACTCAATCCTATTATGAATAAAAAACACTTATTCTATTTAAAAAGGCAAATCTAGTCACACAAATTGAAAAAGGCCAAACCATGGCTTAAGGGCAAATAAACCTTCTTTAATTCCACAAACTAAAATTTTATTCTAAACTACTCAAGCAACTACAATCATAAGAATCTCGGCCTCGCAAAAAAGATCAATAAATTTAAAGGCAATCAGTGTAATATCAATAATAAATATTCTCGCACACTTCCTCCCCAACAAGAATATAAATTAGAATAAGGCATTCCATGTTGAGTATATGAATATAAATATAATCTATAAGCAGCTCTGAAAAAAAAGAAAGTGAAGCTAAGCCTAATATGCTCAACCAAGATCAACCAACAATTCTATTTAACAGACTAATTTCTCCTAATAAATTTAATGTTGGCGGTGCGGCTATATTAGCAATGCTTAGTAAAAATCATCACAGCCCTAAGCTCGGTATAAAAGATAATATTCCTCGATTAATTAACAGTCTTCGACTTCCTAAACGTTCATAAGAAATATTTACAAGACAAAATAACCCTGAAGAACATAGACCGTGAGCAATTATTAATGTAAGGGCACCACTAAATCCCCATAATCCCATCGTTAATAGGCCCATCAACACTAAACCTATATGAGCAACAGAAGAGTAAGCAATTAAAGACTTCACATCAACTTGTCGTAAGCATACTAATCTAACTGATCAAATACCTACAACTTTAATACCAAATCAAATTAAATTTATATTTACAGCTACATTTTCTATGAAATATATAATATGTAATAGTCCATACCCCTTAGCTTCAATAAAACTCCGTTCCAGAATTATTGTCCACTTACAAGTGCTTCAACATGTGCCATAGGTGACCAAAGATGAACTAGAAATATAGGCATTTTAATTAAAAAAGCAACCACTAAAGCAAAATATCATATATAATATGTAATTCCTAAATCTATTACACTTCTCATATTAACCACCAATAAGCTACCCTTAAATATTGCAAATAAAAAATACCAATCAAAAGTGGCAACGAAGCAAATAAGGTATAAAACAACAAGTATATTCCTGCCTGCACTCGTTCGGGTTGATAGCCTCAACCCAAAATCAAAAATAATGTAGGAATTAATGAGCCCTCAAAAGTAAAATATAAACAATCTAGAAGAAGAAAATCTCAAGTAGAGTAATACAATTAATAATAAAACTAAACTAATAAAACTCGTACAATAAAATGAACTCTAACATATTTGGAGCGGTATCGACGTGAATGTGAGGCCTACTTACGGCGGGTCATTGCTACTGATGAAACCTGTGCCAGAGCATATGAACTAGAGCTGAAACCTCAATCAAAAAAGAAGTCATCGTGGGTCACTGCGAAAGAAAACAGATTGGAAAATCCCAACTAATGTGAAAGCTATTCTCATCATTATATAAGACTGGAATCGTGTAATCATAAGCCATACCTTTCCCCCAAAACATACTGTTACTGCAGAGGACTACTGCAGTTTTTTGCAAAATAATTTGCGCTCAGCGTACAGACAAAACCATGCCACTTCCTAACGTAACCATCCATCATTCTGCATGACAATTCTAGGGCATATTCAGCAGCTGCGCTCACTGATTTGTTGCATCGTTGGAGGTGGAAAGTCCTCTATCGTCCCGCTTATTCTCCAGATTTAAAACCATGGGACTGAAACCTCTTTCCGAAAGTGAAAGAACCATTTCGTAGGACAAGTTTTGTTACAGCTGATGATCTCCCACGGGCGACCGATAGCTCAATCCGCACTATCCAGAGATTAGACACTGGCAACTCCATCCAGCGATTTCCAAATCGCTGGGAACGCGTGGTTCAAAATGCTGGTAATTACATCGCGGCCCTGTAAAACATCCCAAGTTCCCTACTTCTCAAGATATACCGCTGTTGCCATTACTAAACTCCAACTTTTGTATGTCACCAAATTTATATTTTGAAAGATAGCAGACATGTAGTTTATAAATGGTTCATTTCAGACGCACTTTTATGAATTTTATTCTTCGTCTTGCATAGCACACATATTTACGAATTGAACTAAATTGAAATATGATTACATTTTATTTTTTTAAAAGACAACGGTATATATGGGGGTAATTGAAGTACTGCTTAAAATGTAATAAATTTAATGGCAACATTGTCATTTTAATGAAAACTATAAAAGATGATTTTATAATACCTAATCTTTTAGAAGGTTAAACTATGTAGATATTAAACAATGAAATTTGGATCGATATTATATTATATATAACGTATAAAGTGAGGTATAACCTGTTAAACTAGTCATAACATGTGTTGGACATATTCTTATTAGATGTTAAGACTAAGATATAATTTAATCGTGGAGCATTCTAACAAATCTTAGAAACAAATATTAGAACATCGAAGAACATCATCTTTCAAATTTCTTGATACTTTAGTCTATAAAATTCTTGAAGATACCAATGATAATAGATATAACACTGCAATAATAACATTATTAAATATTGGAAAATGTTTCAGATAAACTTGAACCTGTTAACTCTGTTGTACACAAAGTGAAGGGGATTAAGTTCAACTGTCCTCGAAGTTGCGTTGAATCGAGTGCTTCTGTGAATTTTGCTTCTGCGTAAGTTTTTTTATTACACTAACAAACACGCTAAAAAGCGTGTCATTTTATTTATAACTTACCAGTAAGTTAACATCGCTTCACAATATTTAGATTTCCACGTTAGATTTCCAAACTCTTTTGTTTTTAATACTGAAACTACAAGTAGTATAATTATAAGAGATTTTGCTAAAATAGAGAGATGAGACCAAATGTAGAACCTATGCCTCAGACATACGTTTATTCATAAGGCAGGCCAGACCTCAATACCTCTTCCCGCCTTTGCTCTATAGCGATAAATTACTATTGAAGCTGGAATCAGCTCCGATTGGAATAGGCAAATAAAGTTGAAAATGAATGATATTTCTGTAGTGTGGAATCTATAGAGAAATGCTAGTATCCATCTATTTTCTTTTTGCCAGTATTTCTATCAGTATTGCGATCAATATATTTGAGTTCCTCCACTTTTAGCTTAATGGAATAGATAAGACCCGAAACAATATGTATTTTTGTGACTCTGAAACCGCGTGAAAAAAAATGTTACTGAGCAAATTGTCAATAAATTGTTTCATTTCTTGAATACCTAGAATTTCTATGACAATTTTGTAGTTAACAATTGGCAGTTTAACAATTGGCAGGCGCTCATATTTCGTAAGATTAAGTGTTATACATTTCAATATAGGACTACATTGGGTGCAAATGAAGTCATCAATCTATATCTAGGATCTAACACTTGATTTTGAAATAAATTTGGATTTGCCGGAAGTGTGTGGGCTCTATTGTCTTCACATTAAAAATCATACTTCATTCTTTTCGCTTATTTTAGCCTTTATGTTTTCACAAATAATAAAGGAAAGGTCATCTACGATTTTCACTGGCTCCAAGACGAGGAAGGTCTGCTAACCGTGGTTGTTGTAGTCATTTTGTTTTCTTTCAATAGCGATTGTGAAATTTGCTGCATTTTTGCTACTACATTGTCTAAAGTCTTCTTCAAGTGCATTATTTATATCATTCTTCATACCTTCATATCATTCTATAAAATACGTAACAAATTGTGGTATCATGATTTTTTTCTTTTTCTCACGCCATCATGTTTTATATCTGTGGATTCTCTGACATGCATACAACCATTCGGTGATGAGCTTATATATGTAACTTATACTCCTACATTACATATAATAATTCTCTTTATCAAAGTCTACTGAAACTGTTACCTCAAGGTAAGGTCTTAGTAGTGTCTTCAGCTATTGCGTTGTGGTACTCAGTTAAATGATGTTTATTTGAGTTGATGTTGAAAATAGCAACTAGACGTTTCAACTTAAAATATAGAAATCTGAAATCGAATCTTGAAATTAATCATTAACTAAAACCTCATACATAATATATTTTTCTCTATAAAATAAAGCTGTATATATATATATCGGCCAGCGTTCCGGATTGGGTGCAAATACCGATTCAAGTAATAATAGGCCTAAAGATATTCTTCTTAACAATATGGGTTTATTCATTTTTATGTATATAAATGTTTCATCTGTTTTTATTGTTTCTATTGAAAAAGGATATCCTTCAACTATTTGAGTTCTTTAGGTATAGCATACACAAAATATCTATATGTTGCAAACCTATGGTAATATTTGAATTTCCATATCTTGAAAAACTGTGATTAGACGTCAAGATAGCTCTCCTACGTGACTTTGTTATGTAATCATGTATGCTGGTTTCTTCTTTGCTGGTCATATTAGAAAATGACATCTTTTGAGATAAGTGAGAATGACACTGCACAATACAGTTTTTCTTTCCTCTAAACTAACGTGTCTCTTTAAAACGCTTTTACTGCTGAAGCCGAAAATACATGTAACTTTTCCATATCAGGTATCAATTTGAGGAAATTCATAATTTTGGGGCAAACATTCTCGATACTTTGATTTTAAAGCCATTTACGTTTAAAATAAGATGTTTTAATCTTGTGTTTATAATAATTGTACTTAACATTAACATTTTAAATTCTTACCACTAATTTGCGTCTTTTGTGCGAGACTGGAAGTTCTACTTAATGACGAGATATTACATTTCTTCGTTATGGGAAACCGAATAAAGTTGCAACGGCAACATTTCGAAACTAACGAGTGTGGAAAAAGAACCACACCAAACTGCTGGCTACTTCTATACAACCTTGTGTATGTGCGCTTGTATAGGTTTATCAAGTTACCATAAGTCCATTAGTGCAGGAAGATTGGAACTTCCAACATATTTGCCGTTTTAAGACACGTGATCATTGCACAGCAATATAAGCGGGAAGCGTGTGGCCTTTTATTTCGTCTATGCTAAACAATTTATCAACATAAAGCAGGGCGAGAAAGTGCCAAAATATTTTAAACCAATTCAGTTATGTATGTGGAAGGGGAAGGGTTACTGCGACCACAAATAGCACTGCAATTACACCACTGATAAAGAAGGCTTATGAATTGACTTCACTTCAAAAGTTGTTAAAGGTAAATCATGTTATCCAAATATGTGTTGCAAGTCGTGTATTACAAATCTCAGGGAATGGTTACGCGGTAACAATAAATCAATGCCCTTCGCTGTGCCTATAATGTGGAGTGAATCATGTGACCACACACTATATTCTTACCTCTGTTTATGCAAAGCTCGAGGGACAACTTAAGGTAGAAACTCTGTGGATTACCCGGACATACCACCTGATAGACGACCTATCCCACATAATGATTAACTTCCACCCCGAGTGCCGCGAACAGAAGCATCAGTGTGTGATAGTGACTGGCAAAGTGATGATGATGATAGTGATAATTAGATAAATAATCGTAATTATACGTTGTTCGATGAACCACACTTCTTGTCCCAGGAGCCTTAAGCGATCTAGTGTGAGACCTGAGTTTGTGAAAAACACAATTAGAACTCCTTGCTTAACGATTACGAGCACGGAATCTACTTAAAAAGAGTGTTAAAGTTACCTCATACCGAAATATAGAGTCACCTTGTATCATTGTTTTTAACAGGTGTGGTAATGGTGTGTATTGTAGAGACGTGGAAGGAATAATGAAAGCATTGCGAACTTCTTGAAACAGAGATCAGTGGAGGTTTTTATTGGAAATTATGTTTGAAACGTGTGCTTCTCCATAACGGGAATTTTCACCCACCTATTCCAATTGATTACACCGTTGCCATGAAAGAATCCTCCGAAAATCTAAGGAATCAAACTGGAAAAAATACAATACTCGTAACATGTGTGGCATATTTGTGGTGATCTGAAAGTGGTCGGTCTGTTGTTAGGTTTGCAGCAAAGGTACACCAAGTACTGTTTTTTTACGCGAATGGAACAGTAGACCCAGGAATACACACTACATTCAAAGAAAGTGTCCCTCCTGTCCCTTTCTAATATCAAGTAAAAGAATGTGTAACAAGAACCACTTGTGGATTCCAAGAGAGTGTACTTACCACCTCTCATCATCTAGCTAGGGATAATGAAGAAGTTCGTGAAAGGATTGGACCCAGAGGGTTCAGGGTTTCAGTATATGAGGGGGAATTGTGAAAACCTATCTAATGCCAAGTTCAAAGAAGGGGCGTTGATTGGGCCTGAAATACGTACATTGATAAACAATCAGGAATTGAAAACTACATTGGTTGACGTTGAGAAGAGGGCATTTCTTTCTTTGGAAACAGTGTGTAGTAGCTTTGTTCGGAACCTTAAAATGAGAACTAGGAAAAAGTAGTGGTGGAACTACTGTCAAAGTACCAAGCGATGGTTGTAGCATGTCGCTCAAAGAACATTTCCCTCATAGCCATCTTGATTTCTTTCCTGTTAACCTTGGAGAAGTTTCGGAGCACGGTGTAAGATTTCACCTGATAATTCAGATCTTTGAGCAAAGATACAAAGGTAACTAGGAAGAAACTTCTAGCAGACTACTGTTAGAGTATTACGCAGGACACGATACCCCAAACCAAAAGAAAGACATTGTAATAGGGTATGTTGTGTTTTGTCAATGAATATTAAGAAGTATTTAACAGTAAGACTGAACGTTGAACAGTGGAAACACAGTGTAGATGACCATAGTTAATTTTCAGTGTACAATGAAAAACCATGTTTTGCTTTGAAATATTTATCGTTTTATTTTGTTTTACTGGTACCATAATGTGAATATTCTACAAAGTGTATAGACACTGACTTCAAGTAGGAATCCTGATTATATTTTGTTGTACTTTTATAGTTGTATCTTGTAGGCACAGTCTTTCTTCATAGTTATTTAGTAATATACATTTTCAACAAATATTACAATACGCTTTGTAAATGTACTTCACTCCTTGTGAAAAATTAGACTAGATACAGATAAACGGATTTCAGGTTCAGATTCAGGAGGTCAAAATACATAGAAGGTACGTACTTCCATCCAGAAAAGAAATACAAAGTTTAATTTTGTTGTCTATTGATAATTGAAATGTTTACCCCAAACATTTAAATTAGGTCAAAGAATAGGGCGTAGTAATCACACTGCGAACTTCCACAATTTTTACAAGTATATAAGTCAAGGACAATATGGAGGTCAATATTAAAAGCGGTAGTAGAAATTCTGCATTCTTGTATTGGTAAAAGGATGAGGGTAGAAAGGAATCTATTTCGAAACAACACTGACTGCTTTTAATTGCCGTTTATATTAAGTGATGGACATTTTGAAACTCTAAATGATTGATTTCCATCCATTCTTTGAACAAATGATTAATGGAAGACACATAATGTATTGTTGATACTATGAATCACATAAAAGAAAACTTATCGCTTTTAATTCCATTCTCGGTCTATCGTTGTTAATATTGAAACCAAAATTATAGTTTTATCATTAATAGTTTCAGAAAAGAGATACGGTATCTGATTATATATATATATATATATATATATATATATTATACGTGGAAGTTCTTGAGAGGATAGCTACTTGATATCAATTAAGATATTAAAAACCAGAAATTACTTATTTCTACCATTTGTCGCTTCAATAAGGAATTTTGAGGATTGCAACCTATTTTTCAGACCTAAATCAATTTCAAAATACCGTTCTTCGCTATCTCTTCCCGATTTTGGAATATGGGGAAGAACCGATAAAAACTGAAAGTAATTAATTTCTACATTCTTGGTTTGGTGAGAGTTACCGGATTATGCAAAAATATATTTTTGGGTACCTCAGTATATTGAAAAACAGCTTGCCTAAATCTCATACCATGTTTTTTATGATAACTATGTACAGTCTAACGGACGGAAGAACATACAAACGGATATTACTATTCTATAAATATTCTGATACTATTTATAAGCATAGTTTGAAGGACTAATAGTTTTACCTGTAACAGAAAATCAGGTATCATTTAGATCATAGAAATGAAAAACCATTCAATATATTTCCTCATTTTTCATAACCTCACTAACCTAACCCTACTAAATATGAAAGATTTATCAACTGTATCACTTGGTTATATATAAAATAACTTCCACAACTATATAATTTAAGAAGTTGCTATAAATATGAAATGGTGTGTTTTGATGTAACAACCAATGTGAAACAAAAGAAAAGACTACTTAAACTTGATTTCTGTACTGGATCCTTTCAAATCATAGTAAGAGCTCAGCACCTACTGCATATTAATTCTATATTCATTTGGATTTGAATCTTGTAAGTGCCACGAAAGTTGAAAGCAAATATAATTAAGCATTCACATCAAATTAACTTATTATTATTAATACGTTTAAGCTATAGCAGTTTTCAAAACATTTTGCGCTTTTTTAGTATCTTATGAACTATGTAAATGTTCATTTACTCACTATCTATAGCTGTTAAATGGCTAGTCGATATCACGGTACTGCGTTCTAGTCATACGTGTATTCGATATATTTCATTCTCAAAATATTAATATTTTATCTTATTCCTCTACAACAAATTAGACCTACCCGTTTTGATTGTTGGAGAACTTAATGAGTGGGTGCCAGCGCGTCTAAATAATTCTTTCTAACATATTACAGAATTACTTAAAAAAATTTAGATCTTTCTCAAGAACAGAGTATCTAGTTTACCCAACGTTCTACTTGACCCAGCGTTTATCCATACTAATTTCCAGACAAGGAGAGCGCATCAAAATCATTGTACCCTTGGCGATTGAAGGTCTTGCTTTCTCCAATATATTTCATCATCCAAACTTCCATTTATAGCATGCTGCCTAACCAAATATTTGTAGATTAAGTAAGCTTAATACCTCTGATGACTTCTGTGCATATATTGATATAAAGCTACCAAACGCAGCTGCCATAGGCGCTTTCGTGGCTGAGTTTAAGAATTTTATGGTTAATTGCGAATTACAACAACCTCAGTAACGTTTTTTTTAATATTAAATTTTACGATGTCAGCTTAGGTCAAATCCGTAAAGCAATCAATTTCAAATATTATTTGCCACCCTCAGTGGCTGCAGTCGTTGAATATTATGTGTTAACGGAATCTCTCAATAAGTAAATTATGTCAATATAAAAAATAGGTCTAAAATTGAAGTAAATTCTGTTGACTAACCTTGAAGGATGACTACATTTCAACCCTGCCTCTCTTCTCTATTTGCAACTCTGCACACTATACTTCCAAATCGTTTTCATGCTCTACCGTTTATATTTATTTAGGGCTATTTTATACTATTACAATATTTTCTTTACCTATCATGATTTTACTCAGCAATATGCGCATTATGGAACATATCAACAAATACGAGTTATTATATGTTGCGACATTGCACGAATCGCATAACACTTAGCATATATTTTCCAGTTATTTCATTTTACACGCTCCGGTAATATCATCACATCTTGGCTGCATGGGCCTCAGATCCATCAAATCAAGAATGACACAATATGAAGATATATTCTTTTGCAATCACGAATTTCGTTTGGATACTCTTAGAGTTTATCATTAAAAAGCTCATGGTGTGGTTTCTGAAGTCACATTTCTGAATCAGTTCGCTTCTCCAATTACATTACAAAGAATGATTCATCTTTGAAGGTGGATTCTAACAGATTTCTTTTATAGTCAGCACTTTGCCTATACATACTTTTATTTAGAGAAATCTTGTGAGATAAATTGGACGGACTCAATGTAAAAAGCAACAAGTCATTTTTATTCATTTTCCAGGAAGCCAAAAAATTAATTTAGGTATAGTAAAAACACCTAAGGAAAATAATTTTAAAGCCTTAATTTTTTACAATATGTTTCGTTATAAATACTTTGAAGTTACAAATTGGAATTTTACTCTAACCAATATTATTAACGACAATATGTTATGAGACATATCAATATATATAAGTGAACTTCAAGGAATATGGTAAAGAAAGGAACAAGTCATCATCATAATCAGTTATAGTTGTTGTGTTTCTAATAGAACACTGTAGAACTGTTGTGTTAAACTACACAAATGTTTACATTGGTACATACTTTGATTTACTAAGTGTCCAAATAACCCATAATATTGCTAGAACGTTTTCAGCAATATTACATCGTATCCCTGAAATTTCACTATTTAAAAATAAAGATTGGGAAACTGTAACACACGTAGTTCACAACACTATTCAACCTTTTTTATAAGACTTTGTCTCATCGCATCACCACCATCGGTTGTTAAACATTAAAAAGACAAAAAGGAATTTTAACACACGCGGCTGGGACGACTTAGCAATACAACTTGAAAATCTCTGATACTCGTTGAGGTTTTCAACTTTTTATTCCTCACCCTGTGTTAAATTTCTGCGTGTGTTAAAATTCCTTTTTCTTTATAATGTTTAGCAACCGATGTTGGTGATGCGATTAGATGATGTCTTATATTTAACAATAAAAAGTTTCTTAAATATTATATTATTGGAATATAAAATAGTTTCTAATCTTATATACTTTTTGAAATTTAAAAAATATAATGAAAGCTGTGAAGTTATTAATATGTTTTTACTATTCATTTAATGGAAAATATACTTTCTAACTATGAAATTCTTGTAAAGTACAAAAACTATTAGTCATGTTTCGCTTTAGAAATGACTATATGGTTAAGTATGCCTGCGAGCACACCGACCAAGAATATATTTACAAAAGAACTCCCTCCGTTTATATTATAATTAGAAGTAATATGATGACACTGTAAGGAGATAGGTACAAACTTTGCCTCACCAAATGTATCTAATCATCATCTTTAGAATCAAGCAGTGGATCTTGCACGTTGGTTTCATTCGGTAAACCTGTGTAGAAGTTATGAAGTATTGGTGGAATATAAGGCAATAGAGATTGCAAATCTATCTTTTTCTCTGCTGAGATTGGCAATAATGAACTGTAACACACACGAGGTTCCAAAGTGAATTTCATTATGCGTTGACGAGAAAGGCCCATAACACAAAATTTGTCATCAATAAATGATGTTTTATAATGTAGCTTTAGTGGTTCATTACAAAAATAACAGAGCCATTTGACAGACTACCATATAAAGTTTGCTCCCTCATTGTTTGAGTTTCATCTGTAGCTGTTTTTCCCGTGTGGAGAAATCAAGTAAATTGTCTTGGGTCATTTCAATTACTTCAAAAGAACTTTTCTTGGAAACAACTCTTATTAACTGTGTCCAGTCATGATTATGAAAATGGAAATTTGGTGTCGTTTTCTAAGTTTTCCGATCTTCCCATGGTTAAAACCACACTCAGTCCCGCTATGTCCTGACACCAGAAACCTGGTAGATACGGGATTGTTTCTTCAGTACTATTTCTGTTTAACATTAGACAAAATGTCTTTATTTTATTTTTGTTAATTTTTTTTTTACATATTTCCGGGCATTACCGAAACCTAAAGCCAGACACGTACGAAAGAGATGTCCCTCTGTAATCATACTATCCAGGGAGAGTGAGAAAGAACGAAATGGGAAGGGAAGCAAGCTGTCTGGTACAAGTATGCCAGACCATCCTGGCATTTGCCTGCTGCAAGTGAGAAAAATCGAACAAAATATTACTGGCAATGGCTGGCCTGAAACGAATGTTACAACTTTATATTCGAATGTTCCCTTCAGTAACCGAACTGAGGATTTTCATTCAGCTAAGGTATGCGGGGCTACTAAACAGTAAAACAATTATTGAGCATGTTAATGAAATGAAGAACATTGTGGGTGGGAAAAATAACCAAAACTTAAGTCAATCTCTGCCACCATAGTATTTCTCCATAGATTGCAAATGCATAGATTAGTTTGTAAAATGTGTCTGATGACAAAATATTTATATAACTATTCGTTTGATCTTTATGTACAGTATACTGATATTATAATTTCGACTAACCATTAATAGAATTGGTTTTCCTAATTATACTAATGAAACATTCAATAATTCGCTTTATGAAAACAAAATATTCACCTTTAAGACAGATACATAACTATTATCAATACATTTATATTTGTATCAGTTTCGACAAATAACGGCATTGTGTAAAGCTTTAATGTATATTTTAAATGTAAACTCACTATGATATGTTTTATAGTTCTGCAGATGAAGCAAAAATGGGTGATTACTGTCATACGACAGCAATTGTGAAATTTGCCAAGGAGAAGAGACTCTTAAAAGTTATACGTGATTTCTTAGATATAGCAGGTAAACACATTTTAATTTACATTTATTTTCCAAATGTTTGCATGGTCCAATGCTACAGTTTTTTGAAATTTCTATGGTATTACTTCTAACACTTACCCGTACTCGTAATGGGTTTGTAAATCCTTGTCATTTCTGGACTACTATTTCTATACATTTCATATATTCTTTATTCGTAGAGAAGCCAGGGACGTGAATCACCTAGTCTTTTTACGATAACTAAGGTAGGGAGCAATAATAATGTATATATTTACTATTGGATTTTTAGCTTGAATCAATTGAAGTTTAAGTCGATCAATCATCAGTGCAACAGAAACTAAACATCTCCCACTATTAACTGTATGTTTGCTTTCTTTAAATCTTCTTTTCTCTTTGATTATTTTAAAACTAAATTTATTCTCTTTTACTATTACTATTTTCGTTTCCTAAAGAATCACGACCAAAATTACTTGGAAATTATACTTTCAGTTACTAATCGAGATTTCTTCGTTCCATTAGAGTTAACACCTCCAACATTCTCTGTTGGATTGATTGCGTTCAAAGTCCCTATTGAATGATTGCGTATAAAAGGATAACAGGTACTAGGGTAGGACGTATTCATTTCCAGAGCCAATCAGTCTGCAGGTGCACTATCAATCCCCATGCAATTAATTGTGCAGGTACCAGAGATTTAAAAATCTAAAACGTTTTAGGGAAGGTTAAGTAGGTACATTGTATTTACAAATGCCTTAATAGCGTTTTCGTAGTGATACGAGCTCTTATTTCGTTTGTAATGGTTATACCACTAAGGCTATACTAGCAAGCAAAACACAGCTCCTTTTCACTGAGTAGAAATAATGAAAAGTAGAAAAATAAGAATTGATAGAGTACTCCTTTATATACTGCACACTTACACATTTTAACTGCTCTCAGATGCCATGGTTTGATATTAGTAAACCTGTACTGGTAAATATAAAATACAGCTTTACTATATTGTATTAATATAAACCGCCAGCAGAAATTACCTACGTATTATCTGATACGGCTTTTCTAGTATGAAATAACTATTTTTTAACGTAAATTTAACATTTGAATGAAGAGCTCTACTCTATCTGCACAGGTTTGTTTGCAAAACCGATACATATATTCGCACTTGACACTACCTATATTCTCCCATACGGTAATTAGCATAATGCTATTTCTATATTATGGAATATTTATGAAGCAAAGATATTAACTTTTCCTTCATGTAATCAATTTTCAAACCATAATGATTGCATTCAGCTCACAAGTGAAGATATTACATAATCAAATTTGCTCGAATAACATGCAGTAAAGAGAGCACATGTAATCCTGTACCTTAAATGTTAATAATCAAACATTAATAGTATATACGTTTGTCACTAGCCAATCACTGCACTATTCGCTTTACCATCCACTGCAAGAAACAAACACATTTGCTTCTTGGAAAAGGAGAGGAGGTATGAAAGTTTATTTAGCATTCGAAATACGCAGGTTTCATTTAATTTATGTCTTGTTTGTTCATTTAGTTGAAGGAAGGAAAGGAAACCACGAAGAAAAATTTCACTGTAACCGTGGCTTTTACGTGACGAGCATTGCACGTAAGATGTAAATGAAAAGGAAATGAAATCTTTAAGTTTTACGTCCAACGTATATGCCGGTTAGGCTAAAGGAGACGGTGAATATGAGAAATGAGTGAAATGGTGGAATGAAGAAAGTGGGAGGAAACAGGAGTACCCCGAGAAAACCCCGAGCACGGTATTTGTCCACCACAAAGTTCGCACGGCGCTAGCTAGGATCGAACCAGGAACCCCAAGCATCGGAGGTGAACGCTCTACCACTGAGCCACCGCGCCCCTACGTAAGATGTGTATGTTACCTGTCGGAAGCATACATTTTAAATTAATCTATTCGAAAGTATATAAAAAATACTTTCATTTATTACAGTGTGTGATTATGGTTATTTTGTAGTTTTATAAGTCAATTGAAGCTTACTATTGCGTAATTCACAAGAATATTTTATTGCAGAATTACCCATGAGAAAGGGTCTGAACTTCAAATTTCCTTCACAGTTATGAAGTTCTCAGTATCCACAACTTTCTGGAATTCTTAATCTTCCACTGAAAAAACAATTTTTGAATATTGATAACTAAACTGAGTTTCCTTTCTACCACTGGAAACATGGCTTTCTACCACAGGACTAATCTCAAAATCTCGCCATTCTTCGCTACCCATCCATGCAAAGAGCGCATTTTACGGACCGAATTTTATTGCCCATCTAAATAAATACCAATGTAGTAGACCAGTCTACCCCGACGATAAGGCAGATCAAGTTTCTGAAGGAGAAATACTCACCCACGTATGGATGAAACATCACGAAAGGATGTATCAGTTGATCGTAGTAATAACATGGTCCACGATGACATATCGTGGACCTCGAAAGAGACTCAAAAAACCACAATTGATGGGAATATACAATAGCTTACTAGTGATTGTGGTAGCGTATAAAATCTCGGTGCCGTTGAATACGAAACATAACTTACTTTTAGTTTAACTTTCCAAATTAATGGTAACGGCTTGTGAGGCATCGGAATATACTAAATGATAATATATTAATGTCACGCAGATCACTGGCGAATGAGTACGTATCACCTTTAAAATGTACAAAAATAGTGCTCTCCTGTGGATGAGATATACTTATTCTCTTTAACATTTGGTGAGATCGTTTCCATACATTTGTGCAATGTTTACAATGTTTTCCAACGCCTTATTTTGGTCTCTTCGTGTAATATTTAAGTATAATTTTAGTTTTACAATTATTGGTCTTAATTAATTTAATTCTCCTGTTAAACAAGGAGTAGTAAGTGGTTTTATCTACAAAGATAATGTCAATGCTTTTTTGCTAAACTATTTGCTCTCATAGCATAAGGCAGTCTTCTAAATCATGCATGTCGTCCTTTTTTCACAGAATGGGCTACATATACCTATCATCTATCGTAGTGTTGTATGTTAAAAAAAAAAAGTCAAACAAATGTTATAAATGTTCAAGTGTTGGTAACACTGATAAATTGGTAACTATGCCATCTAGTGACTGTTTTGAACGTGAAATTCTGTAGATACGGTTTACGTCAGAATTCAGGGAAAATTGAAACTGGTCGGACCTTTTGACCAAGTGTTGTTAAAGTTTTAAAAATGGTCTATAATATTCATCCGTTGATAATTAATTATTGTGATTTCTGGAAATAACATAGTGTTAAACATCTAAAATTGGGTGAGTTTGTTCTATGATTTTGCTATTTGGAGATAATTATATCTTTAGAATCTGTTATTGACCGTTATTCAATTAATTTGACTACTGTAACCTGAAGGTTAAATTGCTTAACACTCAACTGGTAAATTCAGCTTTTGTCTTAAAATTTAATATATATATATATTTCTAAATTTCGATATTTCATGAGCCAAAAATTAATATTAGAAATTGTTATAAATATTAATTCTAGAAATTTCATGAATTATAGTTTGAGCTCTTGGGGTAGTTGACTACTGGAACCATTATTGAATGTTACATTTTTTGAAAGTTGTTGTTCCTGTTTCTTATTCAATTCGAAAATAATAATTATTTACATTAAATTCATAATCTTCTTATTTAACCTAATTGATTATAGATATTTGAACACTCGTTACTATTTTTGGTACGTGGAACTGAGAAGTGAAATTAACAAATTTAATACCGTATATGCAGATTAATAGAGTATATTAAAAGTTGAGTGCTTATAGATGCTTATATACTTATTTAAACGATTTAATTCTGATTACTCTCTACTACAATTTTTGTGGGTGGCGTATTGTGACCCTGACCAGTGACGATGCGATATTACTGTTTCAATTCTTTATCCTTTTTATAAAACGCACGTTGCACATGATTTTCCCTGAATTCTCACCTGCCAGAAAGTTGCATTTGTTGAAAATTAAAATTTTGTCTATGGTTGTAGTTATTTGATATGTTAGAAATTGTGAATGGTAGGATAATCTAAGTAGGGAGTATCAGTGTGGAACTACGACTCACCATATTAGATTTATAGGTTTTGACTAGAAATATTACTAATCAAAAGCGATCCATTTTGTCATAAGTTGTATCTTATAACTTATTATATTATCTAAATTGTAAGAATGCAGGTTAACCGAGATTATCCGATTAGGCAGCAATTACATTTAAATTCTTTCCCAAATGGCGATGGAGGGATAGTGGAACCTTATAATCCCCTTGATTGGGATTTATCATTTCTTGAAAATAGAGGAAATGTTTCCATAAACGCTACCTTACATAGCACAAACCCATTTTTATCTTCGACTTCGTATCAAGAAATACGAAGAGAAAGACATTCGTCCTTGACTGATAATCCCAATAGATTACGTGTCGTTGATAACCATTTGGTTGGTCAAGGTCAGTTACCTGTGCAAACAGGTGTTCAGGGCGATTACTCAAACCCGTTCCTCGATACTCACGAAGAAAAAGAAAGCAAAGGTGCTTTTGTTCCACCAGCTGGTTGTGCTGGATTAACTTTACGTACAAGTCTTTCAAAGGTGACTCAGTCAGCTGCAAATGTTAGCTTTTTAGAAGCAATAAAAAGTATTCCACAGTGTGATGGTTCACGTTATGAAGAATTATTTAAATTTTTGAAGGCAATATATTATATTAAATCCACTGAGTTATATCCCGACGAGGCCTTATATTTTTCTGCTCTATCTCGGACTTCGGGTAAGTTGCATTCGAAGTTGATAAGTGAGTTTACAACAACAAACGATTGGTTGGTTGTTTGTGTTCATATACTTAATGAAATGGTTTCGGTGCTGGGTAAACGAGAATTACGAAATAAGTTTATTGATCGGCTACAATATCCTAATGAAAGTGCTTCTGAATATATTAGGGAAATACGCCTTTGTTATGAGTTGCTGGAGGGTAAATGTGCAACGGATAATATAGCTATTCTTCGGCAAGTTTATTATGGTTTAAATCCGCAACTTAGGTACGATCTATTTCGCGATAAAGAACCGGAAAGTTGGCAAACATTATTGAGTGCAGTAAATCAATATGAACTTTACAAAAACGATTTGTTGGTTTATAAAGGACTGACATCCACTTCGAGTGTTAAAGAAAAGAGGCAGTTACAGTGCTATGTTTGTGGTGGTGCGCATTCGTATAAATATTGTAATGTAAGGCGGACAGTTGGCGTGAAAACAAACATGGGCGTGAGTGATCGGCATCGCTCCTCTACTCGTAATGTACATTCCTCAAATCAATCCCGGCCTACTAATAGTGATCTGATGTGTGAAACTGGTTCTGTTAATAGTGGTCGTGGGGAAGGAACTTCTACTATAAACTGTTCTACCAAAATAAAAACTTCAAAAAAGGGGCAATTTATGTCTGAGCATAACACGGAAAAACAACGTAATATGATATGTATGGGGCGCACGAAGGTGAAATCCCGGTGTGATTCAAGTGTTGAGGAATTTATGAAACCTTCAAGTTCTGAAATTAATAAACAGTATCCAGATACCTCTTTACGTCTAAAACATATCGTTGCTGTTTTTGTTCAGGCTTTTGTTATGGGACAAAAATATTACGGTGGTTTAGATAGCTGCAGTACTATTTCAATGGTAAATAAAGAGCAATTTGAACGTTGGAACTCATGCATAACAAAACCTATAACTGTGAAAAGTGAAACTTTTACTGGTGTTGGTGTGGATAATAAAACTTTGACATTAAATTCATATGTGGTGTTACCTATAACTTTCCGTAGAAGGGTCTATAATTTGAAGTTTTTTCTTGTGCCTAATTTGAGTCCAGTTTTTATTGTGGGCATAAGGGAACTTAAGCAAATTCAGGCAAACTTGGATTTGGTTGCTAACAAACTGTGGTTGAAATTAGAAGGACAATTTGCGCCTTTAACTTATTCGCCGGTAGATTCAATGAGAGGTGGGGGGTCAGAAATTTCTCCTACTTATCCAAGGAAAGACAACGATGATGCTGGTGATTGTTTTGGTTTTTCCAGCCAATTTCCGAAGGGGTCCTTGTCCAGATGGTTTATTGGAGAATCAACATCCAATGTGAGTGGCCCAATGAGTAGCAGAGTTGCCAACTGTACGGAAGGAAAAGTACCAAATTCTTTACTGCAGAGCGGTCTTGGGGAGAATAGCTGTACAAATCCTCTGATGGTAGATCCAGTATTTTTGGAACAAGACAATACATTGCAAGGGTATGTAGATGAACTTGTTAATAATTATTCTGACGTGTTTTGTAAGAAAATAGGGAAGGTGAAAGGTGTTGAATATCAAATACGTGTTGATAATGAAACACCAATTAGGAAAAAGGCGTATCCATTAAGTAAACAAGATCAGAAGCATATGGATATTATTCTAGATGAATTGTTAAAAGAGGGCGTGATTGAAAAATCAGATAGTGAATGGTGTTTTCCAAGTTTTTTGGTTAATAATAAATCGGGGGACAAAAGATTAATAGTTAATTATCAGGATTTAAATTCCCGGTTATATTTAAATCCTCAATATACTCCTAGGATGGAGGATATATTGGCTGAGATATCTAAAGGTAAAATAAGATCAAATCTTGATGTCCGGAGGGCGTATCTACAAATTCCTCTCACTGAAAATTCTAGCAAATACACTGCTTTCATGACTCATAGGGGGCTGTTTCAGTGGCGTGTTTTGCCATTTGGTTTGGCAGCAGGTTCCCATATGTTATCAAAAATTATGACAGAAATATTGTATCCAATAAAACATTTAGGAATTGAGTGGTTCTTCGATGATATAATAATTTTTCAAGATACTATAGAGGAACATAAGCGTGTATTAGAATTGGTATTGCAGAAATTCAGAGAAGCAGGGATAACGTTATCTTTAAGTAAGTCAACCTTATTTCAGACTAAAGTATCATACCTTGGATACATTATTGACGGAAATGATTTGTATCTAGATCCCTCTAGACTTGAAATTATTAAAAATTTGCCTCCCCCCAAAAATCGAAGAGGTTTGTTAGCTTTAACAGCGTTTTTGCAATATTATTCCAAATTTATTCCACATTTTCAGGAAGTTCTGGAACCCATTAACCGATTAAGGTCAGCAAAAGTTGAGTTTGTATGGGGTCCTGAGCAGCAAGCGGCACTTGATAAATTAAAAGATTTATTCGAGACTCATATTGTATTATGTTTACCTAATTTAAATGGTAAGTTTGTAATTAGTTCAGATGCATCAACAAAATCCTTAGGGGGATGTCTCGAAGAATATGATAGTAATGGGGTGTTACGGCCTATTGCTTATTTTAGTCGAAAACTTCGTCCTTATGATTTAAATAAGCCTATATATTTATTGGAATTAATGGCCTTGGTTGAATGTATGGAACGTTTTAAAACATATTTACATAATAAATTCGAGGTACGAGTTGATCACCAAGGATTAGCATATGCCATACGAAATTTAAAGAAAGTAAAAATCTATGGAAGCTTATTATATCGGCTGTTAGGGTTTGATTTTGAAGTCAAACATGTACCTAGTGTGTTAAACACGCCTTCAGATTTTATTTCCAGGGTCCATGACACGCAGATGTTCGAGTCAGTTGATTTAGAACCTACTTGGAAAGATGAGGTAACAAATATGTGTAAAATTAACTTGTGGTTAATGCCATTTGCGTCTCAGGCTGTGTTTACACACCAAAGAAGGGATGAAGAGTTGATGAAAATAATTGAACAATTAGAAAATAATGTAAACGTAGATGGATATAAATTGGTAAAAGGGATATTATGTAAAAAGACGAAAGCTATTAAAAATCCCTTTAAAATTTGTATTCCTAAGAGTTTGATAACATCTATAATTGATTATTATCATAATAATATATTACCGGGTGCTCATGCTGGAACGCAGAGAAGTATCTCTAAAATCTGTGCAAGATACACGTGGAATGGAATAATTAGGGACATTAGGGATTATGTTTCACGGTGCAAGGAATGCCAAATAAATAAAAGTACTAATAGACAGTCTATGGGACAACTCATTTCTCAATATGAGAAAATTCCGAACGCCCTTTGGTATTTTGATGTATGTGGGCCACTATGTGAATCAAAATCTGGTAAATACTGTCTCATTGTTGTTGATTCTTGTACTAAATTTATGTGGTTAGAACCTTTTAGAACTTTAAATGCTAAAACTGTACGAGATAAGCTGTATAAAATTATGTGCCGATTCGGATTTCCCCATTCGGTTTCCCATGATAATTCAAGTCTCTTTGTTTCATCTTTATTTAAAGATTTTCTGTACGGACAAGGAATTAGGGATATTTGTATATCTCCGTACCACGCTGCTTCGAACGCATCGGAGCGTTATTTGCGTGTTTTGAAGGATTGTCTGAAAATTTATTTCCGGAATAAACAAACTAAGTGGGATCAGGGTATCCATGAAATTGAATTTTCTATAAACTCAGCAGAACATACTGAATCAAAATGTTCACCAATGGAGCTAGTGTATAATTATAATGTATGCGATCCCCTAGATGTGAAATGGGAAATTGATAACTATGAAATCAGACAAAAGGACAAAAATTTATGGGTAACAGCTTTAGAAAATTTGGAAAAAGCGTGGCACCGTAAGAAGAGAGAATATGACAGGAAAAGATCTCCTGTAACATATCAAGTTAATGATAAGGTTTTAATAAAGTCCCAATTTAAATCTAGTCTAGCTGATAAGGTGACTAAATCATTATGTCCTAGGTGGCTTGGCCCATTCCAGATTTTGAGATTACTTACAAAGAATACATTACAAGTTAGATCAATTGAGAATCCTAATGATGTAAGAAAAGTACACGTTTCAATGACAAAAATTTATCGTGAACCTAGATTATCTGTTAATAATTAAGATCAAACCAACTGTAAATTTCATTTCTGTGGATCAACTGTTTCTAGTCAGAATCTTGAATTAAGTAAATTAAATTAAACATAGAATTATACAAATAAACAACTTGGTCAACATATATTTTAAATATTGTATGTATGTGATGTTAATATATTTTTTGTATTCCAGGCCTGGAATGAATGTCGTGTGACTGTCCTTTACAATATGTACTTCGTGTATTCAATTTGGATTGTAACCTGTTTGCTGTACGCAAGTTTTGTTATCCTGGTAAATTATTCATTTTGATGTTGTTCTGAAACTACCCGAGCTGCTGTAATGTAAGTTATTGTTTTCATTTCAATTATAAAATTCTGTTATTACTTCAGGAAATTAATAATTATAATTATATTGAAGGACTCCTATTAATGGAAATTATTTAAAATTGGAAATATTAATTGTGGAAATCAGTATTTCGATCTTATTGGAATTGTTATTATAAATTATTTTCGATTATTTACTCATGACCTTATATTACTAATACGGGGATATGCTAGGTCGGGCGAGTCAGATGGATGCATGCTAATTGAATGAGACTTTGGGGGAAAATATTTTTTTTTTGCTTTTAGTTTTTACTTTTATTTGGTGGTGTATGAGAGAATGAGTCTGGTATTAGTAGTTGGTGGTGGAGTAGGTGTTGATATTCTAACCAAATTGACACAAGACTGCTATAATCAAAATAATTTATAAAATAAAAGTACTACTTTTATTTTATGGGGGCCTCTCGATGTTGTTGTATGTTAAAAAAAAAAAAAGTCAAACAAATGTTATAAATGTTCAAGTGTTGGTAACACTGATAAATTGGTAACTATGCCATCTAGTGACTGTTTTGAACGTGAAATTCTGTAGATACGGTTTACGTCAGAATTCAGGGAAAATTGAAACTGGTCGGACCTTTTGACCAAGTGTTGTTAAAGTTTTAAAAATGGTCTATAATATTCATCCGTTGATAATTAATTATTGTGATTTCTGGAAATAACATAGTGTTAAACATCTAAAATTGGGTGAGTTTGTTCTATGATTTTGCTATTTGGAGATAATTATATCTTTAGAATCTGTTATTGACCGTTATTCAATTAATTTGACTACTGTAACCTGAAGGTTAAATTGCTTAACACTCAACTGGTAAATTCAGCTTTTGTCTTAAAATTTAATATATATATATATTTCTAAATTTCGATATTTCATGAGCCAAAAATTAATATTAGAAATTGTTATAAATATTAATTCTAGAAATTTCATGAATTATAGTTTGAGCTCTTGGGGTAGTTGACTACTGGAACCATTATTGAATGTTACATTTTTTGAAAGTTGTTGTTCCTGTTTCTTATTCAATTCGAAAATAATAATTATTTACATTAAATTCATAATCTTCTTATTTAACCTAATTGATTATAGATATTTGAACACTCGTTACTATTTTTGGTACGTGGAACTGAGAAGTGAAATTAACAAATTTAATACCGTATATGCAGATTAATAGAGTATATTAAAAGTTGAGTGCTTATAGATGCTTATATACTTATTTAAACGATTTAATTCTGATTACTCTCTACTACAATTTTTGGGGGTGGCGTATTGTGACCCTGACCAGTGACGATGCGATATTACTGTTTCAATTCTTTATCCTTTTTATAAAACGCACGTTACAGTAGTCATTTACTATTTAAGGAAATTGGTGGTCTGTGAAATGAACGTGTCTTCATCACATCAAATTAGTTAATTTTCATGTCTACTTGGTTTCTCATAAAACAAGTGTGAGGCAATATTTCTTCAACCAATTTAGCAAATGTTTATTTTAATAGATCCAGAACCTGAATTTTAGCATAGTTCTACATCCTATTCACCAGATCTCATCTTTCACTCTTCATTTTTCAGTTTATCTTCATATAATACTTGTAGTAGACACATAGAGTTTAGATGTTGTATGGTGCCAAGTTTCACACACCATCTCCGCCATTAGTTTTACATATTCTACTCTTCCCGCAGATTGGGCCACATTTATGTCAGTAGCTTACTTATTTATCAAGTAAAGCTCGAACCTGTTACCTTAGCGATCCTTACATTGCCATTATGAGAATATACATATATACAAGTTTCCAAATTTTTGAGAAGTACTTCACTTTGGTACTTTGATACATCTATTCTTAGCCTGAGTACCAATCTTTAATGGGGAGAAAAGGTTAATAAGTTTCCATTTAAAATCACCCAGTCAAACCAGAGATAAATATTTTTGCGACAAACTAAGATTTCCCACACTAAGTAAACCCCACTGTATTCAGTAGATCAAGGCATATAGTATGCGTTTTACATATTATTCGAGCCTTTTAAACTAATACGTGCGAGAAGAGTTACCTAGCCACCTAGTTCGGCTCAAAATCTAAACACACAATGCCACATTTCTATAAATAATGAATATATGGAGTCTTTGTTCGGAGCAACTTTGTCTCTACTCATAACATCGGACAGTCAAGGACGGTAAAAATATCTAAGGAACGATTTGCAGTTAAACATACTATAATTAGTTCTCTTCCGCGTAATTATGGTCAAATTTATGAAGCTTTATAAGTATTTTCCCAAACTGCTCAGTATATTAAACAATATGTGCAACATTTAAGTTTAAGAAGTAAATGAGTATTCTTTAAGCTTTATTTCTCCATTGTTACGTGTAAATGCTAAGGCTTACACACAAATACCTTCACAATCGATTTAGTGGATAAATCTATTCAATTTAAATTAGTTGATAATCTATCGGTAGCGACACTTTATCATTAAAAAATATATTAATTACGTTGCTACTCTCCCTCACGGTTTTTTTTAATAAATATCGAGAAATGTATAACTTATGGAAGGATTTCACGGATAGTACTCTAATAATGCGTAAACAGCCCAACTATATCTTCATGCAGAATCACCAACCCTTTAGTTTTTTTATGTGTTGACTTAAAAATCTGAACATGATATCTAAGATTCATATGAGTTGCTACGTTTCATCTAAAACAAAAATGCAGAACATGCTTTAATTCTTGTTGTATTTATGTACATATCATGGGACTTACTCTTCCATTCCCGTTGATAATTTATCATGTGATGCCTGTAAAGCTTCTGGCAAGTAACCATTAGTTTTCGTTTTAAATTTCTCCACGTATTTGGATTTAACGGTATTTTCGATATATGCTTCACGGACTATATTACCAAAGGACAACTAAGTTAAAAATGAGTTGTAGCTTAAGCTTTGGCAATACTTTGTACTTGAATACTTAAACATGGCATTATATAAAAAGTTTATTTACTCTCTTGATTATACCTATCATATAAGCAGAGCATATCAAACTCGCTTGTTATAATACTTACTACGCTTCCATTTTGATCGAGAATTACATGCATTATGGTGCAAACATCATCTTCACAATAGAAGACCTTCGGAATTCTTAGGAAAATGCCAATATATTTCTTGAACAATAGTAATTAAATAAATAAAAACCAAAGCTGGCATATACATTCATACCGAATTCCGTGCTACATACAGCGCATACTATGCCGATATTAATTATGAGATAATTGCAAACACAATACACAGTCTTATAATACGGCAGAATGACCGACAAAATGCTCTTTGCCCGCTTGTGACATTGCTTAATCTATTAATACCCATAAAGTTTTTTATAGCCAATCTTTGTTCCTTATCTAATATAATATGATGTTACGTATGTACACCATCAACTGGGTCCACTACGTGATGTAATTAAAATATTGCGTAGCAATCCAGGTAACTAATTCTGATAAGAAGCATACATACAAAACTTGCTTAGTATATCAACTAGAAGAAGAGTGTGTTTCGAATTACTGTAAAAGAGGCACGTTATTCATCCGTTGTGGTCAAATATCTTTCAGACCGGCTTTTAATATTGAAATTCTAGGCGCTGTTAAAAGGTAAGTGTCGTAATTCCACCGTTAC
Organism: Thermobia domestica; assembly: GCF_964235325.1. Classification (NCBI taxonomy): domain Eukaryota; kingdom Metazoa; phylum Arthropoda; class Insecta; order Zygentoma; family Lepismatidae; genus Thermobia; species Thermobia domestica. Next base: position 76,915,247 of record NC_137458.1, read on the forward strand.
TTACAAGGTTCGTTAACAATATTTCAAAAATCATTTTAATTCGAGGTTTCGGGATAGGATGTTGAAAATAGGAGTGCGGTAAGCAAACGATTCAGCAAAGGAGGAAACATTACAAAATGATACTTTTTTGGAAATAAAATGAAATTAAATAACGAGTCAAATGAATTGAACAGTCAACAAAAGTAATTTCACAGTATTTAAATGACGTATAGAATTCTATCAGGAACGTGAATTTGAGCAGTAACTTTGTACTACATCGTCATTCCTAACATTTATGAAAAGCAGTAGATTGCAATGCAAAGAACTTCACCGGCAATCGAAAAGTTGCCTCAGTCACCAGATTTGTTACCAATCGAAATCTTGTAAGATGACCTTGCTAGAAGAATAAGTATATGTCAACCTATTCTGAAAGTCCCTGGGTGGTTCTTTAAATCTAACAAAGGAAACATTAAACACATTAATATATCAAATGAATGAAATATGAAAAGCTTTTATCAAGGTTAAGGATTAGCATTTTGAGTGATTGCAAACATACTCAGTTGGTCTCAGTGGAAATAGGACATTACCTGTTAATTTATCTGTATGAGGGATGGCACTTACCCTGGAGACCAAGTATAATAAACTGAATTTTGTATGATTACATGCGCTTTTTTGATAATTATGAAAGATCGGTAGTGTGCTCAGACATGTATGTATGTGTGCATGTGTGTGTGTGATTTTCTGTGTTTTACCTCATTTATGTTAACAGACTAGTTGGTATTTACATAATAACATTAGGAAGATTATATAAATAAAATATAAAATATTTAAATTGAATACTAAAATTATGATTTTCTATAACATATTTATTTCTAGTCTCACTTGGAGGCACCATTTCGTTTTTCATTGGAATCAGCTTTCTCAGTGTGGCAGAGTTTGCTTACCATTTTACTATAAGACCATTCTTTCTTCTCTATACACGGAAGAAGTAAAGTATAATCTTGGATAGATTATGGAATATTATATTATCTGATATCAAGGAAATGGAAAATATATGGGTGAACGATGGAAATTTTATGCGACTTGAGAGCCATAATATATGATATATATTGCACTTGAGAGACATAAACTATATGTGAAAGATTGCAATAGAAATAAGTGGTCTATATTTCAGTTCTGAGATGATTTAATGTATAGCTGTGGCAAAGGAAAACTTCACAGTCTTAATTTGAATAGCTAATTTATTAGTGACTATAGGATAACCAGAACTAGTAACATATTCATAACTTTTTCCTCATATGTACATGTTATTTTGTCCAGGTATAACATAGCTTAAATAAGAACATGGCAAAATTCATGCGAACATTACCTTGATATTCTCTGTATGGACTCTGGAACACAAAACAAAGATTAATAAGTTTAAAGTGAAATATTAAACATACCACTCCCATCAAATAAGATATGAAAATCGTGTATGTTATGTTGGGGATTTGAACGCATAAACATTGTATAATCTGTATTTACAGTGAATGAAGTGTATTATGTTTGTTGCTTACAATCTTGTTAGTTACATGTATCGCACAAGATAGACAAGTAAGTTTTTTTCAATATTTTGAAATACAACTTCACCTTTGTCTTATGAAATACATAGCGAGATGTTATTTATCGTTTTGGGTATGGTTTCTTAAAACTGAATTTACATCCACAAGTCTGAAGTGCATTAGGATTTCTGAATTATGTGAGTGTTGATTGGATACAAATCGTTTTTGCACAAATAATTATAATTTCTTCATTAACTTCTTAATATATAGATTCAACTAACTTCCCCAGAACAGGTTGTTAAAGTATAGTGTCATTGTTAGGCTAATTTAGTTTAGAGTAAATTACTTATGACATAAGTTAGGGGTTTCCTAAATCCCAATACGTTATCGAAGTCTAAATGTTAAATTTTTAGACTTACTCTAGTGATCTAGACTAAATCAGATAACAATGTGTTCCGTAGATTAGGTGCATCTTGCCGTAGTAGTGATAACTATATATATTTGGTTGAAAGGTTTGTTCTGGATTCTTTTTTAAATCCCTCAAGAAATAAGTTACTCTCTCAGACACCGCTATACATTTGTTTTTATTTGATTCATTTTCTTAATTTATTATAACTCATATATAGAAAAAATTACTTGTTACGATTTAAATATAGTGTCTTGGAGTTTATTCATACAAATTGCTTCAAATCCCATAGTTACAAACAGTTTTCTTCTAAGGGTATAAATAACGGTACGAAAAATACCATCATGATATTACAAAACATTAAAACTTTTGTAAGTTATGCAACTTTTCAACTAAACTAGGAAGGTTCAGCTGAATTTTCCGAATATTACTTACAATCGTTGTGTGAATATAAATTCGTCGCTCTCAAGAAAATGGGTCAAAATATCAGAACGATGGATATCCACTTGTTTGTGAAATACGTGAGGACAAACGTTAAAACGTCACACAAGATTCTATGGCCCACACATAGTTAAAATACAGATCTTCCTTGTTTGTGGTGGGTTTATTTCATCTCGAATCATAGTTAAACCATTCTAATGAGCTGAGATTAGATTGCATGACTCTAACAAGTAAACCTTACATTTGGGTGAATCGAGTTGCTGATTGAGACACATATGAGAAAGTAGTACTAAATGTGATTAGTATTTCAGTGAAGCTGTAGGTGCGAAGCTCCAGGGGTTTAGGAGATACAGCTACCAGAACATCACATGGAAGTACAGAATAATCTTCATATAGTTGGAGGTAAAAGCACCGTAAGACCTCTTGTAACGTCAAAAGGTGAATAACAAATATATGGGTATATATTAGGACTAGGGGAAGTCATATAGTAAGGGTATACCTCACGGTGGCATCTTAAAATCCGCCATTTTGAATTAAGGTTAAGTTTTTAAAATAGGAATAGGGTCATGTGATACATGATTTAAGGCGCAAATTTAATCAGAAGACAATGGTCACATTAATTTTGAGCTACCCACAATTGGTAAAAAGTTACAGGGAAATTAAACATTGTTGCAGCATATGTATTAGTCCTTTACCCCACCATGTAAAATTTGTGTTAATGATAATAATTAAATAAAAAGAAGGTGGATAAATGTTAGGTCTATGGTAAGAGTTGCCTTGATGGTGACCATGTTCAAATCCGACATTTTGAAGCAGACAAAAGTTTAAACAAAACGCATAACAGTGATACCTTATTAATAGCAAATTTTACCATAACTCCAACGGTATAACCATTTTTGCTTTATCATTAACCAGCACTAAATTAAATGGATCGCTCCTTACGACTACTGCTTTGACGAAATTGTTAATGACAGATGTGTCAAGTGTAACTTGATTGCCTTTGTCAGGTGTGCTCACTGTGAGCAGAGCATTTGTGCAAGTGATGCACTCTTTTCTGAACTACATATTGATTGTACTAATTGAGTACTTTTCTGGAAGAAAGACCCAAGTTCAATTATGAACCAATTCCTCTTTGGTCATTTTGCCTTAAATTAGCAACTTGTGAATGCGATAACAAATGCTGGTTCATGATTTAGGAAAAATTGTTATGCCGTTGGATTTATGATAAAATTTGCTATTAATAAGGTATCAATGTTATGCGTTTTGTTTAAAACTTTTGTCTGCTTCAAAATGGCGGATTTGAACGTGGCCGCCATCAAGGCAACTCTTACCATAGACATAATATTTATCCACCTGCTTTTTATTTAATTATTATCATTAAAACAAAATTTACAAGGTGGGGTGAAGGACTAATACATATGCTGCAACAATGTTTAATTTCTCTGTAACTTTTTACCAATTGTGCGTAACTCAAAATTAACGTGACCATTGTTCTTCTGATTAAATTTGCGCCTTAAATCATGTTTCACATGTCCCTATTCCTATTTTAAAAACTTAACCTTAATTCAAAATGGCGGATTTCAAGAAGCCCGCCGTCAGGTAAACCCTTACTATATGACTTCCCCCTAGTCCTAATATATACCCATATATTTGTTATTCACCTTTTGTCGTTACAAGAGGTCTTATGGAGCTTTTACCTCCAACTGTATGAAGACTATTCTGTACTTCCATGTGATGTTCTGGTAACTGTATCTCCTAAACTCCTGGAGCTTCGCACCTCAACTTCACTGAAATACTGACCACATTTAGTACCACTTTCTCATATGTATCTCAGTTAGCAACTCGATTCACCCAAACGTAAGGTTTACTTGAAAGGACACCCTTTATTTCATATGGAGTGTCAGTGCTTATGATCTTATTTTGTGTGGTAATCTTATATCTGTATATATGCTTTTACGTGGGTGTATTTTGTACTGGTCCTGCGTCAATTGTGTTACTATATATTATTTTCATTGATCTATTTGGCACTAAATAAATATTAAGCGTAGACGCAAAGCTTCTATGATAATTCTGGGAACATTCTCTCGATTTGCATCCGCTAGCAAATCAACAGTTTAATCACCCTGTAATTGTTAACTCTGTTTCATCGTGACTTCATTCATCAATTTTTTTGTCGTTACTAGTACTTTAATTATTCTATGATCAGCGATATCGCAAAATATACCAACAATGGCTTCTACTTTCGGTAAATTTCGATAATCAACAGTAACGACTTCACTCTATTTCTCTGCACACTTTTCCCTCTCTTTTCTTCCGAGACACATTTACTGAAAACTAGATAAAAAAACGATAGCTATAACCATAAATATCATACACCTGAAAGAACAATATCTCATATGTTATTCACTCAAATAAGTTTACACTCGGTCTTAGTGTCCTAAACTAGGACAAACCGAAAGGTGGGAAGCAACCAGCTTCAACTGCAGGTTTTAACTTCATAAAAATATAAGAACGGAAAATGTATAGTTTTGGAGTTGATATTTATGTGAGAGAGAGAATGTTGTTACTGCAATTCTGGGTACATCATTACGTAAAACAAATACTGAGTATATTTTCATGGAATGAAGTACCTGAAATCTGATTTTTCTACGCAGGTTGCGAAAAGCCAATTTCAAAAAATTCGATTATAACATTTCACAACAAATGCCTTTTTTATTAAATTAATGTTGAAATTTTTAGTTTATTTAATTTTAACATGATAAAATGAAACAATGAAGAAGAGATTCGCCAATTTATTAATAACCCATATGTGAACACACAACCAATAAGTGACTTTTGCTAATTTGTACAGCTTATATATATATATTCATGTTTCTAGTACCGCTATATGCAATATGCAATTTAGGTTTCTCGATGTTCTTTTGTTTCCTCTGTTGTATATTATTTTCAGTTTTTGTTTTGAAGTTTTTTGCTTAAGTGGCATATTGTTTTTTATGTTGTTCAATACTTTTCTTTTGTAGTTGTTAACATTTTCTGTGTATTGGTGATTTTTTTTAAAGAATGTATGCACGTGGTTAAGTGCTCGCAGAAAGCTACATAGCCTTAACTTCGGACGGCTTATGATAAGCTACAAATAAATAAATAAAATAAATAAACACCCTTTCCCTTTAGATAGATACAAAACTCCACTTTGTATATACTTCCACATTGCAATGCAAACTGGATTTCACCTAAAATATGAAGCCAGAAGTTAAGTATGATGAATTATTAGTTTATGCTGCTACATCTTGCAACGATTCTTTTTTATCTATTAGTAAACATATACATCGAAGAAAGTAAAAAATACATATTTATTTATTTAACAGTCACCAGATACAGCTCAAGGGGCATTTTATGTTGGACATCTTACAACAACAATAACAATAGGAATGATTTGGAAAGGCATCAGTCAGGACCTGTTTTGTAGGTGTCATCCCGGCATCAGCCTGGTGGAACTAAAGGAAATCCTAGGAAACCCCAGTCAGGATGATAGGCAGTGGGAATCAAACCACGACCTCCCAAACGCGAAACTAACTCTCAATCACTTGAGCTTTTCCGCTCCGTTTACTGGAAAATAATTTGAATGAAGCTCTAGTTTATCCTAATATGGAAATATTATTCCCAGATGATGTATAGCTTTCAGTCTATAGAGTAACTACTCCATTTGAATAATGCATCAATATTATCCCTACTCAGTAAGTATATATAGTATCGTGATCCTCTTTCCTTAGGGTAACTAAACAATTTCTAAATTTAATAGCCACACGTAATTCTTCTTTTAGGTAGTACACGAGATCTTGCAATGAAAACTCAAAGGCCATTCTTTTAAATAGAAAATTTTACGAAAGTTATGCAATTATTTATTTCATAAATTCCAGAATTGTGCTAACAGCACTGGAAATTAAAAACATTTTAAAACAAAATAAACTAATATTAAGAACAGTAGAAAACATGAACAAGCAACACATAAATATACTGCAGATGACCTTAATGAAGTTTTGCAAACTTGAAGTGTTTATTTATATGTGTTTGAACTTATTTATAATGGATATAATTAACACTGTTGAGGAGATTCATTTTCTTTTAATGTATTAACCGCAAAAAGGTAACGATGGCTATCAATAGTGTAAAAGCAAATGCTACTGTTAGTGATCAGACTGGTATTTAACTTATTAATACACTTTGCTTTTGTACGTAATCTCCTTGCTGATATCAGTAAGTTCTTTATGAGTATCGTTTCTTAACTCTAATCATTTAGCTCTTTTCAATTTCCATAAAGCCAAATGTCATTAGCCTTTTCCATGGAAACAATTATAGGAGCAACGTGCTGGACATGAAAGAATGCTTTTTGCATCTGACTTTCTAAATTAATCAACTTGTAGTAGTGGATGGGCTAGAGCAAAACCACATTGAAACTTTCTCAGATTATACTTTGGGTTTAAGTACCAAGCGAGACACTTCTTCACCAAGATCTCAAACATAGCACAGAGTTACTTCATAAGATGAGTCAATACTTTCAGAGTGAGTTTGGTTATTAACAAGTTTCTTTAACATTTTCTTTCATTTTAATCAAAACCATTAGATTTAATAGTTGCTATGATGTCATGTACCTATGTATCTGAAGAGAAGCAAGAAAACCAGTAACAAAATAGAATTTCCTAGTAGCAATTTTAAAGTTTTAACTTTACTATATCTTGGTAATTCATACGGCCTTTGAAGTTTCAGAAGGAGTATTTCTACTGTATTTTAGGATTTTCATTTCTCTAATGAGATGGCAAGGACGATTTTTTGTTGTAGGATAACGAACTGCTTAGAAAATAAAAATAAATATTTAGATGAATGGTTTGTAAAAGTAATGAAAAAATAATTTTGCTATTTATTTATCTACTCAGTTGTCAGTTGGCAATATACTTATTAAAACAAGTCTCAGAGATTCATTTAACAGTTGGTGCATAACAGATCGTATTTTTTACCGTGGAAATTAATACAAAAATAGTGCTTGTGTTTTCTAACTGGACGACTAGTTCTGTTAATTTGATGCGAATATTCATCTATATTCAAACGTTATGGAATTTGTATCAGAATACCGAATTTAATAGCTTTCGTAGATTTACAGTTAGTTTTCCTATGTAAATCCACTTATCACTGTGATTTTCCACTTATCACTGTAACCTCTAGAAATTCTTAGAATGTGTCAACAAGGGCATACTGGAACTGAACACTTGTCTTTCATTACTAAATCTGATTTTAAATAATTATAAAAGACAATGATTCTTCGAAATATAAATAGTTTATAATATATTTTGCAGAAAAGTATATCATCCGGATACTCTTCCATACCGTTGTATTTGAAACACAAATTCATATTGTAGATTATCTGAAATTCCAGAAAGTGAAAATGTAAAATCATTTCTTATGAAAATCATAATGTACTCTTCTCTCTCTTTCTAAACAATCTCAAATAATAATTGCAAAACATCACACCATTTCTTTGTCTTATTAAATAATAACTTCGCTTTCTCATTAGCAGGAATAACTTAAATTTTCAGTCAGGTTGTCGCATGTATATTTTACTTATGCAAAAGTATTAAGTTTAATAGTGAACGTAGTAATTAATTTATTGGATATACTACATATGAATATCATTTCAATTTTAGCGTAAATGAATTGGTGATCTATTAAAAGCTAAATTACCTTTTCATTAATTTATATAATAATATACTTACGGAAATAAGTGTAGAATTATGTAAGATTTGTTAGCTGTAAAGTATGTAAGGCTTTATAGACTCTTACATCAGATGCATGCCTATTTCTTTGTAATTGATTTCTTTGTTTGTTCTAAATATACCAGGAAAGATAGTAAATATGCTCAGCTATTTTTGATTCATTGTGTAATAGTACTAAGTGTTCTAAAATACTTAGTTTTTTACTAATATGATTCGTTTTTCTCTCTTATAATTGTTAAATTTTGATTTTATAATATTATATGTTAAAACTACAGAAATATACGTTTATTTATTTCAATGAATTTGATGTGAATATAAATTCTTCTTTTAAATAAATTGTTGTGTTGTTTCAGAAATATTGAAATTGTTCTATCATTTATAAGAACGTATTTCTTTCTCCTATTGCAAGAGAAAAACAGCCGGATTATAAGCGTACTTTATATTAAACATTAGTTAATGATTTATTGAAATATTAGACTATTCGCAATATTTTGGAAGTTTTGTTATTAGAGCAATGGACTTCAAACCCGTTAGTGTATTTTAAGTTTTCCATGGTATCAAATTCGGGAAAACGCTATCCTCATTGCGTAGTGGTGTAAATAATTCCTCACAATAGACACGATGAAATAACTTCAATAGCTATATTCCATTATTTAGGGAGTTACCAAAAATGGAGTAGCCCCTGATGACTCTCGGAGTCGGGTGTATGATTGAAATCTACATACACAACTGATACCTTGAAGAAGGATAAACACAGGCCATCCGATGGTGGAAAAGAAAAAGAAATTGAAAATACCATTCTGGAAGATTTGGACATTCTTACAACATCAGTTATTTAAGTGCATACCATTTTCTAAGTAGTCTTCTCAAGAACAATACTCAATTAGTAAAATCGTTAGTAATATCGAATTTCACCTGCAAACTATTCTGGATGTACAGACGATCATAATTTTTATCTACGGTTTCCCAAAATGAGTAGGAAAACCCAATTGATATATTTCTTATTCCTATGAATTTGGTGTGCATATATGATGTGTACAGCTTAAACTGAAGACAGCAATTCATGTTCTAATCCAAAGATGCGACTATTCCAATGACCAATTACAGGATCCCACCCAAAATGAACGTAAATGTTTCATCCTCTTAATTGAGGCAATCCTGCGATCTGACAAGGAAGTCAAATTCACGGCCATTGTGACTTAATCAAAAGAAATGGAAAAGGGAGAAAAGTGAAAATCGTACAACCAAGGCAAATAATCCAATTAGGCCCCTGATGAAGAAACCTGCATTTAAATACTATAACGCACGTCCCACTGATACCAAGAAAGAACTTGTTGCTCAAACATTAAATTGTGGTAAGTTCCTCTGTAATTAATCTGATAGTAGTGTCACAAAATTGGTCAGGTTATTTAGTCAGTACCCATACCAAGTAATTCATGGACATTCAAGGAAGAATTTCATATTAAGCAAGCAACACAGACTTAAAGAATTCATAAGTGCGCCACTCATTCTTGCATGCCGGAATTGTAAATAGGAGCACTCCGCTAGTTATTACCGAGCAAAATGCGTTTGCCTTCGTTTTGCACTTTTCCATCAGAGTCAGTATGGTCTCCAACTAGATAAGAATATCTGAACTGCGTGTCATAAAATATGTCATAGGAACAGGCTACTCAGAGCCTTCCTTGTTCTTAACAAACCAAGTACTCAAGTTATTTTCTATTCCAAGAACGTGTACACTAATACCATTTTAAATATTTCACCCAATTCTTGGCCTTATGATAGCCAATTATTCTCTCCTAAACATCCTTCCACCTTCTGCACAAGTGACACTACCGATTGATAAATTACGTTCACGTGCTCCCGGGCCATCTTGAAATACGACAAGTTAATTAATGAAGATGTCTGACCAACTTGCAGAAAAAATTAACGATCCAATTTAAAATGCAGATTTAATATAAAATGAGGAACTCAGTAAGACCATGCAAGAAGAATATCAAGACACTGGCTATACTGATTACTTAAACATCTCATATTCATAACTCTGAAATAAGACTCATCTCCAGCAGATACTTATCGTATGTATGTACCATATAAAAGAAGCTCAAGCTCATCAAGAAGCAGATTCATTTATTTTATGGTTCAACAGGGGGAATGCTGATTTCTGTTACTTATAGAAACCGTCAGTTGTTCTACTAATTTTAATTCAATAAATTCGGAAAGGTGTATACAAGATAATTCTACGAAGATGAATGTGTAACTTCCAGCAAAGGATATGACAACATACATTACTATTTCTGCAGTTCACCAATAGAAGACCTAGAAATTGTTTTGAAGCCTCCAAGTATGGAAAGAATTAGTCATTGTACCAATTCACAAATAAGGTAACCACACTGATTAAAATAGTTACCGATGTACATATCTTCCGTCGACTATCTATAAAATCCCCTTAAACAATATGTTAGCAACTGTGACTCCATATGGAGATGAAATGTTCAAGACTAGCTCTACGGGTTTAAGCGAAATGGATCAACTATCTACTGAATATTTCGTTAGATACTGGAAAGGAAACGGGAATTAAATAATTCGGTATCATTATTAATTATTTATTTTAGAAAGATTTTACATTTATGTTCAAAGGAAACATTATTTAAGAGTATTGAAAAATAACGTCGTAGTAAGATAATATTTGGCCATGAACTTTGATTTAGAGAACGGAATAATTTAAACAGATTCCATATCGCAATTTATTTAACATATTTTCTAGAATAAAATATCAGAATACGTAATCAAAGGTAGTAACAATGTTCTACAGTGGAATATCGTTCAACATCTAAAGACATATGCTAATGACGTGAATCTGATAAGAAATATTTTGAGGACAATGGAAAGAAATCCAGATTTTTTAAACGCTTGCATGGCATACGTTTAAAATAAATGTAGGGGAATGTAAATACATACTTGCTGACCTGGCCGTACTTCGTATGGACATGTTAAATAATAATATAATTCTTGTTATAAATTGGCGATCTTGATATAACTTATATAAACATCAACAGAGAACAAAATCATAACTACGAAGCAATTAAATATCAACACATTGCAGGCAATTCGTTGTATTATTCAGTCTAAAATCCTTGACTTTAAGAATTATGTTTAAGAAACTGAAAAATATAAAAAATGTTATTATATGATAGTATTTGAAAAGATGACTGTCAGTATTTGAAAATAAACTCCATATCCATATCCATAACATTTTGACACAGGAAGGTCGGTAATAGGGTATAGCGGAATCTTCATGACGAGGAAATATAAAATTTGTAGAGGAAGGTGGGGCTAGTTACAACACTTTTCGGGTCTGATTTTTTACTCACAAACTATTATAGATAAACAAGCCATATTGAATGGACTAAAGGTACATGCCTAAGCTACATACTAAAACAATTCAAATGCAAAACACCGAACAATAGATTTGATAACATCGACTTCTTGAATTAGTCAGACCGTCGACACTTGTTCCACCCATGGTGTAAATTACATCATCTGACTTAAGCTGCAACAATCGGACTTACCACTAAAACTTAATGCTTTCAAATCTTCAGTTTCAACATCGTGTAACACACTATCACAGTAGCACTCAATTCTATCAAATATACAGTTTCAACAATAAAGATTTAACTCACTTTGGCAGTCAATGCAATAAAATCTACAGTTTCAATATCGTTTAACTCACTATCACCGTGGCAGTCAGTACTATCAAGTCTACAGTTTCAATATGACTTCACTCACTTTCACTGTGGCAGTCAATGTCTTTACAGTCTATACAGATGCAGTACGGATTTCTCACAGCATACGACCAATGAGACCGCATCTCACAACGTAAACACTGTACCCAGTCTGCTTCTGCATTCTGTTCTTCGTACGGTTCTTCACAAACCAAACAGATACAATCTTCTGTAGAAGGACTTCCTTTCTACTCCTATTTGGAAGGAGTAGATGGACGTTCCGGTTCTTGGGTCTAGCCTAGAAATTGTTCAGTGATTGGAGAGAAACTTCTAGGATTCACATCTCTTCAGCTTTCAATAAAATTCCGTAAAAATAACATGTCCCATTTGTATATTCAAAGGTGGGACGGGGAGCATTACCCTAGAAAATTGTTAAAATGGGATAGATATAAAGATTTTATTCTGCGTAACGTACTGGAAACAGACAAAATTTTCTATTCCTATTTGCAGAGAGCAGAGTGTGTACATTTCCCCATAAAATACCATGATTCTTCTCTTGAGTCTAGCCTAGAAGGAGTTGAGTGATTGGAACGAAATTTACTTTTTATATTTGCATACTCAAAAGGATACCATAAAAATGTCCAAATGGGAAGAAACTTAAAAAAAATAATCTGTGTAACGTCCTTAGAGCAGGAATGATTTTAATTTTTTTTAAATTCCTATTGGCAGAGAACAGAGAGGGCATATTACTCCATAAAATTCTATGGTTCGCCTCTAGTCCTACTTAGACAATTTTTGAGCGTCATGCACTCGTGCGTCTCCCTCTGTATGCGGAAATGTAATATTTTATTTTTCGTTATTTGCTAAGAATCCTGCAAGTTTCGTTCCATTCCGTGAATTACTTCTAGGCTAGACCAAACCGCTTAACTATAGGTTTTTAGAAAGTAATATGCCCTCTCTGTTAAATCCAGGTCGGAATGAAAAAAGTAAAATAAAATTATCTGTCTTAGTTCGTTACTCGAATTAAAAATTTTCAATTTTGCCGCATTTTGACAACTTTTGAGGGACATGTACCTTGTTGCTCTTTTAGAGGTCTGCATGGGCTCGGGCCAGACTCGGATCTACAAAACATATATTACTTCGGGCCCGGGCCCTAAATTTTTAAATATACAACCATATATATTGGGTCTTTTCCGTCCTAACATTGTAAACATTCGGTACAACGATATTTATTGGACTGTTCTTTCTGAAGAACTTTAAAGTCACAGCTGCAAAATTAAATTTGTAATTGCAGTTAATAAAAAAACAATTTTTCGTTACTTATTACGTTTCTGAAATTTGGGATTATTTCGTGCTCATTTGATTATCAAATTATCACACGAGCTCGGGCCGAGCTCGGACCTAATAGCTAAAACATATTTCGAACTTGGGTCGGGCTCCACATTATAAATTGATGGGCCGGGCCGGGCCCCGACTTAAAATCTCAGCCCTTTCCAGGCCTCTACCCCCTTTGTATTTGCAAATGGAAAATGCCCTTTTCTCTCGTTTTTATTGTAGTTTGGATAGCTAGGATTCCAGGAATTGCGTTCCATTCGCTAAATTCTTTCTAAGCTAGACACACCAGGAATTGCGTTCCATTCGCTAAATTCTTTCTAAGCTAGACACAAAAGTCGAACCCTAACTATGAAATGGTTGGTTAACCCTTCTTACTATTGGGGAAGGCAAAGAATAATAATCAGTATCTACGAGGAGTCGCATTTGGAACTCCTGGAAGCCTGCTACCGATAGGTGCTTTACCAGCTAGAGTACCGAAGCATATTTATCTTGTAGCTGACGACCAACAAGTCCGCGTTTGGGTTCCAACGAGAGTGCTCTATTAAAGATTATCTCTGAAAGTTGAGAACAATGCACTGTATTATGCAAACCTTGACACAAACAAGCCGGCTTTCTTGAAATGGCAGTTTCTTTCTTCTAAGAATAACTTAGTGGCGCATTTAATGGGGATTCCGGGCTTACGCCCTCCCAAAATTGTATATAGTATATTAAAGTAAATGAAATATATTGCACCATTTTCACATTTCCAGGAACAAAGTTAGCAAAGCCCAACGAAACTAAAAGATAAATACACCATTGGTATAACTATTACATTTTCGAAAAAAAATGTCACTACCATAAACTTTTACCACAACATATCTTTGTTTTTGATCATTTCTCTAGTGGCTTAGAAAATAGTTGAGCCTAAAAAACGCTCAACGTTATATTGAGAGGTGAAAAGTGGAGCTAGTGTTACTTTTACATCAACGTTGAAATATTCCAAGTCCAGTTTTCTCCGAACCCTTCAATTTCTAGGCACTATAAATAAATAGTATTTATTTAGAAATGGTAGGGCTTTTGAAGAATGTTGTCAGGAAGAAGAGAGAGAAGCTTGCAAAATCAAAAGATGGATACTGCACCATGCCAATGCTCCTAGCTGTTTACGCTTCTCACCAACGGAATTTTTTCACCAAGATTAATAAAAGTCTTGTATCTCAATCACTCAGCTCACCTGATTTTGCATCTGCATATTTCGTTCTATTCCCAGGTATTTTGTATCATATAAGTGTGTACGCATTTTGTTTGTCGTATATACATTTTTAGGTAGAGTCTATATTATAATCCAGTACACACACTGAGAAAAATCCGTTCTCCGGACAGCGGTATATTGTATAAATGTATGTAATCCTCTTCCATACCACAGAAATCAGTACGGAGCATACGTTGTCTGTATGTTACATAGGCACTGACCTTATATGTCACACTTGCACTGCCCTTAGATATCGCAGTTGCAGGATGTCTGATATCTAACAGTCTCCCTTATATTACATACATATATGTGTGATACCTTCGTCAGCTTTATATGTCCATTTGTATGTAATATTTTGACTGCCTATATTGTTTCATACGGAAAGTACGTACAGATTGAACACTTATACGGAAAGTATTATAAAACATGTGTTTTCAGTTATACGCCCGCTGTACGTTAAGTCCAAAAACTACATGAACTACGTATGTAATTTACCTTTTTTTTAAAACAGCGCTTTGAACATCCTAAATTTGTGTGCTACTTGTCTCCACTGGCGGATCTTCGCCGGAACGGAGAGGCCTAGACCTATCAGTTTTTTGAGTGAAAAAAATAATGTAAGATATTATTAATGTAGTTTTATAAGTTTATAAGTTTATAAGCCCTTCTCCCCAGTGTTTACCTTTTAGATCCGACTCTGCTTGCCTGCTTCCATCTACTTTTCGGACATCACGAAGCAAAGCAGGTCTACTTTGCAGTTTGCATACATTTGAAACGATGTGACATAATGTTATTCGTACTGTGATGTTCAGTACCATTGATAATTAAGCAGTGCTAGTAAATAAATCGAGTAGCCGCCAGATCGACCACTTTTTACAAATTACTGTTATTTCTATTCTATATGAAGTATATTCTGAGGTTGGGTTTTGGAGAACGTGGTAGCTCAGATTCCCTTCTCATACGTGGAGTTCCTGGATCGATCCCAGCACGAGCTAAATGTGCTTTGTGTTAAACAAACATTGTGTGTGGTTTTCTCGGAGTATTAGCGTTTTCAATCACATTTTCATTCTGTTATTTCATTAATTCTAATCATTATCGTCTCCTTTAGCATACCCGGCATTATCATGGGTCGCAAAACTCAGATTTCATTTCATTTTATTTCATATAAACTTTGGTGCAAAGTAAACCTATAGGTGAAGATACTTAGCACCACATACAAAAAAGTATCTTCAGCATACAAAGATAATGTCTCTGTGCAATGTTTTCTGCCATGTATGTATACATTTCACTTCCTAAACAAAACTGCACCCATTCTACATATATTAATGTTGGAATGAGGGGACCGGTATTAGTACACGCAAAAAAGAAAGCTTAATAGTAAACAAGAAAAAGGTGGACAGTAACCAAGTTAGTTTGTCAATATATGGACTAAAAAACCGTGTGTGCTAGCAACCAAGCCAAAAACGTTGAGAGAGAAGGGGATTGTAACCTTGCGTTACAGGTGAATATTGCTAGGTTACAGTGTAATAACTCACAGGTGTATATTAACCGATCACGTAGTTACCACTATCGATCATAACCTGTAACGGATAACCTTGTTAGTATGTTACAAAAACTGACGGCTCAGTTAGCGAAACAGGGTGCGACAACTTTCTAGCCGTGTACTTTGATTAATATAACATATTTAATTAACTCCAGAAATAGGTATTATTCTTTCAATCGCATCAACTGTTGCCAGATCGATCGTTGGAAAATCAAAAGATTCGAACATAACCAGGAGAAAACAGTAGACACATAATGTGGATGTATTTAAATGCAAATCCAGGGTGACCAAAACAGTTGCCATTAATAAGGGTACAGTTTTCAAAACAAGCGGTCCAGAATTCATTATTACTTTAATTTCTAAATAAAACAACACATACAAAACATAAATTTGAATTTTAATTACTACAAAATAAGAGCTGACGATCGTGGAGAAGTGATCTAAACTACTCTTCCAACGAGGGGTAAAAGTGGTTCTCAAATTGTAGGTGACGCATGATAAGAAACAGGCCCCTTGCCTATGTTTACTTACTGTATTTTTTTAGGAAGTGGGGGACACCATAGATATTTTCGGAAGTGCGGTAACGACGTTCCCCCAGCATAACCCTCACTTTCACCTTGCTTTAAACCCAAGTCCCAATCTAAACAACACTTACTCGTAAATCTTGGAAAAGTAATAAAGATCGTCAAACATCATGCACATAGAAGATGACGTACAGTTGTATCCTTGAATTCATATTATATAGGCTACATCAAAACCCTATAACTATATGCGCTACAGACCTTTATGTATGTAAACAAACAAATTTCCTCTTTTTATGTAAGAAAAAATGAAAATTCAGTGTTCATAAGAAAATATTTCTTTAACTTCCCGAAGTAAGGAAAAAGCAGATTGTTCACTTATCACTTTCTTTTACAGTAGATCAGTAGAACGTAGAAAAAACAGGAGATCTCTTGCAAAATCAGTAGCTCTGACAACACTGATGATGTGAGAGCATCAAGAAACGCAAAATTAAAATAGGTAACAACTACCTAAATTTCTTGTTCATTTGTAGTATTGACATCTTTTTTATTTTACTTTATGCTAGCTGTAGCTAGCACCCACCCAAAGGGTTACGCCCTTAATTTGAGAAGCGGAGTTAATAGGAACTGCAGGTGTAGGTTGATTGTCGTGAGGCAAAAGAGATTTTATTAACTTTATTATATCCAAGTTCATTAAAATGAAAGAACATTATGACCGTTAACCATATTCATCAGGACAGGAAATCATATGTACACTGACCAGCAATTCATCAGGAGAGCGTGAAAGCAGAACAGTGGTGAGAAATGAAACAATGAGGTGGACTTGACATCACAACACAACACAGAGATGAGTGTTAGAGAGACGAATGAATGTTATCTTCTGTCCAGCGGCAACTCTGGACGTAATGGAGACGAGTGGAGCCTTGTTACTGCGGCGAAGTCACTGTGCAACATTACATGGAATGATATATTGTGGAGGGAATGCAATGAGGAAATCTTCAAGAAGTTGAAAGTCGCGACTATTTGGTGGGAAAACGTAGTGGTACAGAGTAAAGAGCAGAGAGATTGGAGAATGCCGCCGAATAGTTGAAGGTTTGCGGAGAGTGGCTACGTTGTGCATAGCATCAAAGAGCAATGGATGGTGAGTCTGGAATCGCTTCGTAACGTAACGGAGTCTGAGGTTTTCTAGGCGATAGAGGATTTGTGGAAAAGGTGTTCTCTTGTATAAGTCGCGTGTAGGGTTTGGTAATTTAATTCGAAAGGCAAGGCGTAGGGCATGGCGCTCAAGAATTTGTACCCTGCGGTAATGTGACTCTGGCGCTGATAGCGAGGCTGTAAAGCCATAAGTTTAAACAGACGTAAAAACGTCTTGTAGGTGTTTAGAAGTATGTTAGGTTTCAGGCCCCACTTAGTCCCAGTTAGGCGTCGCAGTAAGTTCAGACGGTTGGTCGCTTTAAGAGCAAGACTTTTGGAATCAGTAGATCATTTCAGATAGGAGTCGAAGATAATGCCTAGATATGTGACTATGGGACTAACAGAAAGTGTTGTACCTTCAATCCCAATACTGAGATTGAATGGATTGCGATGAACACGACTGCGTTTACGTGGTGCTAGGAAAAAAAAATTGCTTGGGTTTTAGTGGTGTTAAGTTTAAGGCGCCAGGTATCACACCATTGAATGAAAACTTCAATGGCAGGTTGAAGGATGCAATTGATGTGTTGAATAGTATTTGCCGTTGCCAGAAAAGCCGTATCATCCGGATATTGAAATAGACTGACGTTGGTAGGAAGGGCAGAAAAATCAGCAACATACAGTATGTAAAGAAGCCGGGACATAGCTGATCCTTGAGGAACACCAGAATGGATAAGCACAGGGTGTGAGAGAGCAGTATTGATGGAAACATAGGTCAGGCGAGTTGCGAGAAAATGATAGATGAACCTAATGTAACATATTGGAAGGTGGAAAGAAATAGTTTGTATAGAAGACATTATCGACTTTATCGAACGCCTTTATCGAACGCCTTTTCTAAATCGAAAAGGACAAGACAGGAAGGCTTAGATTGGTTAAACTGAGCAGTAATGTACGTGGTCAGGCGGAGCAGTTGATCATTAATACTGAAAATTGGACGGAATCCAGCCTGATGAAGAGAAAAAAGGTTGTAAGCGGTGTAATGGATGTGCAGGCGGGAGACTAGAATTCGTTCTAGTATCTTGCTGAAAACAAGGGTGAGTTGTATTGGGCGGTAGGAAGACACAGAAGTAGCTGGCTTTTTTGGTTTGAGGAACATTAAAGCTTTAGGTTTTTTCCAATCGGTAGGGATAAATCCAGTACGAAGAATGAACGTGAAAATGAGAGACAGAAGATATTGGAGAATGTACGCTATGGTTCTTTGATGTGGCGGTAAGTAATAGAATCTAGCTTACGAGCTATAATGGTAGTAATGTCTGTGACAGTGATAGGAGATGTTAAAGGTGAATCGTCGAGTAGAGGATGTTCGGTATGAAGTTGAAGTGATGGTGTATTGTGATTCAGAAGAGCTCTAGGATGAGGAGGAGCTGTAAGGGCAGGTCCAAGAGGCGTGAAGACACTTTGAACTTGGTCAGCAAAAGTATTGTCTTTTTCCTCGTCAGTGTGTAAGGGCCTATCATTAAGGATGAGGGGATAAGAAGTACGAGAGGTTTGACCAGTGAGCGAGTGAAATCGTTTCCAGTACTTAGTTGGATGGACTGTATTGGAGAGAGTATTACAGGTTTTGATCCAGTTTCTGGTCTTGTAGGCAACAATATAGTTATGTACTGCTCTTTGGTATTGGCGAAGTTGCCGAAGCGATTCCAGATTGCCTGTGTGAGTAAAATCTCGATAGAACTGGCGGGAACGGCGTATTAATGGTAAATACTGTGGCGGTAGCCTAGGTCTATAGGAAGTTATTGTAGTCTGGTTTATGAATTGAGCGGATGACTGATGCATACAGTCGGTGATAGTATGTGAGGTATCGTAACGTTCACCCTCTGTTCCTGGCTCTGTAGTAGGGGCTGAAGCAGATGTGAGTCTATTAGAAAGGCCCTGGCCAATTTGCACGGTCAAAAGGAGCTACAGAACGGACAGCAGTTGGAAGTGGTGGAATAGGTCCCTGTTGTTGAAGAGTGAGTTTGATAGCACATGATCACTCCCCAGAGGATCAAGTACAGTCAAGGTAAGCTTACAAAGAAGGTTGGGTGAAGTTACTACAAAATCATGAGTTAGGTTGGATGAAGGCCTTGTTGGTTTAGGGATATGATGAAAGAAATCTGTCGCGCGGATCTGCGGTTTAGGGATATGATGAAAGAAACCTGTCGTGCGGGTCTGAAGATAGTTGTTAAAAGTAACATTTGGTGATTTGAGCGACTGTGGTAGTTAACATTGGCCATGATACTGTAGCTGTGAAAGTTGTCTGATATATAGTGAAAAAAACTGAGAGGAATTGGTTGGCTGGGTTGTATATAGATGGTGATGTAGCAATGTTTGAAATATAAGGTGGAGATAAGTTGTTCAGGCAGCGTTAGGTCTCCGGTAGCATGCAGCCGATGAGACATAGATTGTGGAAAACCAATAGCGATACCACCACTAGCACGGCGAGCTGGGACGAATTGTCGTGGCGAAGAAGATGATAATATGGAATTTTAGAGGAGATTTTTGGTCTGAGGAATGCCTCATTAAGTAGAAAGCGATGTATGTTTTCCTCAAGGAGTAGCTGTTCAAACAATGGACTGTTTTTATGGAGAGAACGAATGTTATAATATACCTATTACAGTTAGGTATAATATTTTTTTATGGTGAAATTAGAAATGGGACACCCTATATAATAATGGCTCTTAATAATAAAATGTTCCATCTATTTGTTAAATTTATTCATTTTACGTTAAGAATTAAATTTTTCTTCATATAATTCAATAATAACTAAAAGAAATAGACCAAATTTATATTTTTGGTGATATTTCTCTTTTCTTTAATAGTAATTTAATTTTCTCTATGTTCATTTATTTATTTGGCCAACAACAATGGGTAAAAATCTGGTTTATATTTTTTTCTTCCAAACCATCTGTCAGAACAGACACACAAGTGTTTCTTAAAGAATCCTCCAATCATAAAATTAATAAAATATGTTAGAACCCCCTCGCCCTTCTGAGATTTCCAAAATCAGAAATACTGCCAGATGTTTTTGCAGTGTCATAGCGTTAGTCACAAGGGTGTTTTCCTTGGCTTTGATTGGCTGGGAGATCTCAGCTCATCTCGGTCGAGAGGTAGGATCTTGTCTTCTATCATCAGTCATCGAATGATCAACATTTGATTTCCGATGCAGTGACGTTTTAAAATTTAGTGTGTCTATTTCGGTATTATACTTTATAGTTCAGGAACAGTTGTGATCCTAGACTTTACCAGTTTAACATAACATATTTAAGCAATCAGTGGACAATATTTAGAATCCGGAATTTTTATCTTGCAAAGAATTTAACGATTTGAAGGAACTCAGTTACCATGACTTGTGAGTGGAATTGATGTGGACTAAATTTGGATACTTCAACTTTTAGTCTTCAAGGAGTGAGTAAAAAGTGTTAGTTATCACAGACAAGATTGGGAGGTTTAGGAGTTTGTCATCGTCATTTTTTAATTTTTATCAAAATTTTCTGTTTTTTTTTTTTTTTTTTTTTAGACCAGGAACAACCAGTCCCTATCCTCAGTTTGTACAGTGTGTTTGTTCGAGGATTTTTTTTCAAACATGATGCTTGTGATTTGAGGTGTGCTAAGTTGGTCGGTCGACACTTTGACAGCTTAAATTTCGAACCGGGTTTCTATCCATCTTGATTTGTCGCTCCCATAATGTAAGATATTTTCACAATGTAGGTAAATTGAACAAAGATTCCTCTCCCTTCAGGGGGGGGGGGAACTTCAAAGAACCATTTGATAGGTCCTCTTGAACTTAGCAATGATTTAGTGAGAACTTCAGGGCCAAATGGCCCCGAAAAGTTTCCTCCGTAAATTTATTTTAAATATTTACGTTATGTATTCAGAGCCATATTATTGGTACAGTGAAATATTTATACTTGTAGATTCTGATTAGTAATTCGTATTTATATTATGTGTAGTTTTATGTAATTGATGCCATT
Organism: Thermobia domestica; assembly: GCF_964235325.1. NCBI lineage: Eukaryota > Metazoa > Arthropoda > Insecta > Zygentoma > Lepismatidae > Thermobia > Thermobia domestica. The sequence goes on from NC_137458.1 coordinate 76,936,869, forward strand.
ATGATGCAGTAGATGAATAGTTGTGTGTGTGAATGAGTGGATTATTGAGGACGATTTAGTGTTATATTTAAGCAATTAATTACTTGTTTTCTTACATTTTTCGGACAAAAACCTTAACCACAAAATTAATTGCATTCTTGCTTTTGTACGTAATTCAAAATTCAGTTGTTTAAATTTTATTAGCACAAGGTCAGTTTATGCATTCACAGTGCCCTCTAGTAGGTAAACAGCGTACGCACAAGCGTCAGTCAATTGTCGTCGACTGGCTATGGAAGTAGATATTAACAAAATGAGCATAGTTTGTTATAGTTTCGAAAAATAATAGCAAATGGAGTAATTTCAACGTTTCAGGTTAGTAGGTTGTATTTAGATGAATCGGTATTTGTAAATTTTTACCTCTTCCAACACGAAATAGTTATGTAATCGTAAAATTTCAACTTCGCGTTTGACTTTAACCGAACTTCCTAGTCTGTACTCTAGAACCCTAACAGCATAAAAACTAGTTCAGTCATTTTACAAACAGCCATTCTCTCGTGTTCTTTTATCTACCCACCTGTTAAGACTAATTAGGATTGAATTCTAGTAAAATATGCGTGTAAAATTACTCAACCCAATAGTTAAAATTTTCACGTTACTAATAATTTACGTAAGGTAAACACGAATTCGGTATGTTACGGATACAAGTGTTTTTGTTCATGGGAGTTTGATTGGTACTAGCCATTGGTCAATTGTATTTCCTCCAATATGTTGACTTGAGTAGAGGATTTATTAAAGAGTAGTGTGAATGTAGGTTAGAAGTTTTTAATATATTGAATGATAGTGGTGTAAATGGCTAAATTAATGATTGGGTGTGCTTTAAATGTGAGCCGTCGCAATAATAAGTAAATACAATTTTTAAAATTAGTCATTGTTGTTTATGTCAATGGCCACCCCAAATTATACTTGTGCCAAGAGAATATTGCCACTACAGATATCTTGAGTTGCTTGACCTCTTATTAAATATTCATCGTTAGATAGAAAACACTTGACCACTGGCTCTGACATTGCAAACTAGCATGAAGCAAGTGTTGTGTTAAGTGAGGCTATTGAGTTTGCCTTGTAGAAATAAATTCATAATATTTGCTGACTCAAGTTCTGTTTATGAATGACTAAGAAATCGAAGCGTAAATAGATAGAAATAGCTGTTAAAAGTTCAAGATAGCAACGAAATGGTTTTCTCAGCAAAATTAATTACAAATACCGATAAATGTTGAATAGCTTATATTTAGCTACAGATTAGAAGTAATAATACATTGATGAAAGTAATACGACCGAAGTGTCTAACTAATCTTAAAAACCTGAATTAATGTGAGTTAGCCCCCTAGGATTTTTTTAATTTTTTTTCTCTTTCTCAGTCGTCTGTCGATGGGACAAGAGTGAATAATATTCTAAAGAAATCCTTTTTTGTATATGACCCCCTTACATCTTGAATTTCCTTAATATAAGATTAGATAGCCTGGAAATTTACACGACACTTCAAGGTTAGCGTCCTTGTGTACTGAAAGCCACTAACGAGAATTTGGCAAACAACTAGTTAGTACAAAATTTATTTTTTTATCTTTTCTGGTTATCCCCGTCTGGATATAGTCTCTTTGAAATCTCTATTACCTTACCTCATACTTTTGTCGTTGGGATATCGAACAATTTTGCTGTTTTAGAAATTTCTAAAACATAGACCTAACTAACCTTACGGCTAGACCGTTCGTAATTCTGATTGGTTGGGCCGGATACAGTGAGTATTAATACATTTATGGGGACTATTTCCTCCCTATAAATGTGTTGATCTGGGCACGGACTTGCGAAACTTTCCGATCAGAAGACACCCCAGCGTGGCGTTATTTAAGCCCGCCCCGTTTCGAAAAATAGAAATAAATTTCGGCCTAAAATCGACACTTGTACTTTTTTAGGTTCGTTTATCACTTAACGACCCTTTTCCCTCTCTTTCGTTTTCTTTGCTTTCTTGCACTTTTCTATTTACGTGTTATTTTTTAATCCTCCCCTCCCCCTTATTTATTTTATTTTATCTTTTTCTTCTTTTTTAATTTTATATGCTTGCATTTGATTATGAAATCGTTCATACTCAGAGTGAACTTGAAACATTCAATTGAGACATTGACAGACAGAACTGGTAAGGTTATTTGCTCTCATAGAAGTCCAACGAAGCTTTATGCTACTAGTTTCGGCCAGTTGTGTTTGAGATCGATCGCACGGTATGAGACCTATATATATATATATATATATATATATATATATATATATATATATAATATATATATATATATATATAGTACAGGCCTATCAATTGTTTGTTGAAAATCCCGTCTTTTTTTAAAATTTCACTTTTGTTTCTACGGTTACCATGAGAATCTAGAAACATCTGTAATACTTGCCGAAAATTTTGGGTAGCTTATTTAAAGAACAATTAAGGATTCGTTAATATATTATATTTTTTGGTATGTTTATTGTGATTTTTTAACTACGTTGCTGTATTTCATGTGTGGCAATGAGTAATGAAGCTTGAAATTTATTTAAACGGGGTATTTTACGTAAAATAAAAGTAAAGCAAGTATAAGTAAAACAAATATAATATGATGAATATATTAGTGAATATTGATAATATATGTGAATGTGTTAAAGGGTCTTTACCTACCCCGCCGGTGTGTGTTTGCCATAATTTTTATAAATATGTTGCACGTAGTTAGATAATCATTGTTTGTTGTAGAATGTAAAGCACTATGCCATATTGCGTATGAATCCTTCATGTCGGGAAATATAAACCCTGTGTCACAAACTAAACTCTATATGTATGTAACAGCATGAAGTATATTAAAGGGCAGGTTAAAATAGTGACAAATGGAATTCCCTAGCCTCCATATTTTAGAACCATTTTCTTCGCCTTAACGTAATCGTGGTCACAGTGCGACGGATATTAAGATCTAATCGTGCGAGATGAGGCAACTGAACTAAAAGAGAAAAGAATCCTAATCTCTACAATTGATACAACCAATATAAGTTTTCCAGTAATTATTTGAAACTTACTTCCCTCCGATGTTCCTGTAACTCCGGTGAACGATTATAACTTTATGATAATTAATAAACTTTCTAGTATATTTCAATTTGAGACTTGGACTTAACTTTAGAGAAAATTGAACCGATTTGAACTAAGTTGTGGAAAAACTGTATAATGTATGAAAATATCCACTAGAAATGTTTTGAAAGGTGTAATAGAAACCCCACGCGAACATAAGTTTTCCTCTTAATGAACGCTCGCAAACTCTCGTAGTACAATGGGTCAATTAATGTGAACTTCTGTGCAAGGACTTAAATTTTTTAAGAGATGTGCACTTTAGTGCAAGGACACCTAACATGGTGCATTAAACGTGCGCTTTAAGAAATGAAGTTAATAATAACATGACAGATGAACTCATTTCCAAGCAAAATTTACCGTTTTTCTCTTTTTTATTGTTTTATTTCGTTTCATCACATATATATTTTTTAATGATATATATTTTTTTATGATGATGATGGATTTTTTTATTTTAAGTACTACTGTTTTCTTGTGATATTAAGTGCAGTAATTATATAAATATATGTGAATGTTTATAAAACCCATCATAGTCATATAAATGTGATAACGTAAATTCTAGTTTGATATAGCTCTGAAAGGCAAGCTAACATCAAAGAATAAACTAAAGTCAAGTAAAGATTTATGTTTAAAATTTTTAATAATAATAATAATAATATATATATATATATATATATATATATATATATATATATATATATATATATGTGTGTGTGTGTGTGTGTGTGTGTGTGTGTACATATATTTCTTTTATTTAAATTTGAGCAACTCAAAGTATTATCAGAATTTAAGCAAATATATCAGTTTATATATATATAGTTTAAAGATAATCGCCACTCCTGATAAAATGTGCTAGGTTTGGGTAACTTAAAATTGCATAGTTACCTGGATCCAGGTCAGAGTGGTATGAGCGGTATGTAATACAAGAAGGATACGGAAAAGAAAATCCTCTAATATTTCTACCATTCCTTCTTTCCTCTTTTCCTTTCTTTCTCTCTTACCTTTTATTCTCCTCCTCTTCTGTTCTTCTTCCTTGTAACTTCGTTATCTACTCTCTTTATTGAAGTAGAGGTCGTGACAGGGAGTCATCTTCAGGGACACGGTCTACAAAATTAATTTAGGTTTTTTTGTCTTCGGAAGCCCGATATTGGAACTTTTAATTAATTTAAATTGACTCTCTTGAGTCAATTACTTTTCCTCTACAAATGGCTCCCTAGACACGTCTTGTCTCTATTTCAATGTTCAGAAATAAACACTGAACTGCCATTATGAATAGTAAGGAAATTAGACGGATAAGGAAGGTAAACTACAGATTCATGTGCAGTAGAATGGAAGTGTGCGTAGTTGTTGGCGTAGGTGCCCGTAAAGTTGACATGCAGGATGGTCTTTGCGGTTAGTTGCACTTGTTGAAGAATATGTTGACGAAGGAAGGGGTGAATGTTCTGTAATGTGACAGTAAGAAATGCCAAAAATTTGTCAATGGTAATCGGTTAATGTGCAAAGGTAGGGAGTGGTGTAGTAGAATCGGCGTTATGGATGCGTATAGGAACAGTGAGCTCTGGTTGAACTATCTGTGCAGCAGGTTTGGCCTTACATTTATAACTAAATGTGGGATACTGATACGGGCAAGTTGAGCATTGCGGTGCACTAGTAAGATTGGTACACAACTTAGTCGAATGTGGGTCGGCACAATACCCACGTTTGAAATGGTTCCTGCAGTTTTGGTATGATGTGTGTTATAGGATTGACAGCGCTCACAACGCACTCGAAGTGGAGGTGGTTAACGAGAAGGTTCTACTCGATGCCGTTTTGAATATATGAACGCACCGTTACTGAGGAGATCATCCACCGTCTATTGATTATTGGTTAGAACAGGGACCATGTAGGTTGGTCCGAATATGTTCTTAATGCGAATACATTTAATGATTGCATGACCCTCTATGTTGAGTTCCTCAGCGATCTCAGCATCAGTGTATTGGGGATCAAATCCTCCGATAACTACAGAGAGAGTCGGAGGCTTGCGAGGAGGTGGAGGCTGCTTCGCTTGTTTAGAAGTAAGCTTTTGAAGGTTTGCCGATTTGCCAAAGATCTCAAAAGAGTAAGTATTGCGAAGTATGGTTGCCATATTAGAATCCGTGCATCGGATTATAGTACCATTCTTGTTGGGTATGAGCTGCTTGACGTCCGATAGTGGCACGTCCTTAAGTAAACGTAAGTAGCTCTGCTTCAGATCATGATATTTGGCGTCGTAGTTTGTGAGGCGAAAAGAATGAAAGATAGGTTTAGGTGATGTTGCACTGGCAATAATCTCGGCATCCATCTTGCTGGATGCTGACGATGACTCACTCAAAGTATGATTACGTTTGTCGGAGGTGTCACCTGTAGTGCTGCACCAAATGTAGCAGCTTTTGCAGATTGACAAGTTGGACTGCTCGGTTCTGACTCTTAGCGGGCTTTGCGCTTATCAATCTTTGCCACCGTCAGTGAAGGGCTCTGTGCGACAACAGGAGGTAGTCCAGAATGGCCGGTGCCTTGTCCAGATGCCATAGTGAGGTTCGTCTATTTAGGAAGGTTGTAGGTTTGAAGAAGACCACCCGTTTGGATAGTGGTCTAGGTGGGCCAAAGAGCCTATCAACCTGCGTAGGTATCTGATGAGTTGGGCTAGATCAGTCTCTCAACTGATACGCACAGATATCAAGCTTCAGTGACCAGGATAGTGGGAAAGGATAGAACAAAACTCGTCACTATGCTCAAGTGGCGCTTCAGAGCAAAGCAAAGCAAAGCTCTGGGAGAGTATGTATTGACTTCCCATGTACACTGTCCATATAAAAAGTATCTGAACTAAGAGTGAGAACCAGTATGGGTGATACTCTTTAGTATAAGCAAAGACGTAGAAGGTTTTTGGTATTTGTACCGTAAGCATAGTACAACGTTTTCTGTTTATTGTAAACATCACAAAATTATTGTTAGGAGTGCATGAATTATTTGACGACAGTTACAATATTAGTCGTGCTAGCATTTAGTGTGATTATTTTTACTAGAAACATGTCCCATGAAATATTATTGAGTTAAATCTCAGAAAATGTATAAACCTCCGTAAAGAAATTTTCATTTACATTTCTCTATTAATTTATGTGGAATTCATATTTTAATAACTGTTTTCACATTCCTTCGGATGTATTATAATCGTTAAAACTTTTCGTTCCTAATCGTTGTAAAACTTTCTTAAAAATAGTGACCTTGTGCTCCCAGTAATGTAGTGTTACCAGTAAACTAGTTCTGGAGGGTTAAATTTATCTTGTGTGCAAATTTGTTAGTAACAACAGAATCTTTTAAATTAAGTTAACCTTCTTGAATTGGTTACCTTCTTCTAACCTACTTTATAGGTTAATAACAACCAAACATTGTTTCTACAAATTTTCCAGTAACCTTTTTCGATTGATTACTGGTGACCTCGTAAAATTAACCTTTTTTGTCTCAGAATGGTTGTTGCAAATTATTAACTGGTTCTAGCGGCGAAATTGTCCATTAGCCTCCACGGGGTTACCACTTATTTTTCTCGGTGTACTTATATGAATCATCGATATTTGTAAAGAAAATTATGTACTTTGTAGTACCGACATAGGAACTACATTCTCTTTGTTTAGCGTGTCTCACAAAAATGGCAACTCAAGAACAGAAAAAAATCTCCGTGAACTCATTTGACTTGGCTGCCATTTGTATCCAAGAATATCATCCAAACCGTAATGAGTGGAAGATTTACGGGGTTTGGGGCTTTCTGGATGAAGCCCACCCACATTGCAGGATTTCTTTTCCAAAAGTCTAATGTTAGTCATTCCTGTGCGTATACGCTTCAAGCCCTTCAAAACGTCTAATGATTTCTAAATAAACGAAGTCTTTCTATGTGAATTCTACGCAAACAGTAAATTTTTCTAAAGTTAGAAGGCAGGAGATACCAGTAGTAATAATGTCCTATCTAAGAGTTACGTTGGGCCGGTACAAAGTAACGCCGGTTAGAGGTTGAAACATCCTTCTACCAATTTTAGCTCTCCTGTGACTTTAAAACGTTTCACACTTCAGTTTCAAATATTGCTTGAAACTCCGATTATACACTGTAGTATTCTACGACCGATTTAACTTTGAAAGAAAGTCTTGTAGGTGATTTCTTTCACATTTTGTCGACTTTACAGTCACTGCTTTAAATGCCCTACAACAAACCCTTATGGTAATAGAACTGATGTTAACCTCAATAGTTATAATCAAACTCCAGTTAGGTATTCTATTTTACGTTGGCAGTTGAAGCTTTCCCCTTACAGTTCCCGACAGAGGACTGTGGAACTTTTTTCGTATTTTGTGCAACGTTAACCCTGAAGTGGAAAGTCTGAATGTACTTACAGAAGATTAGTTAGTAATGTTCACATTAATTTTAAAGGTGGCAACAGTTGGAGCCTAAGATTGTGCGACATTTCATTCGAAAGATTGATATTTTTAAATATCAAAATACCGAATCGAAATTTTTGATCGATATATCAATATTTTCGATCCTTTCCATATTTCTACATTTTCGATTTTGGATATTGCTTGCATTTGGATATTGCGTATTTTTCGATATTTCGAACAAGTTTCGATAGTTTGTTCATATCGATTACCTATATCTAAGTTCGGATATCGCAAAGCCGTATCGAATCCCCTTTGAACTGAAGTTCTTGGCTATGGGCCTGATTAGGAATGCGCACGAGACGAAATGAGACATCATTTTTGTGATGAAATTCGACTTAAGACATAGCTCTTCCAATAGAAAAAAATACAGTTTTTGACATGAGACATAACTTTCACAGCACCTTTTCGAGAGGAGATAGCCTCAAATCTTTTCTCGTGCGAATCCCTAGGCCAGATCGTCAGTTATCAAAAAAAAAAAAAAAAAAAAAAAATGTTCATGGGAAATAGCAACATGCAAATACAATATATGTAGCTAAAAGCATCTTTTGTTTTAATTTTTCAGTGCTTAATGTAATGCACTATTATTAATCTCAGTATTTTAAAGTGTATTCTTATGCTTAAGGTGATGTATAATTACATTTTGAATTTAGTTAACTTATTTTGTTTCTCAAATTGGTTTAAAAACATGTGTACAAACATGTTTATTTTCATTGTTGAGTCATAAAATGGCGTATAGTTATTAAACATAGTATTTAATATTGCACTCTTAACGTTAGAGTGATATACAGTTAACTTTTGAATTCAGTAACTATTTTTCTTTCTGAAATTGCTTTAGAAAATATGTGAAAACTGTTTTCTTTTTTCTTGAGTGCTAAAAGTTATGCACAGTTATTAAGCTTAGTAATTTATACTCTATGCTAAACTTTAAACTGATAAACAGTGCGTTTTTGTATAAATTGTGTCATGATATTTGAGTGACGAAAACTGGTACAAAACCCTAACGACAAGTAGAACTTTCGATTTTGGGGTGACGACTACTAGTGCCATACAAGGGATTTGAAAGTATTGTTTTTCCTTCACCTACTACTCGATTTCGAATTCTGACTACATGGCCATTTACAGGATGTTTCAAAACAACATCGACAAAGTTTTGGGAGGTGATTCCTGACACCATGATAAGACAAAAAGCGCAGACCAACTTGGCTGCACAAATGCTTCCTTTTGAAGTTAATGCTACAGAAAATATGGAAAAATGAACTTTTATTAAAGTCCATAGATCCAAAACCATGGGAACTAACGTAGTTGGGTGTAAACTTCACTTAGAAACTAATATGTGTGCTATCCAAATATCCAAGTTTCAGAATACTGTGGCTCTTCCGCAAAAGGTTTTTTAAAGAGGAAATTGGTGGTACTTCAAATCATAAGCCCGTAGCCCAACGTCTTCCAAACGTTGTTGCGCGAGTGCCACAGGATTATGAAATATGTATTTTTTATAGCACACATATAAGTTTCTAAGTGAAATTTTTACCCGACTACGGTAGTTCCCATAGTTTTGGATGTATGGACTTTAAAAGATTATTTTCGCATATTTTCGGTAGCCAATAACTTCGAAAGGAAGCATTTGTGCACCTAAGTTTATCTGTGCTTTCTGTCTTTCCTTGGTGTCAGGAATCACCTTCGAAACTTCGTCGGTGTTGTTTTGAAACACCCTATTTAGGAAGGATCAACGTGTCTTTCCAACTATGGTAAAGATCCAACAGATTCACGATTTTCACAGAAAAGACAAGAAGGTAAGTTTTGAACCTTAAACTGATGGCACTGATGTTTTTTTACTGTATTAGAAGAGAGTAATGCGGTACCTGAATATGGTTGAGGGGTACCGTATGGTACCTAATTTCGGCATTTTAGATATACCGGTATGCAAATACATCTCAAAATGTAAAGAACTGATTTTTGTTTACCGAAAACTGCGACTCGGTAAGCCTTATGAGTACCGAGATATGGGAAAATAAAGAGCGGCACCATAGGTATGTGGAGCTTGCATACTTGACTACATTTTGGAGAATGAATTATAATATGACTAACGGGTTATAAGGTATTGTCAAATAAAGGGAGGGCCAATAGAGTTATGGGGTCTTCGTGTTACATAGTAAAATTTCCGAAATCTGACACGAAAATTTAATAAGCACCAGTAGCAATTTCATTCAAAATAATTAGATATCACCATGGGGTGTTAGAACATCTTGGAGTCTACCAAGATGAAATATTAAAAGCTTTTGAAAATATACTTGACAATATACTTTGTAAAGAGTATTAGAAGTATTATGTATTTACTGAAAACTTCCAGAAGGTGCATATAACATCTAGAGAAACACCGTGAAATAAAAGCGTATGAGATCTTGAAATTTCAGAAACAATTATTGGTCCCAAGAAAATTAAATAAGATGATACTTCTATGGGTTAAATAAGTACCTCAGTACACTTTCGGTCGAAAGATTAGTTCAGTTCTAGATTTTTTTTTTGTAATTCCAAAGATTATCGAGCTGTGTAAAAGATTGAAAATTCACTGTCAATATCTACTCTAGTAATCCATGTGGGTCTCTATATTTAAATATATAATTCCTTATATCTAAGTTATTATATTAGATATTTACAAAGGATTCTCACTCTCCTTCAGAGCTCGGTGAACGCTTGGAATTGCCCGAAGGAAACAGACCTAAACCAATCTTTCCATCGAAATTGTACTAATGAGTTTGAGGTACTCCTTAATCCATAGAACTATCATCTTATTTAATATTTGTTGGAACCAAAAATTGTTTTCTGAAATTTCAAGATCTAATACGCTTTTATTTCGCGGTGTTTCTCTAGATATTAGATGTACTGGTTGGAAGTTTCGGGTAAACACATATTTTAAATACTCTTAACAAATGTCAAGATACATTTTCCAAAGCTTTTTAAATTTAACCTTGGTAGACCCCATGATGTTCTAAAACCCCATAGAAACCTAATTCTTTAGGATGAAGTTGCCACTAGTGCCCATTAACATTTCATGACCGGTTTCGAAACTTTTACCACTTAACACAAAATCCCCAAAACTATATGTGTCCTCCCTTTATTTGACAATGTCTTGATTGTCGTTAGTCATATTTTAATTAGTTTTCTAAATTGTACTATCTAGTATGCAAACCCGACACACATATGGTGTCGCTCTTTATTTGACCATATTTTGGTAACTGTTAGGCGTACCGACTTGATGTTTCTGTAAACACACATCTGTATCGTTCTTTAAAACTTTATTAAGACATATTTTAGAATGGTTAGAAATGGGAGTTTTGCGAACGCCACGGTACCTCAAAATCCCCATAAGGGCGTGTGTGTAGTGCATTGAATTGAAACTACTTTCGACGTTGTTGTTAACCATCAGTAATTACGGTTTTGAAACTGCACCATCTAGTGCGCAAACCTCACATTTATATGGTGTCACTATTTATTTAACCGTATCTAGGTATCCGTAAGGCTTACCGAGTTGCGGGTTTCGGTAAACGAATGTCAGTTCTTTACATTTTAAATATATTTTCTTTCCATTTATCTAACATACAGGCATTAGGACCCCGTGGCACTCCCGAAGACCATTGGGGTACCTACTTAGTTTTGCATAGTAATATATTTTGAGTTGTTCAGCATCAGTAAACACTTTTTCAAAGTTCATCGTTTTTCTACGCAAAACCAAAAAGTCCTCACCAGTATTTATACCTTCACTTGATCTCGCCTTGTCACGCTGTCATGCGTATCAGCCAGAAATGGAAAATTGAATGGAAAATTTTTTCTCTTTTATTAGGGTGGATTCGTTCCCATTTATGACCACTTTTTGGGGGTATATTCATTCCTTTTTATAATCACTTTTTGAACCCTATTTTAACATAGCAGAAATTATACAGAGACTACGAACGCACTCCTATGTAACATAGCAATTACTATAAATGTAACAGAAATTACATAAGATTATGTAACATAGCAGAGGGAATAAAAGTGTATGGCTTATTTTTCCACCGTTATTGTAACATAGCACAGATACTGTGTTACATAGCTAAAGTACTCTCATGTCCAAAATTATTGTCGAATGTTTATAAATAAGTTCTTGTGGGAATAAAATTTGATAACGAATTACCCCGGTATTTCTTAAAATGTTCTTATGTGTATAATTGGCAAAGAAATATATGTGGCAAATTTCAACTCAAAGGAGCAGTAAGTAAGAACAATAAAACGAAAATAAAACTTACTTGTTCATTTAGCGACATTTTGTTTTACTCATTCTAATTTTCGTATTTATAATTCTTTTCCCATGAAATTTACCACAAATATACATTTACCGATTATACGCGTAATATCGGTATTTAAAAAAAAAACCTTGCAAAATCATTATCAAATTACATTCTTACAAGAAGGCAGTTATAGATATGCAGCAATCATTTTGGACATGAGTGTACATAAAAGAATATGGCTTATTTTGCAACCCGTATTTTAACATAACAATAATACATAAGACTATGAACGTTCTCTTGAAGGATCATTTTTCCATCTCCTATTTTAACGTAGCAAAAATTACCTAAGATTACGATCACCTATTTTAACATCACTCCTGTTTAATAAGGGGGATGAACTCGTTCCCTTTTATGAGCACTTTTTTCAACCCCTCCCCCCTTCGTAACATAGCAGAGCTGATAAGAGTATGGTACATTTTTTAACCTCTACGTAACATAGCAGAGATTAGGGCCTTTTACGGGGGTAGCTATTCCTAACGGAGCTCATAAAAGAATATCACTATTTCTTAATTCATTTGTATCATAGCACTAATTACACATAATAAAAGATTACGCAAGAAAGACTACAAGTATTTACCACTTGAGCGGGTATATTCTATTATAAATCTGTGTAAAACGTTAATTGTTGTTATATCATTTTGTTCAAAAGAACATAATATCGTTATAAAGCTTTTGTTTTTTTTATAAAAAATCAATCTTATCAATTCCTCTGGAGAATAATGAAATAAAACGTGTAAAAAAGACGGCTTGCACCAGTGATCTTTGTCTCTTTCCATCACTGCTAACAAGGAGAAGGCAGACTTTGGTAAGTGAACTTCGGGGCCATTTTTTGCGAGGAGGTAGTGCACATTTAAAGAGTTAATATTACAAACTGGGAGAGCGCAATGGGCAGAAATAAGGGAGAAAAATCGTATTCAAAAATTTTCTACTCACCACATATACTGTTCGACGCGCAAATTTATCAACTGACGGCGTTGCAGAGTGAGTAAAGTGTGCAACTCATATGCAAAGGTTCCCGGGTTCGATTCCCGTTAGAGTCCATCCTTGTTTTGTTTAATGGTTCAAATAATAAAGTAACCATTTATAACTATAAATAAAATAATATAATGAATATGTTTATAATGAATAAAACAATAGAAATTTTAAAATCACTTGTAAAATCTTTCAATGTTCCATGTTAACTAGCAAGAAAATTTCATCTATTCCGTAAATATACTGATATCACAAGTTGTATTATGGTTACGACAGTCAACGGCGCTGATTTCTCTGTAAATTTGGGGGGCCCATTCATAAAAAATACATACAACTATACATTTAACAATAAAAAATACATATGAAAATACTTATTCACAAAATATATGGGGGTTTCATGAGCTCGTGGCGACGGGCCCCATGATCGGCGAACACGATGACAGTCATTGTGTAATGAATGTTGCTGACACTTCGTGTCTATATCTGTCGAATAATATACCACATTTAAAATTATTACAAGTTGCAGTGTAGTGTTGTTTAGAAGATTTCTAACAAGGGCTGATATAACAATAAGTGTTTTTGAAGTGAAATTACGTGTTAAGTCAGCTATGTAGTGTTTTAAGTCTTGACATGTTTTACCCTAAAAAGAATAAATTATTGATACCTATAAGCGCATTACGTAACCAGGAATAAGTCAAAATCGGTACTCTTTACTAAAATCAAAAAACATTGTTATGTGTTTGTGATTGTTGTTATGTTTTGTGTACACTTTCTTTCGTGAAATCGTGTTTGAGACAACTTCTTTACTCTCCATCCACTATGTCAAAGTTGGTACTGATTCCAACTCCCTTTAAGCCTCAGTATCGGGACGTCTTAGGCTTTACTGGTTAGAAGATGATGAGAAAGAGCACCAAAAGTCTCAATAATGGGGGAGATTTGTATCTCAGAGGTAGAACTCGTACTGGAAATCGAAACCCAGGTAACCTATGAAGACTGTGGACTGAATCCAAGTACGCAGGAATAACTTGACTAAATTAAAGAGACCACTTCCATCATTAATTTTATTTATAAAATAAAGTAAATGAATATACAAAGAATTTTACAATTCAGAAATTTGAAAATACAAGCTTAAAATATTACCGCATGACATGCATAGGCACACCCCCTACATTACAAAACTGGGTGCTAGAAGGTTATCATGCTAAGCCGCGATTTATTGAAAATAGTAATTTTGATGATTTGAACTTGCAACTTCCATTGGGCAAAAAGTGGGAGTGGTAAACTCCAAAGTGGAAACTTGGTCTCATTTTGAATTCGCAACTTAATGTCAATTTCTAACAAGTCTCAAAGTGCTCGTCCAATATCAAGGGAACTTAGAAAAACAATCACATACCTGATCTTATAAGAGCGTCCGGAGCAAAGATCCAAGTACACTAGACGAATGCCGGAAGCGAACAACCTGAGTTCGGCTAGGGGCCTCGCTTACAAAGCGACTTCGTCCCACTCATTTTCTGCTAGTTCTGACGTATCTCGAGAGCTAGCGTCACGAGCCATGACGAGCTTGGAGAAGCTTTGCACGTGCAAGCCCAATAGTGGCCAAGACTTCTAATTTTTCTGTGATTTTGCCCATCACGCCGGGGCGGAAGTATTTATTTTACATTTACTAATACCTCTTTGTTTCATGTTTAGCTCCAATTACATATTGTTTTTATGTATCTGTTGCTTGCGTGATGTGCAATAAATTTACAGCAGCGAACCAGCACTGTGATTTGGGCAAATCAAAGCCAGGGTCATGCCACTATTACATGCGTGCGTTGGCGTCAATGAGACATCAGATTGTTAATAAATCAATGCCTCGCTTGACTCCGTTCTCCCTTTCTCTCTTTCTCTCCTACACACACAAATAGAATAGCGCGGGCGTCTCATCCCATAGTTTGAGTCCGGCTTAGGACTTAGACGCTTAACTGTGTAACAGTTGTCCGCCGACCTCAGGAAAAAGGGAAAAAATATGTGGAAAGTTATTGTCCTAATAAAATGTATCTAGTAAAATACAAAAAGATTATCCAAGGCAAGTTGCAGGAATTTAAAGAGTTAATATAGAACGGGTCTCACTTAAGGCGCTAAGAAACCTAAAGAATTACCGAGAATCTGGAGATTATGAACGAATTAATTACAAGATAGAGGTATTGTAAGATTTCATGTCTTTCGACTATAGTACGCTTAAATGCTTACAATGGTCTCATTAACAAAGCAGTAGATTAGAGAACCATGTATAATATTGCTTTCAGTAGAACAGGTATATAGTATATACGAAGGTCTATGGTTTGAAATTTGTAAAATGAAATCTTAGAATCATGGTATTCTTCTAGCATATAACTGCAAAAAGATTTCGTGTGAAATCAAAATAATAGTTTTTTATTTACTAATTTCTCACCTTAGTATTAAGCATGAATTCAAACCAATTACGAGTGCAACCGCTAGTGTCATAAAACATTAAGAACTTTTTGTGAATAAACTTATTTGCTAAGTACAATCAAATTTGCTGGCAAATAATGAGTGAAGAATAGTACATATGTGAATTACAGATACATTTAACCAATGTTCTTTGTGTAGATAGACACACGTGATAAATGTGATTGTCTCAGACTATTAACATGATTCAGCTAAGTATTAAAAAAAGAATTAAGTACACCCAAGAATTAGCGTGAATCGCTTTAAAGTTTGACTGATCTGTACAAGAAGATTACAAGAGCAATTTCATTTGTCTATGGCATAAACCAAATGAGAAATACATAGCGATATAGAATAGTACACTCAACCTTTTTGGCCTATTTCTGGAAACTTATGGTGTTGTGCCTTACAGTTAGTGAATAAAGTTCATTATGTTGTTTCATTGAATATATCATTTATAATTAACAAGCATAGGCGATACTCTACCTTCTTATAAACCGAAATCAGGTAAATGTTTAATATGTATGGGATATAAGAAAAAATATAACTTGAAAATTATTTAATTACAATGCTACATACCCTGTAATAACATTTCTTGTAACACCAAAATCGATCGCATGCCAAATGTTAAAGCGTGTATGAAATATAACTTGAATATGGTATTATATGTTGAATAATGAGCAACTAACGATTAATAACCAATGCTTACCAAATTTTTCGAGTTCGTGTATAAAGATTTGATATTAAAATTAAATCTAATTGTATCTAAAAATATAACTAACATTATTGTTTATTACTATCTACATTGGTTGCAATAAGTATAATACGTTTCAATCTTACTGCATATCTCTGACCTATCCCAGTGATCAAAGTATTTTTTTATTTACTCATTTTGTTTACTGAAGCGAACTTGATTTGGTTCTCTCATCCTGTGTGATATGCATCACGCTAGACACATTGACATTTACCTATACTAGCAATACACATACATTACAAGCTGATTAACGCACTTGAGCGCTCCTAGGGATTGAATACAAATAAGTATGGATCTACTTTCCATGAGAGGTTCTGTCGGCAAGAAGGAGACTTAATAGTTGAAGAACTGGCCCTATGGCTAGTGTGTTAGTCAATGCCCTAATGGCCTACAGTAATAACGGATGCGAATTTTAATGGTCAGGGAGGCAGTTACATTAACAATATTAGGGTACATGTTTTTGAAGGAGATTGTCCAAGAAAACGTTATAAATTATCTTCGTAATTAGGGGGGGGGTGTTTGAGGAGTCTATAGGTTAGTATTGTTATTATTCTTATTCTTCTTATTATTAGTATTAGAAATAGTATTTGTATTAGCATTTGTATTCTTTTCTTTTTTCCTTTTTTTTTAAAAAATCTTTAAATACAAAACGAAGTCGAGAGGGATTTCTTGGTAGTTAAAAGGAAATTTACGTCGTAAAGTAACAGGGATCGTGTTCCATCATTTTGGTAGTTCCTGTTGTTTTTATAGGTTAGATTTTAAAGACAAAAGTTAATCACAACAAAAGTTATGGTTGCGATAGAGGATTTTACTTTTTTTTAGACAAGTATGTTCCGTTCTCTACTTTTAAATCAAATAACCTTGAGTGATAACTCAACCATATGCTTCCTCTGTGGCGAACTTTTCTGTTCTAAACATTAAACACATATTATAATTGTCTTGGTTATACAGAGAGTAATTTTACATAGATACTAAATACCTATATATATATATATATATATATATCCTTTTGTTGACCAAAGGTTGTATGCATTTATGAATAATTTTAATGTGCAGTGGATAATTCAATAAAATACTTCCTTGTTCTTTCTCCCTTTTTTGACAATAGATAAACATACAGGGGTTACAAAAAATTACGGTCTCTAACTTAGTGGAATGAAAATGTGGAGATACGATTACCATAATCACATATAGGCTTCTCAATTGTCTGAAACGAGTCTTGTGTTTTTTACTTGACCAAATAATAGGAATTTGAACTATATATCAGGCAACAAATTTCAATGTTCTTATTACATTATTATCGTGGTTATTATACTGATATTGAGTTATTCCGAGTAGAGTTTCATGGTCCCTTGACGTTTGCTGTTTGTTTATTATTACAATCTTCTTATGATTTGTTACAACGCCGATTGGAAAGAATTTTATTCCCTTTGCTTATGAGAATTATCAGTTGTCCAACCACTTTGTTTGTTCTGGTGCGAGAAGAGTTTTCCACCTGTAAGAAATGAACTGATGTTTGAGAAAGGGGAGTTTGTCTGTAGATGGAAGAAATTTCATTGTCATGCAGAAGTTCATAAGTTTCTGTGGCATAGATATGTTCTATATCCGCATGGAGGTTCGGAGTTTAGATAACTTTAGACACTAATAAAAATTTGATCGCAAAAAAATCGATTTCCATCCTACTCTTTTTAAAAAAAATTACCAAAGATGAAACTTAACATGTTGATGAAATGCTTTCAAGTATCCTAGTGAACCATAGGATTATCAAGCAGATCTTAGATTCAACAAGATTTAATTGAATTTCATTATACCTTTGCAATTATGCCAATTATTTCATGTAGATGGTAGTTTTCGTAGCTTTATTTTTGATAAGGTACCTTGGAGCATTTCTCTCTCTTTCTTTTCAATTATTCTCAACTTTACTATTTTTATCTTTGGTTTGGAATTATCCATATTAGATATTTTTTTGGCCAGGATAGGAACAAAATTAGGGGGTAGTTCCAAGGTATCTTCAATATTTTTATCAATTAATTTAACTGAAAATTTAAAAAAATCTCAGGAAACTGATATAAATTCGAAACATGTAGTGTTTCGTAAATGAAATTCAATTCTAGTTTACACCTTATTACAACTTGTGTACGTATAATATTCAAGATAAGACATATCCCACAAGCGGGCATAACAAGCGTTTGAGCAACTCTCAGTTAACGTGCATATTTTTCAAAATGCCGATTTTCTCTCCCCTTTTTTAAATAGTGTCACACTAGATCCTTGATGATATGTTATCTCAGTTGCTATTAATTGATTCAATTAATATTATAGGAATTTTGTGAGCTTTGGTGCAACACTGTAGAGTTAATTATTAACAAATTAGGCCCTCTGTGGAGGAGACAGTCTTATCTTCTGCACATTATGATTGGTTCATCATATTTGTATACTTTTGTAGGTACCTTACTAAGAATAACAAAGAAAAAGTGACACATTTCTTTTACAAGTAAATTGATAATTAAATGATAAAAAATTAATAATTTTTAACAAAAAATAAAAGAGGAAAACGAATACTCCGTTATTTCCAATGCAAGGCGCGCAGGTTCATTCACCTCTCTCACCTGGGCACGCGTCTGCTGACAGGTTTCTAGAATGAAAGTTCTGGAACAAAAAATTCTCACACACAAAATAGTATTATAGATTGAACCCGGGGACTCCAGTGTGTTTGCGTATTAATTTTGAAATGAGTTGTTACCGAGAGTTTCGTGTGATGGAAACATTAGTACTATGTTCTACCACTCATTCATTAATTTTCTTATATTCTTTTCCTGTCTTAGATTTTTATTTAGAATTATTTTCTTTTTTTAAGTAATCGTCCATCAATAACCATTCGTTGTAAAGTACAGGGACTGACCAGTTAGATATGTTTATGTTTCTTAATTTAGAAGTAATTATCATTCGGCGTGTTATAATAGTGTAATATAATTATTAGTCCAAATTTAAAGAACTTGTTCGTTGAAAATTACTGGATTTGATTAGTGGTTGAAATTATCTGATTTCTACACTATGCTAATTATTAGCTATAATAAGGAACGAGTTTAAATAAGTTCTTGACTTTGCGGTCCATGTTTTTTCAACTTGTTGGGGTATACTTAAAAAGGAAACTTACGTTTCCAAAGACAGAAAATGTGGGGAGGTCTCCTGTTACCAGAAGAACCTCTAAGAGGAGAACAAAAAAAAAGAAAAAGAAAAAGGGGTAAGTACTATCCCCCTTGGTTTTTTGTGTATGATACTAGAAGCATGCATTTCCAATTACTTCAACTTCAAGTTACCAATTCGTTCAGCTATTGAGTGCTGACATGGTTCAGTGCTGAACTCTATTGTGCTACGATTCGACGTTCGTTTCCCAGGAGTATCCTATACCGAATGCTATTATCACTGAATTAAGTGAAAGCAACAAGCAAAAGATAATGTCCGAAGTTGCAGTTTAACAGTGATTACAAGGAGTGCGTTTTGCATGGCCGATAGTTGAAGCCTAGGCTTCAGATACTATACCCTGTAGTAACCTTTTGTGTGATTTCTATTCTTTGTTTCTTTTTAACAATTTGCTAAGTACGAAACTCACTACGTGCTTCAAAATGGTAAATGAGAATTTAGGCAAGGAAATATCGATGTTTACAATGGTTCGTACGTAGTACTTGAAACAAAAATACTTTCATCGGGATCCGATCTCAGACTTATTCGATTCTTTACAGAGTTAACCGCAATAGTGTAAATGTCAATAGATAACTAGAACTGAATTCATTGTGGTAACAATGAATATCAATGTGTTATAGGTGTATTCTAGTCACTGCCAGTTAGCGTATTTGTTGAGTGTATGTGATACCGTGATTTACCATCGTCCTGTGTCCTGTTCGACATCCATCGAAAAAGTTATGCCATGATGATAGAACCGTACGAGTATACTGATATAGGGGTAACACCACGTGTGCTAATCGATCAACAATGACGTTATTTGTGTTTACAGTATCTTCAATGATTTGTATAACTGAGAAGTAGATATGTCATGGATCGCCGTAACAAGTAGTGTAGCCAGGGACGGGTACTAGCCTCTCTACTTACTGCATAAAAAAAGGGTACCGCGTACCCTAAACTTCCTTGCCTCTAGGTACCCTTACTGTAAGATGGGTAATATCTAGATATTAAAACCTAACCTAAAGGTGTGGCACTGAACTAGTATTCAAATACAATAATGAAACGAAAGGCTGATAATATCGGATATAATAACTTCACTTAATTCCCACCGAGATCAAATCGGAACAAACGAACATACTAGTAGAATTAAACATAATGAAAATCAATAGTTAAAATCCTAAGTAAACAAAACATAACTAACATAAAGCACAAATTCAAAAAGGATAATTAAAATGAATATCCGAGAACTACTACGACACGTAATTGATTACTACTGGATTATTTCCAATGACCATAATACACCATTATACATCTCTTAGTCTACTATGTCATAGGCCATAGATTTTTGTAAATCCTACCCGCCCAAACTTGTCAGAAAAAAATGAAAACCTTATAGTTATAATAACACAACAAAGGAAACCTCAAGGACTAAATGAATAGCAACAAAGAATGTAAAAACCAAAATAAGAAGTAAACAAAAAAACAATATGAGAAGCATGGCAGACATCTTAAAACAGATAAGCATAACATCAAACCGACGGGTTTGATAGAGGAACACGGGGAGAAAGGAGGCATATAGGTCATTGGAGAATGGTGTCAGTTCAGGTGAACAAATGTCAGGTCAGAGCATATAACGTGATATAGAGGAAGCAAATCCAGGTAGCATATATACTGACAGAACTTACCGGACGAGAAGAGTATATACAAAAGAAAATTCGAAGAACAATAATACTTAGCAGCTAAGCGCAAAGCAAACGCAAGCAGGCCAACTACCCGTTAGGGGATGTAAATACTTATAACTGACGTAATTTGTGTCCGACAGGCAATGCAGTGTGTGACCGCATATCCACAAGCAACCCAGGTGGCGGCATGATTGCATGGTCGGAAAACTAGTTGGACTTCTTCGAGAAGGCAAATCTTTCATAAGGAATTCGTAGGGGAGGGAGTGTGATCGGCCGAGTTGGGGTTGGAATCGTCGACAATCTCAGTAGCGGCTACCGGAATATCAGTATCAGAGAAAACTATTGGCGGTGGAGGTGATTGGGATTGATCTTGGGGTGCCTTCTGAAGTACGCGATCTACGAATTCGTGACCCTTATGGAGTAAGAGGAATGCGCATCGGGGAGCGTAGCGCGCATGTTCAACCAAGGGGTCATCGGTGGGCTCCCATCGACGAAGGCCCAGACCACAAAAAAAAACAGATAGTCTGGTCCCCGTTTTTCGCATAAAAGAAACCGTCCCGGTTCAACTCTTTGGTGTTTGAGTTAGAGCGGGTGGCCACAATGAAAATGATTCTAGTCACTGTTCTTTGAGAGTGTAGAGAGGATATTTGGGTCCACCCGTTGGGATTTCCGAAGTACATTCAATGTCATGGGGTTGCCCCCATGAGGACGAAAGATGTTCAGGGCGGGAATGAGGCATATACTCCCAATGATGAGGGCCACATTCCGACCTTCCCTTAGCGAAATTTAGTACTAGATAGCAAGAAGGTGAGTACCGACGGTGTAAATCATCCGAATCATCCCCTGGTTCAAAAAGGACGATCCGCAAGTTGCAAAATATACAAGCCACTCTATCTGGTTTGCAGAGGAAATAGAATCCACTGCATGCTAACGAAGCGGGTGAAATAAAAGATACCGACCAGTCAGTAAAAGTTGATAATCGAACAGTTTCGTCACGTAGGATGGACCAGGCGCAGATGGTACGTGTGTAGGATCCATTTTGGCTAGAGGATGAGGAGACAATAAAAAAAAACATATAATAGTTTTCCTAAGAGAAAGAAATCTGGAGAGAGAGACAGAGTGATGCGTAGGGGTTGTATGTTTGTAGGAGGGGATAGGCTCCCCTTCTTTGTATAACTCGTTGTATTTATAACAATATTTTGATTCGTTTAGTGGTTTATTGATAACTAACTAACTAACTCTATGGCCTATGGAACCGGGAGGTTCAATGCCGCTTTCACAAAAGCTCTCCACTGACTTCTATCCTTAGCTAATTGGATCCAGTTTCTACTTTGTATTCCTATCTCTGCGAGATCCATCTTAATATTATCCTCCCATCTGCGCCTAGGTCTTCCTAATGGTCGTTTTCCTATGGGTCCACCAGTCAAGACTTTGAAAGCGTTTCTACTCTCTTCCATTCTAGCTACATGACCTGCCCACCTAAGCCTCCTAGACTTGACGACCCTAACAATGTTGGGTAAACCGTATAAACTATGCAGTTCCTCGTTATGAAGCTTCCGCCATTCCCCATTCTCGTTCCTCTTGGGTCCGAATATTCTTCTCAGGATCCTGTTCTCAAATACTTACGGTCTATGTTCTTCCCTCAGAGTAAGTGACCATGTTTCACAACCATACAGAACAGCAGGCATGATTATCGTTTTATATATTTAAGCTTCAAATTCCTCGACAGAATTCGTGACGACAAGAGATTTTGAACCGAGTAGTAACACGAATTCCCTGCTTTTAGTCGACATTTAATTTCTTCGTGAATATGATTTTCGTCTGATAATATTGATCCTAAATATTTGAAAGTATCCACTTTATCAAAAGTATTATTTAATATTTTAACGCCTCCACAATTTGCCGTATTACGGTCCCGACGCACTTCCATGTATTTAGTTTTCTCTGCATTTACTTCAAAACCCATGTCCCTGCAAGCGTTTAATAAGATCTCTGCATTTATTTCTACTGTTCTCCTATCATTCCCTATTAAATTTACATCATCAGCATATGCCATAACCTGGTGAATGCCGTTCAACTCTAGGCCCTGGTTGCTATCTTTGATTTTCCTTATGGCGTATTCCAGCACAAAGTTAAATAATAATGGCGACAACGCATCTCCTTGTTTCAGGCCATTTTCGACTTGGAAGCTCGTGGACAAAAATTTTCCTACCCGGACTTTACTTTGGGATTCACTTAAACATATCGTAATTAATCTAATTAGCTTTATCGGTATTCCAAGCTCTGTAAGAACGTTGTATAATGTTTCTCTCCTAACCGAGTCGTAAGGCTTTCTAAAATCAATAAATATTTGATGTACCGGGATATTGTATTCCCACTTCTTTTCAAGTATTTGGCGAAGGGTAAATATTTGGTCGATAGTTGATCGATTTCGTCTAAATCCGCACTGATAATCTCCAATAATTTCTTCTCCGTATGGGGTCAATCTGGCTAACAGAATATTTGAAAGGATTTTATAGGATGTTGACAGAAGAGAAATGCCTCGATAATTATTACAGTCAGTTTTGTCGCCTTTCTTGTGAATTGGAACAATGATTGACTTTTTCCACTCTTGTGGCAATTCTTCCTTGTTCCAGATAAGGCGAATGAGTTTGTGTATCTTGTTCCACAATTTTTCGCCTCCAGCTAAAATTAACTCAGCCGGAATTTCATCTACACCCGGAGATTTGTGTTTCTTTAATTTCTTTATAGCGGCTTCCACTTCTATTCGATTGGGTTCTGGAATATATGGTTCTGCGGTGTGTTTCTTCTTTTCTCCACGCACATTAGTTTTTGGCTGCGTGTTCAGCAAATCGTCAAAGAAATCTTTCCATCTATTTAGGAGGCTATCCGTATTAGTGATAACTGTTCCGTCAGATTTCTTTAATATATAAGCACGAGGTTGATAGCCTTTCTTACATTAGCTGATCCTCTTATACATGTCCCGAATATTTTTATTTTCACTATTATCTTCAAGTTCCTTAATTTTAGCTTTCAAAAAATCCCGTTTCTTTGTTCTAAAAGTTTTGGAAGTTTCCCGCCCGATATCTGCGAAATTTTGTGTAGTTATTTCATTCGGATTTTGTAGCCACCGTAATTTTGCCTGTTTTCTCTTCTCTACTAGTTTAATGCATTCTTGCTCGAACCATGGTTTGTTCCTACGTATTTCCGCGTGTCCCAATTTTCCTATTGCTGAACTTTTAATGCTATCTCTAATTTCAATCCAAGTATCCTCAACACTAGTGCACTCCGAGTCTTCTGAAACCGCGAATCTATTCGAAACTTCAATCCGGTATTCCTCTCTTACCTGGCTCTCTTCTAATTTCTTTAAATTAAATCTCTCCGTTTTTGGACATTGAATATTACCTTTATTCAACGATAATCTCTCCCGTATTATCGCTACTACCAGGTAGTGATCAGTGTCACAATCAGTCCCTCTAAACGACCGGACGTCAATTATGCTAGATTGTCTTCTTCTATCTACTAAAACGTGATCATTTTGATTATGTGTTTTTCCGTCTGGTGATGTCCAAGTGTATTTATGAACGTCGCGATGTGGGAATTTTGTACTCTTCACGATTAGGTTTTTGGATGTTGCAAAGTTCACGAGTCTAACACCGTTGTCATTACTTTCCTTATCCAAACTTTCGTTCCCTATAATCGGTTTGAAAATATCCTCTCGTCCTACCTTCGCATTGAAATCCCCTAATAGATTCTTGATATGGTATCGCGGGAGTTGGTCAAATATCCGTTCCACTTCTTCGTAAAAACTATATTTTATATTGTCACCCTTATCTTCAGTTGGAGCATGTACATTTGAAACAATAATATCACACCACCGTCCCTTAAGAGTAATAAAAGAAAGTCTGTCAGTAACAAATTCAATCCGTTTAATTGCTGGTAATGTTCGTTTGTGAACGAAAAACCCTGTTCCTAACTGGTGATTTTTATTTCCTCCCCCGTAAAAGAAGGTAAAATTTCCGGAAATCTCAGATCCAGTTCCTTCAACCCTAACTTCCTGAACTCCTACTAAGTCCATCCTTTATTTCTCTAACTCACTCGTTACATATTTTAACGCGCCTATAAAGACTTCTGATATTCCATGTTCCAAATCTCATGTCCATTTTCTTTTGCTGATGTCGTGCCAAGTTATCAGTCCTTGTCCGAGGCTTTTGTGAATGTTTCTGAACAAGTACCTTTTTTTACAGGATGAGGGTGTTAGCCTTACCCAAACCCCCAAGCTGGAGGACCACTCCTAGTCGTCTGTCCGCGCCTGCTTATTCAGTATATTCGCAGCTAACCTCTATATCTAGAGGCCTTTTCCTCGATCCGCAACTTGAGGACGCGCCATGCCGTGGTGACAGGAACCCACGTTACACGGAGTGGTTTATTGCTACTGTTGTTATTGTTTATTGTTAATGTTTATCGTTGTATTGCGTTATGTGTTTTATTGGTTTGGTGTATTCAGTAACTCTTAAGTAACGCGGCAGCGATTGTTGCTGACAGTAGGGTGTACGGCGAACGCGCAATACAGCACGTCTAAGCAGTGTAATACCGGCTAGTTTTACAATTAGTTTTACAGTTTTACACGAATTAGTTTACAATTAGTGCTTTTTCCACGTGATGAGTAATCCAACGATAGATTGATTGTTGTACAACCCCTTGTAGTCGCACAGAGCATCTACATCCAAGATTGATCAGAAAACTCCCATAATCATCTGGGGACGTCGTATAGGGCACGAAATATGACTTGACAATCCGTGTCGAGCAAGAATAGTGACAGTAGTGAAATTTAACTGGTGAAACAGTTCAACTCACAGTAAATGTTTACATTTCATAGGACAATTGTCTCGAATGGCCGAAGAATTTGAGTGAAGAAGCGAAAGAAGACAAGGTATTATTGAGAATTCGTGCGGTTGAAATTCACGGGCTAAGCAAATGGTCTCCTTCGACAAATCACAGTCTACGGTCATAAGTTTATTGGACGGCCAACGAGTTACTATATCTTGGGTAGGTAGATCCACATGATAGACTTTCTCAAACCTTTGGAAAGGAATCATACGCAAATGCTGGAGATGTAAGGTAGTTCCACGGTGTTGTAAGGGAATTTTAATAGCCATGATGACCTGTGTAGGCGCAATGATACACTCACTAAGTTTATACGAGTAGAGGACCGAAATATCTGATGGGGGTAGGACTAACTCATAAGCCGTTGACTTAAGCTGTTTTTCTAATTCGTAAGTCAAATTAAATAGTAAATCAGGAGGGAGTAAAGATAGGGGTGATAGAATTCGTTAAGCAAGTTGAAACCAATTGATCCCAGTTTGAATTTTATGGACAGTTCGAAAGATTTTCCAAGGAATCATGGACGGATGTTGAGCTAATCTCAGGTTACCAAGAAAGGTTTGAAGCTGTGTATTAGTAATCCAAGCTTGCTTAACGTGAACCTTTGTGACAAAGACGAAGGCATACCCTTGCTGGCTATGATCTTGCATGAGGACCTTGAGATTATTCTGAGGTAGTTTGTTCCAAATATTTTGTCCATTAGGCGGGAAGAACGATTCGTACAGAAATTCAAGAACTAGTGGTAAAGATGAATCATAAAGGATAACGTGCGGATCACTGTATGTACTAATGCCAGAATGGGCTAGGGTTGAAAGTTCTAGGGCATGAGCCTCTCTAGTAGCAAACTGAAATAGTATCGTGATCGCTGCTAGTCATAAAGTAGTAGTACAAGGGGGAGCTAAGAGACGACGGTCCTGACTTGAGGAGGGTTACTCCGGGGATTGAGAGGTAGATGGAGGGGGGTTGCAGAGAACAGATTGTCTTATAATAATATACAAATTGTCTTATAATAATAAAAGAGAATAATTCCAGACATCGTTGTCCCAATAATGACATAAAGTAGCGGCTGAGTTATATCGTGAATAAGGCCTTGAGCTTTTACCGGCTGGGGATAAGTAAGTTGTAGTGGCCACAGAGTGCTCATTAAACGAAGGGTCATATAAATTAAGCATAAAGTAAGTATAGTTTTCCATACGAAGAGAATAGTAAGGTACGGTCTGCCACTGATATGAGATGCTCTAATTGTTTGGGGAAGTGCAATGGGGGTCAGCTTATGAGATTGTAATGGTGGTTTATAGTACGTTACCTTCACTGACCAATTCTGATTTAACGTCGCATTAAGGTTGACGAATTCCAAGATATTTTTTGGTAATTTAAGAGTCTCTAAAGGCAACCAAGTTAAGGGTAGTAGGCGTTTGACTGCAGGATCCATGATGGAATCCTTAGGGATGGGAAACGGGGAGGTATTCTTTATTGAGGATTAATTTCTGATGCACATCTACAGTGTAAACTAATTTTGAGAGATCCTGACGTAAAAGGCTCCTGTTTAAGAATTTCACCCATGTCATGGTCATGGTCATGTTTGGGCATGTCATGGTCATTTGACGGGGAGGGTTAGTAATAAGATATGTGTATTCGCTCAAGGTAGTGATGATGGGTTGTACGTGTGGATGACAGGTTAATGCATAAAATTGATTGATTTCTGCGACCGAAGATATTTGCCATAAATGATAGATACAATTCGGAGCTTGGAAAGATGTAATTGTTCCTTCAGGTATTTTACAAAACATATCAGGTCTATTCAAACATGTGATAAGGTCGTAGTCGGTTAAGATAATTTCGCACTCGGAGATAGTAGCTAGTATGGCAGGTTCATGTATTACTTTACACGTTTGATTTTGGTAATGAAACGGTAACGGAATCAGGCGGAACAGTTTTATGGGGTGAACCCCACGAATGATTGGAATTTTGACAATTAACGTCACACTGTTTCCTACAAAGTGGCAAGTGGTTATACGTAAATTATAGTAACGAAATAATTCCGATTGTGGTATAGCCAATGATTATCCTCGTTTCTGAAGTCGAAGCGCTAACACTTGTAAATCATGCACTAATTGTTTAGGGTTGACTCCTTTTAGTGACATGCTTCCTTCAATGCAAGCAGTGTGGATGTCCTTATGTTGTCGCTCATACTGGAGCGTAACAAGGTGCTTGCTTAGAGCTAGTACTTGCACTGACAGTGCGGTATCATGGTTACGAGCCACTTGTTCGATTACCCTATTTACTGCTTGCTGAAGCGACTTCACTTTATCCTGATTGGAATGTACCGCATTGTTCACTTGGGAAGAAAAAATTCTTGTGGAGTCCCTAGTCGATACAATGCTATGATGATCCGAGTGTATTTATTCTACTAGTTGAATCAATAATTCGCCCATTTTTCTTTGGCTTGTGACGTAATTTTCGAAAGTATTTTTGTAAACAGTGTTACAACACCAAGAGAGAAAACTACCAATGAAATCTTATCCACGTTTGGTCTTATCCGTTCGAAACGCTGTGAGGTCAAGAAATTCTTGCTGCAATTGTAAGTCAGTGGATATCTAGGATACCTTTTGGATATCTATGATTGAGTTCAACAATGTACATGAATGTTCAGAAGGGCCTCCAGTCTGATCGCAATAACCGGAAGTGAATGCTTGCTGAAGAGTTTGGAATTCATCATGCAACTGAGGTAAATTGTATATGGGTATGGTATAAGCCAATATAGCTAAGTTATTTTAGGGTACCTGAGAAGTGAGTAGTTCCTAATATAGTCCTGCATTAGCAAGTTCAGAAAGAACGCTTTCCTGCTCGGATAGTGGAAGAAAGGAACTTCCAATTCGCAATATAACAAAAAGATAATGGCGAATTAACATTTCTCTGAAAGAAAACAATAAATAGAAATAAATGCATATGATGACATATCGCCGAGAAGCCCGGCTCGTCGCGGTATGATAGGAATTTCTTATTTATTTATTTGTATATTTTTAATGCTATAAGTTGGCTACTTCGAATGGTGGATTAACCCAAGCTTAGACCGGGTAATGTTATTATTAGAAGGAGATGAGTAACTATCTAGTCATTTAGGGTATAGCGTAGTCCTTTTGTTCTTTATTAATTTATTTGTATCGCTATTTAAGGTCAGTATCTTAATTATTTTATTGTTATTACTGTTATTATTATTATTATTATTATTATTATTATTATTATTATTATTATTATTATTATTATTATTATTAAGGTATACATTACCGGTGGCCTCTTACAAAAGAAGAGACTAGTGTGACTTCATTCGAAGTTCAAAAGAGAGTACGGAGTTGGTTCTCAGGTATCAATTGGCATGAAAAGAGAAGAAAAAACACAGGAAGGAAGGGACAGGTGAGGATTTTTTTCATAGAAATGTAAGTTTTCTGTTTCCATAAAAAAATCAACTATTTTACCTATTTTACCTATTTTACTATTTTACCTATATAATCAAATTGAGGTTATCTGTTCTTCATTTATCGTTTTCTACCGGTTCCTTTAAAAAGAGGGTCCAATGTCCGGGAGCGTCCTTTCTTTAAAAAAAAACATACTTATAAACTAGTAATAAATCTCGTTTATATAGTGAAAAGGCCTGATTTCGCCACTCCGGAATATCTGTACAATCGTGAGATTGTTAGGTTTCATAACAAGTTGTGTGATGGAATGTAACGGAAGGGGTTGCCGTCATTGGTGGCCTCTGAATACGTAAAACGTTACGAGATTTCCTTGCAATCGTTATACCGATCGGTTCCGATTTAACCACTTTAAAAAAATCAGCGGCGTGAAAAGTGTTGTTTCGGGAGAAGATCTGGCAACGCGTTGAATTAGATTCAAGTAGTCAGTCACTTCCGGCAGTACTAGTGATCGAAGAGAAGCTACATATTACTTTTGTCTATATGGAGTAGGTAAGTCTAGACATATATTTGGTATTAGAGAAGTAGGGAATCAATTTATAATATTAACCCAATGTTCTCGGGATTGCTGCCAGAGTTTGTGTTGCTGTGCTGAGCTTTCGTTACCATACAGCGGCAACATCTTCAGAGCTATGTGTTGAAGTGTGCTGGTCGTACAGATTATATTGTGGTCTTTGTGAATCACTGAGTTCCTATTGGTTGTTTTTGTAGGCCAATGGCGTGCTCTGATTTTGCTTGTAGAAACTGCTATCTGATTGGCAGATGATTGTTTTCGTACTAGGAAGGTGGATCCAGAGGTCAGGTAGATGATAACCTTCGTCTTTGTTGATGGATGGCTTGTATGTACGGATGAATAAAGATTCATGTATTTTCCTGTCCCAGAACTGTTTACTTTTCTTTAGTACTTCAATTTGGTCCCACAGGGCCGTATGATTGTATTGTATGCAGTGTTCGGCTATTGCAGATTTTTCAGGTTGTTTAAGTCTGGTGTGTCGCTGGTGTTCTCTCATTCTGTCTTCAATGCTCCTTCCTGTTTCACCTATGTAAGTAGCGTTACATTCACATGTGATCCTATAGATGCCTGGTGTCTTTAATCCCAATGAGTCTTTTGCACTTGGTAGTAAACTCCTGATCTTCGGTGGAGGGCAGTGTACAGTCTTGATGTTGAATTTCTTCAATAGTCTGTATAATATAAGCACAGAACTGTCTCATCTGGAAACGGTATTCAAATTCAACGGATATTCGTCGAAACAGATCAACACAGCCATGAGAAAATACAGCAGCAGAAATTGCAACACAAAAGATGACACCACGGCAGACAAGAATAGATAATATAAGCACAGAACTGTCTCACTTGGAAACGGTATTCAAATTCATCGGATATTCGTCGAAACAGATCAACACAGCCTTGAGAAAATACAGCAGAAGAAATTGCACCACGAAAGAGGACAACACGGCAGACAAGGAAAATATTGCACTTATTCCATATATGGGGAAAACTCCAACCAAGTAGCAAGACTATTGAAGAAATTCAACATCAGGACTTTACACTGGCTTCCACCGAAGATCAGGAGTTTACTACCAAGTGCAAAAGACTCATTGGGATTAAAGACACCAGGCATCTATAGGATCACCTGTGAATGTAACGCTACTACCATAGGTGAAACAGGAAGGAGCATTGAAGACAGAATGAGAGAACACCAGCAACACACCAGACTCAAACAACCTGAAAAATCTGCAATAGCCGAACACTGCATACAATACAATCATACGGCCATGTGGGACCAAACTGAAGTACTAAAGAAAAGTAAACAGTTCTGGGACAGGAAAATACATGAAATTTTATTCATCCGTACATACAAGCCATCCATCAACAAAGACGAAGGTTATCATGTGCCTGACATCTGGATCCAGCTTCTCAGTACGAAAAGAATCATCAGGCAATCAGATAGCAGTTTCCACCAGCAAAACCAGAGCTTACCATTGGCCAACAAAAGCAACCAATAGGAACACAGCGCTTCTCAAAGACCACAATATAATATGTACGACCAGCACACTTCAACACATAGCTCTGAAGATGTTGCCGCTGTATGGTAACGAAAGCTCAGCACAGCAACGCTCACTCTGGCAGCAATCGCGGGAGCATAGGATTAATAGTAGACGCCAGCAAAGCTTCAAGATCATAATTTATAATATAACTGTCGGGTTTACATAACTGAGGATGTATTGGCTTGAAGTACGAGCTAGAAAGAAATGTATTCCTCTTCCAAAACCTCATCCCATGTTACGAGTCTAGAGGCAACCCGCGATTGGAGGGTTGAATCATCTGTCCCCATTACCAGGAAAATGCGAAATGCTACACCATACGTAGCGTACACACTTCTCATGCAACGCGTGGTTTTTAAACCGAAGAGTTTCAACCATCCCTTGAAGAGGATAAGGTTTCCTATCTGACAATAACGAAATGCAAAATAACGCCGTAAATAATACCGGAAGAAGGTGGAAACATCTTGGAAGCCTGTCGGGAAGGGATGAATGCAAAAAGCCTGTTCCAGAGTTTCCTTACCCGCAGGGTGATGTACGTCTATAATCGTAGGGGAATGACACTACCCCTATTAGTGGTAATATGGCAGTGTTGATTTCCAGAATTGGAACTCATAGGAGTATCCGTTTCCGGTGACTGACAACAAGAACAGCGTTCCTGTATCCATCGAGCGATGTTGGAGATGCCGAAGATAGGCTATTGTTTGATCCTTTAGGTAATTAACTGTATCTGCGAGGGTTTTGGTGGTCAATTGTCTGTGTATTAGAGTAAGGCAGATGATTTCTAGGGCTTCTAGGAAATCAGGGGGTAAATGGACATATAGCAGGTCTGGGGGTAGCTGTCGATTAATGGTGGATAGAATTTGAGCCACAAAGAATTTGGCAAAATATTTCCGCTGAGAGATGCGAGTAAAGAGCGGTATGGGGCGTACAGCTAAGTAATAAAATTTAACTTACAATCTTGCCCTGAGACTGACTTTCCACTGTCTGTCCTCTCTACGAAAGAGGAAGTGATAATTATATAACCTTCGTGAATACATTGTGACCTATATGGAATAATTGTCTGGTCCTATTAGACTTGTTTACCATTATTATCATCGTTATGTTATGTCTTTTATTTATTTATTTATTTATTTATGATGGTTTTAGATTACTAAACAATTTTACGTAAACATTTTATTCCTGATTTGTGGAGTAATCCTCTCTCCTATCTCTTTCCAAATCGGGATCTAGGAGCCGTTACCATCAATAAAATAAATGTGGGAGAGGAAGGAGGTACGTATGAAATTTATAGTGGAAGGGTCTTAATGTACATAATGAATATAGATCTGTGATATGGCTTTAACGCTCTCCTTCTCCTTCTTTTATTATGTCTTCTAACATACAAAATGGATTCGCCCAGGAAGGTGATTCTGTTTTTCTAGAGTACCAACTGTGTAATTTAAGTACTTGTTGGATTCCACATTCAAAATGATTTTGTAAATGTTCCGAAAGGGGCCAGGGTACTATTGGGTCAGGCAACTGGTACAGAGAAACAGTAATTACAGGTTTTAGGTCTAGAATAAACCATTCCTGTAATGCTTCTCTTAGAATGGCCGACGACGGCTCGCCATAAACGAACACCGTAGATCCCACTGGCATTTTATTTTTGAGTTCGCCAAATGCTTCATCTAAATAACACTCTCCTTGGTCATACTCTACGGACTGAACTTGTTCCTAGAGCCATACTGTAGTTTGCTGGTCGGGGGAGAGTTGCTCATAGGCGATGGAGGGTTTTAGAATATTATTAATAGGATCCAATTCAACAGTTGTTGGCTGAACCGTGGGGGCACTATCAAAACTGATAGCTCCTTAAATATTTGAATTTCTGGCGATAGTTGAAGGCTTACCAGCGCGAAGAAGTAAACGGAAGCAATGAAATAATTTTCCGTTTTGTTTACACTTATGTTTATTGCCGCTTCCTCCTCATCCAGTTGTAGGACTTCCTTTGCCTCCCAGAAATGTGCCATATTAGAGTATAAGTTCTATAATTGAAGGGAAAACAACATTGAACATTGGTGCTGTTGTGGTCGGGTTACGCTTAACCTACCTTATCATATTTTTAATTTTAATTTGAATGGTACCTAAATTTGTCCTTACCCCTACACACAAGTGACTAAATATAAATGGTTTAACCTGACATAATGTTCACCTAAGAATCATCCGTTATCTCTGTTTGTTTGGTTGGACTGACGGATTATTTTCCTTAGTCTGATTTCTAGTAGTCGCTATCGGTTTTTGTGGACTCTGAGAGGCCCCACCGAATGTGTTTGGCCTGCCTCCATCTGATTTAGAGTTCCACTTATTCTGTACGTTACGGGTGTTAGTTTGCTCTTGTGGGCGAGCTGCTGAGGCTTTGTTAGTAAGTGAAGTCCCTGAGATATGAGTATTAGCCCAACATTGGGCGCGCAAGTGCTTAGGGCGTCCGCATCTAAATCACTTCAAGAGACTTAGATTTGGATTCTTTTCAACCGTAACGGATTGCAATTTGGAGAAGTTAGGTTCTAAGGGCTTAATTTTCCGGGCTGAATGACTCTTTAATTCTTTTTGTGTTGGCTTAGTGGTGATTGGCAGAGAAACTTGCTCTCGACGCAACTGTGAGCATACTAGAGCTTTTTCTTACCGCTCAAGAGCCAGTTTTACTTCGTCCGGAGTGTCACACCCCTTTTCAATGACATAACTAAGTGCGTCAGCCGGTAAGCCTCGCAATAAGTGCTGAAATTTGTCCTCGTCACTCATATGCCAAGAGACACGTTGGGACAGATTCAGCATAGCACAGTAATATTGTGAGTAGGTTTCGTTCGTTTTTTTCATTCTATTATGAAAGCTAGCATAACTGTCTGAGAGTTGGTCAGTGTTTCCAAAAGCAGCGCGTAATGTTTGTTCTGCATCATCAAATTTGGCTAGAGCCTGTTCATTACATTCAAGGCGGCTACACAGTAATGTAGTTCACCATTTTTTCTTGCTTAATCCTTATCACTATTATTAGATACCTCTTCTGAAGTTCACCTATCTCGCGGGTAGTACTATTTTAATCTCTGTTTTGTTAAATCTGAGTGTGGCTGTGAACAGCTACAAATTCAATTTTACAGGCATTTGTTGATGAAATGCGTCTAAGGTAACTTGGCCACTTGGAGGGCTGCTTAGCCGTGTACTTAGTTAGAAAATGTGCAATGACAGAGTTAAATCGTTCACATAGCCCGTTGGTTGACGGTTTGAATGCTGCAGTTCGAACATGGTTAATGTCAAATAAGTCGTTTAATTCGGCCATTATTGCTGCTAAGAAATTAGTTCCCCGGTCTGTTGATATCTCCTTTGCGGGACCGAAACGCGTGATTAACTCGTCCAAGATGGCCCTAGCCCTAGGAGATTTCAGGTTTCGCAGCAGTACTAATATTACGAAATGGCTGAGATATTCTACCATAATCAGGATGTAACTCTAGCCTTACACTACTATGTAACGGGCCAAAAATGTCCAAACTCCAACGGGAGAATAGTTCCTCTTTTACAGGTAAGGAGTGAAGAAAACCTTTCAACGAGGGATGTTCACACTTTGACATTCGTCACAAGAGCGGAGATATTCCTTTACTATTATCCCCATGTTGGGAAAGTAGTAACGTTTGTTCACTTTAGAGTACGTACGAGAGAATCCCGTGTGGCCTCCACACAGCGGAGACGAATGGCTCTCTTGTAAGATATCGGGGATAGCCTTTTCCGCTATCACTAGTTTCCTATCTTTGTTCATGACTCGATATAGAATACCGTCAACTACTACATAGGGTCTTAAAGCACGATCAGTAGGGATATCTTTCTTCTTTTGTATTAGTTCTCTAATTTTATCTTTCTGTCTTTGCATTGGCCTTATATCTATCTTGGGGCATAACACTAGGTTCCACACGTCTGTACAACCATCTTGACTAAATTTGGAGGCTAACTCATCCTTCAACGGACAACTTGACAAGAAATCTGCGGTAACGTTATTGCGGTCTTTCACATGTTCAATCGTAAACTGATAAGGTTGGAAACGAATGGCCCAGCGCATAAGACGAGAATTTAGCATCTTATTATTTATTAGATAGCAAATGCCGCAGGCACCAGTCTTAAAAATAAAGGGACGGTCTGACAATAGGGTGTGGAACTGCAAAATTGTCTTAGTAACGACTAAAGCTTCTAGCTAAACCGTAGAATAGTTGAGCTCCGCTTAGTCAAAGATTATCGAAAAATAGGCTACCGGGATTTTCTTATTATTTTCCTTAATTTGCGCGACGAATCCAACGATTCCATCTCGACAGGCATCCTAGTAGATTATGGATCTGATCGAAGTCGGATCAAAGTGTGCGAGGACTGGAGCAGATATCAAACAAGACTTCAAAGTAACCCATGCCTTTTTCTCGGTTACTCCAAAATCAAATTTGACGTTTTTTTACTCAATGAAATAACTGGTTTTGCGATCTTGGAGAATCCTTGAACGAAAGCTCGATAAAATGAACAAAGTCCAATAAAACTACGTATTTCTCTGACTGTAGTGGGGTATGGTACTAGGGTGGGTCGTTCTGCCAATTTTTTTCGGAACGAAATGTAATACCTGGCAAAAGTGGCCCACCCACATGGACATTACAGGTATAGATTTTTTTCCAAATCAGATAATATCTTCTGTGAGAACTATTGCCTCAAAGTTTCAAAATTCCACTGAAAATTACAAAAAAATTCCAAACTTGTTCATTATTTTTAGTTATGTTAAAGTAAACATAGTTTTGGGTTTATACATGCCAGATGCTATGAAAACTGATATTCAAGTCTCAAAATGCCAGTTATATGCCCCTGCGGTGGGATAGAGGTGTTTACTCTGGGGCCGGCAAAGGGGGCAAATTCAGTACAATTAAGTATTTCTACAGCTATTTTCGTCGTTGCCTTTTCTTCTACTGGTGGTTCATAGTGGTAGCAGAGCATTGTTGCTTTTCACCATGATACTCCCACCCCTCCACCTCACAATACTGCAACGCCCTTCTCCTGTCCCGATCTGTGTAACTCAGCGTCACTATCAAGAACGAGCAGGATATGCTTCAAATTGGGCGCCATTTCTCAAGCGCTATATTTGGTTACTGTTGCATTCAACTTATATGAATTGGCCGTTGAATTAATAGTTTGCTAAACACTATTTTCACAGAAAATTCTGTATTTCTTTTTTTTAAAAAAGTCAATATTATTTATTATATCACAAAAATGACTTCAGTGGCAATGAAGCAGCCCTTGAAGATAAAGCAGAGGAAAGCTCTTCTGAGGAAGAAACCAAACCCAGAGACAGAACATCTAAACCGAAGCTAGATTTGACTTAAACTGCTATGATTGCTCAGAGATACAATGTAAGCGAAAGGACTATGGAACATATAAGATCAGCTGTGCTTCAGGCAGTTTTAAAGGCTGGAATTATAACCTCTCAACAATCTAGCATTATAACTCTGATTTAATTGTGGACAGGAGCAAAATAAGGTGTGCGAAACTTAAAGTTGCTCGGAATTTAAAAGTAAGTTCTAGAAATTATGATCCCATTAAGAACCTATACTTTGATGGTCAAAGGGAAGACAGTAAAACACACACAGGCATCGTTAGAGGAGAGCACTTATCACTTGTGGCTGCATCTAACTCTCAATACGTTGGTGACGCGACACCATCCTCTTTCTCTGGCCATGACAAGACCACGGCTATTTTCGAGTACATCATGAACCAAATCGAAGGTGGCTTTGATGAAGTAGAGGTTCTTGGGTGTGATGGAACAAACACTAACATTGGTTGGAAGGGAGGTATTCTTCGAAAGTTAAAGGAACTAACAGGTTATTTGTCTCTTGCATTTTAGTGAACTGCCTTTCCGAGCTCTCTTCAAGCATATTGGCCCTAATTCAAACTTCTTGCACAGGTCCCATTGGTTCAAAATTATCTGACTGTGAAAAGCTTCCAGTTATGTCCTTCAAACCAATAGAATGTACCTCATCATAGTCAGAAGAGCTTAGAAAACTCAGTAAAGACCTGAGGTACTTATCTCAAGTCTTCCATTACAAATGGTCCTAATCACGTCTTTGAGACCATTCATAGGTCTAGATACTTACCAAATGAATACCAGGCTGTAATCCGTTCGTCCATTCAGACGAATGCATTTCTCGCACTCCCAGAGAATGTCTCTTCGCCATGGTGACTGATGGTCTACTAGCTGTCCGACAAGATGCATTACATGAATTCTTAGTGCTCGAAAACACGAAGGAGAGAATCTTCATAACACTATTAGATGTAACATCATTCCCAGACTGAATTTTGAAGCGAAAAATTACACTCAAATGATGTTTTGGGAAAGCACTGATGTTTCAATAACTGTACCACCAGTTCTAAGGACGGTATCAAACAAATGGCTCATGGACAAACTTTCACTTTCTGACAACACTGTGCCAGAATAGTTCTCCACTGTCTATCCATGCCACATGATAGAAGTAGAACGGATAGTGAAATTAGTCACTGAAGCAGCCTCTCGAGTATGTGGAAGTGATGCTAGGGACGGGATAATCAGGTCAGCCTTACTTCCTAGGCAAGCTGTGTCTAAATTGCAATCAAAGTCCCAATTTGTGACAATTTTTCCTGACAGTGACGAATTGGATTAGTTCATCCGTCCCTACGTATGGTTGGTTGGTTGGGTAGGGCTGGCGCAGAAGCCCTAGGTGCAACCACCTCCACGTGGCAGACTGGGACACTTGGACAGGCTATACGACCAGGTGAGCGAGGACCTGTACAACAGCTTAAATGTACTGAATTTGCCCCTTTTTCTGGCCCCAGAGGAGTCATCCCTATCACCCCAAGGGCACAGAACTGGCATTTTTATACTTGAATGTCAGTTTTCTAAGAAACTAACATGTATTTAACCAAAAATCTTTACTTTAACATAAATAAATTCATGAAGAACTTTGGTAATTTTTCTGATTTTCAGTGAAATTGTGAAATTTTAAGGCAACAGTTCTCACAGAAGATATTATGCGATTTGAAAAAATCTATACCTGTAATGTCCATGTGGGTTGGCCACTTTTGCCAGGTATTATATTTCGTTTCGAAAAAAAGTGGTAAAACGCTGCACCCTAGTATGGTACCTTTGATATAGCCATAATTTTGGCGGGGACTACACAAACTCCTCGTGTACTGACGATGTGACCAAGCACCGAAGCTTCTTCATAACCAAAATAGCATTTCTTAGGGTTGAGTTTTAGGTTCGCCTCCCGGAGCCGATTTAGAATAATTCTCGTCCTCTCTATTAGAGCTGCAAAGGAAGGGCTAGGGCAAACCAAATCGTCTAAATAATATATTACATACTTCCACATAATGTTAATAAAGATCATGTTTTGAAAAAGGTCCGCGACCGTGGTTAGTCCGAATGGTAATCTCAAAAATTCGAATTTCCCCCGGCTATACATGAATGAAGTCTTCTCTCCACGGACGGATGAGCATCTGATAATACCCATTTTGTAAATCTAATGTATTTATGAATTTACTACCATTTAAGAAAGCTAATACATCATCGATGCGCGGCAGTGGCACATAGTTGGGCCTTAATATTTCATTAAAAGACCTATAATCAATGCAGATCCTTGGAGAGCCATGTTTTTTAGGTTCTATCACAATTGGTGCCGAATAGGGGCTCTAGCTTTCCCGGATAATATTACTTTTTAACATTTTCTGGATCTCTTTTGCGACTATCTCTGTTTAGGTGCACTTTATAGGCAGTGTCCTGATAGAGATCAAAAAATTCTTCATCTAACCCCAAAGAATATGATCTTGAGCAAAACTCTCTAGGTGAGAGTGAGTTGCTGGATCATTTATACTTCCTTGCGTTATCAAAGGTTTTTCAAATGTTTCTGTTCCCTATTTGGTTTGTCCTCTTCAGGCTCATAAGGCACCTGTGAGGCCAGGAGTGGCTTTACAGGGATTTGGTTCTTTTTGCTATGTTTCGCTGCACGAAACGATTTCTTTTTCTTTCTGTGTATAGTCTCTGTACTAGAAATTTCTGTAGAATTAGCTACCAAAGTCCCAATAAGCCATGGTTGAGTGGCAAGGATGGATAGATTCTTTTCCCCTTTCCCTAAGCCGGGCGGAGCGATAGGTACCAGCTCAGGAGCACTGCTTTTCTCAGTTCGTTTACCTTTTGCCTTTTTACGCCTATTAACGTTTCCTTCCGTTCTATTCGTAGGCTCCGGGGGAAATTTTTAGTCCCCCCGGAATGCACGAATACTCGAGATGTACTTTCTTTAGCAGAGAGTTTTTGTGTCTTATTAGCTATACTAGGAATGGAATTTAGGGGATTACCTGTGGCCAACATTTGAGGCGGATCCTTACTCCTTGGTGGGAAGTTCCGTTTCCTATAGGTTTGTTTTTCTTTTTTCGCCGATGAGGGTTTATGAAGGCCGGTTGTCTAGCGTTATCCTCCTGTGCCAACTGAAAGTCGTTAAGCGATCCTTTTTCTAACTTAACTACTGACGGTGGGTATCGTTCATCATGTGTTAAATCTAAAGTATGAATTAATCCTTGACTATGTCCATTGTTACCTTTTGGGATTGTAAACCATAGGTCTTCCACATGATTCCCGTCTTTATCTGCTAGCTCCAATTATTTGGAATGCTTTGTTGTGACATACTGGTGCAAAAAATCTACCCCTAAAGTAACATCATAGGTGCAAAACAGTGGCTCAACTATAGCTACATCTAGAAACCTTTGCCTGGTTGTCTTCAAGTTATACTTGAAACAACACGCTATTCTCACCACAGGAATGTAATCTGTGGGGTGGGCACCTACCCCGCGAAGCTTTACATAACCCTTCAGTCTCTCAGTAAGTGGAAATCTTTGGGGTAAGAAGGTTTTCGAAGCCAGAGAGATTTCTGAACCCGTGTCAATGAGCGCTTGCGCCCCGATGTCTCCAATTTTTATCTTCACTGCACTGAGCTGGGCTCTCTCATGGCCAAAGCCATTAGTATTTTGGTGAGTGTTCCTATACATTTTATAGCCCGGTTCTGCTACTACAACATCTGAGTAACAAGAACTAACCCGTACCAGTCCAGGTTGGACAGTCTCTTTAGTGCTTGATCAGGCCAAGCGGTCATTTCCCCATATTACGTCATTACTAATCCTCTGACTAACTAACATTTGTGCTGTCTGATATTTACTAAGATATTGCATGCACTGGTCAAGATTATCACAATCATCCACTTCAACGAACAGCTTATTTAGGACGTCTGGTAGCAAACTCATTCTATGTTTATTCATCAGCTTACTCTCATTAATCCAACCTCGTAAGAATTTCAAATCCTTCATCAGCTTATAAATAAATGCTAAAGTACTTTCATTGGGTTATTGTTTCCTTATATCAACATCATATTCTAATCTTGAGGTGTACTCAATACTAGGAAATGCATATTTAAGATTTTCCTTCAACTCGTTATAGCTTAAGGGTGGGAGGTTTGCTATGTCTACTGAATAGAAGGAGAAATATTCCCATTTCAAACAACAAGGGAGATAATTCACTATCTCGGGGTTCGACCATTCGTGTATGAGAGCCACTGATTCATATTCTTGTAATAAAGTTTCCACGCACACATGTCTATCACCAGAGACGGAGGGAATGTCAACATTTGGATAGATCTTAAATTCTTATGATTTAGCACTAATAGCAGAATTTTGATTGTCACCCTCGGGAGGAGGGGTGCTAACTTGGCCTGTTTAAACTGTGTGTGTAAATTTAGGTTTCTCAAAACTATATGTTATAGATGGCTCGGTAGCCGGGATAGTTTTAATTTCTTGCTCAGATTATAAATTTGTACAAGTCTTATCTTCAGGATCTAATTTTAAAAAGGACGAAAAATTTAATTTTTGCTTTCCAAAGTTCTTATCGCCACTTGATGTATGTGAGAAAGGCTCATCTTTCATGTGTAAGGACCGATCTAAAGAAGCTGAGATGTTGAAATGTTCAGAAACTGACCTATAGTCGGTATCAATTGCGCTTCTACTTTCTAACCCTGAGGTTTGTTCTGGTCTAAATTCTGATGTATAAAATGTATCTAATTATTGATTTTTCTGTCTTTTCTAATTCGCTAAACTCTAATTTCTCCACCGGAGTTGTGGGTGATACTACGCTGCTAGGTTGCGAAACAAAGACAATCTGTAAGAGATTATACTTTTCCTCTTGTTCCTAGTTTTTTCATTTCCTTGGTCGCAGGTGATTTACTAGTCTCATTATAGGAACTAAGTTTAGAACTAGCACAAGCTGAAATTTGTAATCCAATAGTCTTAACAGTGTTAGTTTGTTTGTTAGATTCACTTTTTGTTCGAGGGTTTGAGGGATCGTATTTATAGTCTACCTCATCTAAACAAGTTACTGACGCTCCAATTTCCGCGTGTTCAAAAAGTTTACCAATATTCTCGTTTATTCTACTCTCAGGCAAGAAATCCTTGTCTTCTTTTTTTCCTCAATTCGCTTCTGGTTGTCGGAGTAAACTGAGGGAAAAGCATCATCACTTTTCTTCTCATTGTCTAACATCCTCACAATTTGAGCGGGGGCGACGAGACCATTTCTCTGATCGGCGTTCTCTCTGGGAGGGTCATGGTTCACTGCTCGGGGAGTAGAAACCGTTGGAGGATCCTAGTGGTCATATCGGAGTTCTTCTTCGGAGTTACAAGTAGAGTTTACAGGGATGACGCAGGAGGAGGCTCCGGGCAGTCTTCTTGAAATTGGGCTATTTCTTCATTTGTAACTGCTTCAGTTCGTATCCTAACCATTCATCTTTAAAAGATTCATCCCCGTCTGAATCTGCACTAGTAATGTCTCCGTTTCACCACCTAACTTTAGTAACTACACTTAGTATGTTATCTATACTGTCCAAATTGTAGTTTGGGCAATAGGGAGGGCAACTTTGAGATCACGGTCCGTGTAAATCCTGATCATTTTAGGAAACTTATATTTGGCCTGAACGCTAACACCCTTCTTTTGAAAGACTTCGGATGTATTATTTTCCTCAGGTAATAAATCTTCAAAGGGGGCTGAGGGGTCATCTTGAAAAAGAATACGTAATTTCTCTTCATCGTCACCCTGGCGTCGAACAACTGTGACCTGTATTTTCTTGTTCCGTAGTTGTTTTGTTAAAGGTCGAATTAAGTTTCCTACTGCAGAAGACAGTTCTGTTTGTAATGCATTCCTAATCTGCTCTATTAACGCTTCATGGTTAGGTTGTGTCAGAGAGAGCAATTCATTTTCATTGTTCTCGCCAGGACTCTCAATTTTCTTTTCCCCTTGTTCGATTCCTATATTCTAATAAATTGGCTCTTTATTCGTTATAATCTGGGGTTCGAAACCAACAATTTCGTAAATTGGCTCTTCAGTTGCTAATATCCGTGTTTCGGGGCCTATGTTAGTGTAAATAGGCTCTTTGCTCGTTGAAATTCGTGATTCAGTATTTAAGTTGGCATATATAGTTCTAGGGCCGATCTCGGCATAAACTGTA
Organism: Thermobia domestica; assembly: GCF_964235325.1. Taxonomy (NCBI): domain Eukaryota; kingdom Metazoa; phylum Arthropoda; class Insecta; order Zygentoma; family Lepismatidae; genus Thermobia; species Thermobia domestica. Next base: position 76,979,758 of record NC_137458.1, read on the forward strand.
TCATCACCACTACAAGCATAAAAAAGATTGGAAGGTCGGACTTCGCATTTCTAATGGCGTTGTAGGATCTGACGGTTCGTATTTATTAGGAAAATATAACGCTACCGGGCCATCTGGTTCCTTTGGGACACCACTATCTTTATTTCCTGAACTTAACACTGAGTTATTTAATCTATTGCCCTTATCAGTTAACTTACTATCGTTCAAATGTCCTTGGTTCGAGGGAACAAAAGGTATTACACCTGATGTTGATTCTATCTCAATTGATACTTGATGTCATTCCTAACCTGCAGGTATTAGTTCTGCGGTTTCTAGTTCGTCTTTTAAATTTAATTCATTCACTAGAGTTCTCGGATCCACCCCCGGTGGGGTTTCGTCACTATCTGAATTAACATATATTGCCCTAGAGGCTGGTGTTGGTTTGTCACTCGGACCAGCAGTTTGTATTTCTGTATCATTTCTAGTCGGGATAAGACTGGACGCGGCAAGCTGCGTTAAGTCGTAGACACTCGCCGGAGCATCAGGAATTTGTGGGCTAGAGGTCGTTCTTTCGAGCTGTTTGGGCTGACTCCACGTATCCAAATATCTCGGTAATGGGTTCTTTTTCCAACGGCCAAATTGAGGAGGAGAATGCCCGTGTAATTTCACTTTATTGCATTCAATACAATAATAATTATTCCGCCGATCCAAAATATAACGGTGCCCTAAATGGGATTGCCCTAAATCTAAGAGTTTCTCTTTTATTTTCTGTGCGAAGCTCATTTTTGATGAATAACTCTGTTTTCCTAGTCAGTGGCCTCATAAACCAGGCAGTGTGTAATCAACTTATTTCCTCCGATATAGTAAGAGTTTAATCGCTGACAGCTACTCCTGCTCCTCGGAAATGCTACGTCAATTTAAGATATTAAGACATATTATTATTTCAATGTCTTACTTTTTTCAATAAACTTCCACTGAACTTGAATACTCAATTTCCCTTTCTTTATAAATATGCTTTACTTTTTAGAACGGGAAACGGAAAGTGCCAGGATAGTTCTTTATTTTAAAGATAATGCTTATTTATTCACTTATGGTGATTTTGCTTTTTACTTCTTTTCTTTAACGTCATTTTACTTTTCCTTTACTTTCTTTTATTTCACGCAGGGCGATTATGAAATTATCCAACCATTGGGTCATGTACCTGCATTTTGGTTTTTGGTTTATAGCATTTGCATGACTAAGAGTTTTAGGTAATTATCCCCAGGCAGCCGACGGACATACACCCCTAGTATAGACAAGGGGGGCCCTGCTGAACCAAGACGATAATATACCTGTGACTCCCAAGCTTGAATGGGAAAGGATTTTAAACACTTATCGCCGGACAAAACGTGACGAACATTCATAACTTGTAACGGGCGGTTCTGTTGTCCAGAAATAACCTGCCTGTGATCATCCCCAAAAGTAAACGGTAGGGACTTTTGCCACTTATCGCCGTACAAAACGTGACGAACTGTCATCCCTTGTAACGGGCGCTTCTGTTGTCCAGAGATAAACTGACTGTGATTCCCACAAAACTAGCAAAATCATTAGCAGGTTTAGGGTTTTGCAAGTACATGAGACAAAACCTGAATTATATCTTAACACAAGCGTCCCGATTTTACATTTTCATCACTACACAAGAAGACGTCATGAGATAGACCGAGTCTTCCTCTGCGGAACCTACCAACTATTCCGTTGACTTATAACAACATAAAGCGATAGAAGTTGAGAATAGAAAATTTTCGTCGCCACTTCAGTCCTTATAAATCACACTACTTAGAGCAGAAGGATTAGACTTGTATATGAGAGTCATAAGCTGAACACCGCCTAGGACAAGTAGACCACTGAACTTTAATGACTTTACATAGTATAGACACAACACTTGACTAGTCAAAAGAAAAACTTCGCGTCTTTTATTCATTTTATATATATATATATATATATATATATATATATATATATATATATATATATAATCTTCCATAAAATTCACTCGCGATTTGCCCTAAATCACAACTTAGATTTCTGGTTCACCAGCGAAGTGGGTGAACACCAGGGACTTGTTCCAAGGATTCAAGAACACAGTTCGTAACCCGGCGAACACCGAACACTATAAAACTGTTAGGTGTTTTTGAGATAGTCGTTGCGTTTTGTGTACACTTTCTTTCGTGAAATCGTATTTGAGATCACTTCTCTACTCTCCACCCAGTATGTCAAAGGTGATAGTCCAACAACCTTTAAGCCTCAGTATCGGGACGTCTTAGGCTTTACTGTTTCCAAGGTGATGAGAAAGTGTTCCAAAGTCTCAATAATGGGGACGGGATTTGTATTTCAGAGATAGATCTCGTACTGGAAATCGAAACCCATTTAATTCATGAAGACTGTTGACTGAATCTAGATACGGAGGGATAGCATCACTAAATTAAAGAGACGACTTTCATCATTAATTTTATTTATAAAAATAAAGAAAAAGTATAAATACAAAGAATTTTACAATTCGAAAATTTGAAAATCCAAGCTTAAAGTATTATCATATGACATGTATGAGCAGAACCCCTACATTACGAACTGGTTGCTAGAAGGTACCACGGTAAGCCGCGATTTGTTGAAAATAGTAATGTTGATGATCTGTACTTGCAACTTGCATTGGTCAAAAGGGAGAGTGGTTAATTCCAAAGCGGAAACTTGGTCTCAATTTGAAGTTGCAAATTAATGTCAATTTGTAGCACTTTCATCTGGAGGGTGTCGGTGACTCAGTGGTAGAGCGTTCACCTATGATGCATGGGGTCTCGGGTTGAACTCCCCAAAACGCCACGTCTTTGTCTAAAACCATGTCCAAATTTTGGCTCCCTTGTCTAACCCCCCCTGATCACAGACAGATAGACAGATATACAATTTAATTAAAGCTATCATATGATATTATCAATGGCTAATACACATATATCTTCGCTTCGTCTTGTTCTGTGACCAAGGCCAAATTTTGATACCTTTTCGGCAGGGGGGCTGGCCGACTCAATGGTAGAGCGTTCACCTATGGTGCATGGGGTCCCTCGTTCAAAATCCTGTTCACACTAAGTGAACTTTATTGTGAACAAACGCCGTATACATGGATTTCCTCTGGGTTCTCCCGTTCCCTCCCACTTTTTCATTCCAACATTTCATTCATTTCTCATCATCACCGTCTCCACTAGCCTAGCCGACATATCTATGGGACGTAAAACTTAAAGATTTCATATTAGCCTAATCGTCATAATCGTGGGACGTAAAACTCAAAGATTTCATTTCATTGTTCACGCATAGCCTAGCTGACATAATCGTGGAACTTAAAACTCAAAGATTTCATTGTTCGCGCATTTAATGTTTGCTGCTCCCCGAGCACATACTACAGACAGATAAACAAACAGACAGGTAGTAATGGTATTATCAAAATTAAAACACATAAGATACCTCTTCTTTTTATAATATTATTTTAATGTTAAATTGTAAGAGATACGAATTTACGTCCACTATCTTCTTTATTTCTTACCTCAGCTGTAATCTACTTGCAATGCGAGTGAGAAAACATTCAAGAATTCCATTTTGTCATTTTCTCAGATTTCAACGTGCGACGAATAGAAGCATCATACATCATACTGGTTCGCTTATATGTATGTGTTTTTTAACGTTAGAATTTCGTCTCATTATCAAATACGGATACGCAAAGTAAATACATAGTCTGGAGTGCATCTTAGTTCGGTGGACGTGTTTCTGACCAAATTTTTATACTTTGTTCATCAGGGACCTCGGTGGCTCACTGGTAAAGCGTTCACTTCTGGTGCATGGGGGTCACAGGTTCAAAATCCTGTTCCCACCAAGTGAACTTTATGTTGGACAAACACCGTGTACGTGGATTTCCTCTAGGTTCTCCCGGAGCGTTCACCTGTGATGCATGAGGCACCGTGTTCAAATTCTGCTCCAGACAAGTGAACTTTATGGTGTACGAACACCGAATGATTGGATTCCATTCCGTTTCTTCCCACTTTCTTCACTTCATCATTTGTGATCATCACTTTCCCTCCACTAGTCTAGTAGTCATAAATGTAGGACTAAAACTCATAGATTTCATTTCTTTTTTCTGTCGTTCCACATCTTTATTCTATTATCATTACTTAAAGGTGAAGTGGCTCGATGTTCCAGGGCGGCTCTCCCAAGCACATACTACAGACAGATATTATAACATTTTAAGACATAATATTATTTAACATACAATTAATGTACCCTATCTTTTATCAATTGTTTAGGAGGGCTATATGTCAGTCTGTTAACTAGTTGCAATACGAATCATCAAAACATTTGGAATGTTATCTTATCTGTTGCTCTTGAAACTAAACAATTTTAAGATGGAGTTCAATGTGCTAGCAAACAGAGAAAGAAAGAGACTAGCAAAACAGACATCCACATATATGTATGTATGTGTCTGTATTTTATTTTAATGTTAGAACCTGAACTGAGCTATGAATAAATACACTTGTTCTTTCAAATGCCTTTATAACTAAATGAAGAAAGAACACACATATATATATATATATATATATATATATATATATATATATATATACTTACCTATTTTAATAAGAACGACCGGTATCACAAAACACCCATTACAGTTTTTACGCTGAAAACACAATCAATTGGGTAGCTTCAATCGTGATAACTGAAAGGACTCTGATGAAGATCCGGTAGCCATCCAAGAGTATGAGCCTAACAACATGGGTTCCCAGGACCACAATTTTCCCCTGTACTCTTTGCGGGATGGGGGGGGCTTGGAAATCCAAATTAGCTATCCAATACAAGACAACAAGAAAAGGCATGTTTTTCATGAACCCATAGCTAGTGGTAGCCCTAAAAGCCCGAAAAAGGCATGTTTCAACTTGTTTCTATAACTGGTAGGCGTGCAAGTCTATGAGCATAGCAACAGAGGGTTCCCACAACCAACATTTTTCCATGGGGCTCCTGGTTGTAGCCCTAAAACGTTATGAACATAACACCAAAGGCTTGTTGAAACTTGCCTTCGAATTCCAGGAAATGATATCGAATTCTAGGAAAACAAGATAATCTTTTGCTGACTCAGCCATCTATCCAGCCTGTATTCTACTTTCATTTGTGATTACGCAGACGACATTTCGTATTTCAGATAATTACTGTGTAGCTTAGAAAAATATGTATTATGATAATTCTGTAGTAATACAAAATAATTGCTGCAAATGATCGTTGTTGATGTAATTTTCCACTTAACGTTTTCGTTGTCAGACACTCTTTTTCGTTAAATTATTATTTCGAACTAAACTTTCAACTCAGTAGTCAGTTAAACGTCTCCAAACAATAATGCTGGTTTACCCGTGCCTTGTTGTAGATATTAGAATATCAGGGTGAAAGTACACTTAGAACAACTATGCATATATTCCAAATATTGTATGGCGGAGATTTGGAATTTAGATCTGTCGTCCAGAGTGGCGTCTCCCCTTGTTAATAATTTCATATTTTTTATTTTGTTGCAGGAATATATTTGTGTATAGTTTCCTGCTCGAAAGAATGGTTTCTCCAAAAATCCCTACTTTTTAAATTTGAAGGCACTGGGCCATCTTCTATTTGATACCTGTTAGTAAATCGTCTTCCCAAAGCTCTGTTGGACTTCCAGAGCGGCAACCGTCTGTTCCATTTTATTATTTGAACGATGAACTTGTCATCAACAGAAATTCTTATTTTCGGACCAATCAATGCGTTATAGGTAACATTCACACCGTTTTGCGACAAGGTTTTAAGTTCGATGCATTGCTGCACCCAATACCTGAGCAAGTTTGGCAGAAAATTACTGTTTCCTTTCAAATAAGCACTTGAGTACCTGACTCCACTTTTACTTAACAGTTTCCTTTCCCATTTTCCAGTATATAGTTGTTTTAAACTCTTCCCTGGGGTTAAAATATTAATATTATATGTTACAGATTTGCATCAAATCTTGCATATATTAAGGCGCTACTGAAAATCACATATAGTCCAGGAAATTTAGAGCAATTTTACCCTCAACCTGGGCAAAATTGCAACACAAGCTTTTTAAACAATTTTCGATTCAGGAATTACTACTGAATAACATATTCAAAATCCGACAAAATCGGACCACGCGGACACCGCCAAAAGCGGTTTTCGAAATGGCGGACCATGGTTTTTCGAAAAAATCGTAGACCTTTACGTTAGCGTCTCTAGTAGCTCTCTTAATTGACACAGAGAAATGAATGATACCTCGTTGCAACGCTCATAGACAGCAAATTCCAAAGAAGTCACTTTTGTACACATCATGCCCAAACCATAGAAGAAGAACAAGAAGAAAGTCGATTTTTGTTTTTTAAGTGATACTTATTAGACCCTGGCAACACTGTCCTCATACGCTGGCAGAAAAATTCCCACGCGTAGACTAGATATGGTAACAATAATATAAAGAAATGATGGACGTAGGTTCAACAGTAAGGGAGAGAAAAATTTGGAACCGGGGACCAAAGAGGGTCACTCTGAATATTTTCTACTGTGGTCTAACTTCTGTTTCTTAGATCTAGAATCCTCCCTAATTGTCCCAAGGGCATGAAACATACCGCGTTGGAAAGCTTATAGAATCCACTTGCCAACGACGTATCGTTCGTGCCCCCCAACCCGTAGAAAAAGAAGAAGAAGAAACCTTGAAAAAATTGGGAAAATCTACACTTTTACATTTCTTGGGCTCTGGCAACCCTGATAATCGTTGGGTGCAGAGGGCACAAACGATAAGTCGTTGGAAATGTGGTTTCATAAGCTTTTCTACATGTTATAGTCTTGCATGAACCTAGGCACTGAAGAACGATGGCTGATTCCCTTACACGTTTGTGTATCATCTGCAGAAGCCTAGATCCTGAAGATAACCTCATCACACTTCAAGAAAAGGGAGCTGAAGGAGTGAACAATGGCAGTAAGGCTCGCGGTAGTAACATCTTGCCGCTGCAGGTATAGTGGTTCATGTCTCGTGTCGCAAACGTTACATTGATAAAAAAAAGAAAAGGATATTGCGATTGCAATAAAAAGAAAAACGTCATCGCCGATTCAAAAACGAGTTACTCGCTCGTCGGATGGGTCCTTCAACAGCAACAGTGACTGCCTGTTTGTTTAGGGTCTGTCTTATTTGATGACCGTCAAGTGTTGAAATCAGAAAATGTGCGAGTGAAAACACAAGCATTTCCATACAACATTTTAAAGTGTTGCAATGAACGAAATGATACATGGTCAAAAACTGTACGAGGTCGAATTGAGTACTTCTAATCTGATCTTCATGCAGCAGATTGTGTCTATCACAGATCATGTAGTATCAACTTTCGAACAGGTAGAACAATTCCTCAACAATACTGCACCGATAGTCAGTCAGCGTCAGAAAAATTCCGGGCTGGGCGACCTACAAATGATGAGAGAATACGACCTTTTCAGTGACATCTGTAGTTATTTGGAAGAGCACGATGATGAGCAACTAACTGTGGGATAACTTGTTACCAAAATGGGCACATTTCTCGAAGGGACTGATCACATTGCAGATGACAGACGGCACATGAAGCGTCAACTAATGGAGTAATTCGGTGAAAAAATTATAATTTCAAGTGACAGTGGAAAAAACGACTTCATTACACTTCGAGAAACTGCCAATCACATTCTACGGACATATCGTGACTTACCACGGGATTATGATCAAGAAAAGGAAAAATAGAATAATAGAAACCGTAGCTCGACTGATCAAAAGCGACATAAAATCCAAACTACAAACTGGAAGTAAAACATATCCTTCAACGCAGCGAATTGACCATTCAGGAATCCCTTCAGTACATTCCACCTTTCCTTAAACTATTCTGTTCCTACACTTTTTGCCGAAAAGGACAATGAAACCAAAATAACATCGATTGGCCAGTGTTTGATGCAAGCAGCCAGACCAAGAGCTATATTAACTCCTTTGCAGCTGCACTACCACTATCGATCGAAACATCTGATTGACACGCTGCATCACCTGGGATTTTGCTCTTCATACGCAGAAGTGCAGCTGTTTGAACGTTGTGCTGCATGTACATTTGGTTCTCATGTGATCGAAATGTCAGCAGACCAGACTTTGCAGTGGATAATGTAGACCATAATCTCCAAACGCTGAGTGGTTTAGGCACGTTCCATGTTATGGGGATGTTGGCGGTCATTACTCCATCCACTATTACGTCTAACCATTCTTCGGAAGCCCGTCTCTGATGCTGATGTGAAGTCCATTGCCAGTGTTCCCATTCATGCATACACTGAAGCCAAAGCTATTCTTGAAAAGGTGAACTGTGAACTGGTCACCATCACCATCACCATCACCGAACGAAAGCTCCCAGGATATTTTTTGGAAACTTTCCTGGCACTTTCCGTCACGCACACCAAACTGGTCAGGAATGATGCAGGCCATTCACGCAGATCCATCTCTTCATCATCAAGGGAAATCCACTGTTCTCTGCTTACCGATTATTGACCTCCATCCATCTGATATGTCATGCATCTATTCCACTTTAGTGTACCTGAATAATCTTGCGAGAAAATATAGTCACACCAATCATCACCTTAGACCAACCATTGGTTTGGAAAGTTACATGTATCCTGCATCACAGAGCACATAACAGCAGTATTAAGGACACGGTTCTCCTGTTGGGCTTATTTCGTACTCTGATGAACCTTCTAGAAGCAATTGGATCCCTGATGGATAGTATAGGCTTACGTGAAATCTTGCATGAAGTTTATGGAGAAAATTCGGTTGTACATACGTTAAGTGGCAAGTCCGTAGCAAGAGCCTTCCGTGCGCGCATGATGGTTGGCCTCGCGTTAAGTGCATTGCTTACGGAAAATGTTTTTCTGGAGACCGATAACGGAACACACAGAACTATCAACGATGCTTACTGTCTCTACCAGAGCCTGATGTCGGGTGAGATTACTGTAACTGGAGCTAGTTCTTCACCTCTTGTTTAAGAAGCCCGAGAAAAAATAGAAGAACGAAAGTCAAAACTTATTAACACATCAAAAACAAGTCAGTTGTGGCTTGCATATCAGGGCATGTTGACTACAGCAAGGAAACTTGTGTCAGCATACCGAACAGGAAGCTCGGAGGATCACTTTGATGCTATAGCAGAGTGCATTCCCATATTCGCTGCAGCAGGACACTTTAATTTTATTTGAAGTCGACGTGCTTGTACCTGCAAACAATGTTAACGCTGTCAACGGTGAATCCAACAGTTCGCGAAAGCTTTCAAAATAGGTTCGGAGTTATTAGAAGAAGCAACGGTTATTGGGCTGGGTTGTCCTCTGATCTAGTGATAGAGCAGGTTCTGATGAGATCGCTAAAATCTACTGGGGGTCTAACTCATGGGAGTGGAATGTCGGAGATGCAACAATTTTTATGGGTGCTCTCAATGCCAGCATGCTCCGAGTACAATCTAGCGATGCAAACTCTTACTCACACAGCATATGTCACTAGCGAACAACATAAAGAAGCCAAAACGTCAAGAATGTCACGTGATATCAGTGACACACGTCGCATTGTTGCACGACTGCAGCCCATTTCACCATTTGACGGAGACAAATCGTTGAGTAACATTGCCACTGGCGTCACAGCGTATTCCTCGGTCAACGTCCATAATTTATTTTCAGTTGGGGCAGAGCTTGCGAAGAAACTATCTGGCAAAGACCTGTTCACTGTGAAGTGGAAACGTGAAGATAAAGTCAAAACTCTAGCATCCCGGAGTAGTGTTAATATCAGCAGCGATATCTCCGTCGATTCGAATATTTTGTTTCAAAGACTGTTAGTTGTCGCTAATGCAAGCAGCACATCTTTAGAGGAGACCTTAGCGCATGAATTATGTGCCTACCCACCAGCTTTATTTGAGTCACCCAGCATGATGCCTAAGACAGACAAAGCCTCACTGGCCCATGCGATACTAGAGTTCAGCAAGCAGCAGACCGCACAGTTTGAGGAAATGGAGTCAGACAATATTCTGTATGTCTTAGACGGAGGATCTCTGTTACATAGACTACCATGGTGTAAACGCAGTTCGTACGACAATATTGCTACATCATTTGCTGAGTATACGGTTCGTAAATATGGCACATCAACAATCGTGTTTGATGGGTATGGAATTTGCTCACTATTGTTCATATTGTTCATTGCAACTGTGCTACCAGGTGTGCAAGAACGTATTGTACTTGCAGAAAGCATGGCCTTGCATGTGCTATTGCTTGTGGTGTGTGCCAAAAAACCGAATGTTTTAACTGTTTAAATGAATATGGTGAGGACAGTGTTAGCGTAGGCGATGACGAAGTATATGTGTAATTTGCCTACCAAAGTATTTCGTCTTCCCATTCTTTTGCTTTATATATAGGTGTTATGTTTCTATAAAACGAATTTTCTTGTACACTGTATTATGGTATGATCTTCTATTTCCTGTTCCTTGTGGTGTGTGCAAAGAAACCGAATGTTTTTAACTGTTTAAATGAATATGGTGAGGACAGTGTTAGCGTAGGCAATGACAATGTAGATGTGTAATTTGCCTCCCAAAGTCGTTTTATGTATAGTACTTATATTAAAGCGACCTTTGATTTAAAGAAAGAAACAAGATTTTTTCATTCATAGAACGATTATCAGGGTTGCCAGAGCCCAAGAAAGGTAAAAGTGTAGATTTTCCCAATTTTTTTCAAGGTTTCTTCTTCTTCTTTTTCTACCGGTTGGGTACAGGGGGCACAAACGATACGTCGTTGGCAAGTGGATTCTATAAGCTTTCCAATGCGGTATGCTTCATGTCTCTGTGACAATTAGGGAGGATGCTTGATCTAAGAAACAGAAGTTAGACCACAGTAGAAAATATTCAGAGTGACCCTCCTTGGTCCGCGGTTCCGAATTTTTATCTCCCTTACTGTTGAACCTACGTCCTTCATTTTCTTATATTGTTGTTACCAATGTCTGGTCTACGCATGAGAATTCTTCTGCTGGCGTATGAGGAAGTACAGTGTTGCCAGGGTCCAAAAAATATCAATTAAAAAACAAAAATCGAATTTCTTCTTCTTCTTCTTCCACGGGATGAGCATGATGGGTACAAAAGTGACTTCGTTGGAATTTGCTGTCTATGAGCGTTCCAACGAGGTATCATTCATGTCTCTGTGTCAATTAAGAGGGCTACTAGAGCCGCTAACGGAAAGGTCTACGATTTTTTCGAAAAACCATGGTCCGCCAGTTTGAAAACCGTTTTTGGGGGTATTCCCGTGGTCCGATTTTGACGGATTTTGGATATTTTCATCAGGTGAGGTAACTAAACAAAATACAGAAGTAAAACTAAAGGTTGCAATTTTGCCCAGGTCAAACCGTATTTTGACTCGACTAATACTCAACTGTTGGTTGAAGTAAAGAGAGAAGTACTTACCAGGGTTCAGATACAGATTTCTAGGTGTCGTTGCAGCGATGCACCAAACAAAGCTCGACGTTATAGCTAAATATATGTATCCTTCCACCTTCCCTCAACAAATTTGTCCCGATGTTAGCAAGCCATTAATTTTCATGTTTTTATATGAAAAAAGCTGTTATCTTTTCAAAAAAACATTACAATAAAGCATTGTTTTCTACGTGCACAGTATCTTTTTATTTGGAAATTTCTGAAAAATCAGTATCATGATTATATTTATGACAATGATTTACACAGACACACACAAACATGTGTGTGTGTGTGTGTAAATGATATCAGCATCTCTACCGATTATTAATTAGTATCAAACTCCCAAACTCTTGAATTATTAATTTATTAGCACATTAAAAACCTTTCTGAGCTTATATCCAGTGCAAGAATTGTCATTCATATATTTTGTGGGACAGTTCTTTTCTCAGCTACATAAAACTGTTCAGCAGAGAAGGGAATAAGAAATTACGCAAGGGCAAATTCTTAGTAATGAATAAGTTGTAGTCTGGGAATTTATACGATGTTTGCTTCCGCACATTACTATATTGTATAAGAGATTGTTCATGCTTTATAAGTGTTACGTCAGCGTAAAAGTTCAGAGAGCTCCTTCCCGATTATCTAATCTTTCTCACTTCAATTATCTGTCGACACGAGATCCACATCAACACCACTTTAAAAAGAGTTTAGGTTTATAAACCAGATCAACCCGAAAGAAGGTAGTCATCCGAGACATGTCATACTCTACATGAGTCAGAGAGGGGACACATTATTGACAATCAGTCAGTCAAGAGAAACGTTACTAATGGTCAGTTAATCAAAAACATCTATGAGTCGAACAGTCAGTAAGACAGTAATTTCTAGCCCAGTAGTTAGATAGTCTGTCGATAGCTAGATAGTGGGACAAAAAAGCAAATTTACATTTTGTCTGCCAGGATAGCATATGTCTCCAAAAATATTACACTAGTCTGAGATGTAGCCACTTTAGGCACTTAGAGTTCTGCCCATCTGTAGCAGGACAAAGATACATCCAGTACCGATTAGCGGGAGAATGACAAGGAGCGGAGAAGAACCACAATAACAACAGGAACATTAATTAATTTTATATATATCTTCCAACTCCGTTTCCCAAACTATCTAAGTTCTCATATATTTCCTATATATATTTCGGGACGAGCCTCTCAATCCGTAACTATTGAAATTTTCTTATTGAATCTAACGCTGCTAGGAGCACATTGAAGGATTATTTCGGCCTCATCATAGAGTAGAAATTATCGACTCCAAACATGGATTTTAGAATATCTCTAACCTCTGGTATGAACTGCTGATATGTTCCGTTCTGTTTTGAACCTAAAATGTATTACAGACATTATGTCGCTATATGGATTATAAGTGAATCAGTACGTATCTGATCTATCTTCTCTACACTAAAGGATATTGGTTATTCATAAAAGTGAAATGTTTTCGAAGTAACCGGGGGCATAAGAATCTGAGAGAGAACTGAAACACCAAGTTATAAGTTATTGTTGCAATGTTGTATCCCAAAAACCTTTATTGCCCATGGTCTAAAGAGGAAAGTATATCAATAAAGCTAAGGAATGTATCACTGGGTAAATCTGTCCCTAGTATTTCTCTTGGGTCCTGCAGCCTCTTGGGAATTCGGATCTACAGAAGATAATTTTTCGACATTACGTACTACTGCATACAGTATCAAACCTCTCAATACCCATCAAGCTCTACATATTTCTGGAATCCATCCTCAACTGATCCACTAAATCTTTACTCATTAAACGATTCCAAGTTATGGAATCTTGGGTTTTTAACAATATCAAAATTGCAACCAGTCGAAATAACGTTCAATTTGATATATGATCATATCTAATATCCTTTCTCCATAATTCAAAGCATTGCAATAATAATAATAATAATAATAATAATAATAATAATAATAATAATAATAATAATAATATTAATAATAATAATAATAAGTATTATTCATTCTGTTTTAACAGTATCTAAATCACATATTTTTCTGCGGTACTGATACTTAGTCTTGATTAGGCATAATGATGTTAATATAATATTTTTACCACTTAGTCATAAGGAGTTTGCTTACGAAATTTTGCCTTCCAAACTTATTCTTTTTAAATATTATTAATTTAAAATATGTTTTAACTTCCCAAACCTTTCTTCCATATATCAACATTATTACAGATAGTATTTCATGGAGAACACGAAGTACCGACTGATTCTATGGGATTTACAAACACATATTTTGGATATATGGTGAAAAGAGTAGAAACTACACTGCCAATAACTAATGATGTATCGAGTGAAAATGTACATTCTGTTCCACCAGATTCGAGGAAATGCAGGCTTCCAGATGAAAATGAGGGTATTTGGTTATTTGAACATTACAGTTATACTGCCTGTTTATGGCAATGTGCAATTGAGAGAAGCATGGCACTTTGCAACTGTACAAATATTATTGAAGGTGACAACAAAGTTAAGTGGTAACATTATCTTCCTCGTGTTAGTTTTATGTTTTTAGTCTTTAAGGGCCTTATGCAGAATTGTTCTGATGCGTAATTAGTGCCATACTAAAACGTGCGAGTAACATATGTTTCCTGCAGTAGTCAGGCCTTTAGTATGACGCTAATCATACGTCAAATCGACTCTGAATAAGACGGTAAAAGTGTAAATATGAACTAATATAAACGATCGTTTGAACTATAGAAATGAGATTAAGTATTACTTTATTATACGTTGAAACTTATTGTCATAAATGTTTGTACTATCGGTGAGAACCTATAAAAATTAGAAAAAAAAACTGATCTCTTGCCTTTGCGTATTTCGTAAAATTACACCATGGTACAAAAAAATGGCTCTATCTTATTTACGTCATACTTTACTAGTGTAAGCAGTGTCATGCCGATTATTTAAACACTACCTCTAATTTTGGTATTGAGTTAGTGTTGGCTTGTTAACTAGAGGATTACATTATTTTACATTTGCAAACCATTATTAATTATTTCAAGAATACTATTAACAATTACAAGGATAAAGTTATGCAGCTTGCTAATCTTTCATGCATATCTTTCATACTTTCTTGGCATATTTTAGAAATTGTTGAGATATGTTTAGTTATAAGGTATAGAACTTGTCGATTGCATATAAATTTTCTCACGAATAAAAATATAGATATATATGTTTTAGGCACTAGAACCATTGCAAATATGTCTTTAATAATGTCCAGACTTAAAGCATCTGGAACTTCATTTCATATTGCTTTGGATAAGTGTAACGAAAATTTGTTATTTATAGATAAAAACAGTCACATGTTACCGAAGTTAACTACGTCTTCACTTTTTCAGAAGTACTTTTCCATTTATAGATATAATAGAAAATTAAATATCGGGTATGTATCAACTGCGGTATGTCTTCATTTCTCTTAAAGACAGAAAGAAAAGTAATCCAACATTTAAAGTTAAAGAATACGCATTATAGAAGTATTGGATTTAGAAGTTCAGAGGTAATTATAGTAGTTGATTCTGGGAACCTCGGAAAAGTAAAATCCGAGTAAAATATATGATTTAGTATAAGTAAGATTATTCTCACTCAATAATGCTACTAATTCATATTTTTGTTTCAGAGAAGCAACACTTATGCGATACCAAGGGTAAAGAATGTTTGATACAAATCAAGGGTAAGTAGTGTCTATATTTGCACTGTATAAAAAGATTTATTCATAGTAAACCATAATACATTTCATATTAACATTTTTTTAGTTCTCAATTATCTGATTCACCTAAAGCATACGTTAAGGTGTGGATCGTAACTGCATGTAGTTGGTGAATAATATGTTACCCCAGTTGTTGCACAAAAGACTTAAACTTTGTTTTATTAGTAGATAATTTGGTATTAAATGAATAGAATGTCATCTAATGGTGCATTTACACTTAGTCGATTTAGTCGCACGACTAAATCGACTCGCTGCACTTGCCACTAAATCGAACCAACTAGGCCGAATCAGATCGATGGATGTGTTCAATTATTTCAACCACAGAAAATAGAACGTCTTTTAATTCAGTTGCCAGTCGATTAGTCGCCTTCGATGAACAAGCGATTAAGTTGAAGTCCCATTTACACGGTCGATTAAGTTGAAAGTGTCGTCAATTCAACTGAATCGAATGCAAATCGACTAAGTGTAAACGCCCTATAAGGATAATCAGGTGTTCGGATTCTTAAGTTGAGGATATATGACCCTAAAATCACTAATATGAGACTTTTAAAATGTTTTCCGAACTTACTTAAATTTTCTCAAGCAATCTAGATTTGTTGCAAATTTTTGTAATCCTAGTAGGTCTACATGGGTCACCAAATATATGTTTTAGAGAGTAGAAAACATTTTCAACACTTGGGTTAGATGACCTAACTTCAGAAGTCACTTGATATTACGTCAAAAGTTGTTACAATTTCCTATTTTTGTAGTTAATAAAGGTTTCATTTCTAATTCATTTTTGCCTTACATGTTATTACTAAAGTTGGAGTACACAACATAACTATGAAAGATAAAAGTTAAATTGGAGAAATTAAAGTAGGGATTCATATTATAATCATTTTAATGGGAGCATTCTCAATTCAATTGGTAACAGAAAAATTTGATTTTTTAAAATACATCATTCAGATGATTAAACTATTTTGCTATAAAACAATCAAACTTGAATTCCAATTACATATAATAAATATAGCATAAAAATAAAATATAACCTGTGAAACTAAACTGGTTATACTGTATGTTAGAGATATCTTGTGGTAGATGGTTACATACAATTACTAATTAATAGTATAATGTTCTAGTATATCGTACTTGTTAGAAACAAATATAACTTAGTACAAAAACATTTTTACACTTATTTATAATTTAGTATATACAATTATTACATAAGAGTGATAATAAATATCTTAACACAATTGTGAATTTATTAAGTACTGGAAACTGTTTCAGATAAACTGCAACCTATTAACTCTGTCGTAGAGAAGGAAAAGGGGATTTGGTGCAACTGTCCTCGAAGTTGTGCGGAAACAAGTGTTTCTGTAAATTATGCGTCTGCGTAAGTAAATTTAAAATGACATTTACCAACATGATTTGGCACCTTGTCACGCAAAAACGGTGAAATCATGGCTTGAGGTGCATGAACAGAACCTATCACACATTCCCTGGGTCCAAGAATCACCAGATCTGAACATCATTGTGCCATTGTAGTCTGAGTTAGAAAGGCGTGTTCGGTTTCGTTACCCTCCACCAGCATGCCTTAAGCAACTGGAGCATGTATTGGAGGAACAATCGTAGAAAATTCCACAAACCACGTTTCAGGAGCTGTATACAACCATTCCACGTCGGATCCAAGCTGTCTTGGACGCAAAAGGAGGCCCCGCACCATACTAGGTATGATTTTCATCCTTGCTTTATTTCAGCTTTTTTTTTTCAAAACCCTTGTATATCTCATAAAAGCACATTCAGATAATTTTATTGTGTAGATACAATTTGAAAAAAAAAAAAACAAGGTCTTCGTTTGCAATTTCAGCGTTCCTTCTCGTCCCCCTTCAACCACTTGTTGCTCTACCTATGAAATTCTAGGAATTAGATTTCCTCCTTTGCATTATGGCGCTTTTGTTGTGGGATACTATGGTATTTGGGTTCAGTTCTTGGTAACGCTACGATACACTATATTATTGAAAGTAATTTAACCTAATTTCATTTGCATAATCACTGTTGTTTATTAAATCATGTTACCTGAAATACGAAGAAGGGAATAGCGTTATTAAAATTATTTACATTGTTAATGAATTGTTATCTTTGTTCAGAAAAGCAAATACTGCAACTTAGTAATATTACGGTAAAGAGAATTTGCATAACGAGGTGGTTATATAACTGTTAAATAATCACTATTAAATCAGCATTTTATTTTCACAATTGTATACGGAAATGTTTGTAACCCTGTAAGAATCTTTGTATTCATCTATTCCAAAAATATCTTAGATTGACAAAATTTAAATTATCCGGAAGATTGCGTCTTCAGAGTTTAAGGATTTTAGGTCAGCGGAATGTCCTTCCTCAACTGAGTTTTCTGAGGAGCTTCCATGTGCTGGCTGGAGACGTTGTTTTGAAGTATCTCTGAAATCTACAATCTCGTGTTTTCGGTTACATAAAATTGTTTCCTTGGAAATAGAGGAGTTAGTAAACGATCGGGAGCCGAGAGAGCGCGGACTTTAGAAAGAGTCGCGAGCAACTAGTAAAAGTGGTTAGCCATAAATTATAAACATGCGAGCATGTCACTATTTGATACAATACTACGCACGGAGTAACGAGAGAAAATAATTCACTTAAGTTTAGAAGTGTTTGGAGATATTACGAACGATTCTTGCTATCAAGCGTTTTACGATTATCAAGTTTGATTCTTCCAAGGACATTTTATAACATCCGAAACAGAGCTGCAGAGAAGGACTCTTGGCAACATGGATCCAGTAGTACTCAAGGTATGTCATTCTTTTTGCCTAGATTTCCTTTCTTTTATTCCACACAATCTTTCAACAATTTAAGCACGTCCAATCCAAGAACACGGAACTCTATGTCCAATAAATTGATCTAAAATGAATGCAAAGCTCCTCTCTAAATTAAACATCAACCTCATTGATCACATTTTGAACAAGTTTTAGTTTTCATTGCACACAATCTTGCCAAGATTTTAGGGCCATGTTCATAAGTGAAATTTCAGATATATCTCTAAGTTAGGTCTGGTCTTCTCTTTTAGCTACAATCCCCACATTCATTTAGAACTAGAGTAGATCAGGCTAACATGGTGGTAGATACTGTGAAATCTCAAATTTTCAAATATTTTACACATGCCCAACGACATGGTTCAAGGTTTGTAGCTAAAACGCTTCAAGTTTTACGCCTTCGTTTCGGTCCCAAAATCTATAAACATTTTACATTTGGAAACCAGGACATGGTTGGAGATGAGAAGAATCCGAAATATTTACATTAGCTCATCAGATCATGATGAAGATTCCAAATAAAAATCCCCAAGTATTTCAAGTTGTACGATAGTGGCCATACCACCCACACACCCTCGATTGGTTTGGTTAGTAACATTATTAGGCCTAGATTATTAAATAATTATAATGGATAGTAAGTGTAAGAAATCATTTTTATATAAAGAAACGTGTGGCTTGCCTAAGCCGTTGGAGGTGACGCAAGTCCTAGGGTAGAACTACATTTCATAGAGTCCATAGTATTGGATCTCGTGGTTCCTAACTGCACAATTAGGAAATGATCCCTTTTAATGTAATATGTGACGAAGGAAAAAATTGTGAATAGTTATTATTATAGGTTAAGGGAAAAATTGTGTATATAAATTCAATTAATGTACGATATTTCATATTTAGATTAAGTAATATTATTTTCATGCTAATAATAAATAAATAAATAGCTCTATGGCCTATGGAACCAGGAGGTTCAATGCCGCGTTCACAAAAGCTCTCCACTGACTTCTATCCTTAGCTAACTGCATCCAGTTTCTACTTTGTATTCCAATCTCTGCGAGATCCATCTTAATATTGTCCTTTCATCTGCACCTAGGTCTTCCTAATGGTCGTTTTACGATTGGTCTTCCAGTCAAGACTTTGAAAGCGTTTCTACGTTCTTCCATTCTAGCTACATGACCCGCCTACCTAAGCCTTCTAGACTTGACGACCCTAACAATGTTAGGTGAACCATATAACTTATGTAGTTCCTCGTTAACTAACTAACTAACTAACTCTATGGACTATGGAACCCGGAGGTTCAGTGCCGCGTTCACAAAAGCTCTCCACTGACTTCTACCCTTAGCTAATTGGATCCAGTTCCTCGTTATGATAATAATAATAATAATAATATTTTTTTTTTAAAAAAGTAATAAATATAGACAGAACATTACTGACGGAGAAGCAAAATAAACAAAGTGAAGTTTGATATGTCACATAATGAAAAAACGAATACTCATGTCTTCACGGCATTTACGTAAACATTAGTATTAGAGATGAAGAAATGAGACGAAATAAGTTATTTAAATGGAACGAAAGCAAAACTAATAACTAGAATGGAAAATGTCTAAAATAACTAACTAAACTAACTAACTCTATGGCCTATGGAACCCGCAGGTTCAGTGCCGCGTTCACAAAAGCTCCCCACTGACTTCTATCCTTAGCTAATTGCATCCAGTTTCTACTTTGTATTCCTATCTCTGCGAGATCCATCTTAATATTATCCTCCCATCTGCGCCTAGGTTTTCTTAATGGTCGTTTTCCTATGGGTCTTCCGGTCAAGGCTTGGAAAGCGTTTCTACTTTCTTCCATTCTAGCTACATGACCTGCCCACCTAAGCCTCCTAGACTTGACGACCCTAACAATGTTGGGTAAACCGTATAAACTATATAGTTCCTCGTTATGAAGCTTCCGCCATTCCCCATTCTCGTTCCTCTTGGGTCCGAATATTCTTCTCAGGATCCTGTTCTCAAATACTTTCAGTCTATGTTCTTCCCTCAGAGTAAGTGACCATGTTTCGCAACCATACAGAACAGCAGGCATTATTATCATTTTATATATTTTAAGCTTTAAATTCTTCGACAGAATTCGCGACGACAAGAGATTTTGAACCAAATAGTAACACAAATTCCCTGCATTTAATTTCTTCGTGAATAAGATTTTTGTCTGTTAATATTGATCCTAGATATTTGAAAGTATCCACTTTATCAAAAGTATTATTTAATATTTTAACGCATCCATAATTTGCTGTATTCCGGTCCTGACGCACTTCCATGTATTTAGTTTTCTCTGCATTTACTTCTAAACCCATGTCCCTGCAAGCATTTAATAAGATCTCTGCATTTATTTCTACTGTTCTCCTATCATCCCCTATTAAATTTACATCATCAGCATATGCCATCACCTGGTGAATACCGTCCAACTGTAGGCCCTGGTTGCTATCTTTGATTTTCCTTATAGCGTATTCCAGCACAAAGTTAAATAATAATGGCGACAACGCATCTCCTTGTTTCAGGCCATTTTGGACGTGAAAGCTCGTGGACAAAAAATTTCCTACCCGGACTTTACTTTGGGATTCACTTAAGCATATCTTAATTAATCCAATTAGCTTTCTTGGTATTAAGTGTCTAGAATACAAATATTAAGAATTGGAATGATTTATTATTAATTTAACACCTAGATAGTATACAACTAAGTGTTCAAATCTAAGTTATTTAGGGTTTATGACCGTAGTTTTGCGAGTCGGTTTGCCGCAGCGAGTCGGACCACTTGGTTTCTCAACCAAATCTCCATCTGGGCCGGACTAAAAACCTACGTTTTCTTTTCAAAATCGTATTGCAAAATTCCGGAATTTAGTAAGTTATTAAAGATTAAGTTAATTGTCGACTTAAGCTAGAACTTGGAATTATTGAAATATTTTTTGTTTTTTACATTCGCTCAGTCGCGTTATTCTTAATCGGTTAGCTTTGGCATTCGAAAACCGATGAGTTATCACCATTGCGAATGATTTATATGGTAATTTTGTTTTTTTCTTTATTCCCATAAGTGAAAAAAGAAAAAAAATAGGTTAATTTGGGAGGGAAAAGATGGGGAAGGAAACGAGACCAAAAAAAATAACAAAAACGAAACAAAACAAAACAAAACTATAAAAATTTAACAAAAGAGTTTCAATCTAGATTGCTTCTTTATTGTGTATTTCTGTATGTGTGTTTGGTATCTGTGTTCTCTGCGTATTTATGTTCTTTATGTTTTTACCTTTTGGCTTCTTCTTCTTTTTACCTTAGGCTTCTCCTTGTTTTTTGCAGGTTTTCCTTGTATGTTTAGGTTTTTACACCCATATGTTTTATATACGTAAACACACACACACATATATATATATATATATATATATATATATATATATATATATATATATATATTCTTTGGTATTCACCATTTCTTTCACTGCACTAATGGTTTTTGCACTCTAACACTTGTGCACCAAAACTAATATTCTTAACACTACACTACACTGTGTGCTTTTGCTGTCATTAACACTAATAATCACTGACACTTGTTTTTCACCTATATGACTTTATATATATATATATATATATATATATATATATATATATATATATATATATATATATATTAACTTCACCTTGCACCACACGAATTTCTGGCTTAACTTAAGCATTTAGTTTTTCAGCCTGTATGTTTTTCCATTTATTGTTTACTTTCACTCTTCCACATACTCAAAACTTATCTTTTCGTTTAGCTTTATTACTGTATTCGATATTTATTTATTTGTTTTAACCGCTCATTTTGCGTTCCTTGGTATCTTGGCTGGTTCTTATAGACTGGGTCCGGGGTCCACTCGGAGCACTTAGTGTGGACAACCTCCCCTCACAACCTCCCCTGGCGCCCGAACGGTAAGTGCGGTGTTTCCCATTATGTCCTTTCTTATTTTTATCCTATTCCCTCCCGTGAACCCACCACCACTCTCCACTTCACACACTCTTCTTCACACACTCTTGCACCGGAATTCCTCTTCCAGTCCCTAGGATGGAGTTGCATCCACTCATTCAAATTGTTCCCGGTGCTAGACACGGTTTTTCTGTGTTCCCTCTCCTGCAGTCTTTTCTCCGGACCAGGAACAAGTGTCACAATCGTTCATTTTCTTAGGGGGCGCGGTGGCTCCGTGGTAGAGCGTTCACCTCTGGTGCTTGGGGTCTCGGGTTCGATCCCAGCCCCCGCCAAGTGATCTTTGTGGTGGACAAACACCGTGCTCGTGGGTTTTCTCGGGGTTCTCCCGTTTCCTCCCACTTTCTTCATTTCACTCATCTCTCATCATCACCGTCTCCTTTAGCCTAACCGGCATAACCGTGGGACGTAAAACAAAGATTTCATTTTTTTCGTTCATTTACTTTCATTAATCACTTTAATTCTCTCCATTGTTTAAATTTCTTCTGTATATATTTCTTCTTGTATCTGAGTATTCATTAGTTGTTTACATCATTTAGCTTCA
The DNA here is from genome assembly GCF_964235325.1 of Thermobia domestica. NCBI lineage: Eukaryota > Metazoa > Arthropoda > Insecta > Zygentoma > Lepismatidae > Thermobia > Thermobia domestica. Next base: position 77,002,369 of record NC_137458.1, read on the forward strand.
TTATTGGGTTTCGTTGTAACTTTGTTCCAAAAATTAGGTATTTAGTTTTGCTCGTTCATAACTTTAATTTACCGTCTTTGCTCAATTTGTCTAATTGTTCTACTATTTTGGCAGTTTTAATTTCTAATTCTCTTCTACTATTTCCACTTGCTGTTATTGCAATATCGTCGCCAAATGCAAGAACTATGTCCACTTCTTGCATCTTGTTTAATACTTCCAAGCATGGTTGTAGCTCAATGTCCCATAAAGTTGGTCCCAGGATAGAACCTTGTTGGCTACCTTTTGTCGGTCTCAATTTCTATGTCTCCTTCTTCGTTGGGTATTATGATTTTCCTGCCTAATAAGTAATTTCTTAATAAGTTTATTATGTATTTAGGCAAATTTAATTTTCTGATATTTTCTAGAAGAGAGGGAAACCAAAGATTGTTAAAAGCTCCTTCAATATCTATAAAAAGTGCTAAGACATATTTTCGTTCGTACCTTTTTTCCATTATATTATCTACTAATCTGTTTATAGCGTCTTCCGTTGATTTTGCAATTCTAAAACCATATTGTAATTGATCGTCCTTAACATTTCTATATTTTTGTAACCTGTTTAGGATTATTCTTTCAAAAGTTTTGGAAATGTTTTTAAGTAATCAAATGGGTTTATAAGATCCAACTTCTGAGGCTTCCTTTTCTGGTCCTTTAGATAGGATACTTAACTTCGAAACTTTCCAGGAATCTGGGAAAGTTGTTTCTTAAGTAACCAGTTATGTAATCTAGCTAGATATGGTGTCGAAATATCTTTTGCCTTTTTGTATATTTCATTCTTTAGTCTATCTATTCCTGGTGCTTTTTTGTTTTAAATTTACTCCATTATCTTTTCCATCTCCTCATTTGTTACCAGATCTTACTCAGGTACATTATCAATGGTTTCCTCCATCATTTTGTTTCTTAACTCAATGTTACTTTCCGTATCTGTCTCCTTTATATCCTGGGGGGCCGCGGTGGCTCAGTGGTAGAGCGTTCACCTCTGGTGCTTGGGGTCCCGGGTTCGATCCCAGCCCCCGCCAAGTGAACTTTGTGGTGGACAAACACCATGTGCGTGGGTTTTCTCGGGGTTCTCCCGTTTCCTCCCACTTTCTTCATTCCACCATTTCATTCAGTACTCATCATCACCGTCTCCTTTAGCCTAACCGGCATAACCGTGGGACGTAAAACTGAAAGATTTAATTTCATTTTTTCCTTTATATCCTTTGGGAAGAATTTATTTGCTAATACCGTTAATGTTTCCTCTCTGTTCGTAGTTAGCATTCCATCAGGTTTTCTAACTGTGCCCAAGATGAGAGGATTGACTTTTTGTGTAAGTAGTTTGTAGGATGTTTCCCATGGGTCTACTGCTGTATTCTTTTTTAGGAATAAATCCCAACTTTTCTTTTTTGCCTCTAATAGTTCTTCTTTGTTTTCCTTTTTAGCAATTCTGTATTGTTCCAACCTCCTTTCCTTCAGAATGGGATCAAGTGTTGATTGGTAGCTTTTCCTTGCTGGTGTTGCTATTCGTTTTAACCTCTGGAGTTTGGGGTTCCAAAAGTCTTCGTATTTCTTAATTTCCTTATTTGTCGGGGTAGCATCTTTTAGTGCTTCTTTGGTTACTAACTCTGTTTGCTGTATTATTTGTGTAACATCACTATCTTCTTCTATTTGTGGTAACTTTAAATTATCTTTAAACTTATTCCAGTTTGTTTTCGTTATATTATATGTCTCTGCTACTTTGGTTGTTTGGTTTGCCAGAATCTCTATGGTGATAATTTCGTGATCACTTAGCGTGTTACTGTCTCCCAGATGCCAATTTGTTACTCTGTTTGCTAACTCAGTGATTTCACATGATACGTCTATGTGTGATTTTCCTCTGTTTCCTATAAAGTTTAGTCTATTTCCCACGTTTAAGATTTGCAGTCCATTTTGAATAACTAAATCTTCTACTAAATCACCATTGTCATCGTTTTCTTGTGCTCCCCACATTGTCGACTTTGCATTTGTGCCTGCCAACAGCAGAATACTATTTTTACCTCTTTGTCCTATTATGTCCTGTATTTTGTTTACAAAATTGAGTTGGTAGTCGGTATTGAAAGTACTCATTAATTATGCAAAATTTATTTTTTTTTTATTTAATTTCCACTGTTGTCCTATTATGTCCTGTATTTTGTTTACAAAATTGAGTTGATAGACGGCATTGAAAGTACTCATTAATTATCCAAAATTTATTTTTTTTTCATTTAATTTCCACTGTTGTTATCCAATTATCTGCATACTGATCTAGCTTCAGTATTTCAATTTCCTTATTCATGATTACAGTCAAAGCTTTTGGCTCTTTTCCTCCATAGATGATCCTACTTCCCACAGGTAAAGTTGTTAATTTGCTATTTAGAAGATATGGTTCCTGTATTGCCACAATATCTATTCTTTTTATTTCCGCTAATCTTCTTAATTCCATTGCTGCCTCGTTGCTTCGATGTGCGTTATTTTGCATTATTTTTATGTTGGATAGTTTTCATCCATATCTCGTAAAAACGTAAGCATCCGCAACGATTTCATAGGATGATAATATACTCAAATATTGGTATATTATGGTAGGAAATATTAGTATATTTAACAATTAAGTTTAGAACAAATTTTCCTAAGATAAGTTCCCTAGGTAGGCAAGAAGTCAAATTTTCAGGAAGTTAAAAACGGCATAGGGCCTGACTTCATGAAGAAATATTTTTTTTAAATCACATTAGTCTTCGGCGACAACACTAGAAGAGGTAGCCAAATGTACCTGGAGTAATGGTAGGGTAATAGCCTCGTTTGTTCTCTTGTAAAGCAGTGATTTTTTTTTTAAATGTAGAATCCTATTTACCAAGAACAACGTCTGTGTAATACAAAAGTTTAAAACTATATTTTAATAATTTCTTAGAAAATCGTTAAGAAAATATAAAATATTTGAAATATGAACATTATTTTGAATAGCTCGCATTAAATCGTACTAGGTGGTATATTTTCATATTAATAAAAAAATACATGCATAACAAGCTCTTCGTTATGTAACGTTGCGTTATATAACGTTAATGATTAGTTATGTACAAAGAATATTTAAAATTTCGACAATTTCACTTACTACTATTATCATAGATATTAAGAATATGTAGAGAAATAGATATATCAGGCGGGAAACTTTCAATACTTTTAGAACAAAGAAACGCGATTTTTTGAAAGCTAAAATTAAGGAACTTGAAGATAATATTAAAAAAAAATAAAAATATTCGGGACATGTATAAGGGGATAGGCGAATTTAAGAAAGGATATCTACCTCGTGCTTATATATTAAAGAAAACTGACGGAACAGTTCTCACTGATACGGATAGCCTCTTAAATAGATGGAAAGATTTCTTTGACGATTTGCTGAACACGCAGCCAAAAATTAATGCGCGTGGATAAAAGGAGATACACACCGCAGAACCGTATATTCCAGAACCCAATCGAATAGAAGTAGAAGCCGCTATAAAGAAATTAAAGAAACACAAATTTCCGGGTGTGGATGAAATTCCGGAGTTAATTTTAGCTGGAGGCGAAAAATTGTGAAACAAGATACACAAACTCATTCTCCTTATCTGGAACAAGGAAGAATTGCCACAAGAGTGGAAAGAATCAATCATTGTTCCACTTCACAAGAAAGGCGACAAAACTGACTGTAATAATTATCGAGGCATTTCTCTTCTGTCAACATCCTATAAAATCCTTTCAAATATTCTATTAGCAAGACTGACCCCATACGCAGATGAAATTATTGGAGTTTGTCAGTGCGGATTTAGACGAAATCGATCAACTATCGACCAAATATTTACCATTCGCCAAATACTCGAAAAAAAGTGGGAATACAATATCCCGGTACATCAACTATTTATTGATTTTAGAAAGGCTTACGACTCGGTTAGGAGAGAAACATTGTACAACGTTCTTACAGAACTTGGAATACCGGGAAAGCTAATTGGATTAATTAAGATATGCTTAAGTGACTCCCAAAGTAAAGTCCGGGTAGGAAAATTTTTGTCCACGAGCTTTCACGTCCAAAATGGCCTGAAACAAGGGGATGCATTGTCGCCATTATTATTTATCTTTGTGCTGGAATACGCTATAAGGACAATCAAAGATAGCAACCAGGGCCTAGAGTTGAACGGTATTCACCAGGTGATGGCATATGCTGATGATGTAAATTTAATAGGGGATGATAGGAGAACAGTAGAAATAAATGCAGAGATCTTATTAAACGCTTGCAGGGACATGGGTTTAGAAGTAAATGCAGAGAAAACTAAATACATGGAAGTGCGTCGGGACCGTAATACGGCAAATTGTGGGGGCGTTAAAATATTAAATAATACTTTTGATAAAGTGGATACTTTCAAATATTTAGGATCAATATTAACAGATGAAAATCTCATTCACGAAGAAATTAAATGTCGACTAAAAGCAGGGAATTCGTGTTACTATTCGGTTCAAAATATCTTGTCGTCGCGAATTCTGCCGAAAAATTTGAAGCTTAAATATATAAAACGATAATCATGCCTGTTATTCTGTATGGTTGCGAAACATGGTCACTTACTCTGAGGGAAGAACATAGACTGAAAGTATTTGAGAACAGGATCCTGAGAAGAATATTCGGACCCAAGAGGAACGAGAATGGGGAATGGCGGAAACTTCATAACGAGGAACTACACAGTTTATACGGTTTACCCAACATTGTTAGGGTCGTCAAGTCTAGGAGGCTTAGGTGGGCAGGTCATGTAGCTAGAATGGAAGAAAGTAGAAACGCTTTCCAAGCCTTGACTGGAAGACCCATAGGAAAACGACCATAAGGAAAACCTAGGCGCAGATGGAAGGATAATATTAAGATGGATCTCGCAGAGATAGGAATACAAAGTAGAAACTGGATGCAATTAGCTGAGGATAGAAGTCAGTGGAGAGCTTTTGTGAACGCGGCACTGAACCTGCGGGTTCCATAGAGTTAGTTAGTTAGTTAGAGAAATAGATAACAACATACAGAAATATAGGTAGTAGATGAAACAATTACTGTATTTAGACATTTTTTTGACAAGATGAGTGACAAATATATATATATTAATGAATTTCTTTAAAATAATGTAATTGAAGTGACAAATAATAATAAATGTAGGTAGATAATAAATCGTTGATTATGTATACAGTAACGCTATTGACGTATTAAAAGTAGAGAAATGACAAGAAAATAAAAGTAAATAAGTTAAAGTAGTTGATATATATTTATAGGGCAAAATGAACCGTAAAAAGCACAAGTCAAAGATTTCCTTAATAGATGTTTAAATACGGTTACGATTTAGTCAACCCTAAGCGTACACATTGGATATCGTACAAAACTTGGGTTAAAAAGAAATATAGGTGGAATGTTAAAGATTAGACTTAGATGTCCACATTAGGAGTTTTATAATAATTAACAAAAAATAAATAGTTTTCTAAGGCTAAGACAATAATTTTCCCCGGGTAGATATAAAAAGTCAATATATACTGTTTTGACTTAACATGGTTTTAGAATAAGCTAAGTTCTCTGTTGTTTGACGGCCAATTAACGTAAAGGATGTACGCCAATATTCAGGATTTTCACATTTTTATAATCACGAACAATGATTTTAATCCTAATTGCATAGTGCGAAGCTGCATGCTCGATTTTAAATAAGCCGAAGGTGGTTCATATATCAAAACCAAAAATAGTACATCACGACAGTGACATTGCACATAATTTATTAGTTATATTAGTATCACTAGTTATAATCTTATTAGTTATACTATTTAATCATATATACAGGCGATTTTTATATAAACATAAGATTTGTCTAGTATAGTATAAATATATATAGTACTAACGTTTCGTAGAAGTCAACAAAGCTAACATATTAGGACACACCTTCTTACATGAGCGCCTCAGTATAATCCACATTTAGACGCACAAGGGTAAAGGAGTTTTCAAGGGCAAACATCACTGCACACTTTTCTTTATCACTACAAAGCATTAACCGTGACACAACATACACTATTTAATTGAAATTACTTCAATTGAAACACCACAAAAAATTTAAAACCAACTTTACCCAAGAACTTCTTCCACCCGATACCAAATCGTTACTCACCACCACCCGAAACTTTTTGCCCAAAAGATAATAAAGTGAGCACGAAAAACAATCATTTTGACTCGTAAGAAATTCAACGAACATAATTTTCGAATGAAGATCGACACGGATTTTACGCCCACACATGGCAGAAAGGGCTGCAAAAACTCAGTTATTCTCCTGGCAATATGTATTTCCTCTCAACTCATCATTATGCAGTGTGCAACCTTTATCATGAGTAATTGCGCCATAATTAGCAACGAATGAAAAAATTAGTGAAATGGGATAAATATTTTAGTAAAAAATATAGTTTCAAGTGAATGTTTTTACAGAAATCTAACGTTAAAGTGTAGTATTTTATATGTGAAAGTGCAAAAATGAAGTGAGTTCAAAGATAAGAAAAATAATTATTTTTGGTTTCTTAAATATTAATTGACAAAGATGTGATCATTGTCGTGTGAACTACTGTAGCAGCATTTCAGATGAATTACAGCGTAGGATCAAAGGTATATCACTAGCTGCGAAAACCAATTATAATTCATCCCGCCAAGAGCAGGAAAGACCGCAGACTTCCATTCATCGTAAGAGGCGGAACTTATGCTTATCTGTGATTCATTTTACTGTTGTTGTAATGTTTTGTTTTTATGTCGCCAGATGGCAGCATGTACTGGAACACTAATTTGTTATAGTAAAGTATACTATAACAAATACTAATTTGTTATAGTAAAGAACTAATCTAATACTACTATAAAGATTAGTATTAGTATTATATACTAATACTAATATATAATACTAATCTAATATTAAAATATGCCGCGGGTCAGAAATGACCCATGTTATGTATACCACGTATATAAATATATATAATAAAATGTAAAAAATAAATACTAAACCAAAAACTTAAATACATTATTTTTATGTAGTAAACAAACCAATAGAAGATGTCACGGAGAAAAACTACTGTGCAACAAATATTGCAGACAAAAATCTATACATAAATTACTGCTGGGTCAATTTTGACTCATGTTCCGCGTTCTAGGGTTAATATCAATCGGGGGCTTCTTATTGGCTGTATGTATATTCTGTGTACCTTTACCTTCGGGGACATTTTTAGGATTGTACTAATGGTTCGGATTCTCTATTGAGCAGTAGGTTCTCACCTCATTAAGTATCGCAGCTTATATAAGAAGCTAAAATACAATGCAATACCATTAATATCCGTCGCTTCAAGTATTTATTAGTGGTGGGCACAACAACCGGTTTTTTCGGTTTCATTTTTAGAAAAACCGAAACCGGATTTTTAAAGTATTAAAAAAGCGGTGTTTCTCCGAAATCGGTTTTCTCCTAAACCGGTTATTGGTTTTTCCAAAACTAGTTCTAATTCTTAGCAGAATAGTGCTTCGTTGCTCTCCGATTCTGTTCCCACAAAACTAGTTTTATGATATTTCCAAATCAGTTTTCAACGAAACCAGTGAAAATCGAACCGTTTTTTAGTTAAAATAGAAATGTCGGTTATTCGGATCTAGTTTTTTACTAAGGAAACCGGTCCCTTGTTTTAATAAAAAACGATTTTTCTCATCCCTAATATTTATCCGCTTCATTTACTATTTTCACAATTTTCACCATACAAATTCAGCATGCGAGCTAAAAATTAACAGAAGGGATCACATCTTATGAAGATTCGACGTGTACAAAATTTAGTACTTCTAGGTAATTGTATAAAATCATATTCACGAGAAAATTAAATGTAGAGTAAAAGCAGAGAATTTGTCTTATTATTCACTTAAAACTCTCTTGTCGTCACGAATTCTGACAAGAAATTTCAAGGTTAAAATATATAAAAGAATAATATTGCCTGTCGTTCTGTATGTTTGCAAGACATGGTCTTTTGTGAATGCGCCATTGAACCTCCATATTCCAAAGACATAGAGTTAATTAGTTAGTTAGATAGATAATTCTATGCGAAGAGCTTATTAAAAAGAGTATTATTAAAGAGCTTATTAAAAAAGATACGTGCATTATTTTATTATTAGAAGTATCGTATAAAAACGTATGGTTGGAAAAGCATGATATTAACTTTTATCGTTAGCGCAAATCTGTCACGCAGAATGTTGAAATCAACATATGAAATCATTAGTTTTCCCTGACATTGAGAAAAATAAAATAATGGATGTAATCGTGTGAACTCATTATGTAATCACTAGAGTGAAATCAATACGCGATCTCGTCTTAGTTTGTAAAACGTGTAAAGTCTATGGAATAGCACATACGTCTCACTCCAATGCAGATACAAGCTCTGTGTTTTATACACTTATGAAACTAGATTTAAATAGAGCTAGGGGACATTTTTGTACTTTTACTTTGTGAATTAACAACGAAACACTACTTTGAACTTGGTATTAACAAAAACCGACAAGTAAGTCCAGTCTGTTCATTAATCTATTCGATTAAACCTTTCTTTGTTATTCTTAACAAACATAATGGCTAATTTCTTTTTGGTGAGATATTCACTCTAAAAACAAATGTAAAATTTTTGAATACTAAAATCATCACAGCAAGAGTGTGTGTGTTGGGAGAAAGAAGAAAGAGGGGAGACGGAATGTTTTGACATGGATACGTCACATAGTTGAATATCCATGGTTATGAAACAATATGGAATTATTAATCTGTTCAAAGTTAATTACGGAATGAAATATATTGAAATGACCGCAACTAATTTGCAAAGTTCAGACAATACTAAAATAAAATGAAATATGCCGCTTAGGCTAAAGGATGCGATGATTTTGCCAAGTGGATGGTGATGAAAGAATTGGTGGAATGCAGTGTAGGATGGAACATGAGAAATCTGCGAAAACTCACGGACACGATGGTCCTACCACAAAACTTACTTCAATGGTGATCGAATCACGGACCGCACGCACTAGAAGTAAACGCTTTTCCACTAACCTTGTGTGCACCTTCTAACAGTAGTATTAGTGTACTATTACTAGTTAAAGGGAAGTTAAAAGTGACACGGAATTTAGTGCATGGGATTCCTCGAATTCCCAAAGATTTCACACCCTGAGCAAATTTAGAAAGATAATGAATGGATGTGAAGCACTCCGAATGAAAGGATTTATTTCACAAAGGAAGTGAAAAGAACGGGAAAAACAAAAACAAAATCACTTACACAATGTTATGTGTACAATGCAAAAAGCACGCTCAGGGCCGTCGCCCGGTTCTAAGCGCTCGGGGCAAGAATTTGAAGGTCACGGATAAGTAAAATTTATATATTTATTTCTTAAAGACAACTCAATAGGCCCAATGCCCAGTTATAATGTAGTGTACATAATTATGTAACATAGACTATTATACATACATTATTATACATACACAAATATACGTCGTTTAATTATGCAGAAGTTATTGCATGACAATTATTTTGAACTTATTTTCGGACATACTAACTATATCTACTATTTGAAATCTAAATATTTTTATATGAAGCACACATTCTGCACAGAGGAGACTTATATTATATAATAGTTCTTGCTTTTCTGAAATAGAATGTACCAGTATTTTCTGTTCTAGTTTTACCTATTATGACATGTAGTAATAGTTTTGACAGTAATTCCGGAGAATCCATCTTACTGTTTAATGATTTATAAAAGAACAAGAGACCAAATATCCATTTTTTTTCTTGTAATATTTGAAAACTAAAATTTTTCAGTATGTTTTCAAAGGGGACATACCGGTTTTCTTGTATTCAAGCATTTTTTTTAAATAAACTGTATATTTTCTATTGCAGCAGAGTATTTGGTGACATTTGGTGTCCAAACACTACAACAGTATTCTAATTTTGACTTCACATACGAAAGATACAACCTTATAAATGTTGATTCTTTGTAGAAATCCTGCTCTATCCTATATATTAAACCTATGTATCTATATGCATAGTCGCTATTGCGTCAACGTGTTCGAACAAATGTTAATTTGCAATCAGATTTGTCATAGATCTTTGATAGTATTTGGGGTAGACAAGGAAGTGACGCTTATTTTATAGGTAAATTCAATTGTATATTTTTAATCGTGAAAAATACAGATTTACAGACACAATTAGGACTATCACACCATATTCGAACTCTCTGTAGATCATATCGAAGTTTCACACAGCCAACAACTGAACTTATTTTGGAGTATAATTTCAGACTGTGGGCAAAAAGTATTTAAGAAAGTTTTAATACACAGAAGAATATCATTAATAATAAGCAGAAATAACAGAGATCTAGATTAATTCCTTTATAATCTCCCGATAGAGTATTGAACATGAAGATTACCAGTAATGTAAGTTTTTTTCTAGGATTATTCAATTTAAACTCTCTCCAACCCTCTGTGAAAAGTTTTCTTTTTAAATCTTTAAACTTAATATTTGTATCGTTAATTCTATATTCTATGAAATTAGTATATTGATGTGTATCAAGTTCAAAATTAACAAGAATAACACTCGATTTCAATAATTCAAAACTATGTTTTCATTAACTTTTAAGTTTTAACTACAAAAGCCATTCACGCTAAAAACACGACATTATATTATCTTCCTTTATCTTGCACTATGATCTTACAGTTGATATTTAAATCTAGAAGTACAGAATAAACTCTGGTTGTTTCTCGTAACAGACTGTGGGATAGGGGCGCCTTGGAATTCTCGCCTCGAGCGCTCTCAAAATAGATCCTTAGCTTCAAGGAAGAAAACACATCTACTGAGTCAATGCGATTCATAAACAAAATCTTTTGATAATGAATAATAAACGTTGTACAAATACAACCCTGAAGATTGTTCTCCACAGGGATAACGGAAGTTCCCCACATCTAATTTTTTGAATAAATAAAGTAGCACTATTGTCAGACGTTTGCACATTAACGACAGCCAACATATATTCCACATGTAATTAACATATATTCCACATTTAATTAACTATTGACCTAGTGGTTTGCGGTATCTCTAATCTAAAATACGTACTTCATTAATTGAGCGGATCGGGGAAACACAATGCTATGCAACATTTTGTAACTTTTGAGTACATTTGGAAAGATTAGTTCAATCGTTCCATGCAATGCAATGAAATGACACATACAGAAGAAGCTGGCATATGCATTTATCATGGCGAACATAAGTCCTTGACCAGGCAATGGCTACAGCATTTGAACCAAATGCAGGGTATGGGAATTAAATCTGCAATATATGTAGTTTTGCGTGAAGAAGAAACAAAATTGTGAACTAAAGGTTTAAGAAGAAATCAAAATATTAATATGAATTATGTTAAAGGTTATTGGTTTATCATCATAAAAGATGCACGAAAGGCATTTCAAAACGAAGAAAATAACGTAGAAAATATAAGGGGATGCAACGAAACTTAACTTGAACACACTAAAGACGAATCTTTTATCTCTTAGTATTCGTGGACCAGTCTTTAAGGTTTTACAGTACCTTTCTTATTATACGTGCATACTTGTCCTGTTTTATACTAAATAAAATAATATGAAGAAGAGCTCTCTCTAGAATATTAGTTATTAGTTTTATTATTTAGTTTCAGTTTAGCATCCCGTTCAGCAGCGAGGCTAAATGAAGCATAGACCAACAGGGTGTCAAACATTGAGAATTTCTATGACCTTGTTAACTTAATATGATCTAGTAGGTAACGCGTATCTTTTTGTTGCGTGTAATCTAGGGTTTGATTTAATTTCTGAGATCAATTTCATTTTACTTTAACTTTTATCTTTACTTGCATTAAGATTATCCTTACTATTTCCATGTTAAATGAAAGGTTTTTAATTAAAGTTCATGTAGAAAGTAGGGCTACTGGAGTCACAAGAGCCCTTACAAAAGTTATGTTTTTAAGTTTTACGTTTCTTGGTTATATCGGCTAAGCTAAAATAGTAGTCCATATTGAGAATGAAATAAATAGTGAAATAAAGAGTATGCGAGGAACATTTTTTTTGTCTAGCAGAATGCCCACTGTGCGAGAGCTGGGATAGGTCCAGGGACAAAAGCTCCTGAGTTGAGCGAGCTACGACCGAAACAAAAATACAGAGAGAGTTTAACCTTTTCTGGAATAGGGTAAGCCATTAAATTCACTAAACATCAGTGATATTATTATTATTATTATTATTATTATTATTATTATTATTATTATTATTATTATTGTTAATAATAATAATAATAATAATAATAATAATAATAATAATAATAATAATGTTGTTTTTTTAAGTTGTCCTAAAATGATTGCCGGATTTGCGGAGGAGGTTCGCATCTCCAGGACACACAACAACTACCCAAATTTTAAACGAAAATGTTCCACTAATGTTTCATTTAGAGAGTATTCTACTGTACATGTTAATAAAAATGTATTAAAAATAACCGAATATCACTGGACAGTAAAGTGTATAATAAACTAAATTTTAGCATGTGCAGAAGTAATTATAAAAGCTTTGCTAGAAAAATACCTACACAGACCATAATTCAGTAAACTCTGAAATACAAAGTAACAAAATAGAGTGTAAGATTTAGTGTACAGAGCAATTGTTTCTTAAAGAATGGACATTCACTGTTTTGAGAAAAGAGATAAGACGAAAAGTGTTTACGATATTTTCCGTCTCGTCTCGATTATTATCTCCAAAGTGAGAGGATAATTTGAGTTAACCTTGTCCCATCTCGAATGTAAAATGTTAACTCTTGTCTGTATTTTGTTTGTTTTCTTCGATAAACGAGGTGAGAAATTTTTCTTCTCGTGTTAAACACTAAACAAAACCGAAATAGTCTTGCCAAATTTTACTATTCTGCTTATAAAGGTATGACCTAAGCGGTAATAAGCTCCCAACTTTTAACCCACAACAAGATGATGGTGATTATTGTTAGTCAATTATATTATTATTATTATTATAGATTTGATAGTTCAAGTATTCAATCATCCGAATACTTAAATATCTGAAGATTATAAAACGTGTGTCCTTGCCGATCAATCTCCACCAGAAATTCTGAAGTATCCGAGGACCTTCAGATTAGTCGTCGAGCACCTTAAAGACTGGTCCACGAATACTAAGAGATAAAAGATTCGTCTTTAGTGTGTTCAAGTTAAGTTTCGTTGCATCCCCTTATATTTTCTACGTTATTTTCTTCGTTTTGAAATGCCTTTCGTGCATCTTTTATGATGATAAACCAATAACCTTTAACATAATTCATATTAATATTTTGATTTCTTCTTAAACCTTTAGTTCACAATTTTGTTTCTTCTTCACGCAAAACTACATATATTGCAGATTTAATTCCCATACCCTGCATTTGGTTCAAATGCTGTAGCCATTGCCTGGTCAAGGACTTATGTTCGCCATGATAAATGCATATGCCAGCTTCTACTGTATGTGTCATTTCATTGCATTGCATGGAACGATTGAACTAATCTTTCCAAATGTACTCAAAAGTTACAAAATGTTGCATAGCATTGTGTTTCCCCGATCCGCTCAATTAATGAAGTACGTATTTTAGATTAGAGATACCGCAAACCACTAGGTCAATAGTTAATTAAATGTGGAATATATGTTAATTACATGTGGAATATATGTTGGCTGTCGTTAATGTGCAAACGTCTGACAATAGTGCTACTTTATTTATTCAAAAAATTAGATGTGGGGAACTTCCGTTATCCCTGTGGAGAACAATCTTCAGGGTTGTATTTGTACAACGTTTATTATTCATTATCAAAAGATTTTGTTTATGAATCGCATTGACTCAGTAGATGTGTTTTCTTCCTTGAAGCTAAGGATCTATTTTGAGAGCGCTCGAGGCGAGAATTCCAAGGCGCCCCTATCCCACAGTCTGTTACGAGAAACAACCAGAGTTTATTCTGTACTTCTAGATTTAAATATCAACTGTAAGATCATAGTGCAAGATAAAGGAAGATAATATAATGTCGTGTTTTTAGCGTGAATGGCTTTTGTAGTTAAAACTTAAAAGTTAATGAAAACATAGTTTTGAATTATTGAAATCGAGTGTTATTCTTGTTAATTTTGAACTTGATACACATCAATATACTAATTTCATAGAATATAGAATTAACGATACAAATATTAAGTTTAAAGATTTAAAAAGAAAACTTTTCACAGAGGGTTGGAGAGAGTTTAAATTGAATAATCCTAGAAAAAAACTTACATTACTGGTAATCTTCAAGTTCAATACTCTATCGGGAGATTATAAAGGAATTAATCTAGATCTCTGTTATTTCTGCTTATTATTAATGATATTCTTCTGTGTATTAAAACTTTCTTAAATTCTTTTTGCCCACAGTCTGAAATTATACTCCAAAATAAGTTCAGTTGTTGGCTGTGTGAAACTTCGATATGATCTACAGAGAGTTCGAATATGGTGTGATAGTCCTAATTGTGTCTGTAAATCTGTATTTTTCACGATTAAAAATATACAATTGAATTTACCTATAAAATAAGCGTCACTTCCTTGTCTACCCCAAATACTATCAAAGATCTATGACAAATCTGATTGCAAATTAACATTTGTTCGAACACGTTGACGCAATAGCGACTAATGCATATAGATACATAGGTTTAATATATAGGATAGAGCAGGATTTCTACAAAGAATCAACATTTATAAGGTTGTATCTTTCGTATGTGAAGTCAAAATTAGAATACTGTTGTAGTGTTTGGACACCAAATGTCACCAAATACTCTGCTGCAATAGAAAATATACAGTTTATTTAAAAAAAATGCTTGAATACAAGAAAACCGGTATGTCCCCTTTGAAAACATACTGAAAAATTTTAGTTTTCAAATATTACAAGAAAAAAAATGGATATTTGGTCTCTTGTTCTTTTATAAATCATTAAACAGTAAGATGGATTCTCCGGAATTACTGTCAAAACTATTACTACATGTCATAATAGGTAAAACTAGAACAGAAAATACTGGTACATTCTATTTCAGAAAAGCAAGAACTATTATATAATATAAGTCTCCTCTGTGCAGAATGTGTGCTTCATATAAAAATATTTAGATTTCAAATAGTAGATATAGTTAGTATGTCCGAAAATAAGTTCAAAATAATTGTCATGCAATAACTTCTGCATAATTAAACGACGTATATTTGTGTATGTATAATAATGTATGTATAATAGTCTATGTTACATAATTATGTACACTACATTATAACTGGGCATTGGGCCTATTGAGTTGTCTTTAAGAAATAAATATATAAATTTTACTTATCCGTGACCTTCAAATTCTTGCCCCGAGCGCTTAGAACCGGGCGACGGCCCTGAGCGTGCTTTTTGCATTGTACACATAACATTGTGTAAGTGATTTTGTTTTTGTTTTTCCCGTTCTTTTCACTTCCTTTGTGAAATAAATCCTTTCATTCGGAGTGCTTCACATCCATTCATTATCTTTCTAAATTTGCTCAGGGTGTGAAATCTTTGGGAATTCGAGGAATCCCACGCACTAAATTCCGTGTCACTTTTAACTTCCCTTTAACTAGTAATAGTACACTAATACTACTGTTAGAAGGTGCACACAAGGTTAGTGGAAAAGCGTTTACTTCTAGTGCGTGCGGTCCGTGATTCGATCACCATTGAAGTAAGTTTTGTGGTAGGACCATCGTGTCCGTGAGTTTTCGCAGATTTCTCATGTTCCATCCTACACTGCATTCCACCAATTCTTTCATCACCATCCACTTGGCAAAATCATCGCATCCTTTAGCCTAAGCGGCATATTTCATTTTATTTTAGTATTGTCTGAACTTTGCAAATTAGTTGCGGTCATTTCAATATATTTCATTCCGTAATTAACTTTGAACAGATTAATAATTCCATATTGTTTCATAACCATGGATATTCAACTATGTGACGTATCCATGTCAAAACATTCCGTCTCCCCTCTTTCTTCTTTCTCCCAACACACACACTCTTGCTGTGATGATTTTAGTATTCAAAAATTTTACATTTGTTTTTAGAGTGAATATCTCACCAAAAAGAAATTAGCCATTATGTTTGTTAAGAATAACAAAGAAAGGTTTAATCGAATAGATTAATGAACAGACTGGACTTACTTGTCGGTTTTTGTTAATACCAAGTTCAAAGTAGTGTTTCGTTGTTAATTCACAAAGTAAAAGTACAAAAATGTCCCCTAGCTCTATTTAAATCTAGTTTCATAAGTGTATAAAACACAGAGCTTGTATCTGCATTGGAGTGAGACGTATGTGCTATTCCATAGACTTTACACGTTTTACAAACTAAGACGAGATCGCGTATTGATTTCACTCTAGTGATTACATAATGAGTTCACACGATTACATCCATTATTTTATTTTTCTCAATGTCAGGGAAAACTAATGATTTCATATGTTGATTTCAACATTCTGCGTGACAGATTTGCGCTAACGATAAAAGTTAATATCATGCTTTTCCAACCATACGTTTTTATACGATACTTCTAATAATAAAATAATGCACGTATCTTTTTTAATAAGCTCTTTAATAATACTCTTTTTAATAAGCTCTTCGCATAGAATTATCTATCTAACTAACTAATTAACTCTATGTCTTTGGAATATGGAGGTTCAATGGCGCATTCACAAAAGACCATGTCTTGCAAACATACAGAACGACAGGCAATATTATTCTTTTATATATTTTAACCTTGAAATTTCTTGTCAGAATTCGTGACGACAAGAGAGTTTTAAGTGAATAATAAGACAAATTCTCTGCTTTTACTCTACATTTAATTTTCTCGTGAATATGATTTTATACAATTACCTAGAAGTACTAAATTTTGTACACGTCGAATCTTCATAAGATGTGATCCCTTCTGTTAATTTTTAGCTCGCATGCTGAATTTGTATGGTGAAAATTGTGAAAATAGTAAATGAAGCGGATAAATATTAGGGATGAGAAAAATCGTTTTTTATTAAAACAAGGGACCGGTTTCCTTAGTAAAAAACTAGATCCGAATAACCGACATTTCTATTTTAACTAAAAAACGGTTCGATTTTCACTGGTTTCGTTGAAAACTGATTTGGAAATATCATAAAACTAGTTTTGTGGGAACAGAATCGGAGAGCAACGAAGCACTATTCTGCTAAGAATTAGAACTAGTTTTGGAAAAACCAATAACCGGTTTAGGAGAAAACCGATTTCGGAGAAACACCGCTTTTTTAATACTTTAAAAATCCGGTTTCGGTTTTTCTAAAAATGAAACCGAAAAAACCGGTTGTTGTGCCCACCACTAATAAATACTTGAAGCGACGGATATTAATGGTATTGCATTGTATTTTAGCTTCTTATATAAGCTGCGATACTTAATGAGGTGAAAACCTACTGCTCAATAGAGAATCCGAACCATTAGTACAATCCTAAAAATGTCCCCGAAGGTAAAGGTACACAGAATATACATACAGCCAATAAGAAGCCTCCGATTGATATTAACCCTAGAACGCGGAACATGAGTCAAAATTGACCCAGCAGTAATTTATGTATAGATTTTTGTCTGCAATATTTGTTGCACAGTAGTTTTTCTCCGTGACATCTTCTATTGGTTTGTTTACTACATAAAAATAATGTATTTAAGTTTTTGGTTTAGTATTTATTTTTTACATTTTATTATATATATTTATATACGTGGTATACATAACATGGGTCATTTCTGACCCGCGGCATATTTTAATATTAGATTAGTATTATATATTAGTATTAGTATATAATACTAATACTAATCTTTATAGTAGTATTAGATTAGTTCTTTACTATAACAAATTAGTATTTGTTTTACTGAAATGTTATTATATTTGTAGTAGTATTATTACTACTAGTCTTGTACTTTGAATTGGATTTTTTTAGAAATATATACTCTGAACAGACTAATCTTATGGACCATGTTATGGACCCATGAACCCATCATAAAGACCCATGTTATGGAAACTAAATACAATTCATGTCATGCGTTTAAGGTTTAATGTCAAATCCTTAGTTTTTCGGGACGCTCCGATGAAAAGTAATATTTAGTATGTTGCTGAAGTCCTAGTTTAGCTCACAGTTACATGGGTGAATTAAAAATACAATGTAAAATTTTTTTTAGATTAGTGTCGGATCTTTCGTTTAAGGGATAGCTGGATTTATTGGTGATAGTCTCGATTGCATTTAAGGCCAAGTTTATACAAGAAAGGACACGTTAGTTGGTCTTCTAACTGACAGAGGCAACGCCAAAGGAGTTGATCTTCGTTATTTATTTATTTCATTTATGTTGAAAGGGAAAGGACCTAAGATGTAACTGTTTGTCATTTATTTGCCATTTGTTCACGTATTTAATACATTCATAATAGCATTGCAACTGCAAAAATGTAATTTGTTTGCTTTCATAAATAATATATTGCATAAACCTTATCCTTTCAAAAAATAACAGGTATTTCAGTTAGTCTTTAATAAATGAAATAATGTATATATGTGTATGCCTGAAGTTACATTTTCACCTAGAAGGATATAACTTAAAGCAACCAAATTTTCGACACTTACAGATCACCAGATCAAATCACATATGAGAGCGTATTTTCGATATTTGCTGCCGGACAGACATATCAGGAGCAGGGAAGTCATCATTTATTATTGGATACCTAACGCAACAAATTGAGCCTGTTAAATAAGAGATATAAATTCCGGCATATGAACTTCCTTTTCAGCTCTATCCATCCCGACTCTGGAACTCACTAAAGAAATAAAACTTCTGAGCAGAGTATATACTACACTTCTTTATTAAAACTAAAATACACTGTAACAGTTTCGACACTTTAGCGTTATCTTCATCACACACTAACTGAAAGAGGTATTTTCAGACTATAAAGATATGTACTAAAAGTGAAAGTACTAAAATTCAACTTTTGTATGGGAAGCCAACTCAGTCTTACATCCTCGAGCCTCACCTGTCAGCCAACAGCCCTGACTTAATCCACTCTTGTTTGTCTTTTCAAAACATCTGCATGCCACCTGTTTTTTGTAACTGGCCAATTGCCTTAAGAATTTCATCTTAGTCCTCTCTTGATGCCTATTAGATATAATTTAAAATTATCAGAATTATACTAAATACAACTTATTATAAATATTTTATATGTATTTTAGTTTTAATAAAGAAGTGTAACTTTGGTCCAAATTGGTAATTATTGCAGGAACTCTGGTTGATCAGTGGTAGAGTGTTCACCTCTGGTGCATAGGGTCTTATGGTTTGATCTCAATTCGCTCCAAGTGAGCTTGTTTGGTGGCCAAACAACGTGTGAGTGAGTTTTGTTGGGGTTCTCCCGTTTCTTAACACTTTCTTCAATCTACCATCACATCCATTTCTCATCTTCACCGTCTGCTTTAGCCAAGCCGGTCGTAATCGTGGGACGTAAAATTCACAAATTTCATTTCATTTTTCCACGAAGTTTTTATTGCCAGAAACATAACATGGACACTTATTCCAGCGTTTAAAAAAGATCTGTTTAATGGAGGAAGAAAGTAGATGGTTAAATTGCGTAATATGTAAAAATAATTAGAAACGACGCTTAGCTGTGTTTGGGATATTGCAGACTACGAGGGAGGATCAAAAAGAATCCGGAATTTCGTTCTAAAAATAATTTATTATATTTTTTTACAAAATTCTTACAGTCTCCTTCAAAGTACTCTCCATTGAATGCGATTCATTTCTCGCATCTTCTTTTCCACTGTTTGAAGCACCTCTGGAACTCTGAAACTTTTATATCGTCCAATGCGCTCTGTGAAGTTCTTTTTACAGCCTCTACACTATCAAAACATTTTCCTTTTAGATTTTGTCTAATTCTCAGCAAAATGTCATCAAGTTGCTCAAAAACTTTTGATCTCTTTCAATCTCATTTATCAAGTCCTATCTCAAATTCAGGAGAATGATTTGATTTTGTATAAGCAGGCGAGAAACAAACTTACCGGCAACATGCCTCATTTTCAAAACCTCATGCTGGCACGAGCTCCAACTCACTCCTACCTGTTTTGAAATATCATCTATCATGGAACGACAATCCTCGCTGATTTTTTGGGGCAGATTTGTTCGATGTTTTCGCCGTTTCGAAATGATGAAGAGCACCCAGAACGAGCATAATTTTCAATGCTCATCTCAGCACACTTAAATTGCCCAAACCACTCAAATTGTGTGCGGTTCATAGTATTCTCCTTGAAAGCCTGTTGACTCATTAGGTAAGTTTCCGTTTCCGATTTTCCAACTAGGAAGCTAAAATACTCCTTGTTCCTTTGAATCCGCCAAAACGATTTCGCAGGTGACAAACGAGAACAATTTAGAAAATACAATAATACGATTAAACTTTAACCTCCTACGCAGACACCGCTTGGTTAACTGATCTGGGAAGGTGTCTACTAGACCCACCTACCAGGCGAAATCTCTACTGCGCCTAGGAACGGCAGCGCTCTTTCAATTCGTTTTTTTTTTGTCTTCCCTCCTAATACTATTACTTCCAATCCGTTGAAGAGCAGGTTAAGCCCCATCCTCATAGGATTATATAAAAATAACATGTCCAAAATGGCTTATATTAGCATTAAATCCATTGTTGCGACCACTATGTTATTAAAGTGTGTTAACTATGTTCAAAAGCAAACATTAATTTCTTATTAACTTTGATTGAATATTAAGTTTGAAAGGCACTTTTCTATCATATTTAAAAGAAAACCTACACGGAGAAAAATGCATAATCTATTCGGCACGTAAATGCTGTTTTTACCAGGTTGCGCGCGCCACTACATTAACCCTGCAACAGGCGCGCGGACTTTTGTGACATGGATAGTCGCGCGGCCTACCACTGTAGCCCATTTGTTTTTATTTTAATATATTGGCTAGTTTGTTAATATTTTTATCTTTCTTGTAGAGAAATGTATTTATAAACTGTTTTAAGGGTCTTATACCCAATTTGAGAAATATGTTTAGTTTGAAAACTATGTATATACAAAGAAGATCAACGCCATTCACTTTTGAAAAGTAATACACGAATAGGACTGTAAAAGGTATTTGTATTTAGCAATAAATGCACCAATCTGGCGCAATTCGAACTTTTGTTGATCGTAAACATATATGTCGAAATTGTTTTAAAAATACGCATTATTTTACAAAAAAAATTTACAAACAAAGCTTACATATAAACGTATTATCGACAAAACATATATCTTTTCAGCGAAATATTTTTTGAAGATTTCTTGCTCTCAAAAGTTTGATTACGATTTTGCATAATTATACTTATGTTGTATACATTCATATATTTTTCTTTTTCTGTTTTCCTATTCAAGTTCCTCGAAGCATGTTCTGCACACAAGTGATTGAGTGTTCGATGCACACTTTCCTTCAAGCATTGAGCACTCATCAAAAGCATTAAAATACCAAGAAGTGCACGTATTTATTACTCGTCTGTAAGCTTTGCATCATGGTCATGTACAAATCTCTTTCTGACACTGCCAATGTAAATATTGCTACAATCAACTGTAAGTCAGAAAATGTTTGCATCTAAAAACAATTCTAGACATTCAAGTTATGACAACGCAGACCTGGCTTGGCCTTTAGGTCCAGGAAACCGAAGCGAAATATTATGAGCACGAGTACAAATATTACGAGTAGGAATTTTTATTTTTCATCTGAAATTGTCTTTTGCTACATAATAATTTACTTTACAACTGTCTTTACTACCACTATTATCAACAGGTATCAGTTATTTCTGCCACCCGGAATTCTCAATAACACCTAATTTTCATTGTTTCTGTGTTCGAAAAGTGCAGTTCTTCGGTTTCAAAATATTCTTCACCATCACTATCGCAATCTAGAAAAACGTTGTGAATCAGAACTGGAATTTTGCAACACTCAAAGTATTATGAAAAAAACTTTCGATGTTTTGGAACTTTTATGACACCAATAGTCGCGCGGGCTACAGTTGTAGCCCATGAAACTTTCAAACAGAATAACAATGATATTAGAAAGATTGCACCTTTCGGTTCTGTTCGGGTCGTGAAGTAGGCCAGGGTAGAGGCACTGATAATACAAACTCATCCTGGTGGAAGTGTGTGTGTGCGAACAGTTGGCAGTCAGCCAGGTCATTTACCCCTTAGGTCTGTGAACAAGCAAGCTAGAGATGAACCTCAATCTGAAATTGACACAAAGCAGCTGTTTTAATAAGAAGGGACAAGATTGATGAACTTTGTAATAATGAGCGCCTTCCTTTTTCTGCGGTTTTATATTCTTTGCGTGGGTAAGTTACGGGTCCACTGCAAGAAATTATGAATGAGCTGCCACATACGTGTAAAGGGTGGGATTTCACGTGATTTTGTTTTTCATAATTTATTATCAGAATGTGCTATTCACACAATAATAGTAGAACACATGTATCACCATCAAGAAAATTAAGAGGATTTAAAAGCCTTTCAAATGTGTGTTACTACTGAAGATAAACTTTTGAATTGCGTCGTGGGGACGAAAGGCTGATTAGTTTTATTACCAGTGGCGTTCTTCCGAATATAAGGGAACGGTTGTTCTATCATACAAAACCCTAGACTACAGATGAACTTGATAAACTAATTAGTGAATATAGGTACTAGAAACTTTATATGAAGTAGATTACTTATAAAATGAGGTCCCAAAAAGGGATGCCGAATGCTCCCATTGGGAGTGACTTTAAGAATTCTCGTAGAACTATAAGCTGTTACAGATCTCAGGGTCCACATCCAGTCAGTCTATGCCCAGAAAATAAATCTTCGAAAACTTTTTCTTCTTTCTCAAATAAGACTAATACGAACTTGAATCGCTTAAATAAATGCGATGATACTGCGTGTATTGAAATTTAAGTATGTGGAATTGCAGTGAGTAGTTTTTAGATAGTAGATGTGTGACTAATAGTTTGAATTTGGATCTCTTTAATAAAATCAAAAACTCTAGTGATGTGCAAATAAACAACAAACAGTGGTTTAAAGGAAAGACTATAAATAAAGAATCAATGGTGTTGAGATCTTCATTTTTGGTTCCGTTTACGGTGAATAATTACACCTTTAAATGCAAACTGTTTTTGTTTAAAGATTTAGAATTTCCCATCTTTGATGGATTTAGACTGTTTTCGTCAGGGAGGAGTTTTAGTGGATTTCAATGAATCTAAGGTTGTTTGTAGCAAAGGAAATGTTACCTATCCCTCTTGTTGACTTCCCCTTCCCCTCATATTTCAAAGTGGGATTTGTTAGATTAAAGTGTGCCAGTCACAGGTCATACAAAGCGACACCACACCTTTTCACTCACCGAGATGGACTGTGTTTCTCTCATGATGTGTTAGGGCTCTTTGAATAAACTGAAAGGAAACATGATCGAAGTGAGTGGCAGCTTATCACTCACAGCTCATCTGAAAGCCTGAAAGATATCCTGTTACATAGTGGAACAAGCATCCTTGTCTTCTTCTAGCTCATTACATGCAACTTCAAGAGGCATACGAAACCCTCACGATGTTGCTTGAAGCGTTGGTTTATGACGAGTATGGATGGGAAGTTTTTGGAGATTTCATAATGGTAGCTTTCTTAATGGGTCTTCATTACACCAATAAACACTTGTCATCAAGGACAGAGTTCACTACGCGAAAACAGAATGTCACTTCACATCGTTAGTAGATCTGAAGAAAGTTCTAATCCCACCATTAACCTTAAATTGCGTTCAATGTAGAAATTTGTAACAGCTCTTGATAAGGATACAGAAACTTTTAGCGATCTTCGAGACTTTTCCCCAGGCTGTACGAAGCAAACGTCAAAGCTAGTGCTTTCGTTGGACTCCAAATCAAGAAAATTATGCAGTGTCATGAGATCCCAAAGAAGCTTAGGAATGTAGAGAAAGATGAGTGTGACAGTTTCATACCTGCGATTTGTGGCTTTTTGAGCAATCACAGAGCTCATAGTTATGAAACTCTAATTGATACTCTGGTGACAAACTACAGCAATACATTCTAGGATGTCGCTTCTCGCTCATCTTGATAAATTTAAGGACAACATGGGGCATATTATAAGGATTAAGAAGACCGTTTCCCTCTGGATATTCGCAACTTTGAACAACGCTATCAAGCACCTTATAATGGACATATCATAGATATAACATATCATGGATATAACATATCATGGAAAACTATATTTGGAGTCTCATACATGACCACGTTATAGACACAAACGTGGAAAAACAGCTTAATTCTAAGTTTCTGTCTCATGTTTTTGTATTTGTGTTAGAATATAAGTACATTCATAGCCTTTTCGTTTACTTTTCACCTCACGTCTTTCCAACGTTATAAAAGCAAGATTCAATTTAGAAAATTCCTTCTCCTCCCACAAAAAAATTGAAATGAAATCTTTGAATGTTCTATCCTACGTTTATGCCGGCTAAGCTAAAGGAGATAGTGATTATGAAACATGAATTAAATGGTGTAATTGAAGAAATTGAGAGGAAACGGGAGAACCCTGAGATAACCCAAGCGCCCAATGTTTGTCCACCAGAATTTTCACTTGGTGCGACCTTTGATTGCACCAGTAACTCCATGTCCCAGAGGTGAACGCTGTACCATTGAGCGTACAAAGCAAACTTTAACATGATTTAATTTATCATTTCCTTATTTCCTCATCACCAGTTTCAGGAAATAATACTTACTAACCAGGAACACAATGTGTGTTACATGTTGTGTCAACTGTATATCAATTCCATTACTAAACCCAAGAAACAAAATAGATAAAATAACATACGAATGAAAGGAATGCTGGTGCAAGGATATCCTCCATTAAACTCATTAAAGTAGATCTAATGTATCCTCGTCGCCAAAAGTGCCTTTACGTCGCCGTGACTGGTATGTTAGCGTGCAGTACTCTAAGGAGGGGATTATTGCATAAGATTGTAAATAATGTTAAAAAATATTTTGAATAGGGAAATAACGTAGGTATAGGGAGTAAAGGCATAGATTTGAAGCACCAGCGCACTGTCATCTGTCAAAAGATTCGTATTCTCAGTTTTTCAATTTATTGTCTTATATTTTAAGTTAATAACTGATAACAACTGCTACTAGCGCTTTTCACTCTTCAGGAATTTACTACATATTCGCAGGATTTCTAAGTCCTAAATTTGTGCGTGAATTACTTCATTCGCCTCACTGCAATTATTTGAGAATGGAAACTGATTACGCTGAAGTATTTATTCCCTATATAACACAATATAATATAGTAACTAAGCAACATCATAATCACTAACGCCCGCAGGGGTTCTTCCAAAGGGGAGGGGGCGGAGAAAAAACAGATATAGAGCTTTTCGTTTTATTGCCCTTTATATATTAAGTTAAAAGTCATAAGATTTATAATTGATAGCGTAAATCGTCTTTCGCCGCTGTAGCCTATTAGTCAGAACATTCATCTTCAGACATGATGTCGTGAGAATAGAAAGAAAGTAATATGAACAAGCGCTAAATTTATTTTACTGCGCCCTGGATCGATCGATCATCGATTTACTCCTACTCCCTCAGGCCTCCTGCTCCAGGTATTTCAGCTGCTGCGTTATATATATGGTTTCATGTCAGAAAGGCCAGACGAAAGGGCAAAGACAGAAGTGCCCCAGTCAAATCGGCCCGCGAAAAAAATTGACCTGCTACAAACGGGCCATACCAAAACGGCCACCATACAAATGTGCTCGGCTCAAAAGGTTTCCGCCAGGAAACGCCATGAGTCAAAAGTGCCCGAATAATAACGACGCTCGTAAAAAGGCCCGGGTGAAAAGGGTGTCTTGAAAAAAGGGCCCAAAGAAAAAGGGACCAGCCTCAAACGAGCCCGGGCGAAATGGTGTCACGTATTTAAGGCCCGAGTCAAAATTGGTCAGGCGTCGAAAGCTGTCCGCAACAAAACCGCCTGAGCCAAAAGGGCCTTACCAAAAAGAGCCCTGGTATAAAAGAGCCTGAATCATAAGGCCCTGCGTCAAATGAGCCGCATTAAAAGGTCTTCGCAATAGGTTATAGCTAATGATTTTACCAAAACAGATAGCGTAAATATATAGGTGAAACAATTCCGGAATTCCTGTACGTGCTTTTTCATATTCATATCTTCCTTCACCAGCCCTTTATCAGGATAGTGTTCTGGCCTTTGACCTCCAAGAACAAATCGTGGGAATCTAAGTTTATTTTTCTCCAGTTGCAAATAGGGAACATCTGCCTCGCATATCGAAATGCGAAAGAGTTATGAAAAATTAAAAAAAAAATGGTACTTTGCGTGTCCAAGATACGGAGGTAAATTTAACATTATCATCGTAAGGTAAGGATCGTTTCAATATGCCCAGCTTAGACAGCTTATATATATGGTGGCCTATTATAATTTTTCCACGGAAATATCTCAAGAATGGTTGAAAATATCGTAAGGCGAATCGAATGGTCATGTCGAGGTGCCTCAGGGCCGCTCATCATTGGGCCCGGGGCCAAGATTAAAAGTTTAAATGGAAACATCAGGCGTGTGACACTTCATTTAATACATCCTTAAAAATTAAAAAGAGATGTAGCAAAAGATATTTCATATTGGTCACCGTGTTCAAAATGGCCGCCAAAATATATTAACTGTATCAGATAAACGTCCAACAGCACTCATATAAAAACGGTTGAACATAGATGAGGTAAACCAAAACTCGAAGAGGAAAGCCATGGGGCAAATCGAATAATGTTGTCGCGGTGCGCCCAGGGCCGCGTTCATTAGGACCCAGGGCCAACTTAGAATTTTATAAATGAAAATATGGGTATGTGATATCTCGTTCGATAGATCTTCATACACTAAACAAAGTTGTGGAGGAACATTTTTCATATGGGTCACCATTTTCAAAATGGCAGCCAAGAATCTTGCCTGTATCAGATAAAACGTGCAGTACCACTAATATGAAAACGATTGAAGATATTAGCGGATGAACAGAATAAAACACCTAAAGGTAATTACAAAGTATATTTATCATTCCATCCCTCGAGAATAATCCAATTGAGAAAAATATTATTAAAGTATAAATGATAATGCTAAAGAGGAAATCTAATTCTTAGAAAATTATTTTTCCGATCTCCCTCTGTAAGTGGGTAAATCGGGAATGAATGATAAAATTTCAAATAAGATTTCCCACATTTACTTGAGGCGTATAGTTTCTAAATCCGCCATCTTCATAAACAGTTTCGAGAAAAACAGGAAAAACTGATAACTCAGAGATTATGTGAGATAAAATTTTCTTTTTATAAATACTTTACTGCTTTCTGGACATTCATTAAAACTACCAAATGACAAAAATCTCTCTCATCCCATTTCTCGGTTATTGCAGAAAGCAGTTTGGAGATGGCGGATTTTGAAAACAACTTTTGGACATGGAGGACTTTGAAACAAACGTACTTAAGTTTTTTTGGGGTTTGTTTGCTTCCAAGTCATTACTATTATAATTTCTGATAACTATTTCAGAACAGAACAGTAGATGGAGATAAACTGAATCTAAACAACGATAGTGACTTGTTGGGTGACATTATAATGTGCACAAACAAGGAAAAAATGAAGCTATAATCATAGTACGTTAGCTACATTTACAGGTCAAGTTCCGAAGTTCCCAGCCCGTTTAGAAATATCGTCTCCTAACATAACATAAGCTTACTTAACCTCACCTCACTAACCTAATCTAACCCATTGGGACCTAGCCTAACCTAACTTAGCCTGACATAACAGGATGGGAACTTCGGAATAAATGCCACCTTTACCAACAAGAAAAGGATTGAAAGTGATCTTTACACTGTTTTCAGATATAGTTCTCATCAGAATCATGTTCGAAACACTGGCATTCAGCGTAATCCTCATCCACACTTTCTTCTGTTGAAGCAGTCAGTCTCTTTTCAGCACCAACATAAATGGCTAAGTTTGAATTAGCACGCCAATTCTCCCCGAAGTGTTTCGTTAGGAGTTGAACAACATCTTGCAACTTTTTTCAGAGTTTGTCTTCAATTCATAGCATAGAATAGAATAGAATCGAGATGATGGGGTTTACAAACACACTGCTGAGTGTAGATGGCGGCTTTTGTAGAATACCCTGAACTTTAAAGCAGTAATTGAGGGTGGAGGTGGCGACATTTCAAACAACTCTTTTCACCATCATGTAGGGCATGGAAAGGAATACCAGTAAATCTACTTACCTCATTTTTTTTGAAAATTGGAGATGGCGGATTTAGAAACTATACGCCTCACTTGCTATAGGGGGCCGCGGTGATTCAGTGGTTGAGCGTTCACCTCCGGTGCTTGGGGTGACTGGTTTAATCCCAGTTCGCGCTGTGTGGACTTTGTGGTGGACAAACACCATGCTCGTGGGTTTCGTCGGAGTTCTCCCATTTCGTCCCACTTTCTTCATTCCACCATTTCACTCATCTCTCATCATTACCGTCTCCTCTATTCTAACCGGCATAAGCGTGGTACGGAAAACTTAAAAATTTCTTAAGGATTTTACTTGCAGTAAGTATGGTTGGAAATGAAATGAAATCTTTGAGTTTTATGTCCCACGATTATGCCGGTTAGACTAAAGGAGACGGTGATGATGAGTAATGAATGAAATGGTGGAATGAAGAAAGTGGGAGGAAACGGGAGAACCCCGAGAAAACCCACGCACACGGTGTTTGTCCACCACAAAGTTCACTTGGCGGAGGCTGGGATCGAACCCGGTACCCCTAGCACCAGAGGTGAACGCTCTACCACTGAGCCACCGCGGCCCCAAGTATGGTTTGCTTGAAACACTTTGGTGTATAAGTGACCGGTACTGTTATGAACCAAAATTTGCAGACTATCTTTGAGAAAACCAACATTTGTACACATTGTTCTAACATTGCATTGTTCGACAAATTGGTGTCGAATTTCAGTTGATTCAATTTTGCTGTCTGCAATCAAAATGGAATGTACGATTTTTTAAAAAAAATCCTACTTTTTTGCTTACACTTCATACAGAACACGTAAGTTTGGCTATCCAGTGTACAAAACATGTTGCGGTTGGCGAAGGTTTTTTGTTTTCATGCGTTGTGGGGACCTTCCTTTTCCGTCAACAGTAACCATTTCACCTGTGATTGTCGTGGTGTGAAAGTGGTGCGGTAAAACTAGCCACCTGAGAGACTTCCAAAGAGGCATGATCGTTGGTGCCCGTCTGGTTGGAGCTTCAGTGGCAATGTATTAAACACATGAACAAATGAATAAATGACAAAAAACTACATCTTAGGTCCTTTCCCTTTCAACAGAAATGAAATAAACTGACATGTCCTTTCTTGTATAAACTTCTGCTTAAATGCAATCGAGACTCACCAATAAATCCAGCTATCCCTTAAGCGAAAGATCCGACACTATTCTGAATATGTTTTGACATTGTATTTTTAATTCACCCATGCAACAGTGAATTAACAGCATAGTAATTGTTAGTTTTCATCGGAGCATCGCTAAAAACTATGGATTTGACACTAATATCAATCGGGAACTTCTTATTGGCTGTATGGTTATTCTGTGTACCTTTACCTTCGGGGACCTTTTTAGGATTGTACTAATAGTTCGGATTCTCTATTCAGCAGTATGTTTTGACCTTATTAAGTATGACAGCTTATATAAAAAGCTAAATACAGCACAATACCATTAATATCCGTCGCTACATGTATTTACTAGTGGTGGACACAAAAAACGGTTTTTCGGTTTCATTTTTAGAAAAACCGAAACCGGGTTTTTAAAGTATTAAAAACCGGTTTCTCGCCGAAATCAGTTTTCTCCTAAACCGGTAATTGGTTTTTTCAAAACTGGTTCTATTTCTTAGCAGAATAGTGCTTCGTTGCTCTCCGATTCTGTTCCCACAAAAATAGTTTTATGAGATTTCCAAGTCAGTTTTCAACGAAACCAGTTTCGGTGAAAATCGAACCGATTTTTAGATGAAACCAAAATGTCGACTTTTCGGATCTAGGGTTTTCTAGAAACCGGTTTCTGGTTTTAATAAAAACCGGTTTTTCTCATCTCTAGTATTTATTCTCTACATTTACTATTTTCATTATTTTCACCATACAAATTCAGCTTGCGAACCAAAAATTAAGCGAAAGGATCACATCTTATGAAGATCCGTCTGTGTACAAAATTTAGTACTTCTAGGTAATTGTATAAAATCATATTCACAAAAAAATTAAATGTAGAGTAAATGTAGGGAATTTGTGATATTATTCACTTCAAAATCTCTTGTCGTTAAGAATATTGACAAGAAATTTGAAGCTTAAAATATATAAAAGAATAACGTTGCCTGTCGTTCTGTATGTTTGCGAAACATGGTCGCTTACTCTGAAGGAAGAACATACCATAAGAAAATGGCGGAAACTTCACAACGAGGAACTACATAATTTATACGATTTACTAAAGATTGTTAGGATCATGAAGTCTAGGAGGTTCAGTGGTCAGGTCATGTAGGCAGGATGGAAGAAAGTAGAAACGCTTTCAAAATCTTGACTGGAAGACCAATCAAAAACCGACTATTAGGAAGACCTAGGCGCAGATATGAGGACCTAGGATCTCGCAGAAATAGGAATACAAAGTACAACCTGGATCCAATTGGCTAGGGATACAAGTCGGTGGAGAACTTCTGTGAACGCGACATTGAGTCTCCAGGTTCGATAGGCCATAGAGTTAGTTTCTTAATTAGATACATAACTCCGTGCGAAGAGCTTATTAAAGAGAGTATTATTAAAGAGCTTATTAAGAGAGATACGTGCATTGTTTTATTATCTGAAGTATCGTATAATAACGTATGATTGGAAAAGCATGATATTAACTTTTATCGTTCGCGCAAATCTCTCACGCAGAATGTTGAAATCGACATATGAAATCGTTAGGATTCCTTGACATTTACAAAAACAAATAATGGACGAAATCGTGTGAACTAATTACGTAATCACTAGTGTGAAATCAATACGCGATCTCGCCTGATTTTGTAAAACGTGTAAAGTATATGGAATAGCACGTACGTCTCACTGCTATGCAGATACAAGCTTTGTGTTTTATACATTTATGAAAATAGATTTAAATAGAGCTAGGTGACATTTTTGTACTTATACTTTGTGAATTAACAACGAAACACTAGCAGCCGTTTTGGAATGAACTACACTACACCATATGAACATTCATTTTAGTTTGGAAAGAAGCTACCACAAGATTTGAACTTGGCATTAACAGAAACCGTCAAGTAAGTTCAATCTGTTCACCTCTCTATTCGATTAAATCTTTCTTTGTTATTCTTAACAAACATAATGGCTAGTTTCTTTGTATGAGATATTCACTATAAAAGGAAATGTAAAATTTTTGAATGGTAAAATCATCATTGCATGAGTGTGTGTGTTGGGAGAAAGAAGAAAGAGGGGAAAGGGAATGTTTTGACATGGATAGATCACATCGTTGAACATCCATGGTTATGAAACAATATGGAATTATTAATCTGTTCTAAGGTAATCACGGAATGAAATATATTGAAATGACTGCAATCAATTTGCAAAGTACTGACATACTAAAATAAAAAAAATCTTTCAGTTTAATGTACTACGATATGCCGCTTAGGCTAAAGGATGCGATGATTTTGCCAAGTGGATGGTGATATAAGAATTGGTGGAATGCAGTGTCGGAGGGAACTGGAGTACCCTGCGAAAACCCACGGACACGATGGTCCTACCACAAACTTACTTCGATGGGGATCGAATTAGGGACCGCATGTACTAGAAGTAAACGCTTTTCCACTGACCTAGATTGCACCTTCTAACAGTAGTGTCACTGTCCATATTTTCAGTAACTTATTACTAGGGAAAGGGAAGTTAAAAGTGACACGGAATTTAGTGCATGGGATTCCTCGAATTCCCAAAGATTTTACATCCTGGGCAAATTTAGAAAAATGAAGAATGGATGTGAAACATTCCGAATGAAAGGATTTATTCAACAAAGGACGTGCAAAAAACGGGAAAACCAAAAGAAATTCACTTACACAATGTTATGTGAACAATACAAAAAGCACGGGCAGGGCCATCGCGTGGGTTGTAAGCGCTCGGGGCGAGAATTCCAAGGTAACGGATAAGTAAAATTTATATATTGATTTCATAAGGACAACAGAATACGCTTAATGCAAAGTTATAGTGTCGTATACATAATTATCTAACATACACTATTATACATACATTATTATACATACACAAATATACGTCGTTTAATTATGCAGAAGTTATTGCATGACAATTCTTTTGAACTTATTTTAGGACCTACTATACACATCTACTATTTGAAATCTAATTATTTTTATTAGATTTCTCTACACAGAGGAGACTTATGTTATATATTAGTTCTTGCTTTTCTGCAATGGAATGTTCCAGTATTTGCTGTTCTAGTTTTACCTATTATGACATGTAGTAATAGTTTTGACAGTAATTCCGGAGTATCGATTTTACTGTTTACTAATTTATAAAAGAACAACAGATGAAACTTCCATTTCTTTTCTTCTAATGTTTGAAAACTAAAATTCGTTACTATGTTTTCAATGCGGACATACCGGTTTTTTTGTATTCAAGCATTTTTTGAAAAAATAAACTCTATATTTTCTATTGCAGCAGAGTATTTGGTGGCATTTTGTGTCCAAACAGTACAGCAGTATTCTAATTTTGACTTTACATACGAAAGGTGCAATCTAATAAATGTTGATTCTTAGTAAAAGTCTTGCCTAATTCTATAAATTAAACCTAGATATCTATATGCATTCGTCGCTATTGCGTCAACGTGTTGGAGCAAATGTTAAGTAGCAATCAGATATGTCCTAGATCTTTGAAAGTATTTGGGGAATACAAGGAAGTGACGCTTATTGTATAGGTAAAGTCAATTGTGTATTTTTTAATCGTGAAAGATACATATTTACATACACAATTAGGACTATCACACCATATTCGAACTCTCTGTAGATGGCATTGAAGTTTCACGCAGCCAACAACTGAACTTACTTTGGAGTATAATTTCAGACTGTGGGCAAAAAGAATTTGAGAAGTTGTAATACACAGAGGAATATCATTAATAATAAGAAGAAACAACAGAGGTCTAGATTAGATCCTTGAGGAACTCCCGATAAAATATCAAACTTGAAAATTACCAGTAATGTAAACTTTCTCCAATTGAAACTTTCTCCAACCCTCTGTGAAAAGTTTTTTTTCTTACATCTTGAAACTTAATATTTGTATCGTTATTTGTATATTCTATGCTATTAGTAAGTTGATATGTATCAAGTTCAAAATGAACAAGAATAGCACTCGATTTCAATAATTCAAAATTATGTTTTCATTAACTTTATAGTTTTAACTACAAAAGCCATTCACGCTAAACATACAACATTATATTATCTTCCTTTTTCTTGCACTATGATCTTACATTTGATATTTAAATCTAGAAGTACAGAATAAACTCTGGTTGTTTCTCATAACAGACTGGAGAATAGGGGCGCCTTGGAATTCTCGCTTCGAGTGCTTACAACCCAACAAGATCAAAATAGATCCATCGCTTCATGGAAAAAAACACATCTACTGAGTCAATTCGATTCATTAAAACTTATTTTGATAATGAATAATAAACGTTGTTCAAATACAACCCTGAACATTGTTCTCCACATTAATAACGGAAGTTCCCCACATCTAATTTTTTGAATAAATATAGTAGCACTATTGTCAGACGTTTGCACATTAACGACAGCCATTCATATGTAATTAACATATATTCCACATGTAATTAACTATTGACCTATTGGTTTGCGGTATCTCTAATTGAAAATAGTTACTTCTTTAATTGAGCGGATCGGGGAAACACAATGCTATGCAACATTCTGTAACTTTTGAGTACAATTGGAAAGATAAGTTCAACCGTCCCATGCAATGCAATGAAATGACACCTACAAAAGAATCTGCCATATGCATGTATCGTGGCGAACATAAGTCCTTGACCAGGCAATGGCTACAGCATTTGAACCATATGCAGAGTATGTGAATTAAATCTGCAATATCTGTAGTTTGGCGTGAAGAAGAAACAAAATTGTGAACCAAAGGTTTAAGAAGAAATCAAATTATTAATATGAATTATGTCAAAGGTTATTGGTTTATCATCATAAATGATATACAAAAGGCATTTCAAAACGAAGAATATAACGTAGAAACTATAAGCGCAGACAAAGAAACTTAACTTGAACACAATAATGACGATTCTTTTATCTCTTAGTAGTCGTTGATCAGGGGTTCAGGTGCTCGACCAGTAATCTGAAGGTCCTCGGAGTGGATCCACCGAGGGAAAGTACCTTTTTACTTTATTTCTAGTGGAGATTGATTGGCAATGACACACTTTTTTATAATCTTCAGATATTTAAATATTCGGATGTTTGAATACTTGAACTATCAAATCTTCAGGAATAATAATAATAATAATAATAATAATAATAATAATAATAATAATAATAATAATAATAATAATAATAATAATAAATTAATAATAATCAACATCGTCTTATAGAGGGATAAAAGTTAGGAGCTTATTATCGCTTAGGTCACACAATTATAAGCAGAATCGTAAAATTTGGCAAGAATATTTCAGTTTTGTTTAGTGTTTCCCACGAGAAGAAAAATTTATCATCTCGTTCTTCGAACAAAACAAACAAAATCGAGACAAGAATTAACATTTTAAATTTGAGAATTAACATTTTAAATTAACTCAAATCATCGTCTCGCTTTGGAGATAATAATCGAGACGAGACGGAAAATATGGTAAAAATTTATCGTCTTATCTCTTTTCTAGAAATAGTATATGTCCATTCTTTAAGAAAAAAATGCTCTGTAGACTAAATCTTATACTCTATTTTGTTACTTTGTATTTCAGAGTTTACTGAATTGTGGTCTGTGTAGGTATTTTTGTAGCAAAGCTTTTATAATTACTTCTGCACATGCTAAAATTTAGTTTATTATACAATTTACTGTCCAGTGATATTCGGTTATTTTTAATACTTTTTTTATTAACATGTACAGTAACTCTCTAAATAAACTTTAGTGGAACATTTTCGTTTAAAGTTTGGGTAGTTGTAGATGTGTGTCCTGGAGGTGCGAACTTCCTCCGCAAATCCAGCAATCATTTTAGGGCAACTTAAAAAAATAACATTATTATTATTATTATTATTATTATTATTAATAATAATAATAATAATAATAATAATAATAATAATAATAATAATAATAATAATAATAATAATAATAATAATAATATCACTGATGTTTAGTGAATTTAATGGCTTACCCTATTCCAGAAAAGGTTAAACTCTCTCTCTATTTTTGTTTCAGTCGTAGCTCGCTCAACTCAGGAGCTTTTGTCCTTGGACCTTTCCCAGCTCTCGCACAGTGGGCATTCTGCTAGACAAAAAAAATGTTCCTCGCATACTCTTCATTCCACTATTTATTTCATTCTCAATATGGACGACTATTTTAGCTTAGCCGATATAACCAAGAAACATAAAACTTAAAAACATAACTTTTGTAAGGGCTCTTGTGACTCCAGTAGCCCTACTTTCTACATGAACTTTAATTAGAAACCTTTCATTTAACATGGAAATAGTAAGGATAATCTTAATGCAAGTAAAGATAAAAGTTAAAGTAAAATGAAATTGATCTCAGAAATTAAATCAAACCCTAGATTACACGCAACAAAAAGATACGCGTTACTTACTAGATCATATTAAGTTAACAAGGTCATAGAAATTCTCAATGTTTGACACCCTGTTGGTCTATGCTTCATTTAGCCTCACTGCTGAACGGGATGCTAAACTGAAACTAAATAATAAAACTAATAACTAATATTCTAGAGAGAGCTCTTCTTCATATTATTTTATTTAGTATAAAACAGGATAAGTATGCATGTACCCTTTACTACTGTAAAACCTTCAGATATATTCGGAAACCTTAAGAGAAGCATTTGATGTAAGGACATCCATAAAAATAAGGTTCCTATCAAGCAAAGTAGCAAAGTAGTTTTGGCATTAATGAACTTGATCATTTCCTACATCTGATAATGGAATACTGACGTTATTTGTTCTTCCTGAAATATACGCGAAAGAAAATATCTTTTTACATAAATTCTGCTTGAAGTAGTCACATAATTAGTTATGTTGAATTATAAGCAAATCGGGAAATAGGAGGTGGTTCAGTGAGCAGTCTCTCGATTCATCTTTAATTCAGTCAGTTTGAAACAACATTATTATAACATTGGAAACTTGTGTTGAGTTATTTAAGACTTCAAGTTCTTAACATATTTCACATTCTACCGAGAATCAAATTTAAGATGTATATTTCAAGATGAAGTATCCCTACTTATTCAAGAAACTTGTGGTTCAAGATAAAAGGAAAATATTTTTGCTAACTACCAATAACTTGCACTTCATTGAAGTTTATTTTATTGTAAATCATTTACATGTACGTATTTATTCTGTATTAGAATACGTGTACTATTGGAAACAGTTATTGTTTTCAGTTTATAGTCTTGTATGTTACTTCCCGTTCTTGAACAGCAGACAACTCACTTCGGGCTTGTGTGTCTGGAACAGGAAAAAGAACATACACGACCTTGACAGCCTATTCAGTCTTACCCCTTGTTACATCGACCTGATGTTAAATTATCGTTTATGTGTGTGTGTGCTTGTGTTTTTCGCTTTTTAGAGTATTGACTTTCTCTATCTCTTTCCTTGTTTCATATCCACAAGTGCAAGAATGCTTTCGTTGAACGTAACTAAATTATACAGATCTATGTATGCCGAACACGAATATTTCCAAAAGATAGCATGAATATGAACGATAATCATACCATATTTCTAGATTATATTAGTAGCGTGAAAAATTGATATTAAAATGATATAACAAACAGGCGTAAGCTTTTTTTCTAGCATGGCAACACATTAAACGTAACTCATTAAATTTTGGGAATTACAAATTATCACCTTACGTGTCGTTGTATTCCTATTCTTTTTCACGTTCAAGCGACGAAAGAAGAAATTGTAGTAATAGTGATAAAAATCGAATTCGAGATTTCAATGACTTCAAGTTTCACGTCCCCACATATCGAAAAAGTTATTTTGATGTCTGTCCATCTGTTCGTTTGTCGGTTCGTCACGCTTTTACATGCATTCAAATAGAGGCCATACTGTTCGACGTATCTGGACCGAATTCTAGACGAATTTTTTATAACACTTTATCGTTTCGAATTCTATATCCTACGACACCTAAAAATAAAGGTAGTTTACTGGTGAACGAAAATTTAAAATAATTAAATTGTTTCAAAAACAGCTGTAAAGACTTTGCTTATTTTTTTTACAAGTATAGTATGAATCATTGCTCTGAAAAAAAAATACATAAGGTGTAATTTACTGTATGGGATGCGTTTTTTCGAAAAATTTTCTCAATCACATTTCATAAATAATTGTATCATTAATAACCTAACAATATGACACAACTCGTTCGTCCTGTAAACATTCAGAAGGGGTAGTTTACTCTTCTCCGACGATTTTCCCATTAACGCCTGACGCAATTTTGTTCATATTTCATAAATAAATGTTACATAAATAACCTAACGCTATGGTATAATTCCATCATCCTAAAAAGCTAGAAGTGGTATATTACTTTTCGGAGCAAGTAATTACCCTACGATTACCCTACGATTTTGTCGAGAATGACTCTAGCAATTTTGTTCGTATTTCATAAATAGCATAACTCGTTTGTCCTGAAAAGATACACAAGGGATATTTTATTCTTCGGGATGACTTTTTTAACGATTTCGCAGAAAGTACTCAGACGCTTTTGGTCATAGTTCACATACAATTATTTCCTTAATAATTCTAATATATGGCATATGTTATTTCTAACAGAAATATGACCAATGGGTACTTTACTTTTGGACATAAGTTGCTTTGAACAAAGTTTTCCAAAACACATTATTTTATTCGCATTTCCCAAATAAATGTTTCAGTAATAGCTGCAGCCTAACACGAGTCAGTTTAAGAAATTCGAGCGAGAAAAATCAGTGCGTTTCATCCGTACCCATTCTTAAATATGGGGGACGCGGTGGCTCAGTGGTAGCCGGTGGTTGTAGCCGAACGGTCTGAGGCGTTAGGCTGATGATCGTAAGGTGAAGCCCATTGGGGGTTCGAGTCCCTCTGAAGAGCAAAGGTTGAATTTTAACTGTCCTCGATGTTTCTGTGTTAGTGTCCCTGTCGTGTCCAGTAGTCCTGAGAAGTGGTTAAAATAGAAAAAAATAGTCAGGAAGTTTAAAAAAAAGTGGTAGAGTGTTCACCTCTGGTGCTTGGTGTCCCGGGTTCGATCCCAGCCCCCGCCAAGTGAACTTTGTGGTGGACAAACACCGTGCTCGTGGGTTTTCTCGGGGTTCTCCCACTTTCTTCATTCCACCATTTCACTCATCTCTCATTATCACCGTCTCCTTTAGCCTAATCGGCATATCCGTGGGACGTAAAACTCAAAGATTTCATTTCATCTTCATTCTTAAATATATTTTTAAATGTTACACCTAATCACAATTTTCCTAACAAAATCAAAACTTCTATTTAAATGTGCCTTGTTGTGGCCAAATGGTTCAAGTGCATTGGTTCTGGATTTGATTCCCGGTGAGAGTTAGTGTATTTTTATACAACGTTAAGGTATAGGTAATAGGTAGGTGCAAAGAGAAAAGTGTTGAAACAAGCTTAACCAAGCTAATGAATAATACAATATTACGAAATTATAGAAGAAACGTTGTTAATATTAGATATTTGCGTGTGAGATATCCAAACGATGACTGTCAACTCCAAAGGTAAAAAAGTGAAACATCCAATACCAGGTTAATCAGTGGTCTCTAGGTAAAGCTATCCTACTAGGAAGTGATTGAGATACCAAAAAATGTTGTAATCGCTGAGTGACATATTAGGAGCATACATTGGGTGAGAGACTTTAACTCATGAATAGTCTGAACCTTTTGTTGATGTATTGAAGTGCGTAGGTGGTGTGTGTTTGGCACATCGGGTTCCTTTGTTGTTAGTCGCAGCTTTCTAGACCGGATGCAGTTATTCCCGGTAGAAAATACAAGAAAATATACATTTATATTACTATTAAAGTAAATAATTACACTCATTCCCTCAATGTGACACTTGTTTGTTTAACTGTATACAGACAGCTGATCCGTGGAAGAATCGTTCATAATAATAAATAAAATAAACTCGACAAATATTCTTGTAAATAATAGGTAAAAGTTTGTGTCACACTGTTCATTTTGCTGGGCACGCCAGTGTGCCCCGTTATCTGGTTGTGGCACACTGAAATATAGGGTATGGCTTTCTAATTTTTCCCAACTATTTTAACTGCTTCAATTGAAATGAATTTATAATAATAAGAGAGTGAATTTAATCTTCTTGCCATTCGATTTAGAAATAAGGTCCGCTAGAATTGTATATATAAAAAATAATAATACTCAGAAGTTTATAGAGTAGTTTGTTTTATTCGAAATGACATACTTCCTGCAACTGTTTGAGTTGGAATTATTTGAAGTCAAATCTTTAAGTTTTACGACCCACGGTTATACCGGCTAGGCTAAAGGACACGGTGATGAGAAATGAATGCAATGGTGGAATGAAAAAAGTGGGAGAAAACGGGAGAACCTCGAGAAAACCCATGCACATGGTGTTTCTCCACCACAAAATTCACTTGGTGCGAGCTGGGGTCGAACCAATTATCCCATGCACCAAAGGTGAACGCTTTATCACTGAGCTACCGCGGCCCCTCTGAAATTATTTATAGGAGGGAGTGACTACTTTATGAAAACTTGATATCGAACACATTTGTTTAAAAATACCAGCTTTTTGAGAAATATTGCTTAATATTCAGAAAAACCTGTCAATAAAATAATAATAATAATAATAATAATAATAATAATAATAATAATAATAATAATAATAATAATAATAACTATTATTATTATTATTATTATTATTATTATTATTATTATTATTATTATTATTAATTAGCTTAAATTAAAAACTCTCTGGACCTAGTGCATTGGCACAATTCCACGAATTAAAAAGAATGTGTTTACTTCTCATGTAAGTGTAGAAGGACTTAATCCCTGTTGCTTTCAATATACGAAGAAGGTGTCCAACTTTCAAATGATATGCTACATAAAATGCCCTATGCAACATAATGTAGTATAGAGTCATCATTCCAGGTTGCCTAAAGAACACTTTCGTTTTAGCAAGAAAGGAAGAAAATAAAAAATACTGAGTTTTAACCTGATAGAAAGTTTGCAGATTTAAGGGAAAATGCACAGAGTTGTTGGTTATAAAAAGTAGTTCGGATTAATGGAGTAAGACACCGTAAATAGTTTATTGTTTGAAATACTATACTGGGAGTGACCAAGCCATTACATATGGAAATATCGAAAGAGATACGTTAATGGTGTTAGTTGCAAACTGTTTTAGAAATGAAAAATTTAAGGAAATCTCTAAAACTCTGATATCACAGATCCAAGTTGACTGACTGTTAAGTAAAACTGCTAAATCTGAGTAAAGCAAAAAAAAAGTATTAATGACCTGTGTTACAGTTTCAGACATATCATTCTCATATCAAAACTACGATAGAAATAAATTATGAATAAAGGTGAATTCACAGTTCTAGAATACCAACAAATGATTTTGCTAGATGTAAATTTTCGGAAAACTTTTTTTATAAGGCTTTAGATTTATTATTTTGTTTGTTTATTAGCTTCCCCATGCCGTAAACGTCGCCAACTCCTGGTGGCCCACTTGACGGTAAATGGCGATCGTCGGTATAGCGACGCGTCGAAGGATTGCCGCTAGTGTGCCACTAGTAGCAGGGTTTCGTCGAGTCAAAGCAGATATCTAGAATCAGAGGTATCGGGAAGAAAATATTTGCAACCCATCGCATTGACAGCAGAGGAAGATATCGAAGTAAGGGACAACGAGGAAGTTGAAACAATAATTAAGAAACTAAAAACTAAAAAAGCTCCAGGATTGGATGGTATAGTAAATGAGATCTACAAAAATAAAAAGGATATTTGGACTCCATATCTAACAAAATTGTTCAACACCCTACTTAAGAAGCAGATATTTCCCTTGTTGTGGAAAGAATCGAAATTGATAATTTTGTTAAAAAATCAGGATAAAGATTTAACAGAAGTGAGTTCTTACCGTCCAATCTGCCTTTTGAGAA
Organism: Thermobia domestica; assembly: GCF_964235325.1. Taxonomy (NCBI): domain Eukaryota; kingdom Metazoa; phylum Arthropoda; class Insecta; order Zygentoma; family Lepismatidae; genus Thermobia; species Thermobia domestica. The sequence goes on from NC_137458.1 coordinate 77,043,865, forward strand.
ACATCTCAAAATTATTAGAAAGGATAATAGCAAATAGAATTCGACGAAAGCATAGAAATATCGAAGATGATAGTTTACAATATGGTTTCAGAAAGGGAAAATCTACGGAAGATGCCTTAAATGCATTTGTGTATCAAGTAAAGGAAAGTAGCATGAAAAGAAAATATGCACTGGCCCTGTTTTTTGACATAGAGGGAGCGTTTGATAACTTATGGACACCATCTCTCATTGAAAAGTTAAAAGAGCTAAATTTATCACAATATTTAGTAAATATAGTTAGGGATTACTTCTTGAATAGACAGATCATCATCCATGAAAACCTGGGAAATATCAAAGTTACTGCACAAAAGGGATGTCCGCAAGGATCGATCTTAGGACCATTGATGTGGGATTTGGAATACCAGCCGTGTTTAGAAAGACTAAACCAATTAGAGGAAACTGAACGAGTAATTGCTTTTGCTGATGATTTGGCTGTATTAATCTCAGCAAACTCTAGAATAGAATTGGAAAGAAAATCAACACGAATTATAAACGAATTACTTGATTGGTGTGGAAAGTCTAAGCTAAAAATATCTGAGAGGAAAACGAAATACATGATTTTTGGAAGTAAATTATTAAGAGGACCAATAATTAAAATAGGCAACAGTAAGATCGAGAGGGTATCAGTATTTAAATATTTAGGGATTATGATAGACGATAAACTGAATTTTGGGGAGTATATTAATTATGTTACTCAAAAGGGTCATAAAGTAACTAATAAACTCATTTCATTGGCTCAAACAAATTATAAGCTACCGAGAAAATTAATTAAGATTTATCAGGAGGTAATCCTAAGCGCCTTGATTAACTATGCTTCCAGCGTATGGGCACATTGATTATTAGAGAATAACTCCTTAAAAGCAAAAAAAAAAAAAAAAAAAAAATCGCCCACAAAGAAACCTTTTAATTCGGCTCATTGGTGCCTTCAGCACGACACCGCACAGCGCGTTGTGTATTTTGATGGGTTTCAAACCAATGTATTTAACAGTAATCCAGAGAGCGGCAACATATTGGTATAAAAAAGGAAATTTAAATAAGACGAAAGAACTTTTAGGGACCAAAGCACAAAAACTCGATGAAATAGAAAGACAAATTCAACAAAAATGGATACAGGACTGGCAAGTAGACAAAACATCAAGAAGATTATTCACGTTTATTTCAGACGTTGGAACGCGACTCAAATGGAATTACTTCAATTCCAACAAAGGACTAATTCATTTCCTAACAGGACATGGTCCCTTTCCAACCCATCTTTATAGAATCAACAAAAAAGAACATGATAGCTGTGAATGTGGAGAACAAGGGACACCTGAACACAGTGTTCTGTGGTGCCCGTTCCTGGAGGAGTACTCGCGAATTCGTGACCAAATTAGACAGAAAGTTATAAAAGCTATGTTGGAAGATGAAGAGGATTATAGAATCCTGGCACATGTAGCAGAGGAATACTCAGAACTACGCAGAAAAAAAAAATTACAGAGAAAACACAAACTAAATGAACATAAAATATGGAAAACAGAATGAATGAGGATTCCTCCCTCCTGGACCGAAGGAAGCTTCTGGAAGCGCTGGATCTCCGCGCCCCCAGGAAGGAGGTTGACTGATGGTGTGTGAGTGCCTAGAGCATTCTCGGTCTTTGACTGGTAAGGAACTCCGGATGCTCTGGGAGCGTATGTGTGATGCGATGGTGACGGAATGAGTGTTAAATCTAGAGCCGTGGAAATAAATATACACTAATATGTAATAGAAACAGTCATATAAAAATATCCAAATTTTGACATGAAGACTCGGAAATAGAGCATCATCTCGAAGCCGCTTCGCGATTCGGTTACGATAGCGTGCGACTTTCGGTCCGTGGGTACGCGGCGGCAGGACACAACTGACCAGGGCCCGCACTAAGTGCTCCGAGTGTGTCCTGGGCCTCATGTCGATACTCACGGTCCGTTTCTGATGTGTAGGATGAACCGAGATCAATGAATAATACAGCTACATCAACAAATACAGCCACAATCAAAATTTTTAAAAAATCAGTGAACCAATTTTATCGATATGACATTTAAATGCATTATAGAAGAGTGGTGTGTTAGTGAAGTGATGTGTAGTGTAGTGTTTAGTGAAGTGATGTGTATATAGTGATTATTAACCACACAGGGGAAACCGTGACACAGGAGAGGAACGCACATACAGGTGAAAATCATTTAGTTGAAAAACCAAGATTAGGAAGAGTATCAGCAGTCAGCAGTAAGCAGACACCGACGTTATCAGAGTGTGATAACAGGAATTTTTCGTGTTATTTAATAAACTCTTAAAATCAATAAGACGAAAATAGAAAATGTATGTTTTGGAAATATTAAACAATTGTCAACTTACGATATATGACAATTTAGGTAGTAGCTAGATAGCAATCAAATTTGTTACGTAATACGATAATAAAATTAGGTAGGAATTAGATAGTAATTTAATTCTTGTTTAGTTAGTTAATATTGATTAGATAGCTCAAGTCCTTTTGTTTTTCTTTTCGTTTTTCTTTATATTTTTAAAATTTTGTTTTGTTTTATTTGTTGTTCATTGTTGTTGGATGTTGAGTGTTGTGGTCTCGTCCTTCCCACCGTTTTCCTTGTTCCCTGTCTTCTTTCCAATTATTGCAAATAAAGGATGATGAAAAAGGATAAAGAAAAACAAAATGCGATGATGATAACCCGTTTCGGTTGAAGTCTTCAGATGCCGAAACTGAAGAGGCAGATCTGAGCATAAAAAAATAAATAAATAAATAAAAAACAAAAAAAATCGGGGGTATTGAAGTTACCATCACGTAAGAACGAGGACTTCATTTTGGTCCGCGCTCGTTTGATTTGTCACGGAGAATCGTAAAGGGGCCAACATGAACTATCACCAGTCATGTGCATGCGGTTATTATTATATATTATTTTTCGCTGACGAATTGTTATTATAAGGAGAATACTTCAACTCCGGGTGTCAAGAGTAACTCTTGCCTTAACATCATGAAGTGAAAAATCTTGAGATGGGTGCGTATAATTGTATGAATTTAGTTGGCAATGTCGCCGATCACTAGCAAGTGAATATGGGAGAACTATGAAAAAAGTAAATAGACGCTTGCCATTTTGTTATAAAATTACATGACGAGTGCATTTGATCTGATTCCAAACAGTTATCTTCAAATATACACGGTTAAAGGAGCACACTGATTAAAAAATATTAAAAAGACTTCAACGATTTATCACTCTACAAGCTGTGTCTTCATAGTCGCTTCCGTGGCGAGTTCGGAAGATTACGCAACTAGTAACCCTAAGGCTGATGGTTGACGCCCAGCTCACGGCACTTTTGTTTTATTTTTTAAAAAATGTTTTTAGACACCTTGATGCAAAGAAATTACGCATATAGGCGATTTAACGTATTTTAGGGGAATAATTTTGTGGATCGTTGGCGGCCCGTCGCTTCTCTGCCGGTGGTGGTATAATTTTCAAAACGGAAGTGTTACCAATTTTTGGCTGCGGGACCGCCAATTTTTGGGGACATGTCACTAGTTGCCTATCGGTGGTCCACCGACGCTTACGGCGTGGGATTTTCCCCTCACGAGTGAGGCAGATTGTAATCGACCAAGAGTGTTTTGGAAAAATGGGAAACATCTTCCGACTTCGACTTCTGAATAATGCGTTGATCAAGTCGAATCAAGGCTGCGGGCCGCGGTGGCTCAGTGGTAGAGCGCTCACCTCTGGTGCTAGGGGTTTCGGGTTCGATCCCAGCCCCCGCCAAGTGAACTTTGTGGTGGACAAACACCGTGTGCGTGTGTTTTCTCGGAGTTCTCCCGTTTCCTCCCACTTTCTTCATTCCACCATTTCATTCATTACTCATCATCACCGTCTCCTTTAGCCTAACCGGCATAACCGTGGGACGTAAAACTCAAAGATTTCATTTCATTTCATTTCGAATCAAGGCTGCGCCACGGGAAGGTAGAACAAGTGAGGCAATCGTTCCAAGCACTACGCTCGAGAGCTTCCGTCTCATTCAAGACTTAGACTCTTCAGGAAAAGTAACAAGTTTATTACTTGTAATTCATTCTTTGAGTCAAAGTATTTTACAATAAACCATCGTTTTGTAAGATATTTTTTACGATTGTATACTATTAATTTCGAAAATTGTACTCATAATATAATTTCCCATCATGGATTTGAAAAAATCAAAGTTGGAAAAAAGAAAGATCTTCGATACACATGTCTCTTCATGTTTGATATGGAAGTCTCATCTTCATTATTGACCCTTAATTTATTTTAGTCCTAGGCAACACGAATCGACGGGATGGCTCTAAGTGAAAACATTCATTTAGATGGTTAAGTAATCAGGAAATTCCTGCTGTTATTTCACGAAACACAACAGATCTTGAGGGAAAAAAATGCTTACCAGGGGGGAGGGAGTTAATCATCTGCATACGTTTTCTTAACTAGGAAGAAGGCATGGGCGCCGATCCTGGGGGGCCGGGCCCGCCCAAAGCTCATGTAGGCCACCTTTGTATTTATGAATATACAATATTTGGCATAATTTGAGTGTAATTTGTCTTAAAATCCTCATATATATATATATATATATATATATATATATATATATATATATATATATTATATCTTCTGCATTTGAACGCCCCCCCCCCTAAATTTACAGAGAAATTGGCGTCCTTGGAAGGTCTAGTGAAATGAATAAAAATGTGATAACGTAATACTTGAATAACTCTATCTAATGGAGGAAAGTAAATTAGTATTCAACACTTCTTTCAATTTTAAGCATTTCAAAGATTCTCGTAATTTACTTGCGTCCCGGATTTGCATTTTTGAAGTACGGGAACTTTATCTATACGTTAACGTGGGAATCGGTTTCGGACCATGTACTTAAGCCGCTTTGCCATAGAGGCACATAGGAGTTTTTCTTTCGATTTACTTAGGAATATTGCGAATTGTATGACTTAAAACAATGTTTAAAAAAGAATACACATCGACACAATAAGATGATAATCTGATACCTAGGAAATATATTCAATTGTTTTTAATTTGTTCTCACGCTACCAAAATAGTACTTACGCTTTTCTTTATTACAGCCTTTTAATATAAGCATTTCACACTATTGTCTGTTCTAGGATGATACAATTTTAGTTCATGTATGTGCTAGCTTTGGAAATACAGCAGAGTTTCGCTTATCCGACATAAACAGGCAGTTAGAACGCTGGATAATATGGATGTGTTAAGAAAAGACCTATTAAAAGTAAAACTTATGATATAATTTTACATATTACGCATCTAATAATAATGTTTTATAACAAATAACTGCACTGCACTGAATCAGGGACGTATCCAGCGTGAGAGCCTGAGGGCTGTCACTCTCCGAAACTCAAGCACTTTTTAATAAACATTTTTTTTTACCCTTTTTAGGTTCTCTTTTATCAGTTTACTAGTAGTCAGTGTCCAAACTTTGGGCAATGTGCTGTTGTCTTGTTATAATTCTAAGAACATACCATAATGCCATTATACCAGGTGGAATTAAAGAACAGTTTTAAATAGGATTAACATTTCTTTTCCGTTCTGTTTTTAACTTTATTATATTAGAACGATACACTCAATGTCTTCTTGCTATTTTTGTTATGCGATATACGTAGCAAACAATTTTTTTTAGTTACATTTTTCTCGAAAATATGTTCCATTTTGTTTGTGCTATAATGCAGTTTACAAAGTAAATGTAAAGTAAATGCGGTTTATAAATGAAAAGTAGGAAAAAGTTTAAGAGAAGTACAGAACTGTTGCATTATTATTATTATTATTGATATTGATATTTTTAAAACATTAGAATTACGTGCTTACGAGGACGTAATTCTACGTAATTAGAATCATACGTGTTGGGCCCACTCCGAATAGAAAACCTGGATACGTGTCTGCACTGAATGATAGACGTGTAGAGGGCGCGCTAGGCGATAGACTCCAAAGCATGAAAAATAGATTAAGACCACAACTTGCAGTTCTTCTTGCCGATTGGTGCTATTTGCAATGATATATCGGATCATACAGTATGTGGTACAAAGGATGGTCGGATAAGCGAGACCATGGTGTATTGGTGTTTCACGCACCTAAACCTGTAAAATGTTTGTATAAACAATTATCTTTCATTCCCTAGCTAAATTTGTGGGTATGATCACACACCTTGCCTCATAAAGTATAGTCTTATAAAGAAAAAATATTTTTTTTTTAGCTTAAACCTAAAGAAAAGCCAACTTCAATAATTTAGTTTTTTTTTTTAAATAATAATGGCAAACTAGTCATCTAACTAACCAGTCAACTTAACATGGCATTTCATCACGATAAATCACTTTTGAAACTAAGATGTCTTTTTCTGTCCGTATATATCCTTCACACTTTGTTGGAGACAAAATTGTTCTTTCCCCAAGAAAACAGGATGAGAGAAGCTATGCAACAGCATGAACAGAAAACAACAGCTATTAACAATAGTTCTCTAATCCTGGATAAATACGTCATTACAGCAAAATATCAGTAAGTTGTCCTTATTATATTGCTTCGGTTCTTATTAACATGAAAATCATAATATTTTGTAAAAAAAAAAAAAAAATGGGATGGGATGGGATTCGATGTGGTGTCAAAATAATAAAAGAAACTATAAGTCCGCCACTCTACCCACCTAACCACGGAGGTTACGTTGTATTGTCTCTTTTTTTTTTTTAGAAATAATCTTCATAGCCATGGTGCTATTGCTTCGAACCTTAAGATAAGAGTTTTTCTGTTTAATTCTATATTTTCGTACAACATCTTAGTTACAGAAGCTAATTTATATTTGGTAGGCAATCTACACACTAGGTTTTAACCAATAAATGCAACATTTTAGTCACTATCCACCTCCTCGACTCTCCTACTGAATTCCCTCCGCAATCATGCTCTGCTACTGAAAAAATCCCTAGAAATCATCGTTGCCAGTATACACAAAACCGAGCATAATTTTGTTTTTTGCTTATATTTTTATTATTTTATTATATTTTTTGGAAATATCTCCTTAGATGGATTGCTTTCTATTATCTCCACATACTAATAACTGAATTTTACTTATACACGTAAGGAAAATTGAATAAATACGAAAAATCTTCAGTTACAGTATACGCGCAATTTTTTTTTTTTTTGCGCATAGGAGTACCATCCACGAGCAAAACATAGATTTACTAGTTTGCACATAGTGGTACCTCAGATCAGTTACTTTTCTCAATTGTTAACACTTTCAGGATTAACTTTAGAGGTGCAAATTTGTTCAGCTTCACAAGTCCTTAACCCTTTGCAGTCGCTTTTCATCTTCAACAGTACTTCTTATAGGAACATTAATTTCATTGTGACAAACTACTAGTCTACTACGTAGGAGTTATAACAAGCTACAATTAAACAACCCAAAGGTGGATTTGAAGACATGATGTTCAGACCCTCAATTTAGCGAACTAACACTTGAACTTGACCCGACCTTTAAAGTTGAAACATTTTTGTTGAATAAGTCAGTAGTATTTTATGTGGCGAGTAAACGATTACATAAACACTATCTCTTTCTGCAAGGCTAATTTTGCGCGCGAAATTATTTATCAGATAATACCTTCATCCCCGTCTTAATCCACATGCTACTTCCCCGTGTCGAAGAAAAAGTAACGAAATAAAAGAGCGTCAACCTATCGTGACTCAATCTGTATACCTTTTTAATTTTTTATTTCATTGTTTTTTTTTTCATTTCAAACTAATAAAATAATTCTTCCAGTTCATACTTGAAAGAACACACGGAGTTCGCATATTTTTCATAGATGGCAGGGACTAATATATTGGAGAGGATCCCTCCATCCACCCCCTGTCTTCTTTGATGCCTTACAAGTAAACATTCTTTCATAAGTTTGGACTTGGTGCATATGTTCTAAAAGTACATAACTAGAGTATTATAAATTTGGAATCCCAGCAGTTGATGGCAATAGGTAGAGGATTTGAACGGTAGATGGCAATGGGTAGGGTAGTTATAGGGGTTGATAGGATGAGCCGGTGACACCAGTAATCCATTATAACATCCCATAATGTTCTTACATAATACATTCCAATGTAAATTCAGTGTCTAAATCACCACGTGCAAGGTTACTGCATGAGTAAATTGTTAAGTTTTCTCCTTTCTGAGTGAAAAAATTCAGATCTCGCTGGAGCAAAAGATTTCTTTTTCTTTTCTTACAAAATACATTTTTATTTCTTTATACTTTAGGGGTTCAGAACCCAAGCCGATTAACTTCGTGCTTTGTTGCTTTTCTAGTTCTACACATTTATAACTTGGAAAAGATATATTTTTTTTCAGAGGCAAAATACATTACCTCATTAATTTAACAATTTTTCACTAGAGTTCGTAATCCTTTATGATCAGTCTCATTTGGATACAATGGGCCTTATGCAGAGTTGTTCTGACGTACTACTAGCGTCATAGTAAAGACCATACTACTGCAGAAAATATGTGTTAGTTAGGGGGCGCGGTGGCTCAGTGGTAGAGCGTTCACCTGCGGTGCTTGGGGTCCATGGTTCCATCCAAGCTCGCGCCGTGTGGACTTTGTGGTGGACAAACATCGTGCTCGTGGGTTTTCTCGGGGTTCTCCCGTTTCCTCCCACTTTCTTCATTCCACCATTTTACTCATCTCTTATCGTCACCGTTTTCTTTTGCCTAAGCGTATAATCGTGGGACGTAAAACTTAAAGATTTCATTTCATTTCAATGTGTGTTAGTCGATGTCTTTAGTATGGCACTAAACACGCGTCAAAACGTCTGTGCATAAGGCCCATTATATCTAAGATACTACACTTTTGAAAAACCTCGTTTGATGGAGTTCAGTGGTTTGGCATCTGAATAGCTCATTTATTATTAATAATTACTTTCTTGCTTTTTTTCCTGAACAGTACCAGCTCACATTTAAACCTGCCTTGTAATATTCAACAAGCCGACATATTTCCAAATTATCTACATCAGAACTTGCAAAGCGTATTTACCTTGTATTATGCATACTTAACAACCGTAAGAAATGTCATTCACGCTCGAATTACTGTTGCTACTGGCTCCTTCAAGAATTAGTAGTTGTTTCGTACATTTACGAAATCACTCTTTTAATCTTCGAGTAATCCGGGATGTATGTTGGTAAAACAGTATATTCCCAATATTGTCAATTACTTTTTTCTTGATCTTGCTCTAGAGATCAAATGACTTTTTTTTATGAAACCAGAGGAGTAAGAGAAACATGCTTAAATGTAAATACAGTTCAAATTTCAAATAGAATCGGAGGTAACTCGCTGACTGTTTCCCCTGTAATATCTGATTTAATAACACATCTGTTGTGGTATGATCTGTCAGGAAAGTAAATGTACACCTATTTTTCGAGTCTGGCATTCCTGCGCTCCATCCGTGGAGAGTATGAGAATTAAATCAATCAAATGTTTACTGAGGGGCAAAAAGAAAAGCTTAATCTGAATAAGACATTGCAGAGGGGCACAAGCTGTGAATACGAATAGTGCATTGTGTAAATAAAGGACGACACCGAAAGAGAAAGCCAGAAACAGCTGTTAAACTTACAAAAAAAGAGTAAAAATTGTCGAAGTGGGAACATAAAACATAAATACAACAAATACGCCGACAACTAAACAGTCACCATGCCATCCATGATCTTAGTGTAGTAGTTAAGGTGCTGGCTTATAAATGCAAAGGACGCAAGTTCGAATCCTCGGCAAGGACATTTTTAAAAATTTTTGTTAATAATACATCCAAATTATGAGAGATGGTAAAAGAGGTCGTATTTAGTTTTTCGTAGCAATTATTATTGGTAATGTTTAGTACTGATAATACTTTTTGTCTTTGCGTATTGCTTTTATTCTTTTTTTCATTTCCAAAGAGAAGAATATCCGAACAAATGCCACCAAAATTCCTCATATTTTGAATGTAAACGCCATTTGCAATTAGTGAAGAATAAAAATTGAACGTTCCGATATAGCTGCAAAAAGTAAAAAGAAAAACATGGAAGTGGACCATACTCATGGTTACTAAAAATACAATTTCTACATGCCTTACATCTCCCGACCACGTTTCTACGTTAGCAAGTAAGAGGTTTGTGTTTAGGTTAGGTTGGTCAATACGTTTTGCAAAGGGGCCCGGTTTAGCTCTGACGCACCACAGGTGCGAGAAGGGAGAAAAACACTTTTTCTCTCTCCCTCTGTGTGTCTACTTATCTATCTATTTGTATATATATAACGCTATTTGTGAATGCCATAACCACCCTAATTTTCAGCGGATTGAGACGAAACTTGGCAGAAACATTAATTGTTGAAATATCTTGATGAGTTCGTTAACCAGAATAATCAGATGAAAATGTTCAAAATGGTGGCCCTTCAAACTCTTAAAAAGTTCCAAGGGAACCAAATTTCGCCCATAAATAGGTATTCAGAAAGTTTGAATAAATTTTCCTCTTTTACTGAAATATTTGTGTGCAGAAACTTATTGAAATATTGGACCCGATTAATCGCCTAAAGAAGGTTCACGCCCTTTCGCTATGGTCAGGGTTTTTTTTTTTCAGGAGGGGGTTATTTTCCTATCGGAACAAGATGATTGTTACTGATGATATCAAATTACACATTGAAAGTGAAGTAACTTGTGTAACGTGTTATTTGAAAGAATAATATAATAAATGTGCATTCCTCTAACACAGAGAACTCATGTATTTCGAGTTCGGGAGCCTGAATGGCGAGGAGTGTTATTTGATTTGCTTTTTAGTAACACATTGCATTGCAAATAAAGGTAGGCAACATTAGTGGTAAGTAAAATAATAATAATAATAATAATAATAATAATAATAATAATAATAATAATAATAATAATAATAATAATAATAATAATAATAATAGGTGTTGTTTGTGGCAAGGTAATATCTTAATCAATTCTTCTTCAAACGTAATGATTGTAACGCCATATCTCCCTTACAAACAAAATATTAGCAATTTATATCGAGAGAACGGGAAACTGTAGAGCGATGGGAGCAACGTTGGACAGTATGCACTCATAGTACTCAGAAAAGTAAGCGATTTCAATGCAAAAGGAACTAAGAGTCATTATCATGGGTAGTCATGGGGCCACGGCAGAGCCCTCTTTAGGCAAAGTGTCAATAACTTATATCGAGAGGTGATACTGGGATGGGACCAACTTTGGACACCATGGACCCATAAAGCGCATCGAAAAAAATAGGGGGGGGGGCGCCAGCCAGCCTTACTTATTTCCACATAATAATATAAAATTATGTTGTCGAAATACACACACGAGTTAGCTACTAATATTTCATATTATTATTATTATTATTATCGACAGCGTCTTTTCATTACGTGTGCGTGTTTGACATGAAGCCAAAGAGAAGATCCATCATTCGTAGAAAGAATAATAGTCAGTTACTTTAACTGTGAACGACAGCGAAAAATACGAAAAGAGTGGACTACCTGTAACGTAAAGAAGCAATATTTTCTCTCAAATGGATAAAAAATCAAGCCGAGATTAATTCGAACTCGCATGGACGGCGCGAAAAGCCAGTGCTTTGTCCACTTTTTTTTTAACTGACTCACTGAACGTGTTTCAGTAACTTACTTATTGCTAATTTTACTTGCTTCACTCGTTTAACTTGCTTTTTCTAATAACTTATAACGACAGAGACACGAACACAGAAACATCGAGAGCAGTTAAAAATCATAGATGCTCTCCCGCCGGGAATCGAACCCGGAAGTCCATACACCAAAGGCGCACGTGCTAGCAACTAGACCAGCGGGAAGGGCACCACTGTCTCCCTGTGTCGTTGGAGATTACGACCACTGTCTTGCCAGCTATCACTTCTGTGGGTTGTATACTATGATCACATGTTTCTTCTTTGCTGCAAGAGTAAAACCTACATTATATGTAATACATGAGGTATTTAGACCTACATACTCTTCATATAATGTAATAAAAGGGTCATGCTGGGAATAAGAAAAAGAACATTCCTTGGACTATTGGCATCAGAAATATTTATCTACGAGGCATGCGCAGTAGTATATTTCAGAATAGTTACTGTTTTGTTCAGTAAACGAAGAAAGGGGTATAAAAAAGCAAATATGTCGCGTCAACGAGATCGACCAGATTTGACAGGGGCGGAAGCAGATGTATAGTAATACAACAACTTCGCTCAGTTGATACGAGCCGAGCCGGTTGATATCACTATCCGAGTTGGTCTTCTGCTTGGGCTCAAGAATTCGACCGTGCAGGTCTCAGCCTTAATTTTAAGAACTACAGTATAATTTTAAGTACTACAAGAAAAATACCTTTGACTCGACTCGGATTGAACTCGAGTCGAGTCGAATTTTGGCTCGACTCCTGCTCATCCCTATTCGTATTTGTATTTTGTTTCCACTTCAACAATTTCTATTCTTTATTTTCTTCGTTTACCTATTGTTTCTGGATTTCTCTGTCGGTGTCGTCCTTTATTAACACCATGCACTATTCTTATTCCCAGCTTGTGACCCGCTTCAATGTCTTATTCAGTTTAGGCTTTTCTCCTTATATTGACTTGACATGTGATTGATTTAATTCTCACTTTCCGCGCACGACCGCTGAAAATGTTTTATTATTATTATTATTATTATTATTATTATTATTATTATTATTATTATTATTATTATTATTATTATTATTATTATTATTATTATTATTATTATACTATTGAACTTGCACGGCGAAATTACTGTATAATACGATATCATTTCTGTAATTTTACTCCATTGTATGTTACTATTAATGGGCACTAAATTGTCTCCAGATCAACGAATAAATTAACTACGGCATGCACTTTGGTGGAAATATCATTGCAATAAGATTATTGGTTCGTTCCAAACATGTTCATGTAATGATATTTCCACCAAAGTGCATGCCGTAGTTAATTTATTCGTTGATCTGGAGACAATTTAGTGCCCATTAATAAACTAAATAACATACAATGGAGTAAAATTACAGAAATGATATCGTATTATACAGTAATTTCGCCGTGCAAGTTCAATAGTATAATAATAATAATAATAATAATAATAATAATAATAATAATAATAATAATAATAATAATAATAATAATAATAATAATAAAACATTTTCATCGGTCGTGCGCGGAAAGTGAGAATTAAATCAATCACATGTCAAGTCAATATAAGGAGAAAAGCCTAAACTGAATAAGACATTGAAGCGGGTCACAAGCTGGGAATAAGAATAGTGCATGGTGTTAATAAAGGACGACACCGACAGAGAAATCCAGAAACAATAGGTAAACGAAGAAAAAAAAGAATAGAAATTGTTGAAGTGGAAACAAAATACAAATACGAATAGGGATGAGCAGGAGTCGAGCCAAAATTCGACTCGACTCGAGTTCAATCCGAGTCGAGTCAAAGGTATTTTTCTTGTAGTACTTAAAATTATACTGTAGTTCTTAAAATTAAGGCTGAGACCTGCACGGTCGAATTCTTGAGCCCAAGCAGAAGACCAACTCGGGTAGTGATATCAACCGGCTCGGCTCGTATCAAATGAGCGAACAGCTCGAGTCGGCTCGGTTGTGATGAGCCGATGACCCGAGCCGGCTTAGTTGGAACAAGCCATCGACTCAGCTCAATTGAGCCGATGGCTCGAGCTTTCTCGGTTGGGATGGGTCACCTACTCGGCTCATGTGAACCGGTTCGAGCCAGCTAAGTTGAAACTAGTTCATCAGCTCGTTTCGACTCAGCTCAACTAAGCCGATGGCTCAAATCGGCTCGGTGTGTTGAGCTGTTGGCTCGGCTCACTTCTCGATTCGGTTCGATATTGAATGAGCTGTAAGCCGAGCCGCTCGAGCCGTTGAGATTCCCCAAACCCGGTCCCAGCTGTTTTGAATATGTTTGGATGAAGCCTATAACTTTTAACAATTTTTTGCTCGAGCCCGAATACTTGCCCCTTCGGAACTCAAACCCAGAACGTGACCGATGTCCTTGCCTCCTGAAGACTTCCAGACGACCGAGATCGACAGTCAATTAGCTTTTACTATTCAGATACAAACCGTATATCTTTTAAAGATTATACATGGAATTGATATAATAATAATAATAATAATAATAATAATAATAATAATAATAATAATAATAATAATAATAATAATAATAATAGTTTTAAACTTGCTCTGAAATTTGGCAAAACTTACTTAAAAGTAGAGATTTCGGGGAAAGGGTTCCGTACCTTCAAGACACACCTCTGCAACTACCAACATTTTAAACTAGAACCTTTTATTGAAGTTTCATGTAGAAAGTATGTTTTGAGGAAAATAACTGTAATAAATATAACTGAATATCACGCGACAGTAAGGCATATAATAAACTAATTTTTAGAATATGCAGAGGTAAATATAAAAGCTTTGCTACAAAAATACCTACACAGAGCATAATTCAATGAGCTCTGAAATACAATGTAACGAAATAGCCTATGAGATTCAGTCTACAGAGCAATTGTTACTTAAAGAATGGACATACACTATTTCGAGAATCGAGACAAGACGGGAAATGTTTACGATACTTTTCGTCTCGTCTCGATTCTCATCTCCAAAGACAGACGAAAATTTTGATTTAGCCCTGACCCGTCTCGAATGTAAAATGTTAATTCTCATGTTATTTTATTTGTTTTAGAAACGAGATGAGAAACTCCTCCTCTCGTGAGCAACATTAAACCAAACCGAAATATTCTTTCCAAATGTCACGTTTCTCCTTGTAATGGTATGACCTGAGCAATAATTTAGCTTCTAGCTTTTAATCTTCTACGAGATAATAATAATTATTATTATTACTATTATTATTCCTGAAGATTTGATAGTTCAAGTATTGAAACATCCGAGTATTCAAATATCTGAATATAATAAAACGTATGTTATCGCTGATCAATCGCCATCAAAAATTCTAAAGTAAGAAAAAAAAATTGCAACGTGCATTCGCAGAAGCACCTTGACCACTGAACCGCGATCGCTACGCGGTAAACGATCCGTCTTTAGTCTGGTTACGTTAGGTTTCTTTGTCTCCGCTTGCAAACTTGTATGTTATATTTTTCGATTCAAAATGTCTTTCGTATTTCTTTTATGAAGTCGGCAAAGTTTATATTAATAACTTGAGTTTTTCTTAAACCACTGGTTCACAAGTTCGTTCTTTCTCCACACGAAACTACAAATATGACAGATTGAATTCTCATACTCCCCATTTCTTTCAAAGCAGTCGCCATTACCTGGTCAAAGACTTATTTCCGCCACGATTCATATTAACCAAAATAAATTCATTTTTCGGAAGCGGAACTTTCACTTTCCGGATTTCGCAAAATTATGGAATTCAGTTATACTCCGGAATTCAGAAGAATTTCGGAACTCGGAAAGAATCCGGAATTTAGAAAATTCCGGAATTGAGAAAAACTCCGACTTTCGAAAAAATCCGGATTTTCCGAATTCCGGAATGTTAACGAAATCAGAAATTTCTAAATTCCGGATTTTTCCGAATTCCGAAATTATTACAAAATTGGAATTTTCCGAATTCCGGAATTTGTCCGGCTTTACTTTCGGGAGTCCGAAAACTAATAATTCCGGAACGGGCTATCCCTAGTTTATACACAACCTTTCAGAACACTAAGCTAGTAGCTGTCTACAAACAAACAAGTAATGCAAAGCATGTTGTATACTGCAATACGTCATGTATTAAAATCCGACACCATGACCCTTTTATTACATTATATGAAGAGCATGTAGGTCTAAATACCTCATGTATTACATATAATGTAGGTTTTACTCTTCCAGCAAAGAAGAAACATGTGATCATAGTATACAACCCACAGAAGTGATAGCTGGCAATACAGTGGTCGTAATCCCTAACGACACAGGAAGTGAGCGTTGCTATCGCCGGTGGTCTAGAGGCTAGCACATGAGCCTTGGGTGTATGGAGTCTCGGGTTCGATTCTCGGCGGGAGAGCATCTATCATTTTTAACTGTTCTCGATGTTTCTGTGTTCGTGTCCCTGTCGTTATAAGTTATTAGAAAAAGCAAGTTAAACGAGTGAAGCAAGTAAAATTAGCAATAAGTAAGTTACTGAAACGCGTTCGGTGAGTCAGTTAAAAAAATAGTGGACAAAGCACTGGCTTTTCGCGCCGTCCATGCGAGTTCGAATCAATCTCGGCTTGATTTTTTATCCATTTGAGAGAAAGTATTGTTTCTTTTCGCTACAGGATGGATTTTCTCTTTGGTTTCATGTCAAACATGCTCACGTAATGAAAAGACGCTGTAGATGATAATAATAATAATAATAATAATAATAATAATAATAATAATAATAATAATAATAATAATAATAATAATAATAATAATAATAATATGAAATATTAGTAGCTAACTCGTGTGTGTATTTCGACAATATAATTTTATATTATTATGTGGAAATAAGTAAGGCTGGCTGGCGCCCGCCTCCCTAATTTTTTCGATGCGCCTTATGGGTCCACGGTGTCCAACGTTGGTCCCATCCCAGTATCACCTCCTGTTTTCTCGATATAAGCTATCGACATTTTGCCTAAAGAGGGCTCTGCCGTGGCCCCATGAGTACCCATGACAATGACTCTTCGTTCATTTTGCATTGAAATCGCTTACTTTTCTGAGTACTATGAGTGCATACTGTCCAACGTTGGTCCCATCGCTCTACAGTTTCCCGTTCTCTCGATATAAATTGCTAATATTTTGTTTGTAAGGGAGATATGGCGTTACAATCATTACGTTTGAAGAAGAACTGAGGAAGATATTGCCTTGCCACAAACAACACCTATTATTATTATTATTATTATTATTATTATTATTATTATTATTATTATTATTATTATTATTATAATTATTATTATTATTATTTTACTTACCACTAATGTTGCCTACCTTTATTTGCAATGCAATGTGTTACTAAAAAGCAAATCAAATAACACTCCTCGCCATTCAGGCTCCCGAACTCGAAATACATGAGTTCTCTGTGTTAGAGGAATGCACATTTATTATATTATTCTTTCAAATAACACGTTACACAAGTTACTTCACTTTCAATGTGTAATTTGATATCATCAGTAACAATCATCTTGTTCCGATAGGAAAATAACCCCCTCCTGAAAAAAAAAAAACCTGACCATAGCGAAAGGGCGTGAACCTTCTTTAGGCGATTAATCGGGTCCAATATTTCAATAAGTTTCTGCACACAAATATTTCAGTAAAAGAGGAAAATTTATTCAAACTTTCTGAATACCTATTTATGGGCGAAATTTGGTTCCCTTGGAACTTTTTAAGAGTTTGAAGGGCCACCATTTTGAACATTTTCATCTGATTATTCTGGTTAACGAACTCATCAAGATATTTCAACAATTAATGTTTCTGCCAAGTTTCGTCTCAATCCGCTGAAAATTAGGGTGGTTATGGCATTCACAAATAGCGTTATATATATACAAATAGATAGATAAGTAGACACACAGAGGGAGAGAGAAAAAGTGTTTTTCTCCCTTCTCGCACCTGTGGTGCGTCAGAGCTAAACCGGGCCCCTTTGCAAAACGTATTGACGAGCCTAACCTAAACACAAGCCTCTTACTTGCTAACGTAGAAACGTGGTCGGGAGATGTAAGGCATGTAGAAATTGTATTTTTAGTAACCATGAGTATGGTCGACTTCCATGTTTTTCCTTTTACTTTTTGCAGCTACTTCGGAACGTTCAATTTTTATTCTTTACTAATTGCAAATGGCGTTTACATTCAAAATATGAGGAATTTTGGTGGCATTTGTTCGGATATTCTTCTCTTTCGAAATGAAGACAAGAACAAAAGCAATTCGCAAAGACAAAAAGTATTATCAGTACTAAACATTAACAATAATAATTGCTACGAAAAACTAAATACGACCTCTTTTACCATCTCTCATGATTTGGATGTATTATTAACAAAAATTTTTAAAAATGTCCTTGCCGAGGATTCGAACTTGCGTCCTTTGCATTTGTAAGCCAGCACCTTAACCACTACACTAAGATCATGGATGGCATGGTGACTGTTTAGTTGTCGGCGTATTTGTTGTATTTATGTTTTATGTTCCCACTTCGACAATTTTTACTCTTTTTTTGTAAGTTTAACAGCTGTTTCTGGCTTTCTCTTTCGGTGTCGTCCTTTATTTACACAATGCACTATTCGTATTCACAGCTTGTGCCCCTCTGCAATGTCTTATTCAGATTAAGCTTTTCTTTTTGCCCCTCAGTAAACATTCGATTGATTTAATTCTCATACTCTCCACGGATGGAGCGCAGGAATGCCAGACTCGAAAAATAGGTGTACATTTACTTTCCTGACAGATCATACATGTAGCAAACTGCACACCGTGTGTTATTGTATTTCTAAAGGGTCTTGATTCGATTCCCTGCCAGGCTTTACAGTTTCTTTCTTTTCAAGGAATTACACATTATAAATCATGTTCGCGATTGATACTGAAAGAGATTTATCTCATATAGTAAGGAAAAGCCGTGACTGAGGGAAGGGGGAAGAGGGAAGGGAGGAAGAGGGAAGGAGGAAGATTTCATTTATTCCCATCTCTTTTGCTCTTCTCTTTCCTTCTTGCATTTTTCTCCTTTTTTTTCGCTTCTCATACTTTTTAGGTGCCTTCGTGATGCAGATTATTAGTTTGCTTTACTTTGCATTAATTTGTATCTCTTAGAACTTAACGTGAATGGAATTTCTGCATATGTATCTCGTGGTTCCTTCCGTAAGTGATCATTTCAATTACTAATACCTTCTTGTTCCAAATGGAAGAACATCCTGGCATTTAATGTTTTCTGGAATGAATTTATTGCCATGTTGGTTGCCCAACTATTAGGCACACAGTGAACCTATTCTTCTAGAAAAAATGAATCGTTTCCCATATATCCAACCTATTTCTACTAAAGTTTCTAACTGTTCGAGAACTCACTAGGACAACGTACCACATACTCGTTTCTGTCCCCTTTTTCAGAAATATTTGTAACTATCCAACTGTTTTCTCATCGCTAAAAGCAGTCATCGAAAACCTGTTTCGGAATGCACAGTTGTTTTTCGTCTTACCTGAATGTCCTTGATGTTTTCAAATCCTTGAAGTTTTTAGCTTGATTTAAGTGTAGGGAACGGTAGAAAGTAACACAAGGATACGCCAATTAAAGGGATAGTTTACATGTAGTTGTTAAAGGGTAACATAGAATGGGAAGTTTTTTGTAGCCTAGAAGTTTCACACGAATCCTGAGAAGTAGCAGGAAGGCTTTTCATAAAGGAACACAACTTTCCGTATAGTCATTTGCCCTATTCCACACCTCTGTTCATAATCTGCTTTCCTTCTATCTTGCAGTCTATCTGTCTTTCAAATGTTATTTGCAGTACCTATTTCTTTCCACATAAGACAACATAAACCGCTTCAGACATCAAAACGACGGGTTTGTGCAATTGTGAAAGATAGGCGATGACCCTAGATGAGATATTTGTATTTCTCAAATGAAAAGTTAAGAATTATGTAAAAGGAATTTCGGAAATCTCTATAAGCTATAGAGTAAAAGACATATGCGGTAGAGATATCGAAAAATTGAAATGCAAACCACAAGTTCGTGTTAACAAAAGTAGCATTATGGATCCACAACGTATTATTTTCAGTGTATCAGTATCCTTAGCGTTCATAATCTACTAAACTTAGGATGGAACTGCATTGTAACAAAACAAATGCGAAGTGCAATGGAGAATATCAATGATGTAAAAGAGCATCGATTATTATTTTACTCATTAAATACAGCTTGAATATTACGGTAAGTATAAACATTATGTAACTTGTCCTTTCTAGAACCTTCGTATGGCGACGACATAATGCGATTCATGCTTTCGTAATTAGTTGTAGTAGGAGCTAATGCTAGTGTTGAAACTTAGCTTTTGCATGTAGTCGATAATACTACATAAGTAGTCACGAACAACGTAGTTAATCAATAAAACCTATTATCTCTTATATTTCGTAATGTAGATTTCCTTCTTATTTGCGCGATACATAATCAGTAGATAACAAAATTCGGTTTGGTTTGTGTTTCGTTTTTCTTTAGCATATAGATTGTAGTATATACTTTTTTAACCAATATTTGAGGTGGACTGAGTTAATTTTGTGTTTAGCGTCCCGTTCAGCAGTGAGGCTATATGAGACTTGGACCTACTAATTGACGTGGAATCCAAACCACACGACCTCCGCCGAGAATCGAATCTGGTTCTTTCACGCCAAAATCGCGTACTCTAACCGCTTAGCCATGAAAGAGCTCTCGACCAATATTTGACACCCACTGGATTATTAATATATATTTTCCTTCTTTCCATGTTTTATTTTATGCCACCGAATTTAATTCGAAGTGAAAATGTCATGAATATGAAAGTAATTTTAACATAACTAAATAATATAGCTGAAAACTCACCAACATAATTAAAATAGAATTAAAGCATAAAACAAAAAAACTCATATATCATGACATTTATTATAGGATATTCATACAGGGATTGTGAATAGTGGCGGATTACAGTCTCCCTTTTTGTGCAAATTTAAAATGTTATAGTCTGATAAAATTATAGTTTATTATTCTTATTATTAACATTATTATCAACCCAATTTCTCATATTTCGATAGCTTAAACGTTTTTAAGAAAATAAAATTATTCTCTTGACCATTAAAAAATGTAGATGTGTATCCTTATCACCAAAACTGCTTTTGCATCGCCGTGACGGGTACACGATCGCACAATACTCTAAGGAGGGGATGGTTGTATAAGAATTTGTGATTAATTTTGAAGAGGTCTTATTTTGACTAGGAAAGTAATGTAGGTAAAGGGAGTAAAAGCAATGATTTGAAGCATCAGTAGACTGTCATCTCTGAAAAGATTCGTAGTTTTTGTTTTTCAATTCATTGCCTTATATGTTAAGTTAAAAACCAGAACATCTGTCACTGATAGCGTAGATCTTCTTACTTTTTAAAATCGCTCCTGTAGCTTACTTTTCTAAACGTTAATCTCCAAACATGAATTAGAGAGAAGAGAAAGAAAGAGATATAACATCTGTAAGATTTATGTAATTCACTAAAGGACTATTAGGACCGACTGAGCTAATTACTGCTAATAGCGCTTTTCACTCTTCAGGAATTTACTACATATTCGCATGACACTTTCTAAGTCCAAAATCTGTGCACGAATGGTTTCTTTCGTCTCACTGAAATTATTTGATAATGGAAACTGATTACGCTGAACGTGAATATGTTTCGCTGTCGTAAAGCAAGGGCTGTAAGATAATTTAAATAAGGTTCTTATTATTATATAAAACACAAAAGTATTTATTCCGTATAGAGAGCAATATAATACAGCAATTAAGCAACATCATAATCACTAACGCCCGCACGATTTCTTCCAACACGGGGGGAGGCAAAAGACCGATATAAAGTTTTTCGTTTTTTGTCCTATATATATTAAGTTAAAAGTCATAACATTTATCATTGATAGCGTATATCGTCTTTCTCATTGAAATCATTTATCATTGATAGCGCATAGCGATTTACTCATACTCCCCCAAGCCCGCTGCCCCAGGTATTGAGCTGCTGAGTTATATATATAGTTCCATGCCAGAAGGGCCAAACAAAAGGGCAAACACAGAAAGCCCGAGTCAAAATGACCACGGTCAAAATAGCCCGAGTCAAAAGGGTCCTGCATCAAACTGAACGGGTCCGAAAGGGGCTCCGCTACAAAAAGGCCCAAGTCAAAACGGACCCACGTAAAAAGGACCCAGGTTGAAAGCCTTCGAAACAAAAGGGCCAAAGTCAAAAGCGCCCCATTCAAAACGCCTCTCGTAAAAAAAGGCCCAAGTCAAAACGGCCCCCCGAGAAACGGGCTTGGGTCAAGAAAGACCGAATCCGAACGCCCATCATAAAAAGGGCCCGGGTCAAAAAGTCCCAGGACAAATGGACTCGAGTAAAAAGGATCTGCGTCAAACGTGCCCGTGTCAAGAAAGGCCCCGCTAGAAAAGGGCCTGAGTAAAACGGCCCTGTGTCAAAATGGCCTGAGCCAAAAATGACGGAATCAAAACGCGCCTCATAAAATGAGCCATGTGCAGAAGGATCCAACGACAAAATTACTATAGTCAAAAGTCTCTGCGTCAAACGGGCCCGTGAGAAAAAGAGGCCCGCTTCAAAAGGGCCGGATTAAACGCCACTGTGTCAAAGGGGCCCGAGTCAAAAGGTGGCGAATCAAAACGCCGCTCATAAACAAAGTCCGACTCAAAAGAGTCCCACGACAAGCCAAAAGGCCTTGCGTCAAACGGGCCAGCTAAAAAAATATCCCCAGTCAATCGGCCCTGCGTTAAAAGGGCCCGGGTCAAAAGGTTTCTTCGCAACAAATGGGCCACATCAAAAGGCCCGAATCAAAACATCCCTCATCAAAAGGCCGAGTAATAAGGTCTCAGCAATAAGAGCCCGAGAATCATTTGTTAACGACGCATCACAAAGATTTGGAATTTAAGTAGCGGATTTTAAATAATAAATATAACAATTATAATGACTCTCTGCATTTTTGCGTTACGTTGCTATAATCAGATTCTTTGCACTGGTATGGAATGACAACCAACGTCAGTAACAGAGGCGACAATTGAGGGAAGATACATTGGTAAAAATTAACATTTTACGAATGTAATCCACGAGAAGTTAACTGCGCATATGTATGATGGAATTTCATTTACGGTGGAAAACATTAATGGATTGAAAACAAAAGTTCAAACAAAACACATCAACCACTTTTTGTTCATTGTTATGCATATTTTGATTATTATTATTATTACTTTACTGATTATTATCATTATAACAATAATAATATAAAAGGTCAGTGGTAGCCTATGCGCTAAAACCAGTATACACCACTGATCGAAACTATTAACTTTACATTAAGAACGGTCGTCTTTCGGTCATTTTATGTTACTCCCTCCCACTCTCCCAAGGTGTTCAATGGCGTCTTACTCCTTACCGCAAAGCAAGAAACCCAAACAATATTTTCGTAAACACAGCGAGGGGCAGAAAGGGAGTGACGGATCGCACACACATCGCTGTATAGCTGCAAGAGACCCATGGGTAATTATAGTTGCCCTCTTGTTACAAGGCGTTCACTGAAAGGCGTAATATCAAGGTCAGTTCCGGTAGCTGAACACGAAGTTGGCTGTTAGAATGCAACAGCAGCATACAAGTTGTCCCTTCTGTTTACTTTTCACGAACATTTTTCACTTTCATGCGTACAGGTCACGTATTGCGTAGATTTAAATGACATCCTGTTTCAAGTATGTATTCCCAAAAAGGTATGAGTACTCAAGAGACAAAAGCATGCAGCTATTTTTGTTTTCCCTTTTTGTATTAACCAGTGGAAATGTGTATGGCTGTTTCAACATCCTTCTTGTAGTTTGGTTAGGATTCACTTCCTCCTTTTAGTTTAGATTTTGGCTATGAATACCACCACGAGAAGTCATGGTTTTTATGATAGTGGCATATTTTCGCCCGGAGAAATTACGGAAATAATAAAGAATGTAGAAACGATGTTTTTCAACTAGCGATGAATGTAGCTTGTAGAAAGATTCTAGCATCAATTTATGTGACACATACCACTTTTTATATAGCCTCGCTGCTGGACGGGACGTTAAACCAGTGGCGAAACGTGCTGAGAAAACGGGTTAGACACACACACATATTATATATACAGGGTGGCTCTTTTAATCGTTCCACGGAAATATCACTAAAAGGACTGAGCATAAATAAACTCAACAAAAATTCAAATCGGTAATAGTATGGGGCAAATCAAATGGTTATGTCACAGTGTCTCCAGGGCAGATCGTCAAGGGATCCCTGCCCCAAAAGCAAAATTTTCAAAGTAAAATGGGGCGATTGACACTTCAATCGATAGATGTTTAACAACTAAAAAGCAATGTGGCAAAATATTTTTCATATCGGTAACCGTACTAGAAATGTATCAGATAAACCTGTATCAGATACACGTCCAAGAGCAATCGTTGAAAACGGATGATCATAAATGAACCAAATAAATGCTCAAACAAGAAAACGATGGGGGAAATCGAATAATGTGGTCGCGGTTCCCCCGAAACCATTTCACGGGGGCCCCGTCCCAACTTAAAATATTTAAATGAAAATATGGGTCACATGAGGCTCGCTTGATAGACCTTCATACACTAAAAAGCGTACTGGCTAAAGATTGGTCATATGTGTCACCGTTTCTAAAATGGCCGCAAAGACATATACCTGTATCACATAAAACGTCCAGTACCACTAATATGAAAACGGTTGAAGATAATAACTGATGAACAGAATAAGACTCCTACAGGAAATCACAGAGGGCATTTATTCTTCGACGGCTCGAAAATGTTAGAAGAGTGGAGAAGATGATTAGAGTAAAAGTGTTAGCCTGGTCTACTCTAGTTCGAAATATATGTGGGGATTGTAGCTAAAAGGGAAGACGAGACCTAACTTGGAGAGATATGTGCAATTACTCTTCTGAACATGCCTCTGAAAGTTAGGCAAGATTATGTCCAATGAAAGCTGAGATCAATGAGGTTGATGTTCAATTTAGAGAGATGCATTGCGTTCATATTAGATCAATTTATTGCACATAGAGTTCAGTGTTCTTAGATTGGACGTGTTTAAATTGTTGAAAGATTGTGTGGAATAAAAGAAAGGAAATCTGGCCAAAAAGAATGTCATACCTTGAGTACTACTGGATCCATGTTCCCATGAGTCATTCTCTGCAACTCTGTTTCGGATGTTATAAAACGTTCTTGGAAAAATCAAACTTGGTACTAGTTCGTCACGACTCTTTCTACAGTGCGCGCACTCTCGGCTCCCAATCTTTTACTAACACTTCTATTTCCAAGGAAACAATTTTATGTAACCGAAAACATGAGATTGCAGATTTCAAATATACTTCAAAACAACAATGGCTCCAGCCAGCACATGGAAACTCGAGAAACTCAGTTAAGAAAGAACATTCCGCTGTCCAAACATTTGTTAAAATCAGAAGATGCAATTTTCCGGATAATTTAAATTTTGTCAATGTAAGAAATTTCTACAAGAGATGAATACAAAGATTATTACAAGGTTACAGACATTTCCGTATACAATTCTGAAAATAAATTGCAGATTTAATAGTGATTATTTAACAGTTATATAATGACCTCGTTATGTAAATTCTCTTTAACTATTTTTACTAAGTTGCAGTATTTGCTTTCCGTAACAAAGATAAAAATTCATGAACAATGTAAAAAAAATTAATAACGTTATTTCCTTCTTCCTTTGTCAAGTGACATGATTTAATAAATACAAGTGAATATGCAAATAAAATTAAGTTAAATTACTTTCAATAATATAATGTATCGTAGCGTTACCAAGAACTGAATCTAAGTACCGTAGCATCCCATAAAATACCCCGGCGATTAAACTTCGACACATTCGTGCTGTCGAAAAGAAAGAAAATGTAATTTACATGAAAATAAAATATTAATATATATATTCTTGATATTATTAAATAGATAAGATATTAAATGTAAAAATTAACGTTAATGTTTCAGTGTCACTGTTAGTGTTTCAGTGTAATGTTCTGATACTAAGATAATAATAATAAAAATAATAATAATAATAATAATAATAATAATAATAATAATAATAATAATAATAATAATAATAATAATAATAATAATAATATCAAGGTAATTAGATTCTTTAAAGTAAAATTACTGTTCTTTTATATACATATATTGTGTAGATATTGTTTTCTGCTTTATGTAGTATTAAAATTGTAATATCAGCTTCAGATCACAAACACGTATTGAGATAAAGTTTGTGTAGAAAGTTATTCCAGTACATGCTGCCATCTGGCGACATAAAAACAAATCATTACAACAACAGTAAAATGAATCACAGATAAGCATAAGTTCCGCCTCTCACGATGAATGGAAGTCTGCGGTCTTTCTTGCTCTTGGGGGGATGAATTATAATTGGTTTACGCAGCTACTGATATACCTTTGATCCTACGCTGTAATTCATCTGAAATGCTGATACAGTAGTTCACACGACAATGATCACATCTTTGTGAATAAATAATTAAGAAACCAAAAATAATTATTTTTCTTATCCTTGAACTCACTTGAACGCACTTTCACATATAAAATACTACACTTGAACGTTAGATTTCTGTAAAAACTTTCACTTGAAACTCTATTTTTTATTAAAATATTTATCCCATTTCACTAATTTATTCATTCGTTGCTAAGTATGGCGCAATTACTCATGATAAAGGTTGCACACTGCATAATGATGAGTTGAGAAAGAAATACTTATTGCTAGGAGAATAACTGAGTTTTTGCAGCACTTTCTGCCATGTGTGGGCGTAAAATCCGCTCTTCATTCGAAAATTATGTTCGTTGAATTTCTTACGAGTCAAAATGATTGTTTTTCGTGCTCACTTTATTATCTTCTGGGCAAAAAGGTTCGGGTGGTGGTGAGTAACGATTTGGTATCGGGTGGAAGAGGTTCTTGGTTAAAGTTGGTTTTAAATTTTGTTGTGGTGTTTCAATGGAAGTAGTTTCAATTAAATAATTAGTGTATGTTGTGTCACTGTTAATGCTTTGTAGTGATAAAGAAAAGTGTGCAGTGATGTTTGCCCCTGAAAAGTCCTTTACCCTTGTGCGTCTAAATGTGGATTATACTGAGGCGCTCATGTAAGAAGATGTGTCCCAATATGTTAGCCTTTGATGACTTCTACGAAACGTTAGTACTATGGGTAATTCCACGGGAATGTACACCAAAAGTGTATTTTCTAAACTTATGTGTTTCGCTTGTTTTTGTCACCCATATCTTCGATTGAGGTCTAAAATTATGAATGCTATATAATTTGCTGCAATTTGTAAAGTGCTGAACTGACAACAGTGCTGATCCAATATGGCCGTTCTGTGGGACAAGCTGAAAGGCATATCGAGTGACATTTAATTGTCGATCATTCATTTTATTGAGAAGAGAAGAAAAAGGTGTTTACAATTTTGAGTGCAGAGTACCGTATTGTGTATCACTACATATGTGAATGTTGTCTACTTTCAGCTGTTTAAGTGGTATTTCATATTAGAAAACTGGTCTTGTGCTGTAGTGTGCGTCACGAAGAAAACACATTTTTTCCTGCTGAAAGTTAGATATTGCATGTAACGGTTTAATACTTTCAATTTTCCTTCTTGATAGATAGAGCAACTATTTGCCGTGATATTGATTTGGAAATTCAAATAAACACAGACTTACAATTACTGAAGTGTATGTAGTGTGCGTCACGGGTAGTGTGTGTCACGTTCAAGCATGGCGAAAACTGCTGCACAACGTAAAACAGAGCACGGAAAGGCTCCGTACGTCCGGAAATAATGCTGAATTTCGAAGAAAAGAGACTCAAAAACAGAGAATTAGACGTGAAAGGATAAAGAAAAATATTACAATTGAAGAGAAGGAGCATATGCGAAAGAAGAGGGAAGAAATGAGACGATATCGTCAGAAGAAGAAATTAAGCACAGCTATTGATGCTATGTTAAATAAACAAGTACCAGTGCATCTTCACCTAACAAAGTGTTTTCATCTCGGTGTTCATATGGAAAAGCTATGGTTAAAGTTAAAAGAAGCGTACCTCACAGTTCCAATAAGCGTAAGGTTATTGTTAAACAATTGTTTGAACAGTTTGCACCCCACAATAATAATTAAAAAAAAAAAAAAACAGCCAAGACACTAGATCAAAGTTCATCAAAAACGGCAACTGAAGAAGCAGTTATTCAGTTTTATTTAAGCGATGCAATATCTTACCAGGCACTAGGACTTCGAGATTGTTTAATCATCAGAGATTCATTCGGCCAACAAGAAGTTCAAAAACGGTACTCGTTCATAACACTCGGTGAAACAGTTCAAGAAGCAGAATCCTGATATAGAGATTGGAAGATGTAAATTCTGTGAACTTCGGCCGAAACACGTCTGCTGAACGCGAACACCACCAAATCTTTTCGGCCGAAACACGTCTGCTGAACGCGAACACCACCAAATCTTTCTGTGTATCAATCACGAGAATGTTAGATTACTGTTAAATTCATGTTCATTTCTGTCAAACAGCACAAATGATCTGATTTCGTCTCGTAATATGCGACGATGAATCTGACACCTGTATGTATCATACTTGACAAGAATGTGGTGAATTACCAAAGTTCGTTTCGCTTCTCAACTCTACTCAACCAATGGACACGCATATGGAAATCACCTATCAACAATAGACTACTGATGAGACTGGCAAAGTGCCAAAAGAGAAATTGTCAGGAACATTAAAGGAAGTGATGAAAAAAACTATAGAATAAACTACCCGTTTTTTATAGCATGCATTTATACTGCGTCACCAGGCAAATTATTTTAAAATCCTATAAAAAAAATGGGTCGATTTAGTTTAACGTCCCACGGTTATGCCTGCTAGGCTAAAGACGACGTGGATCTACTGATTATAGTGGAATTCTAACCACTTTGGTCCTTCAACTGTATCCCCACCGGGAATCGAACCCGGGACCACGCTATCCGAAATCAAGTGTGCTAGCCACTAGGCCAAGCAGGGGTTCCCTGAAAGAAAATGTACCGGAAAACACAATAATCATGCAAATAAATTTTAGTGAAAACTACACATTTCCGAAACATGCTTAATCCTTTTTTGGTCACTCAATAAATATAACTGAGTTTGCTCTTTCATTTCTCGAATATCTTTCGACATATACCTCAGTTTCCTATTTTTTTTAGTGCGTTTTGGTTTCTAACAGACATTATTGAAACGAAACTACTGCAGGCATTTGAAAAAATAAAGGAAACAATGTGCTTATTGAATCACCAAAATGCATTTATTTATTTAACGAACACCAGATACGGCTCAGAGGCCATTTTACACTAAGGAAAGGATTTGGAAAAGTGTCGGCCAGAGTGGATTTGCTAGGTACCGTCCCGGCATTTGCCTGGTAGGACTGAGGGAAAAGCAGAAAAACCCGTCAGAATGGTCGGCAGCGGTATCGAACCCACAACCTCCCGACTGCGAATCAACGCTGTACCAACAGAACTACCTCACAGTCAGTAGTATGTTTTGGAAATAGATTCCACAGTTGTACGAGGTACGATGAATAACAAATTCAAACAATCAATAAGATTCCAAACAATAGGAAAACTTAAGTGTTGTCATTGAAGGAAATGTAGTGTGCGTCACAAGTGAACTGTAGTGTGCGTCACAGAGAAATTCCATTGGCATATGTTTACTACAGTGAAGTGAGAATGAAACGGTGGTTGTGAGAACACTGCATTCCTTCTGGAAAATGTTTATGTACAAAATACATTTTGTAAAGTCATACGGAGGAAGATTTCCTAAATTCAAAATATGAGTAAAATTTTACTTCCCTTTCTGTAGTGTGAGTCACATTTTAGTGTATAAATATAACCTGGTATTTTAATAATTAAATACAAAAATACCAATATGTGAAAATTTTAATATGTTCTTTCTGTAATCATATTTAGTGGTTTGTATTTAAAAATCGATACATTTATTACCATAGTTAAGGTTTAAAATATACAAGCATGTTCCCTTGTAGAGTGCGTCACGCGTGGAAATAGCCACTATATATATTTATACTATACTAGAGAAATCTTATGTTTATATAAAAATCGCGTGTATCTATGATTAAATAGTATAACTAATAAGATTATAACTAATGATACTAATATAACTAATAAATTATGTACAATGTCACTGCCGTGATGTATTATTTTTGGTTTTGATATATGAACCACCTTCGTCTTATTTAAAGTCGAGCATGCAGCTGCGAACTATGCAATTAGGATTAAAATCATTGTTCGTGATTATAAAAATGTGAAAATCCTGAATATTGGCGTACATCCTTTGCGTTTATTGGCCGTCAAACAACAGAGAACTTAGCTTATTCTAAAGCCATGTTAAGTCAAAACAGTATATATTGACTTTTTATATCTACCCGGGGAAAATTATTGTCTTAGCCTTAGAAAACTATTTATTTCTTGTTAATTATTATAAAACTCCTAATGTGGACATCTAAGTCTAATCTTTTACAATCCACCTATATTTCTGTTTAACCCAAGTTTTGTACGATATCCAATGTCTACACTTAGAGTTGACTATAAATCGTAACTGTATTTAAACATCTATTAGGGAAATCTTTTACTTGTGCTTTGCACTCTCCATCATTTTACGCTATAAATATATATCAACTACTATAAAGTATTTACTTGTATTTTCTCGTCACTTCTCTACTTTATATACGTCAATAATGTTACTGTATACATAATCATCTATTTATTATCTATCTATATTTATTATTTTTTGTGAGTTCCATCACATTATTTTTTTAAAAAAAACATTAATATATATTAATTGTCTGTCATCTTGTCAAAAAGTTGTCTAAATCCAGTAATATATTCATCTAATATCTATATTTCTGTATGTTGTTATCTATTTCTCTACATATTCTTAATATCTATGATAATAGTAGTAAGTTAATTTGTCGAAATTTTAAATATTCTTCGTACATAATCGTAAAACTCAAAATTTCATTTCATTTAATTTCATTTTCTTCGTACATAACTAATCATTAACGTTATATAACGCAACGTTACATAACGGAGAGCTTGTTATGCATGTATTTTTTATTAATGTGAAAATATACCACCTAGTTCGATTTAATGTGAACTATTCAAAGTAATGTTTATATTTCGAATGTTTACTATTTTCTTAACGATTTTCTAAGTAATTTTTAAAATCTAATTTTGACCTTTTGTATTCCACAAACGTTTTTCTAGGTAAATAGGATTCTACATTTTAAAAAAAATATCATTGCTTTACAGGTGAACAAACGAGGCTATTACCTTACCATTCCTTCAGGTGCATTTGGCTTCCTCTTGTAGTGTTCTTGCCGAAGGCTAATGTGATTTTAACAAATATTTCTGAATGAAGTTAGGCTCTATGCCGTTTTTAACTTCCTGAGAATTTGACTTCTTGTCTACCTAGGTTACTTATCTTAGGAAAATTTGTTCTAAACTTAATTGTTAAATATACCAATATTTCCAAACTTTAGCTTAAATCGACAATTAACTTAACTTTTAATAATTTACTAAATTCTGGAATTTTGCGATACAATTTTCAAAAGAAAACGTAAGTTTTTAGTCCGTCCCAGATGGAGCTTTCGTTGAGAAACCGAACGTTTTCACTCGCTGCGGCTAATCGACTCGCAAAACTACGGTCATAAACCCTAAATAATTTAGATTTGAACACTTAGTTTTATACTATCTAGGTGTTAAATTATTAATAAATCATTTCAATTCTTAATATTTATATTTTAGACGTTTTCCATTCTAGTTATTAGTCTTGTTTTCTTCCATTTAAATAACTTGTTTCGTATCATTTCTTCATGTCTTATACTAAAGTTTTCTTGCTTGCCGTGAAGACATGAGTAGTCGTTTTTTTCATTATCAGATATAACCAACATCACTTTATTTATTATGCTTCTCCGTCAGTAATGTTCTGTCTATATTTTTTCTTTTTTTAAAAAAAATATTATTATTATTATTAGCATGAAACCATATTACTTAATCTAAATATGAAATATCGTACATTAATTGAATTTATATACACAAAGGTTTTTCCTTTAACCTATGCTAGTAACTATTCACACATTTTTCCTTTGTCACCTATTACATTATAGCGATAAGTTCCTAACTGTGCAGTTAGAAACCACGAGATCCAATACTGTGGACTCTGTGAAATGTAGTTCTACGCTTGGGCTTGCGTCGCCTGCAACGGCTTAGGCAAGCCAGACGTTTCTTTATATTAAAATAATTTCTTACATTAACTAGCCATTATAATTATTTAATAATATAGGACTAATAATGTTACTAACCCCACCAATCGAGGGTGGGTGAGTGGGATAGCCACTATCGTACAACTACTTGAAATACTTTGGGATCTTTTAGTATCTTCATACAATTCTGAAAATAAAATGCTGATTTAATTGTGATTATTTAACAGTTATATAATGACCTCGTTATATAAATTCTATTTAACGTAATATTACTAAGTTGTAGTATTTGCTTTTTGTAACAAAGATAACAATTCATGAACAATGTAAATAATTTTAATAACTCTATACCCTTCTTCTTTTGTCAAGTAACATGATTTAATAAACACAAGTTATTGTGCAAATAAAATAAAATTTAATTACTTTCAATAATACAATGTAACGTAGTGTTACCAAGAACTGAACCCATGTACCATAGTATCCCATAACAAATGTGCCATAATGCAAAGTAGGAATTCTAATTCCTAGAATATCATAGGTCGAACGATAAGTGGGCGGAACGGGAGGGGGACGGGAAGGAACGCTAAAATTGCAAACGAGAACATTGGTTTTTGCAGATTGTATTTACACAATAAAATTATAAAATTATGTGCTATTATGAGATATACAGGGTTTTGACAAAAAAAAGCTAAAATGTTTGCAAAATTGTGAAAATGATACCCAGTATGGTGTGGGACACCTTTTGCGTCCAAAACAGCTTGGATCCGACTTGGAATGGACGCATACAGCTCCTGAATCGCGGTTTGTGGAATTTTGTACTAATGTTCCTCCAAAACATGCTCCAGTTCCTTGAGGGATGCTGGTGGAGCGTAATGAGACCGAACACGCCTTTCGAACTCAAACTACAATGGCTCAATGATTTTCAGATCTGGTAATTCTTTGACCCAGGGAAGGTGTGATAGATCCTGGTCATGCTCCTCAAACCATGATTTCACCGTTTTTGCAGCGTGGCAGGGTGCTAAATCATTTTGGTAGATTTCACTACCATCTGGTAACAATATTTGGGACATGGGTAGAACCTGGTGCCCCAAAAATGGCCTCACACACCTTAGCGTTCACCAATCCATGCAGGGCTATAATGGGACATGCAGAAAACCACGATATCACTGTCCATAGTGTAACAGAACCACCCCTATGCTTTACAGTTGGGAGCAGACAGTCTGTATCAGAGGTCTGTGACGGTGTTCTCCAATCACAAAAACTACCGGTTGTTGAAAACAAGGTGAAGGTCGATTCCTCAGACCACATTACATATTTCCACTGCTCATGAGTCCACTCGTTTAGGTCCTGCACTAATGGATACCCCTATTCGCATTTACTGCTGTAACCAGGGGTTTGGCGATAGCGGCTCTGCCATGAATTTTCATTTTATGAAGTTCCCGTCGCACTGTTTTCCATGAACCCGGGTTCTGTAGCCCGGAATTAAGTTCAGACGTAATTTTCATTCCAGTGGGCTTCATTGTATCTACTGCAATCCATTTTAGTCCTCTCCTGTCCCTATCAGAAGGATTGTTTTTCGACTAATGTTGTGGTTTGCAAACGTCGTTGGCCCATGAATTGTGTATGCCCTCGTGACTTTGGAGACAGTCTTTCGATACCCAGAAATGTTCACCACTATTGCCACTGAAGCTCCAACCAGACGATCATGCCTCTTTCGAAGTCTGTAAGGTAGCAAATTTTACCGCGCCACTTTTACATCACGACACTCACGGGTGAACTGGTTACTGTTGACGGAAATGGAAGTTCTTCATAAGACATTGAAAACAAAAAACGATCGACAACCGCAACATGTGTTGTACACTGTAGAGCCAAACATACGTGTCCTGTATGAAGTGTTTTTAGATCTTTTGTCTATTCCCTGTATGTCTGTAAGGGAAAAAGTAGGTAAACTTTTTATTAAATGGTACCTTCCATTTTGACTGCAGACAGCGAAAATGAATCAACTGAAATGCGAAACCAATTTGTCTAACAGTGCAATGTTAGAACAATGTATACAAGCGTTGGTTTTCTCAAATTAGTCTGCAAAATATTGGTTCATTACAGTACCGGTCACTTGTATACCTAAGTGTTTCAGGCAAACGATACCTATAGCAAGTAAAATCTTTAAGAAATCTTTAAGTTTTACGTCCCATATTTATGCCGGTTGGGCTAAATTATACGGTGATGATGAGAGATGAGTGAAATCCTGGAATGAAGAAAGTGGGAGGAAACGGGAGAACCCCGAGAAAATCCAGGAGCACGGTGTTTGTACACATCAAAGTCCACACGGCGCGAGGTGGAATCGAACCAGGAACCCTAACACCGGAGATAAGCTCTCTACCACTGAGCCACTGCGCCCCCTACAGCAAGTAAATGTGGGAAATCTTATTTGAAATTTTATCATTCATTCCTGGTTTACCCACTTACAGAGGGACATCGGAAAAATAATTTTCTAAGAGTTAGATTTCGTCTTTAGCATTATCACTTATACCTTAATAATCTTTTTTCTCAATTGGATTATTCTTGAGGGGTGGAATGATAAATATACTTTGTAATTACCTTTAGGTGTTTTATTCTGTTCATCCACTGTTATCTACAACCTGTTTCATATTAGTGGTACTGGACGTTTCATCTGATACAGGCAAGATTTCTGCGGCCATTTTGAAAATGATGACCCACATAAAAAATCTATTTTCACAACGCTGTTTAGTTTATGAAGATCTATCGAACGAGATAATATTTTCATGAACCATATTTTCGTTTAAAAAATTCTAAGTTGGCCGTGGGCCCCCATGAAAGATGGCCCTGCGGACACCGCGACAATATTATTCGATTTGCCGCATGGCTTTCCTGTTCGAGTTTTTGTTTAGTTCATTTATGTTCAACCGTTTTCATATTAGTGCTACTGTACGTTTATCTGATACAGGTAACAAATTTTTGTGGCCATTTTGAATACGGTGACCGATGTGAATTTTTTTTTTGCCACATCCCATTTTAGTTTCTAAAGATCTATCAAATGAAGTGTCACCCGCCTCATGTTTCCATTTAAATGTTTAATGTTGGCCCCAGGCCCCTTTGAAGAGCGGCCCTGAGGTACAGCGACATAACCTTTCGATTTGCCTCATGGTGCGTTCAACCATTCTTGAGATATTTCCGTGGAAAAATTATAATATATATAGTAAAATCTGTCAACGTGGCTACCTATCTAGGTTGCCTATATTGAAACGAAGCTTACCCTATGATGATAAATATGGACAGGCAAGGTACCACTTTGTTATTTATCTTAACTCTTTCGTATTTCGATATGCGAGCAGATGTTCTGTATTTGTAACTGGAGACAAAGAAACTTAGATTCCCACGATTTGTTCTTGGAGGTCAAAAGCCAGAACACTCTTCTGATAAAGGGCTAGTAAAGGAAGACATGAATAAGAAAAAGCACGTACAGGAATTCCGGAAATGATTGCACGTATTTGTTTACCTTATCTGTTTTGGTAAAATCATTAGCCATATCCTATAGCGAAGACTTTTAATCCGGCTCATTTGACGCAGGGCCGTTTGACTTAGGCCCTTTTATACCCGGGCTCTTTTTATGAGGGTCGTTTTCATTCAGCCCCTTTGACTCAGGCACTTTTGCTGCGGAGATCTTTCAAACCAGTCCCTTTGATGCAGGACCGACTCGGGCTCTTTTGTTGTGTGGCCTTTTTTTGACACGGGCCCGTTTGACGCAGAACATTTTGAGTCGGGTTCTTTTCTTGTGGGACCCTTTTCTTCCGAGCCCTTTATATGAGGGGCGTTTTGATTTGGCCCTTTGACTCATGCCCTTTTGTTGCCGAGACCTTTCGACGCCTGGCCGTTTTGACTCGGACCTCAAGTACGTAACCCCATTTCGCCCGGGCTCGTTTGAGGCTGGTCCCTTTCTGCTCGGGCCCTTTTATCATGGCACCCTTTTGACCCAGCCCTTTTGAAGAGTTTCGTATTTGTTCGGGCTCTTTTGACTCTTGACGTTTTGTAGAGGAAACCTTTTGACCCGAGCACTTTTTATCGGAGCCGTTTTGGTATGGCCCTTTTGTAGCAGGTCCCTTTTGTCGCGGGCCGTTTTGACTCGGGCACTTCTGTCTTTGGCTTTCTGTCTGGCCCTTCTAACATGGAACCCTATATATAACGCAGCAACTGAAATACCTGGGGCAGGGGACCTGGGGGAGTAGGAGTAAATCGATGATTGTTCGATCCAGGGCGCAGTAAAATAAATTAATCCCTTATTCAAATCTCTTTCTTTCAATCCTCTCGACATCATGTCTGGAGATGAATGTTCTGACTAATAGGCTTCAGCGGCGAAAGACGATATACGCTATCAATGATAAATGTTATGACTTTTAACTTTCGTTTTTTTGTCCTCACCCTGTTGGAATAAATCCTGCGTGCGTTAGTGATTATGATGTTGCTTAGTTACTGTATTATATTGTTTTATATACGGAATATATACTTCTGTGTTTTATAAAATAAAACGAAACTTATCTAAATTTCTTACGGTGCTTGCTTTACGACAGCGAAACATATTCACGATCAGCGTAATCAGTTTCCATTCTCAAATAATTACAGTGAAGCGAACGAAATAATTCACGCACACATTTAGGACTTAGAAAAATGTCCTGCGAACATGTAGTAAATTCCTGAAGAGTGAAAAGCGCTAGTAGCAGTTGTTAGCAGTTATTAACTTAACATATAAGACAATAAATTGAAAAAATGAGAATACGAATCTTTTGACAGATGACAGTGCGCTGGTGCTTCAAATCTATGCTTTTACTCCATATACCTACGTTATTTCCCTAGGCAAAATAAAACTCTTTAAAATTAATCACAATTTCTTATGCAATCATCCCATTCTTAGAGTACTGAATGATAACATACCTGTCACGGCGATGTAAAAGCACTTTTGGCGACGAGGATACATTAGATCTACTTTGATAAGTTTAATGGAGTAATCCTTGCTCCAGCAATCCTTTCATTCGTGTGTTATTTTATCCATTTTGTTTCCTGGGTTTAATAATGGAATTGGTTTACAGTTGATACAACATGTAACACACATTGTGTTCCTATTAAGTAAGGATTATTTCCTGAAAGCTTTTGTTGAGGAGATAAGAAAATGATAAATTATTCATGTTAAAGTTTGCTTTCTTGGCTTAATGGTAGAGCGCTCTGGGGATGCAGTTAACTCTGGGGATGCAGTTCAATCAAACTTGGCGCCAAGTGAGAATTATGGTGGACAAATATCGGGCGTTTGGATTAGCTCAGGGTTCTCCCATTTCCTCAGACTTTCTTCAATTCCACCATTTAATTCATATGTTATAATCACCATCTCCTTTAGCCTAGCCGGCATGAACGTAGGAAAGAGAATTCAAAGATTTCATTCCATTTTTTGTGGAAGAAGAAGGAATTTTCTAAATTGAATCTTGCTTTTATAATGTTGGAAAGACATGAGGTAAAAAGTAAACAAGAGGCTACGAATGTACTTATACTCTAACACAGATATAAAACATGAGACAAAAACTTAGGATTAAGCTGTTTTTCCACGTTTGTGTCTACAACGCGGTCATGTATGAGACTCCAAATATAGTTTTCCATGATACGCTATATCCATGATATGTCCATTATAAGCTGCTTGATAGCGTTGTTCAAAGTTGCGAATATCCAGAGGGAAACGTTCAGCTTACTCCTAATAATATGCTTCCATGTTGTCTTTAAATTTATCATGTTGAGCGAGAATCGGCATCCTAGAATGCATTTTGCTGTAGTTTGTCAGCAGAGTATCAATTAGAGTTTCATAACTATGAGCTCTGTGATTGCTCAAAAAGCCACAAATCACAGCTATGAAATTGTCAGACTCGTCTTTCTCTACCCTCCTAAGTTTCTTTGGGATCTCCTGACACTGCATAATTTTCCTGATTTGGAGTCCAACGAAAGCCCTAGCTTTGACGTTTGCTTTGTACATGGTGGGGAAGAGTCTCGAAGATCGTTAAACGTTTCTGTGTCCTTATCAAGAGCTGTTACAAATTGCTTCATAAGACGCAATTTAAGGTTAATGGTGGGATTCGCACTTTCTTGGGATCTACTAATGATGTGAAGTGACATTCTGTTTTCGCGTAGTGAACTCTGTCCTTGACGACAAGTGTTTCTTGGTGTAATGAAGACCCATTAAGAAAGCTACCATTATGAAATCTCCAAAAACTTCCCACCCATACTCGTCATAAAGCAAGGCTTCAAGCAACATCGTGACGGTTTCGTATGGCTCTTGAAGTTGCATGGAATGAGCTAGAGGAAGACAAGGATACTTGTTCCGCTATGTAACAGGATAGCTTTGAGGCTTTCAGAAGAGCTGTGAGTGATAAGCTGCCACTCACTTCGATCATGTTTCGTTCCAGTTTGCTCAACGAGCCTTAACACATCATGAGAGAAACACAGTACATCTCGATGAGTGAAAAGGTGTGGTGTGTGGCGAAGGTGACATTAATTTCCGAACCGCCACTGAAATGTGCTTCCAGCAGTGTATACTGTTGATTTCCAGAGGACTAGTGGATTGTGAAGAACAACTAAAATTGGAAGAGAAACTAATAAAAAGAAATATTATTAAAAGCGTGTTGGAAAATAACAAAACAAAAAGGACATTTTAAAAAGAAAGACAATTAGCAGGAAAAGAAAAGAATGAAAAATGTATTGCTTATTGTATTGTTTTGGAAACCTGTGTTTAACAAAAATGTTTTGTTCTTTTTTTCTTTTCTACTTTTGTGTGCTAGGAAGCAACGGGCGAAAAGTCAAGGTCTTCTGCTCTGAGTACGCAGACACAAATCGTGTGACGTATGAGGTAAAGCCTGTTGTTTTCGTTTCTGACGGCTAGCGGTTGCTTCCTCAGAGCTGATGCATTGGATTGATAGCGTAAAGATCTAATTGAAGAAAAGGGAAATGGAGTACTGATTTTTCGTTGTCAAAGACTGGGTTAAGCGTATAATTTTTTAAATTATATAAGCTTTCGTTCGTTTTTCTACCGAGCCTGGAGTATTCCGAGGATTATAGGAATTGGAACAAATTTACTTGCCTTTGAAGAATTTCTCTGGAAATGTACTTTTTTGGTTGAAACTTGGGTTGATTCCTGTCGAGCCGAGGTTGGATTAGTGGAGAATTGGTTGCTGTTAATTTAGCCCAGCTGTGAATTTCTTTGGTGAGTACCTGTTTTTTTTTCTTTTGGGTTTGTTGGATTTGTTTGGATGTGATTTCAAATTCAATTTGTTAGTTAATTTGTCCATAGGATTCGACGTAGGTTGTCGAGAATTTTAGGTGATTCTATTAATCATTCTTTCATTAGAAGTTTTCTGTTAATTCTCGCTTTGCTATTCAATTACAGTATATATATTTGTAAGCTTAAATCTTCAAAATTGAAGCCATATCGAGTAGGACCATTAGATACTGTGGAAACGGATTCGGCCAACAATTTAATTTTTGGAATAATTATACTTTGCTCGGGAGAATCGATAATTGTGTGATTTACGGGATATTGACTGGAAAGATTTGTGGTTGCGTGCTGAGATCCGAATATCTGTACTTCATTTGAAGGTATTAAACTAAATTAAGTATTGTGAAAAATCTTGATTTACCTTGATAAGGACTATTGGTGTATGAAAAATTAGAAAATTTGAAGTTAAATGTTGGAGTTATTTAACCTCGATTATTAAATCTTTTTAGTAATTTTACTATTCGTGTTTGCACTAATTATTGTTATTGTTACCGTCATATTATAAATATGAGCTATATTCTTTTTTATAATATTGTTAAGTAAATTGTTTTCTGATTGGAATTATTAGCCTTTCTAATTTTGACATATATATATTGAAAGTCATTTTCTCTAAAATTTAGTTTGAATGGACTAGAATAAGACTGACTGACTAAGACTTACTGACTTTGATTGTATGATTTTCAAAGCATCTTTACTAATTACGCCCTGCAATACCGGATTTTCACGGCGGGATTTTCTTTCTGCATTTCTGGAAGTTAAATTCCGACTGTTTGATTAACGGCTGTAAGGAGCGCTACAAGATCCAATGCTTCAACTCCATTAACCTACTATGTCCGTTGTTTTCAAGCTAGTAGTATTTGAAAAGTAGGTTTGTATTAAGAAATTGGATTCTAGACGAGGTCAGTAAATTAAAATCAATTAAAAATTGTTCAATGTATTTAAATGATTACTGTGCTTTCTGAAATTAGCTAACAACATGAGCGAAATTCTAATTTCAAACTACACATGTATTAGCTTCAATAAAATGAAATAACAAAACCGAGACGAAACAAGATTCATAGGTTGATGTAGATAGAAACTAAAACACACAATGAAAACTTGAAACCAATGGATGTCTATTACACAGAGAACCAAAAAATGAGGCACAGAGAGAGAGAGAGAGAGAGAGAAAGAGAGAGAGAGAGAGAGAGAGAGAGAGAGAGAGAGAACAGACAGAAGAAGAAAAAATAAAATGGAGAACAGATAAAACTATGAAATTAAAACGTACTAAGAAAATAACCTAACAATATAAAGTTCCGTTTCCAGAAATCCAACAGTAATGTAGAAATAACTTTTTTTACATATTTTTTCAGAACTATTCAAACATATAAAGAATGCTTTAAACATTCCTTATGTCACTTTCATAGTGGATAGCATACTCAATTTCCAGTAGAACTGTATATATCCGAGACACATCTAGGGTAATGTCAAAAGTTTAACACAGACGCTTTGTTTCCGCGTGGTTCGATTGCAAATTCGGTAGTGTTCAATGGACGTATCATCTAAAACACATTAGGATATACCCATTAGATAGCGTTGGTCATATCCTCCATTTCAGACTACTAATGCAAACTGAACAAAGAAATAAAAACGAAAAGAAAAGAAAAAGAAAGAATGAAGAGAAAAATGAAGAGTGATATTTTACTGCTAAACTTCTATCAGAAATACCCTATATTAAAAGTCCAAACTGTGTCATAATGGAAAGTTGCAAATGCTCGAAAGGAAAAGTTTGTTCCTCATAGATACAGCACGTTTAAATTTCAAGGTGAATAAAAATTTTTGAATTATAGGATGGAAAAAAATGTGTCGAACTAGTATAAATAAAATTTGGTTTTCAAATGCTCAAAGAGATTACCATTTTCAAGTCATTTCCGAAGATTTATCTGTTCCGAATACTCAACATTGATTTCATCTCTTTCCGATATAACGTAATTTACACAGATAGAATGAACACGCTAAGAGCTCAAACGGATCTTCGTGTCTACCTGAAAACTGATGTTAGGCTTTGTACAAGGTGTTGACACTGGACGACACTATACTTTCAATCCCACTCAACTCACCCTGTTTCACGGGTTCGGTCATTTTACTATGCCCGACTACGTCATTGGTGACGCATGTGGTGGTGTGATATACTGGATTTTTCCAGAAAGCAGGATGAGTCTCCTCTTCACGTGTCAGTGGGAGGAGGGAAGAAAGATAGTACAAGACACATACGCAACTGCTTATCCGGAATCTGTTTTCTTCAACAATAAAAATAAGTGATTGCCTAAGGAGGGAGAGGGAGAAGTCGGATATTCGGAAGATGGTATCTCACTTGATCGGAAGGATCACATCACTCCTAACACAAACTTTATGACATTATCATACTGACATTTCCTGAATTGTAGCATTACTTGATTCATAACGTGCTAATATCCTGCTTCTTGCAAACTAGGTCACGTATGCACTGGTCGTGCAACAAAACCTTGAGTTGTTTATTGTTTGCGTTTTCTTGACTAGTCATCCGATGCCTTTGCGTCAGGAAGAAAACGAAGTGTTTACAGAATTTCCAGGTTTGGATGAAACTAGAATGCATTAGTAAACCAACCGTTATCTCTCTATTTCCTCTCTTCTTGAATCAGTCACTCCTTGAGGTAAATTGGACAATTTAAAGGAAATAGCAATCACATATTAAGATTGTTGTTCCTATAAACAATTCATATGTAGAAAGAAAGAAAGAAAGAAATTATAAAATTTTATTTCCAATAAAGTTAATGAGAATTGAATCAAGAACCTAGGCGTATATAGAATGGGCACGAAATACAGCTCGTGACACTATACTGGAATACTGTCTGATAAAGGACGTACCCTACAAAAGAAAGATATGTACCACTATGTTTTAAAAGAATGGCGCGTATACTGTAACTCGCGATTTGTCTAGTTTATTCCATTTTTCTTGCATTTATGGATAAAAATGTTTTAGTAAGTGGAGATAATAGAAAGCAACCCATTTATTCAGATGTTTCTAAAATAAATAATAGGGTGTTGACATGAGATGAGAAGTGGGTTCTGTAGGAAGCTTCACGGCGCCGTCATCATTGGTTAGCATCCCATTAACCGGTTACAAAACTGCCGAAACCAGCACTGTACCAGACGAAGGTCCTCTTGTGTATTTGGTGGACTGCTCGTGGCATCGTGCATCGGGAACTGCTATCGGCTGGTCAGAGTATCAATACAATTGCGCACTGGCAGCACTTGAGCCGTGTTCAAAAAGAAAAACTCAAAACTCTGGAACCAGCACTTCGGAATCGCAAACAGGTCCCCTGTTACAGGACAAGTCTAAGCACCATGAGGGTAGGATTACCTGGAACAGATGTACTCAGGAATTTATTTATGGGGGTCCAAAAGCAGTATGAGGGTATTTTATATTAAAATTCCTAAAATTGTCCCTAAAATTAGGTTAAATTTACCCAAAAGTCGAAATTTAGGGGAGCCTGCCCCCCAGGACCCACCCCCTCTGTACGTCCCTGATCTGGGAAACCATTCTACGCTTTGAATGTGAAACACAATTGCATCCGCCATATTCCCCGGACATTGCACCTTCCGATTATCACCTGTTCCATTTCTTGGACAATCACCTTGGAAGACGCCAGTTCAAAGCCTAGTAGAGGTGACCGTGTAAAATGCACTTGATACCTTCGCTTCACGGCCCACCAAGTTCTACCGGAATCATGGCCTTCCAGAACGTTGGCAGAAGGTCGTCGTCAATGCACTTGATACTTTCGCTTCACGGCCCACCAAGTTCTACCGGAATCCATGGCCTTTCAGAACGTTGGCAGATGGTCGTCAATGCTGATGAGGATTGTTTTTGTTCTTCCAGATACGTCTTAGGTGACTTATCGATGTTCGAAAGTGATGGGTGAAAAACCGACAGCATGTTCTTGGCTACCTTTACAGAAATGAATAAGTAAGAGGAAAGGATCGGTGTCAACCGATATTACATTCACTTGCCAGCCAGGGTTACTTTCATTGCTTGTTGCACTAAGATGTTAGGATCATAATGAATGCAGGCATTATGAGAACATGAACTCTCAGCTTCATTGTTTTACTTCCTTGGGGTAAGTTCTCCAGAACATCCAGTAATTCGTTGCCACTTTGTAAGCATTTCGACTCAAATATTATTCTCATAATTTCTTCAGCAATTATTATCATTGCGCGTACATACTGATGAATTTTCTTCCCAAGTAGCATTTTACTAACACTCGCAAATACTCATACATTCTGGATTACTTCGGTAAACCCACTGTCCACCATGAGACTACCAACGCAACCAACAAATCTCATCA
This sequence comes from Thermobia domestica, assembly GCF_964235325.1. Taxonomy (NCBI): domain Eukaryota; kingdom Metazoa; phylum Arthropoda; class Insecta; order Zygentoma; family Lepismatidae; genus Thermobia; species Thermobia domestica. The sequence goes on from NC_137458.1 coordinate 77,087,634, forward strand.
GAAGGTGCATGCCTCCAAGTCTCAGCACAACGTTCTGAAATTGTATAGGATATGCTCACTGTATGTGTAATGCCACTCTGTATAACAGCTGGTCACATGTGAATACAGTAATATCTTGTCCAATTTGGTTCATTATTATCTGGACCTTCGTCAAGGCTGTCCTGATAGTGTTGGGATGAGAAGAGGACATATCAATCAGAGGTAGATACACCGCCAAAGTGAATGGTTGTAACGTTTAACTACTTTTTCTACAACTTACAAGTGTTGTAACCATGAAACTCCATATATGTGCTGTCCATCAAAATTATGTAGTGACAAATTACATATATTTAAATATAGGATACGTTTTTATCTGAAATGTTCTTTAATGATTACAATGTGGCTTTATCAGTCCTAAATTTCCCCGCAATACTATAATTGGAATAATATTAACCTGAAAGAAAATATATATTTTCAAGTTGATTGGCGCTCTTACTTATAATGCCAGGGATGGTTGGCTCGATTCCCATTTGAATACTGTTTTTTGCTTTACACTGCTGACCTCGTGATTTGGAATTAGGTTACATTCAAAGCTTCTAGTTAATTGGAAGCTTCTAGATATATATATACAATTAAATGGATTTCATATATGCAAATTTTATTCAAAAGAACAGATCACTTTTATATTTTAAAGTATTTTTAACTGTAATGAAAATGAATACTTAATTAGTGGATACAATTAGCAAAAGGTAAATTCATTATCTATCAGGAGAAAGTTACAGTATACAAATCGGATAAAAATTACATCAACTGTGGTCAAGTATTTAAAACGTAATCTTAGCGTATTTAATGATTCTTGCAATGACGCAATTGATGACGTCGCTTCCCGAGCTCCCCAAGGCTGCCAAGGTGGCATCACTCGAATTTGAAAAGCTCACATGCCCATCATTCATAATATGCAAACAGAAAAACTTAAGACGCTAACTTTGAGTTTAGGACTCGGCTGCCGGACTACTAGTACTGATTCCCAAAACACTTTTTACCCTCCAGTACTGCCCATTCCTCTTTTTTACATTTCACCTTTTTGTTACATCTCCTTGTGGAATTATCTCACTTACCATCTCGTACGATTAAGCTTTCACCATGATCTGCAATATGCCGTCTTCTCCATATACCCCAGCTTCTAAGCTTTGATCAGAAATCAAGCCAGTCTGCCTTTATACAATATGTAACTCCGTTCCATCAATTATTACAATATTTTCATTTCTCTTTACGATCTTCTTAATACATATTGGTTTCATCTACTTTCATCTTCATAACTTCATAACGATGATCTGCATAATTTATGCCATTTAGCAGACATTGTTAGGTTCATCAAGTCTAGGAGGTTCAGGTAGGCATGCCATGTAGCCAAAATGGAAGAAAGTAGAGAGACTTTGAAAGTTTTAACTGGAAATCAAATCGGAAAGCAACCATAAGGAAGACCTAGGCGCAAATATGAGGACAATATTAAGATGCAGAAATAGGAAAACAAAGTAAAACCTGGATCCAGTTTGATGTCAAAACGGAGCTTTTGTGAATGCGGCATTGAATTCCTGGTTTCATAGGTCGTAGAGTTAGTTAGAAAGCATGAATTTCGTTTCTCAATATTTTAGTTAGTATTTCTCAATATTTTAGCAAGATGGTCACTACGGGGCAATGGGATCCGGGTAAAAGTTTTCAAGTAAAGGGCCCTCCTTTAGTTCCGCCATTGACAGTACTGTCAGCCTGATAATGTGTGATAATAAATGATACAATGATAAAACAGTGAGTGCATTTCTTGTATTTGTGATTATATTGACTATATGTGCAGTGTCGGACTGGCCAAGTTGAGGGCCCTTGGTGCGGGTCGCTAATGGCCCCCACCCGTGAAAATCAAACGTAGTTGTAAAGTTACTTCAGTTGCTTTGAAAGTTTTTTCGCAGTTCTTCACTTCATGAGGCAATCAAATCGATTAAATTTCCTTTGTCTGCATTCTGGAACAAATCTTTTTCTGTAAACATAAAAAAAAATAAACGAGATAAATGGTTTTGATTTATCGTAGATCTTATTCTAGTTTTAACAATTTTCAATTTAGAAAATGTCCTCTATAATGTGTCTTGAAATGTAATAAAATGAAACATTCCAGTTTTACGTCACACACTTATGCCTAGTACGCTAAAGGAGACGATGATGATGAGAAATGAATGTATAAAACGGTGGCATTAATAAAGTGGGAGGAAACGGGAAAACCTTCGGAAACCCACGCACATGATGTTTGTTTACCACAAAGTACACTTGGCGCGAGCTGGGATCGAACCAGGGACCCCATGGACCATAGGTGAACTCTGTACCACTGAGTCACCGCGGCCTCTACATGTGACTTGTGTACATAGGAAAGTGAGAACAAATTTAAAAAAACGAAATGAAATGAAATCTTTCAGCTTTACGTGCCACGGCTATGCCGGATAGGCTAAAGGAGACGGTGATTATGAGAAATGAATGAAATTGAGGAATGAAAAAGTGAGAGGAAACGGGAGAACCCCGAAGAACAAATTTGAAGTCAGTGTACAAATCACTGTTGCGATAGCTGAAACGGAAGAGGAAATGTGCATGATAGACATTTAAAGCACTTTTGATTGTTTACATTTTCATTATTTTTTCACACTGAGTTTGTGTGTCAGATTCATTTCCATTTTCAGACTCAGGTTCGCTATCATTCTGGTTTTCATTAGGTTCTGGCTTTGTTCTGTAATGCTCTCTCTCTCTCTCTGTCTGTCTGTCTGTCTCTCTCTCTCTCTCTCTAAGCGGTTAGCGTACGCACCTTTGGCGTGAAAGACCAGGGTTCCATTCCCGGCGGAAGCTCATGTGGTTCGGATTCCACGTTAGTCAGTAGCTCTCGTCTCATTTAGCCTCTCTGCTGAAAGGGACGTTAAACTCAAAACCAACTAAACCCTGTAATGCTCTCTCCACGTCATTTGAAAACTATTAACTTGCAAACTGCTTCAATTCTAGAAGACAATACCGATCAATACGGGTAAGTTCAGTAATTTTGACAAAAAGATCATTCAGTATGGCAGCAACATCAAATTTCGCTGTATCTTTGGGGATCTGGCCAAGAACAATTAAGAAATAAAACGTCATTTGGCACAAATCTTTCATCAATGTTTTGCAGACAACTATCAACGAGTTCATAACATGCGACTTTAAAAAGTTCATAGGAAGAAAAGTTCACTTTCTCGTCATTGCTTTTTCACCTGGGGCTGTAGGGGGCCTTTGGTAAGTAAGTTTTAATGCCTCATGGGGCCGGAGAAGACTTCTTTCGGAAAGATGAAATTATGTTTCCGCCACCTTTTTGGTAGGAACACTCAAGAATGCATTTGGAAACGCGAAAATTTGACCGAGGCCTACAGGTCCTGCGCCTTGTGATTCATGCGGACCCACTCGAGCCTCGAGCTCTTGGCGATTGCCAAGCAGCCAACGTGGCCAGCCCGGCACTGCGTATGTGGTATCGTTTATTGAATGTAAAATTAAGGCACTATTTTTCTTTCTTAAAATATAATTGTACACTGCATTTCGGTAGTTGAGACTGAAATTAGCTTTCTTACGAGAGTAATAATAATTTGAACGTTTTTTTCTTTTTTTAGTTGAGGTGAAATTTTTGTGTAGCACTAATAGGGTTTTATTCTTCTGTAATAAATAAATTTTTGAAACTGGACTGCTCAAATAATAAAGGTTGAACAAAACATATGTAAGCCTTTGACTGTTTACGAGCCCGATCGGCGGATTACATTAGTAACTAATGTTTCTATGCGGCATTAACTCTTTGAACGAATACAATTAGCTACAAATTGCACAGTTCAAATATTCGCTTGGTTTCTAACTTAATTATGACAGGAATCATTCAAAATAGATTTATGTAGAAATAACTTAATGTAATTAATCTTCCTCTTTTAAGACTAATTCAAATATAATTACAGAACTTTATTATAGTTCTCTTCAGCAATGGTAGCAATTGAAATCATGTGGAAATACTTTTTTGGTTACTGTCAATTCGCAGTACCAACCACACGGACCAACTTTGCTCTGAACCACCTTCCTGCCAGTGTTGCCAAAAAGTTATCACAAAATTTTGGATATTGGAAGTGAACGCCTGTGGGAGTATCACCATTCATTTCAGTTACCATAAAAACTACGTATTTGATACTAATATCGTTCATTTTGGGCTATTTTTAAATTGTCGACCCCCGGCCCATATAGAATGGTAGCTGAGTTTGCAAATCATCGGTAATGGAAGTGTTACCATTGATGTCAGCGACGCGAAAACTATGAATTTGACACTAATATCGATATTTTGGATTACTTTTATATGTCTCGCTATCCCCCTTCCGATGACCCTCGACCCGCAACCGAATAGGGTGAATTTGGAAGTTAGTGTGACTGGAGTTTCACCATTGATCTCAGCTGCCACGAAACCTATGAATTCAACAGTAATATCGGTCATTTTCTACTACTTTTAGTTGTCCCGGTAAAAGCCCCCTGAGACAATCCCTGTTTTGAATTTTGACAAAAACGCTTCACCTAGATCTGTGGCCAGGAACAAGGTATCCGTGACCCAAATTTGGTACCTCTCGGTCAATTTGTCTGGTTACCAAGCCGGTCCCGGTAAACGCCCCCTGTGAGGCCTCCCTGGTTCGAAATTTGAGAAAAGGGCTTTGTCTTGATCTGGGGCTTAGGCCAAGGTTCCCCTGACCAAAATTTGGTAACTCTCGGTCCACTCGTCTGGTCCCCAGGCCGCACACAGACAGACACACAAACACGCTCTTTATTCATCGTATATATTGTGTTACGGCAAAGTAAGAAGAACTGGCTTATACCGAAATCTCCGGTGGCTATGGTTAGATCTTGGCCGATTTTATATGGGTGTGTGAGTGTGTATTAATTATATACAGTACCTTGACAATAATTTACTGCAACGTATATGTCTTACTTTATGATCACTTTCAGTTCAAAGAAATCAAAAATGATTTGAAAAACAAAAGAAAGTTAAAACTTTACAAATAATAAGCTTACATTCACTTACTTGAGTTGTCACTAGAAACTAAATGACATTGAAGGTTAAAATTGTTTTCTACTAGAGCACAAGACGTAGCCTATCAGAAAACAAAGTGGGATTCTGGAGGTTTCACATGATATTGGTTGTGTCTTTCCCGCACTTGTTGACGCTTGGGCTGATTCCAATAAGTGAAAGGAAAACAAACACATGAAAACTGCTTCAAACTAATAATCATTCATTTAAAAATCACCAAAAATGTCGCTAATCGAACATACTATTTTTGTCGCTATTCTGTAAGTACAATTCTTGAGACTTAGCTACTTTTGCCCCAAATTGCCGACAGTGCTTGTTGCTGTTTTCCAAGTAGTTAGTATAGAAGTATATAGATGGCAGGAATGTGCTACTACTTATAGTAGTACGGTTACGGCTAAGTAAGAAGTATGGACTTATACTCAAATCTACATTGACATGGATAGTTCTTAACCAAGATTCCTTTGGTGACCAGTGCCGGATTTACGTATAAGCTAAACAAGCTATAGCTTAGGGCCCCACTGAATCTTGCGGGCCGCAAAAATTAAAGAGAAACTAGACGTACATTTCCAAACTATAAGAAAATCAATAAAAAAATAAAATTTACATATACGTAGCAACAGTGCTTCCTGCTATACAGTAAGTAATGGGGCCCGTTTTGCTAACCTACTTCCTAAAATATCACCAGTTTATCCATTTCTGTATATAAGGTTCCTACGTTCATCTGGACACATAAAGGGCCCATTATCTTCAGCAGCTTAGAGCCCCACTAAACCTAAATCAGACTCTGCTGAAGACTATAGATTATTAATAATGACGGAAGGAAACTTTCTTATACAGAGAAGTTAACGGACGCGGAAAAATGTATTGCTTGTGAAACACTTTTAATATAACCTTAAATTATTTAAACATTACCTTTTGCTGTGTGTTCGACACAAATCACACAGGGCGTCTCGGGAGGAAGTGGCAATACTTTGGCAAATGGTAGGGTGGGTGATTTTAATTGAAAAGTTCGTATCATTTTGAATGGTAACTAAGATATGAATATATTTTAGGCAAATAGTTTATGTGATTTTGAACGATAAGCAAGGAAGAACAGAAATTAAAGAATGAAGTAGAAAAACGTAAACAAAAACACCAATTTGTAAAACATGAAATGTAATGGTAGTTGTGTAAGTAAACACTAGAAGCGACATGCTGATACTCATTCAACTGCGATCATATTGCACTCAAAGAGAAGAAAAACGTAGTGTGGTGTACGTAAAAACGTAGATTATATGCGTAAATTGTGTAGTGTTTGGACTTAATGTATGACTATGTTACATCCCGCAGCAAACGTAGAACTGAAAACGTGTTTTATAATATTTTCCGTATAAGTGTTCCATGTATACGTACATTCCGTATGAAACAAATGTAATGACCTTTCTTAAACCGTTCTGGTACGGCTCAGGTAATCGTACAATATGTGTTACGGTTAACATTAAAGAATCGGACTTCCGAGTGCTGATTCGTTGACAACGTAGGACAGGCTTACAAGGAAGAAACAGGCCATTAGAATTTCATAAAGCATATCAGAAATAAATAGGCAATGCGTTCCATAAGATGAGAATAGGAATTAAACACAACTGTAGAATGTTGACTAGTTTTAATTCTGTTACTGTATATAGCAAACAAACAGTTGTCGTCTCATCATATCGGTTACAATCAAGACGGTTATGCCAGTGTGATTATGATAGTGTACACATCCATATATTCAAATTCATCAACATTAACATGTGAGTTATGTACGTAATAGCATTCCTGTTTCATCCACCAATACACATAATTAACATTTACTTACTAATATCTTCGTATTCCAATGCATATTTAGTCCTTTAAATCGTCGTGTTTCATCATATGTATGTATATCAATAACATTTATATTACTTTTAGTGACTTAGTTTTGCAATAGCAGAAGGATGATCATTTAATCACAGGAAGCAAACCTAATCATTTGACATAGCATACACAATAATAATAAAACGACTACACTATCATATCTGTACAGGCATACGCATTGTTATTTGTAATTTATTTTCCTCGGTGTTGCATTCGTAAATTTCTTTATATTATTTGTAATGATAAAAAATATCTACTGCATCGGGCATATTAGCTTTCAAAATGTAACTTCTCATATAAATTAGATATGCTGTATTCCGCTCACAAATACGCATATTTTGCTTATATTCCATAAATGGGATTATGTAAGTCCTTAAAAGGTAATCGATATAATACATTAACGTCCATTCGTGTAGAACAGTTAATCTTGAACACTGCTTACTAAGGATAAATTTGTGTGGCGTTTTAGTATCTTTCGAGCGTTAAAAGCATTTTGATTCTCATAAACAAGCCATTACTTTTCTTTCAGAAAATTCGTGGAAATGCCTAATGCAACCTTTCTTCAATGTGAATATAAACGCACTCACATAATGCAACAATGTGAATATAAAAGCATGTATTGAGACTATATACAGAAAAAGGGTATTCCGGTATTACTCGATATTTAGTTTCTAAAGTTTGGATTTCTATCAGTGCTACCCACAATGACTCAGTTAACCATATTTAACGAATAGTGTGAAAAATCCTCTGTTTCAAGGTAAATGCTTCTTTTTCTACTATTATGCCTTTATGAATACAATGTGTAAACGATTTAACCCATATAAGCCCCACGGGTCGAAAACGACTCACTTGTGTATTTTGTTATTCCTAAAGAGTATGTATTTACCCCCGGGTCGTTTTCGACCCCTTACCGTAGTTAGTCAATGGGGGATCAGCAAAAAGAAGTGACACTAAATCCACCAAGAATAGGTCGAAAACTATCTATTTTACAAAACAAAATACAAAACAGAAAATAAGGGCATATATGGGTTTCAATATACTACCTAGGTATGAGCGCACTCACGGAAAGGTGTCGGGTTCAGACCCCCTAAAAACTTCGTAACACAACATACATTTATACACTTTCCCAATAACACTATGTTTGTTTAATACAAACATGATTGATGTAGCATGAAAATTTGATCTTACACCACATCTGCACTCTTTCTCTTACAAAAACAACCTAGTTCGATCATTTTTAAAACGAAATGTATAGTTGGAAGTATTTTGCAATTACTTGTTTTTTTTTCGGGTGCAGAGTAATACGCGTTCAGTACTGCATACGCGTAATGGCTTGTAGTATTGAAAACCCCTCTTGAACCCCTTCCAAAAAAGAAATTCCTGGTCCGCGCCTGATCTAGATACAGTAAAGAAATAACAACTTTAAACATCTTGAAACACACCAAAATATATTCGAAATTTGAACGATGCTCGATGCTGAACGTATCAAAGTGGACAAATTTACAGATTGCAACCATGTATTAAAATGACGAAACGTTCAGTATTTTTGCTAGAAAGCATCTTTTAGATCTCGTAGTTAACACTAGAAGGACCAAAACCTGTACCCCTCTAGAAGTACTGAGCCGTCATTTTGACGGCTATTTAATTCCAAGAGATGTATATAATTTTTCTTTGTATTTCTCTTATTTTAGCTTGAATTTGATCTGTTGAATTGACTAGCTTATGTTTTACGTAAGTTCTTCTCGTGATATAATACAGGGTGATCCACTATACCTTGTCAATATATTAAATATAATATTAATATCGGAAGTTTGCCCACAGGACAGTGACATGAAAAGTTAAAATAAAGGAATAATACTTATATTCCTACGTATGAAATCCTTTTCATATGAGTCACGTGATCACCCTACCTTTCCTGTAGACATTGGCTGGGCTACTTTTCTTTAGCACAGACCCTGTGTATAATGAACCAAAATAATTAGTTTTATATCGAACTTTTTATTACATGGAAGTGAATTTACATTTTCAATACATTTTTCTTTCAACTTGTATGCACTGAACTGAAGACAGCAACACTTTTCTCGCGCTTACTCTTATGTACTGTGAGTGGATTTTCTGATTGCTATCCATAAACATTTGTAGTGAACGTATCCTTTTCTTCCTGTTCAAGCACGTTTTGGGAAGTTCTCTTCTATTTGGACACAGACTACCAATCAAGGTCATCTGTTTCTTTTTCAAAGATTCGGCTCATTTTTAACCTGTAAGAAAAGTTATCGCAAGTAACATTCAGTCCTCTGTTGATAAAAGGATCCATCGTTTTCAGAACAATACATTCGCCTAAATGTGAGTCCCGACGTCGTTCTTAGTCGTTTCCCAGGTAAGGAGAGACTTTTTGTTCATACAGTAACTATACAACTGCAAGCAACCAAATTTGAATCCAAAATTTTCAGGCTTGTTAGGCATACATTACATGAATTTTCATCTCATCTTATTAGAGAATAATTGTTCATCTACACAAACACTGTCGTGGGTTTTATAGTGCCTGATACTATTCTCAATGAATAAATTCCACACAGATGAACTTTGTTTTTAGCCTTGAAGAGCTAGGACACCTTTCATCAAATCAAAGATACTTCATTATTTCAAGATATACCTTTCTTTAAATAATCTATCTGTTAAACTGGTCCACAACTCACGTTCTATAGTTCCTTTACGGTTATATTTGAAGCTACACGAAATATCAATATTGCTAGAAATGAAACGAGTTCTGCAATTGACAGTAGCCAAAGAAAATCTTGACGCTGTCTCAGCTTCAACAACGGTGCATTTCAGAATGTTTCTCTATGAACAAGCTAAAATCAGTACCAAATTCACCATCTTCAATATGATGTAACGCATACTATAACAAACACGTTTCTCGCGAAGGATGTCGTCTGAGGCAGTACGCCCAGCCTTGTTCTGTGTGCCCAATTTACTCCAACGTGTCTCGTGAGCTGCTCTAAAAATATTTAATCGCTTACTTCTGGAAACATCTGTATCTGTTTCCTTCCTCTTATCCGAAGAAGTAGCTTGAGACACTGCATTCTCGCTACTACTGTTGTCATCGAAGCAGCCTTCCTGTTGTTCTTCCAAGCGAAATTCATTTTCACTCAAATCTTAGAAAGCACGTAACATTTTATCAGGTCTCATCTTGCTTTTGTAATTATTCATATGTACCTTCAGGAAAACATTTATTTCTACAGAGAACAATGCTACCAACGAGATACAAACATAATTGAAGAAGAAAATCATTCAAACAAGTGCCATATATAATTTTCCGTACAGCTTTGAAAACCAGAAATAAAACATATCAAATACCAAACTCGTTGGAAAAATAACGTAAAATATTTCAAAATGTATTATTTCTAACAGAGATATTACCATATAGCGTACAATCTATAAAACAGTCCACATCAACAACAAAATATAGATTTTTAAATGAGGCAGTCAAATTGACGGTTTGGTCCTTCTAGGGATATACAACTAAAATATGTATTTATTTAAAATAGACACACAATGATTATATGCTATATCAAACCTTTCTTTAAAATAATAAAAGTCCTAAAGTATCATTGCGCAAGTCAAAGAGATTTACGAGATATAGAAAATTGTTTTACGGCGAAAATGACGGCTTGGTCCTTCTAGTGTTAACAAATTACACACGGGCTCTGAAAAGTTTTAGAATACCCGGATTATTGTGTGCATCTACTCTGAGCCTATTATTCGTTTTCACGTGAATTATTCCGTCATGCATCAGAAGTACTTCTGCCTAAAGGGAATTTGATGACAGTTGAATCAAAATCTGAGAGATGATCTGTCTAATTACATTTCTTAAAATAGAAGACAATAAAATACAGATTTAGCATAATAGAGACAAAAATGTGGATGGTGATGTACTATATTAGTTCTGTTTGAAAGGTGTAGTCATAGGAGGACAATGGAGTGGCAGAAATTTGAAAGATAAAGCAGTTTTCCAAATTTTGCAGTCCTATAAATCTTGTAGATATGCTAACGTTTAAAAAGTAAAAAAAAGCCATAGTTTACAATGTTTACGACCAACTTTCTGTGCTCAATCGTCGGATTCGTCGCTCAGTGGGAACATTAGCGTAGTGCTGGCCTTTGTTATTTCAACGCGCAATAATGGGTCATATGAAACCATCGTAAATCCTTTCAAGGTACGGTATTTTTGATTTTGTAAACATTAGCTTATCAACAAAATCTAAAGAAATGCACAATTATAAAAAAACTACGTTTACTTTCAAATTTCCTACATTACATTGTCTTTGTGCCATTGCTTTCTGATTGATCAATTTATCGGCTATTTGCCTATATCTTTTAAGAAAGTAATATTTTAGCTCATATTCTATTTTTGTTTCTACTATGTAATATTTATATAAAATTGTCTTCAATTTAAAGAAATATAATTAAACAAGTAACGGGTAGCTCCAAAATCTCGAATAAACTATCGTCAAATTTTTCGATTTATGGAAGGGTACATCAAATATATATGGACAGAGTTATCATGCCAAAGGAATAAGTTCACAATGGTTGCTCACAAGAAACTAGTGTGCTCGAAAACTTTTGAGCGGAAGTGTATATTTTAGAATTGGAATTATTATTGACAATAAATAGAATTATTCTTCAGTTTAGGTAGAGTTAGAATTTTACTTTAACGATTTTCTTTGTAAGTACTTGATTACGGACGTCAAAATCCTCGAGGGTTAGGTGATGACACGCGTCCCCAAGAAACGCATCACTAGTTGTCATTGCCAACTGGCCGAGAAATTTATTAGCTCTAAAATTATCTAAGTGTTATAAATGTATTTCTTTAGATAAATACTTAATAGCTGAGCTGAGTTAATAGCTGTAAAAAGAATGCATTATAGATTGTGATTGTTTCATACAGTATGATACATCAGTTGTACCATAGTGTCTAACTATTACTGAAATTTACTTATTTAAAATCTACTTCACACATTGAAATCGTGACAAAGGATAAAAAAAGTGGCGTAACTCGTATTGCAATATGGAACCACTATTGACAATTGGTTTACAAAGACAATTTGTATTAACTACTACGTTAATGTTATTGTTATACAATATCCAAATATTCGCAGCTAATGTATAAGGTAGCCAAGAAAGTTTTGTTTTATTTTCACCCACTATTTTTTAACATCGTATTGTCACCTAAGACATACCTGGAAGACAAAAGATAGTCCCATCAGAATCGACGACTTTCTGCCAACGTTTTGGAAGGCTGTGGATTCCATTGCGGTAGAACGTGGTGTGCTTTGAAGCGAAGAAGGTATCAAGTACATTTTGCAACAATAAAGAGACTTGAATTGGTGTCCTCTAAGGTGATAATCCAAGGAATAGAACAGGTGCGTCTTCAAGTGTTTCGTCACCATCCTTAAACTTGTTAAACCATCGCTGCACATGTTTTGATGTAGTAAACATGAGGGAGCCAGGTGATAAAAAATATCAAGATAATTCACTGTTCTAAATAGACGGATCGGTGAATTTTGAACTGACAAAGAAAGAAGCGATGGATTCCAGTGGGGTCTTGAACGTTTGCGAGGTAACAGAAACACTATGGTCTGTGTGTTGGAAGCATTAATTACAAGTATTTCCAAAAGTAAGAATATGACAGAGGAACACCTTATAGATGTATAGAAAAATACCCGCTTTTATGTTCCAAGTTGTTCCGGTGAGTCTACGTAAAATATTTAATAGATTTTTAACTTTATTTGTTAGCTTCTTCAGATGGGTTTTCCAGGTAAGCTTGGAATCAAAGACTACGCTTAAGTAGGTAACAGTAAGTATAGGGTGTACAAGGAATCCGTCGATAGTGACTCATAAGAGATTTGGGTCCCTGTGAACTCTGCAATGTCTTTAGCTAGTGAGAACCCTACTGCTTATGTTTATTCTTTGTTGATAGATGCCATTTCGTGCACCACATGACGAAAGTATTGAGTTTTCTGTAGAACAACATTATGTTGATGCACAGCTTTGCCAGGAGCGAGGTAAGCATTGTCTTCGTCATACTGGAAAGTCAATAATTGTGTGGAGGTACGTCTGTAACATAAAGTACATAATAAGAGACTAACCGCTAATACCTGAGAAACTCCAGTAACTAATGTACTGGATTGGCTCATGATATGTCACTTTAATACTTTTAAACTCATAAACAAATATTTACTAACCGAGAGTGAAAAGTCTTTTTGGTTTGTATTTTGCGACAAACAAAGGTATACGCTACATATTTAACATTTATACCAAGTAACGTACAACGTACTATATATCCTCTAATTCTTAACAAAAATACGTTGTGAAGATGTGAATTTTAGCATTTACATGAATAACCAACGGTTCTATCATCTCCTTTTTTTATTTTTTCTAGAAAAATGTTGGATATAAGATGAAAACAAGGTTAATAATGTATACGTTGTTAGCATGTCCATACATTCAGAATACTATTTTCGTGACGGGTGGCATGAAATATAACGCGTTGTATGTTAATTGACATAATATATGCAAAAGTAAAACGTAAATTGTTACTTTCCGCAAATAATAAACAATCGTTCTCACAGTTAGTTACTAGTTATTTCTGATAGGGATACAAGTATATTGAAATAGATAAACCTTTCTCGATCCTGGGACTTGCTTGCAGATATCCGATAAGCAAGAGTTATCAGACTGATCCAGCTAAGGATACCTCGTTTCGACATGTTTAGTCTCGGCCATTTCCACACCTTAACCACTACTCGACTTGGTGGTCTTCATTCTACTACCTGTTACCAATATTAGTTCTATCACCTTGTGGTTATCGTTTTTTGAACTATATCTTCTTCAGGATGAACTATTAATGGTTCCGGGCCTTTTGTTGTACTCACGAAGGGGATAAACGGAAGAAATGCCATTGAAAATCTAGCTCTGAACGTTCACGATCGCCTAATCGTTCCAAAGAGGATCATCTGCCACACTCCCCACGAACTAAACTTCATCACGAGCTTAGTGAATTATTTTCACTTACAGCTTCAGGTCACTTCAACATAGATATAGATTTTTCACCTCTACGTCCTTTGCAGAATCAACATTCACCAGTCTCAAGTGATTCCCTACTTCTTAGTTACTAGTTACGATCCAAAATATCATGATCTAAAACAACTTTACCTTAGTCTTAGAAAGTACGCTCCTAACTCTAACGCCACTCAAATAGTCTTTAGCTGTAATGTAAAATCAAATCATAATCGAAACTCCTGACTCCAATCTGACTGCTTCACTTCTCAATACATATCCCTATGAGATATTTGACAAAAAACACAAATCTTTCTAAACTGACTCCATCTCGCGCCAAACAATCTCTACCGCCACGCAATTTACCTGCACTATCACTGGTCACTTGGAGGGTCTCACCTGACTATACCGATTTCCAGATTGCACAGGAACTAGAACTAGACTGACATTCTGTCCTTAAGTGGATACACATTAGAAAGGCTTCTGGAAACACTTATACTATCTGTGTGCTTGCAAGTTCCTCGTCAACAATTGACAACTTGTTTTCCACAAAGCAGAATGCTCTACTTCTCCTTGTCGGCTACGACATTTATCAAGCATACACTTGCATCCTACTTCTCTATGTCCGAATACACCCAAATGCCTTTTCTGCCCCACATGTGATGCTAACGAAACTCTTCAGCATCCTCCACTTTGTGGTACTTCTGGCTCAGATCAATATTCGACTTATACCTTCAAATGCAAACCAGACCCACTGCCGACCTCTTAAGTCAGAATTCATTGTCTTTCTACGTCGTCACAGGACTCAAGATATCATTCTTTCTTCACCATTATTCGCAATTAACCGATCATCATCAACTAATTCTAGTCATTCATTATTGTTACTCTTCGGAATATCTACCCTTTCCTTCTACACCATATCTTACAAAAGGTTCAACGGCCAAAGGTATCCTTAACATGGACTTTTAGGCAACTTATTATGGTTCAATTGTGTACGTTCACTCTGATGTGTTTTGAAACAACAGTGCTCCTATTTTGCACCATAAACGTCTACATCATAAGCTTACTTTCCTCGTTGTTTTCATCATGGAACTTAACCTTTTATTTGTGAATATTCGTTCACTACCTCAACGTCGACCTCCCTTAGATGAACTGTTTCGTCCAGAAAAGATTAATACGTTTCTATTAAATGAAACCTGCCTGACTCCACTTCTTCTTCCCTGCATCTCTGGCTATCAGTTATTTCGCCATATAATACACTTCAAGTACCCCATTACAATAGCTGAATCGTGGTCGGCTTATCTATGTTATTAGGCTCGTTCTCACTACATATTTTAAACATATCTTTGTCATTGTTGTTACCGTTTATAAGCCCTGGTCATTCTATTTCACGTGACTCTTTTTACTGGGTACCTTTCAATTTCTGCTCGTTGATTATTATAGCCGATCAAATTTTATAGTCGCTCAGTCCGATATCACCACGCATACTACTTGATTCATTTATACTCCTTCAAACATACTCGGGCCGCCAGTAAGTCAGTAACCCAAAGCCGGACGTAGTAACAATATTGGCCAACTCTCTTCACTTTGTGCGAATGCAGTCTTAGGCTTTAGTGTTCCTAACAAACTCCCCATAATTCTTCGGCATTCTGCTGACAATTGGCAAGTCCTCGCCGTTCAAACCACCTTCAGTTTCGGCAAGGCCGATTGAGTTAGTTATTGTTCCTACATAGCTACAGCATAGAGATGCAACTTTCCGCAAATCTTGACACCATCATCATCATCAATTTTGCATTCTATTTTGCATCCTAAGAAGTACATTCTGCCCCCGGTTCACATTCCGCCCACATAAACCGCATCATCTTGCTCTAATACAGTCCGTTAATCAAGCGCTTTCACCAACTACACCGCGATTTCACCATAAAATCTTGAATCTCTTCGACTCCGTTGTCAACACCACAACAGTCCATAATTATCTTGTGGCCCTGGATAAAAACATGTAACCATCTTGCTGACATCTCCCACCCCCCAATGCTCTGGAAGCGTTTCCATCAATTCACTTGCAAAAGTATACATATCCCTTACTCGCTTCTCGGTTGTAATCATCGTCTTTCCGACTATAACACCAAAAGCAACGCCTTTGAAACATATCTCCAAGATATCTCACCCCTACTGCCCCTCTTGTAACAATTTGCCGCCATTCTATGGATCACTTAAATCGTTCATCATCGAACTTTCAGGCTTACCCGAATCATCAGTTACTTCCCAATAACCAACTCACTATCCCCATCACTGCCTCGGATATCTATCAATTTGTCTCTCAAAAGAACACTGTTGCCGACATTGATATCATTACCAGTCATAATACCGAGGAAGATCCTTATATCTTACATTACATTTCCCTCATTTTAACCTTCATCCTATACACCGCTTTTACTTAAAAAAATGAAATTAAATCTTTGAGTTTTACGCCCTATGAGTATGCCGGCTAGGCTAAAGGAAGCGGTGATAGTAAGAAATGAATGAAAATGGTAGAATGAAGAAAGTGGGAGGAAACGGAGAACCCCGAGGAAAGCCACACACACGGGTCTCCCACAAAGTACACTTGGCACGAGCTCGGATCGAACCAGGGACCCCATACACCAGAGGTAAACGCTGTGCCACTGAGCCACCACAGCCCAACTTTCACTCAATATCTTGGAATTCTTCCACCACCTTAATGTTTCCCAAACCCAACAAACCAGAACACCCTGTCTTCTGTTTTGGCCACATAACTCATCCTACTTTTTAGCAAATCCTTGTGAAACACGTCCACACACGTCCAACTGGCTATAATTTACTCTGCTGGTTTTCACCCTTTCTTTAGCATTTCAGATCAGTTTCGGGCTTCACTAGTTTATCACCAATAAATTTTAAATTTTAAACTTTCCTTTTTCTATTATTTGATCTTGAAAATGCACACCTCCAACTGGCTATAATTTACTCTGCTGGTTTTCACCCTTTCTTTAGCATTTCAGATCAGTTTCGGGCCTCACTAGTTTCATCAACAATCAATTTTAAATTCTAAACTTTCCTTTTTCTATTATTTGATCTTGAAAATGCTTTTAACAAGAAATGCCGTCTTAATCTTCTTTATAAACTCTTCCTCTTCAGTTTACCATTAATACATTCGACTTATTTATCACTTTTTAACCTGCAGACTTAGTTACGTACCCATTAATAATCATCCGTTCCGCGGGACTCAGCTTCATCATCGTTTCTCTACCTTCCCTGTCAAAGAGTTTTCATTCTTCCTCTGAATGCTATCTTTTTTCAGTATGTTAATGATACCTCCTTTCTCACAACAAGGATTACGATCCCTCGCCTTAATCTCTTTCTCCAAAAAGAAATCAATTCTTTTTTCTTTGTGTCAAACGTAGCTACTTAACATCGATGCCACAATACTCATTATCTTCTTACCACCTGGCAAACGGTTCCGTGTATATTTTAACCGTAACAATCTCAACCTTCACATTTCTCACACTCCTATTGCACCGAGTAAAACAGTCAGCTACTTAAGCGTTATATTTGAAAAGCACATAAAATGGACTCCCTACTGCATCAGTCAAAAAGATTACACTTACTTCAATCTTCTTTGACGTTTCACTTGTATAACGTAAGATCTTTGTGCTGACACATTTCTGAATACTTACCATGCTTTCGTACGACTGGTCCTCACATGCGGCATTACAACTTGGGTCACTGTTCCCACCGTCTTCTACAAACGCATTCAAATTCTGGAACGTCATGCACTCTGGATTGCTTTCCTTGTTCATCTTCCTAGACCCACCTGTGATTTATGCGACAGTACGAAATTTTCACACCATCTCTATCAACTTCAAACGTTTCTCTTAAGTTGCATTTCTCGACACTTCGAGAACTACCATCCACTCCTTTTTGACACCATGTACTATGACATCATCTTCCGCAAAACAGAATTACCTCGCCGTGCTGCCTTAGTTTTGCCCTTCACTCTGTATTATTACTCTCTACTCCCTGATAGACTTGATATTTCTGTCGTGTCTGATTTCATAGCTTATCTCGATTCACCTTTCATCTTCGCATCTACTTAACAGTAGTAATACCCTTCCTCAGCCTCCCGCTTTCATAATCACGATCCAGAGTAGCCCTAGATCAGAAGATAATCTGCAAGAATCAAATTTCACCACATCCCTGATGTTATGCAGGCTACTGCACTTCATTTTCATTACATGCCTTCCTACTTAAATGATTATGGATAAAAACGATAATGTGCTTGCAGCTTAATGAAAGTGTCATTCTTGCGAATAGATATTTCCCTTCATAAGTTTCTCTTTTTTAAAATGCGAGCATCGAGAACAATAGAAAAATAGGTATTTAATAGAGAAAACTAAGAAGTCAAATTGCGGTAGAAAGGATCAGACATATTCAGGCAAATTTTAGATGTTCTAGATTGTTTGCGAGAACTCAAGAATACCTTACTATACGGAATCAGAGGTGTTTTAAGTAGTAATACCTGAATACCTGACTGATTTAGGACAACCAGTTCTCGTATCTGTATGCATAGACAGTCGTTTCATCTTTCCATTTATAAGTTTCAAAATATATTTTCGAGTTTCGATCATTCAGAGCAGTTTAAGAGAGGATTTAAGAAAACAAAGTTGAGTTTGCCCTTACTACCTAAATGTTTCATACGGTTTCTCATTCTCTGCTTCTACAACCTTTACATTATTATTCATTATAATGCTTGGAAAAGTGGGTTAGACGTATAATACTTAACTCTTAAGGGAATGATTCCAAATGAACCTTAGTCTGTGTTAGATGCAGGACGACAACGTGTACTGGAAATTCTTTTAGTTCTAACAATTTCTCCCACTTCCATCGTTCAACGACTTCTCTGTATTCATTCACCTGCACTTATCATCTGCTTTTTACTTTCAATTCTCCCGAGAGTCTTTAGAATAGTCGTTTATCGTTCGACTTACAATTTATTTTGCTGTTTAATATTTACTTTCTCCGGTTATGATACAAATTTTGAATTGTTGGTTCACTTAAATTTCTCTGGTCGTCCTTAGAAATGCGAACCAGATGTTACTACAAAAAAAGTGTTATTGGAATCACTAATTTGTTCTGTCTCTGATAAGTGGCAATCTTACAAGGAAACTTTCCGAAAATGATAATTGCACTGAAAGATGTGACCTATGCCAATTGAAAGAGCTGTAACAGAGATGTTCATTCCCAAAAAATTAGCTTCCCATAGCAATAGGCTCAAGAAATATAAGGGGTGGAAGTTCGGGAAACAGCAAGGTTGGACAAGGGGGGGGAAAGTGCAAATTCCGAAAAAAGAAAGGGGGGCACGGCAAAATACAATGCTGACAAGTGACGTACAGAAAGATATTTGCTACAATAGGGAACAAATGAAGGCCACCAGTGGGGTTAACAGTGTTGCCAACTGCAATGAAAAGTTTTGACTTGATTCTTACAAAGTTTTCTTGGCTCTCAACATGAGTACATTCCTGTGCAATTGGACTTGCAACATCTCTTTTCACTTCACAGCAATTTGAGATCACAATGTTCGATGCCATGTTAAGACACAACATATATTTGTGGCGGCCATTTTGAAAAACATGCTTCATATAGCAAATGTTTCCTATAGATGTTGTTGCACATTCCATGATCTATCCAGAGGGGTACCACTCTGTCTCTGTTGCCATTTGAAAATTTGAAGTTGGCTCATGGGGCCCTATGCTGGGGATCCTGGGGGCACTTGCTTCTCACAGACTTTTATCACCCCCTGACATTGGTACATTCCTGCACAACTGGATCCGTCACATTTTTGTTCTTTTCGCAAATCTTTCAGGTCACAAAGTTTGGTGGGCGACCCTGTATATTCCCACATACGACCCAACCATGACATAATGTTCAATACTTCTATTATCGGTTGTTAGCTCAACATAACCATTTCATGTTCCCCGACTTGACATTGCCTCAATCACTCTAGCATTGATGTATTCCGAGTGATGCCTCTTGCCGGAATTTTCTTTTTGTGAAGCGAGTGGCCTATTGTCAAGATGTTCATGGCCAGTGTTGCCAGCTTTGGAACTCGTTTTTCTTTTCGACTCTAGGTACGTCGGTTTCCTGCATATTCGGTGCTTCTTCTTTTGTTCATTCTATTCAGCACAGCTCGTGATCAAATGTGGCGCATTATGACCAACTTCGTCTTTCCGTATTTTTCGTACTTCTGTTTTTCTTATTTTCTTTTGTTAGATTGTACCACTGGTTATGCACGTCATATCTTGTGTTCTACATGACAGATTGACACTGAATATTGCACTTACTTCATATAGTGCTCTTTGCAAAACATGTACTTTTCATTGCAGTTGGCAACACTGTTAACCCCACTAGTGGCCTTCATTTGCTCCCTATTGTGGCAAGTATCTTTCTATACATCACTTGTCAGCATTGTATTTTGCCGTGCCCTCCTTTTTTGCGGAATTTGCACTTTTCCCCTTTGTCCAACCTTGCTGTTTCCCGAACTTCCACCCCTTATATTTCTTGAGCCTATTGCTATGGGCAGCTAATTTTTTGGGAATGTTCACTGCAACTATCATTTTCGGAAGGGTCCCTTGTTAGATCTATTTCGGATCAGATTTGCCATTTGGTCATACAATATGAACATCAAATCCTTTTATTATAGTTTTTTAATGCCTAAATATTATATTCAATTTTCATAAGAAAAATTAAAATTATCTACCGAGGAATTGCTTTTCCTGTAGAGCCACCTCTTTGCTAATTTTGAAATACATAATTTATTATCATGTGCTACTGCGGTTTTCGTACCTTTTCCCTATGGTTTCCTCCACTATGTTTATCTATTTCTTCATCATTTCTATAGAGATTCCGAGAACTTTTAATGAGATTCCGAAAACTAGAAGTAAACCTAAAATACTCGTATTCTCGTCAGCTTTCCGAGTTTTCTTGATCAAATGCTTTCTATTGAACAATAATAGGAATCTTTCATCTATTTTTGTTATACATAACTAATTTATTACTCTCAAGAAGATAAGATTGTCACTTGTTTTACAATTTGTAGGTTATTCTACACTAAATAACTTATTCATTTTTTTACACATTCTTGTCTTAAATATTTCAAGTCTGAAATTGTGTATGCGGCAGGATATTAATTATTTTTTTAATATTTTTTTTTCAATTTCTTAGTAAGAAAATTTGTTGTACCTATCAGTGTCTTTGCCACTGTTCTACTGAATTTATGTGTTTACAAAGTAAAGAAAATTTACTGTCGCATACATCAGTAAGTTTTATTCGTATTATTAAAACCATCTACCTCCCTATCCACCATACTATAAAGACAGAGATACAAAGTTTAGAAGTGAAGAAACATTTTGTTTAAGGGCAATAACGATGGAATTGGTTACAAGGTAAAATGCAAACAGATACGAATCCGTTAGTCTAATATCGCGAGAAAAGAAAATTTGGTTTTTCGGATCTAAAAATGTGATATGATATTATACTCATGAATTGTAACATGTCTCTCTATTTTTAAAGTCTAATCTGATGAAGCATCAAATGCTGTTGTATTAATATTTGGATAGTCGTAATGTGTAGAAAAAAACTTCTTCTGTTGTTCAATTCTCTTCAGTTTTGTTTATATGTGAGTATTTTATTTCTGTTTAGTATATTCATGTCGTCTTGTTTATTGTAAACCTAGTAAGGAGATCAATATATTACATTAAACCTGTAGTCCTATCGTATAGGCAACACACATGTTTTTAAAAGGTTTTCCGTTATTATTTTTGATTTTCCTTATACGTTAAAAGTTTTTGATTATAAAAGCATTCTCCTTGTATTGATGTTTGTGAATATTTCTACCAACGGCATTGTTATGCACTGCCTTTCTCCATAGTTCGTGATCACAAAGTTCATAGTCGGAATAGTTTGCATAGCAACTGATATTTCGTGCACAAAATACGTTTACCACACATATGGTTACTTTTATGTCAAAATAGTACTTTCACAAAGATCTCACATAAAGTCATATGAATTGCCTGTTTCATTCTCCTAATTTGAATGGAATTTGTCAATATTTCAAATTAACTAAATAATCTGTTAGTATTAATACTTGATTACAGACAGGAAAATTACTTATGTGTATTTTTGAAAGCACTCAAAAATGGAAAGAACAAGGTAGGTAAAACTTAATACAATACATCCATGTCTTAAACAAATGCTTCGTACAGCATTGAAATGAAAACATTCTATTCATAATTCTCGAAATTAAGTAATATTTACCATATCAATTATTATTGTATATTTACATATTAAAAAAACTTTAAATAATCATTTAAATGAAATAAAGAGTTGAAAATAGTATAAATATTATGGTACGATTGGTAATTTAATATACGCGTGTCAACGTTCAGTGTAATTGCTCTGACACCATTCCTTCTAAAATATTTTCCTTCGATATTAGATTTCCTGTTTCCCTTGACTGGAAACATTCATAAGATATTATTTCCCTCCAATGTTCTGTACAGAAATATATGTGTCATGGCAAAGCATCCACACTTGTATTGGAGCTTACGAAATGACACAATAAACTAAATAGCATACTATTTTTTTTAATAAAAACGTTCAGAATGCTGTAGAACTTCTCCGATGAATAGAATGTGGTCTAGAGATGAATGCTAAGATGTGTCGCTCGTGTAACCATTGTTACAAGCTATAACACTAAATAAAGATAACAATACTGAAATTTATCGTAGTTTAAGTAGGCCGTAACAATATTTTACAAGACCATTACCAAAAGAACAGTATCTTTTGTTTACTCTTATTGAATAAATTAATATGTGAGTTAATGGAGGATGTTGTTATTGGCGAGAAGATTGTATCCCCCAAGCCAATCCCGTGGCTCTCTCTCAGGTTAAAATACAATGCCTACTTAGGTGCCCTGTTACAGCTAAGACAGACATTACAATTCACTGTGAATTGGGTAAGAGAACTTCATTGTTGAGGAAATCCATTTCATTTGGGCACCATACTTCGAGTAATGAACAGAGTATTGTCAAAGTATATTTTGGAATGGCGAAGTAATGAACGGTTGTTAAGGTTTTAAGAAAAGAATACCTTTTAATTTTTGATTTGGTTGTAACGCTTCTCTCGTTGCTTCGCTCGTTGTAACGGTAGCAACGCTACATGAGACGTGAATCTTGAGCTTAACATGGGATTCGAATCACATGAATTCCTACCAAGAATCGAACAAGGGTCTCCCACACCGAAGGCGTGACTTTAACCACGAGGATGCTCAAAAAGAAACATGATGCTGAAGGAATTTGTATTGCATTTAACCACAAAGAACCAATGAATTGATTTTGGTAAAACTAGATATGGTACCGAGACCGAGAACGAGACGGACTTTTATATACCGAGACGAGACCGAAACCGAGACGAACTATTACATACCAAGACGAGACTGAGACCGAAACAGATCCCTATAAATCGAAAAGAGATCGAGACGAGACCTTGATCAGTCTCGAAAGTCAGTCTCGTCTCGAATATTGATATCTATTTTGCCTTTACTCAAAATTTGTTTCGCTGCCGTGAGATAATATGGGAACGGTTGGCTGATGTACAGTAGAGTATTTAGGGGGTAAGTATTTTTAGCATTGGCTGGAAAATGTGCTGTACATATTGCAAAAGATAATATGATCGATTGACAAAAACAATTCTAGACAGGATACCACCAGATAAAAACAGCCTAGGAAACGTCCTTATACAAAAAGGTTTGACGAAATCAAAAAACAACTGGGGAGTAACCTGAAAAGAGTTCCTCAAGATAGACAGTCGTTGAGAAGGCTTGGAAAGACCTTCATACAGCAATGAATTAGTAATGGTTCATTATGATTATGGTTATGATTTTATTATATCTGGACCTCAGAGGTAAACTAAACAAAGTCATAATTTCGTAATTTTACAGGAGAAGCGAAAAACCTGTTCTTTAAGTAAAACTTAGATTACTATTTTTCAAACTATAATAAGTAGTTACAAAGTATAGGATGCTTTTAAACTTACATTATTACACCACTAGAAAGAATTTAGTCTATTAAAAAAGTATTGCTAACTCAATTTCGACCAAAAAGTGACTTAGCATAGTCTACCTCTAAAGTTCACATCTTTCTATATATCTATATCTCTATCTATCTATCTATCTATCTATCTATCTATCTATCTATCTATCTATCTATCTATCTATCTATCTATCTATCTATCTATCTACCTATCTATCTATCTATCTATCTATCTTTCTGACAGATAGAAAGATAGATAGTAAGATATATATATATATATATATATATATATATATATATATATATATCCTAACAGCACAATTACATAGCAGGCATATGCCAATTATGTTCCCTCAGATACAAGGGAATGTGCCCAGTATGTGCCTTATGTACGTATGAGAGAAAAACCACATACATGGCAAGTGATAGTAACAATCTATGTCCACCCTTGGACACATGCCTGACATGTACCTGGTGAACGAGCCTAGTATGTCCAAAGCATTTTCCCCATTCCGTAAGCGTCAATGAAACACAAAATCACACCCCCAAAATATGTTAAATCGTTTATATGCGTAATGTGTTTACATTAAGGCGAGTCTAAAAACATTTTAAACAAGTAAACAAAATGCCCCACGGTGGGCGCGAACCGCCAACCTTTGAATTACTAGCCGCGTGCTCTTGCGACTTGGCCACGCAGCCGATGAAAAGAGTGTCGCTTCTGAGGAATAAATTATTGAGATCTTTTGAACTTGGCTAATCAGAGTGCTCTTTTAACCATGTATATTCGACTATAACCGTTTGGTGTCAGCTAATATCTGCTCGCCATGTATTTTTATAACAAAATGATGAGTGTATATTTACTTTTATTTCATGGTCCTTCCATATACACCTTCAAATGATCGGCGAGAGTTGGCATCTAAAGAATACACTTCTTTATCCCTAACTACGTAAATTAACAGTTCACACATATATGAAAGATTCATCTTAATTTTTATTCATCAGTTAAGTCATTGCTTTCTTCTAAATTAATCTCCCAAATTTGATGCATTTGTTGATTTTTCTCCTAAGCGATTGTGGACAGAAATTGGAGCAGAAAGAACGAGAAACCGTTGCATGTTACTGCACATAAGAAAATGCAAGCAGCTGATTGTCATTTGTAGGTAACTGCAGACATCAATTATGTCTTAAGTATCTGAATAATCAGGCACCTAAAAGAAGAACCTTGAACATGAAATATATACATCCCAAGTGACGACATAAAAAGAAATTACTACCACAGTGCGAAACTGAGCCAGGTATATAAATGCTAAGTTTGTGGTACACTCCGCATCAAAAAATTGCGACACCTAACGCCATGCAGCTAGGCCACCTAATATACACCTTCTTATCCCATAATCGTGTCTAGTAAAAACATCCCCTCTCACTCCTACTTTCCTCTCTCCCATACTAAAATCAGCAAAAAAGATGAGTGCAATTCTTATTTCAAATTACACATATATATTAGTATGCACAAAATGAAACAATCAAACCGAGACGAAAAAAATGCATAAGATAAAGTAGGAAGAGAATTATACACACACAGGATGAACAGTTGAAAGCGATGTATGCCTGCTAGACAGACATACAGAACTGAGATATAGAGAGGAAAGGGGAGGGAAGAAGAAGAAGAAAACTGAACACAGATAAACATAAGGAATTTAAAAGTATTTTAAAACAGAACCTAATATTATAAAATTCCGTTTCCGGAAATCCAACAGGAATATAGAAGTAAGTTTGAACTATATATTTCTTCAGGACTATTCGAATACATAGAAAATACAGGAAACAATCATTAAGTCACTTTCAAAATGAATACCAAACTTGGATGTCAAGCTAAATACTCAATTTCCTGTGAATTTGTAGAGCTCTGAAACATATAGAATAATGTCAGTAGTTTAACACACGTGATTTGTTTCACGTGTTTCGGTAGCAAATTCGGTTATGTTCATTAAACGTACTGATACGAAATGCATTATAATAAACCCAGTAATACCTCCATTCCGCACTACTAATACAAACTCAACAAAAATAAAAAAAGTAGAAGGAAACAAAGAAAATGATAAATGAATGAGTGCTATTTTACTGTTAAATTTCTACTAGAAAGAGTCAATATTAGAAGTCGAAACTGTATCATAATAAAAAGTTACAAATTTTCAAAACAAAAATTGGATGTTCTTTATAAACGTAACAGACCTTGCTTTTTCACATTCAAAACGTGAATAAAATACATTGAATTATAGGATGGAAATGAACTTTGTGTCAAACTAATATAAATAAAATCTTCTCTTGAATCAGCAGAAAAGGGACCATGTACTGGTCATCTCTGAAGATTTATCTGTTCTGATCATCCACTCTCGATTTCACCTATTGTGAATATAACTTCCTAATTCGAACAAATAGAATGAACGCGCCAGAGCTTAAGTGGGCTATTGCATCAGTTGGGTGATTTGAATTGGTTATGGACCGACAGTGCGTCGAAGATTCGAATTCGTACTCACCCAGTGATTTGCTTGAGACACGGTAACCTGGAGGACAAAAAACAGATTTAAGAGAGAGAAGCAATAAGAGAGAGAGAGAGGGAGAGAGAGAGAGAGAGAGAGAAAGAAAGAAGTAATAAATAGGAGACGAAGATAAAGATGACTAGACATAGAGAGAAAGACGAATTTATAAATGAACACTACTTATCATTATACTGTATGACAAAGAACGCATACACTCTTTACTCATATGCGCACAAGTGATGCTTGGCAAGTTCTCCAACGGAAGTTGAATCTCTGTTTGTAGCCATTATTTTATGAGAAAAAGAATTTACTTGATGGGGAATCGAACCAAGGTCTTCCAGTTGCAAGTCCAGCACGCTACCGCTACTCCACAGATTACTGTACCTAAAATATGTTTAACAAATGGTTTAGTGTTTCTTTCTAAGACCAATAATATGAAAAGTGAATACTTCAGATCATTGAATAGGTTCGATCCGTCCTAGTAATTCCTGTAAATGTTGTTTTCTCATCCCCAACCAACATACGTAAATTGATACAGGTGTGTGCTTCCTCCTTCTTAACAATTCATCATTTAGTATGAAAAGTCAATCTTCGATTCCTCACGATCGCCTTGTGAAGAAACAGAGGTTGGCCTGAAGAAGGTTCGAGTCTATGTTGCCTAGCTACACTACTCATAAGTCCCACACGTTACCCTAACACTATCTTTGCAGCTCAAAACATAAGCCAAATATTACTAAGTTCAGCTGTGATGTTTGGAACGAACTAGTTTCTTTCTCTAATGCTATTTACACCATAGTACACGCCGAAATTAATTTATTCGATGACCTGGAGATAAGATAGTGCCCACTAATAAATTAAATAACATACAATCCAGTAAAAATTCCAGAAATAATAACAAGTTAGTCATTCATTTATCAGTGCACGTTCAAAAGTACGCTCATAATAATAATAATGTCGTCCTGTCTATTTTCCTTTTTCCGTTCCTATAAGAGCCACACACATGGTGTTTATCCACCACAAAGTTATATGGCACGAGGAGGTATCTATCTTACGTATACATAAAAGTCGGGAACAGTACTACAAGTATTATTGTCGAATAAGCTTGCGCACAGCGTTACACAAATTATTTACTTACGTCTTTCTGCACGTGGACACGGGTTTGAGTCCGTTGTGGACTATTCACCTCAGTAGTTCTTAACCCACTTTAGCCCAAATTGCAAGCCCTGTCGTTAGGAGCCTAGATGTTCGTTTTAGTCTTTCGTAGCAATTCTTTAGTACTGGTAATAGTGTTTGTTTGGGTGCATTGTTTTCACTCTTTTCTTTGTTTTACAAATATATCCAAATAAATATCAGCATAATTCCTCTTATTTCGAATGTAAAGATTAAAATTTGAACGTTCCGACATAGCTGCAAAAATAAAGAAGTGGCACCGTTGGGCTTCAAGCCCATACTCATAGACACCAAAAGTACAACAAACAAGTGCCTGAAATCCCGTGACAATGACGGTTACTCTTAGGAAGACTTAATTTATTCAAGTTCTGTACCGCCACATTATAGCAACCTTGTGCGGATCATTTTCGTTTCTTATTCTTGAGGAGTGGTAAATGTGGAGATAAGTTTGATGATAGGGGTGTTCAGTCAGTAAGCTTGTTCTTCAGAAAATATAGGAGAAGGTACACTTTCGCGGATAAGAGACATATGAGGTAAAATCCAATCCTAAGGTACTTTTTTGAGTAGGAATGAATTCAATGCGCCTGCGTTGTTTTCACAACGTCACAAGCGACTGCATATTATCGTTAGCTGATAATATGCATTGAGGTGTGCTGGGACTCTGGGAGCATGGCGCGTCATTACGACAGTGCAGTTAAACAGTGTGTTATAGCTCTCATTCAACATGCAAACATGTGTGTTACTGACGTAGGTCTGGAATACGGCGTCGATCGTGGTATATAACTTTATGGTGGATAAACACCATGTGTGTGGCTTTTATAGAAACGGAAAAGGAAATTAGACAGGAGCCTAATCCCAAAAGATTGTCCGCAAAATGGACGCTGTGCAACTTGATTGTGCGTGGCGACGAATATATAGTAGGAAAATAATATTATTGTTCGTTGAGGTGACATCTTACACAATGAAGGTTAAAATGTCTTGTTATTATTATTATTATTATTATTATTATTATTATTATTATTATTATTATTATTATTATTATGAGCGTACTTCTGAATGTGAACTGGTAAATAATGAATAACTTGATATTATTTCTAGAATTTTTCCTGGATTGTATGTAATTTAATTTATTAGTGGGTACTATCTTGTCTCCATGTCATCGAATATATGAATTTCGGCGTGTACTGGGTTGTAAATAGCATTAGAGAAAGAAACTAGTTCGTTCCAAACATCACTGCTGAACTTCGTAATATTTGGCTTATGTTTTGAGCTGCAAAGGTAGTGTAGGTGTAACATGTGGGACTCAGGAGTAGTGCAGCTAGGCAACATAGGTAAACCTTCTTGAGGCCAACCTCTGTTTTTTTCACAAAGCGATCGTGAGGAAGATTGACTTTTCATACTACATGAGGAATCGCTAAGAAGGAGGAAGCACACACCTGTATCACAATTAAGACAATTTACGAATGTTGGTTGGGAATGAGAAAACAACATTTACAGGAATTACTAGGACGGATCGAACCTATTCAATGATCTGAAGTATTCACTTTTCATATTATTGGTCTTAGAAAGAAACACTAAACCATTTGATAAACATATTTTGGGTACAGTAATCTGTGGAGTAGCGGTAGCGTGCTGGGCTTGCAACTGGAAGACCTTGGTTCGATTCCCCATCAAGTAAATTCTTTTTCTCATAAAATAATGGCTACAAACAGAGATTCATCTGCCGTTGGAGAACTTACAAAGCATCACTTGTGCACATATGAGTAAAGAGTGTATGCGTTCTTTGTCATACAGTATAATGATAAGTAGTGTTCATTTAAAAATTCCTCCTTCTCTCTGTGTCTAGTCATCTTTATCTTCGTCTCCAATTTATTACTTCTTTCTCTCTCTCTCTCTCTCTTCTTGCTTCTCTCTCTCGTAAATCTGTTCTTTGTCCTCCAGGTTACCGTGTCTCAATCGAATCACTGGGTCAGTACGGATTCGAATCTTCGACGCAGCGTCGGTCCATAACCAATCCACACCACCCAACTGATGTAATGGCCCACTTAAGCTCTGGCGCGTTCATTCTATCTGTTCGAATTAGGAAGTTATATTCACGATAGGTGAAATCGAGAATGGATGTTCAGAACAGAGAAATCTTCAGAGATGACTGGAACATGGTCCCTTTTTTGCTGATTCAAGAGAAGATTTTTATTTATATTAGTTTGACACAAAGTTCGTTTCCATCCTATAATTCAATGTATTTTATTCACGTTTTGAATGTGAAACAAGCAAGGTCTGTTACGTTTATAAAGAACATCCAATTTTTGTTTTGAAAATTTGTAACTTTTTATTATGATACAGTTTCGACTTCTAATATTGACTCTTTCTAGTAGAAATTTAACAGTAAAATAGCACTCATTCATTTATCATTTTCTTTGTTTCCTTCTACTTTTTTATTTTTGTTGAGTTTGTATTAGTAGTCCGGAATGGAGGTATTACTGGGTTTATTATAATGTATTTCGTATTAGTACGTTTAATGAACATAACCGAATTTGCTACCGAAACACGTGAAACAAATTACGTGTGTTAAACTACTGACATTATTCTATATTTTTCAGAGCTCTACAAATTCACAGGAAATTGAGTATTTAACTTGACCTCCAAGTTTGGTATTCATTTTGAAAGTGACTTAATGATTATTTCCTGTATTTTCTATGTATTCGAATAGTCCTGAAGAAATATATAATCCAAACTTACTTCTATATTCCTGTTGGATTTCTGGAAACGGAATTTTATAATATTAGGTTCTGTTTTAAAATACTTTTAAATTCCTTATTTTTATCTGTGTTCAGTTTCTCTTCTTCTTCTTCTCTCCCCTTTCCTCTCTCTATCTCAGTTCTGTATGTCTATCTAACAGGCATACATCGTTTTAAACTGTTCATCCTGTGTGTGTTTAAGTCTCTCCCTACATTATCTTATGAATCTTTTTTCGTCTCGGTTTGATTGTTTCATTTTGTGTATACTAATATATGTATAATTTGAAATAAGAATTGCACTCATCTTTTTTGCTGATTTTAGTATGGGAGAGAGGAAAGTAGGAGTGAGAGGGGATGTTTTTACTAGACACGATTATGGGATAAGAAGGTGTATATTGGATGGCCTAACTGCACGGCGTTAGGTGTCGCATTTTGTGATGCGGAGGGTACACAGTACTTTGATTCGAGTTGGAGGATGATTCCTTAAACACTACCTGAACAGTAGAAACAGCACTACTCCTAAATGTAAAATAATGAAGACTAGAAGGTTTTAAATGACCATAATCAAACATAAATTTCAGGAAGCAAAAAGACAGTTTGCTTTAATTTTGAGCACGGACTTGCAAAGTAAGAAGCACGGACTTGCTTATGTCGGTAGATAAAACACGGAATAGCCCGAAATCCTGAAACTGACAAAGTCTAATGATATTCTGACCATTGTTGGGAGATTGTGAAGAAATAGAAATCATTTTTTTTGCGCAGAAAATTATGCTTCTGCTTGGTAAGTTTGATGGACGAACCTGTGTGTTGCTGTTATACCAATGTATTGTATCCATAACAAAATTTAGTGAACGATGCGGGGGGATACTACAGCTATTATGATGTGATTGTCTATGTCAATTTGAATATATACTGCATTATACTGGACTCTTCTTTGAGCATGATAATTCAACATGCCGTTACTCCACCATCAGTATGCAATGGTATGCGGAGAGATCATAATGCAATCTACATTGACCAGTGCTGAATTTTCAGGAGAAATGGTAGCGCACCAAAGCAAATATTGCAAATACACAGGACGAGACCATGAATGACAGGGCGGAAATTGTATTGCGTGCACAAAATGTAACTACAAAGTTCTGATGGAAAACTGACTCCCGTTCAAAGATACTAAGTATTCGTCTATTACTTATTGCAACACAGTAAAAATACTGTTTGCTTTTAACGAATACAACTTTAAACAAGGAATTACTTAAGACTTGTCTATTGCGTAATATGAATATTGGCAGCAAGATCGGCTAACCAATCCGGAAATGATAAGAATTGCCATAATGATGAAATAGTACAAAATACCATATTACCTTTCCTACATCGTAATATGGGACGTTTTCTGCGAGGATTAGTCCATGTATATTACGGCTCTATATTACAATATCGATTATTAGTGTATTGGTTGATTCACTCTAATAAACAAATAATCGAAACTATATTTTTTCACTGCACAAAAGTTCCTCTGTAATATTAAAGTTGATCTAATTTCTATATATCGAGAAAAGCATCCACTTAGTCTTTCTAACAGTATTGGTGGCTATGTGGTACTATATTGTTTAGCGCTAAATGTTAAATAATATTCAAAACCATTACTTTGAAATCCATTAATAATAGTAAATTGACATTTTTTACTGCACTGTTCAAAGTACATACTTTAGCTTTAATATTCGTGTTTTAAGCAAAAAGAAAAATGGAAACACAATATTCATTTATTGTTTGCGGGAAAATGTCACGAAATCATTACTTATGTGCTCGTTTTGGAGCGTTCTTGTATCTACAACATAGCTTTAAACAAGGAGCCGCAAAGCTCTCCGCGTTGGTCTCGTGGCCAGCACGTGTGCCTTTGGTGTAAGCGTCCCGCGTTCGATTCCCGGTGAGAGAGCCTTTGAAATTTGAACTCTCTTAGATCTTTCTGTGTTCGTGTCCCTGTCGCTCT
This sequence comes from Thermobia domestica, assembly GCF_964235325.1. NCBI lineage: Eukaryota > Metazoa > Arthropoda > Insecta > Zygentoma > Lepismatidae > Thermobia > Thermobia domestica. The sequence continues at coordinate 77,120,189 of NC_137458.1, forward strand.
AGATTACTGGCAAAGAAATTAAATAAGTAAAAGGCGAGTAAAATAAGTAGAAACTAGTAGGAAGTACATAAGAAAGTTAATGAGCATAATCAGTTATTTAAAAAACATATAAAAACGGTATAGCGTTCATCTCTGGTCATGGGGTTCTTGGTTCAAACCCAGCTCGCGTCAAGTGAACTTTGTGGTGGACAAACCCATAGTGCATAGGTGTTCTCGGTGTTCTCCCATTCCTCCCACTTTATTCATTTCACTATTCCACTCATTTCTCATCGTCACCGTCTTCTTTAGTCTAGCCAGCAAACCCATGGATTATAAAAGTGAAATATTTTGTTTCATAGATTTAAAGAAATATTTGTATTATTCCAGAACATAAATTACAAATTTAAATTAAAAATGCACATCTGCTTAATTTACTGCAAATCAATTACAAAAGATTTCAGTAAGAAATTACTTTGTGTAATGGTGGAATGAAATGTTCCTTGATCCTGTTTAGGTAACTTTATGTATAGTTTTACACATAGACTATTTGTTTTGTATCTTTTTAATTAATATAAAATATAAGGTAAAACACTTATAAACGCCACTGCAGCTAAATACACCAAGTGTTGAGTGCTGCAACGTTTCTGACGAAATCCACTAAAATGCACATCCAATATGTTCCACTGTCTTGGATAAGTCTGATTTGACGAAAACTCCGGGAGAAGACACTGATACTACCACGCCATGCATTGTTGTTTGTTTCGGGAAGGTTCTGTGAAAGGACGTTATTATTTCAATAAAGGTAATAATCCGTTATTAGTATCGTGCTACCTCACAACATTGCCTTATTTCTAGTCCGAAAAACTTTAGGGAAACATTGTTTGTAAGTGTTATTTCAGTATTTGTTTTTCCATGGCTATAAAGTTAATACCAAGCATGGTGCAGCAAAATACGCCAGGGCTTGTGCAGAGCGGACTACAAAAGACAAAGATCTTTTAATTTGTCCCTACATGTTCCATATAATATCGATGTACTTTTTTAGGTCACAGTACAGTGACATTGTTTATTTATCTTTTTATTTATTAAAACTTTTTAGTTTGGAACTTAATTTTAACTTTGGAGATTATCGTCTTTAAATCTTTTTATCTTCATGTTTCACTTTGGTCAGAGTCATAGCTAGAAATTTCGGCGCCCTGGGCGAAGTAAAATTCGGCGCCCCCTACAACCACCACAGCAACCTTTTCCTTAATTTTTTGCATGTACGAGAAGCTTTTGTTGGTATACTATGCCCATTTTTTAAACAGGCTGCTTCGACAGACAATTGCAACAGCCAAAACCGATAATTATGTACTCTTTTCCTTAACTTTGCATGTGAGGGAAGTAGCTTTTGTTGTTATACTAGGTTGATTTTTTTATCAAGATGCTTCGACAGAGCATTGCAACACCTAAAAGCGATAATTATGTACTCTTTTACAAAATTTAATAAGAGCTGTCTTCAAGAGACGTATTTTAGACTTTTTGTTGGTATACAGATCTAGTTGGAGATCAGTTAGGGAAATTTACATTACAACTATTGGTAACGTTTCATACTAGCGACAAAAATGAAATTTCAATACATTAGAAAGTATGTGCTTTTAATGTTCGAAATCGGTGACACCATTAATTTCCAGTAATAATTGTAAACTTTTGTCATTTTATTTTGTATGTGACCATACAAATAGCATTTTAATATCGATTCTTTTAATATAAGCATTTAAACGGGTTGAATTTGTTAATGATAGACTTTCTCTTCTTGCTCTTAAGGGTCAGTGGTGCAATATTATTGTTTTAAAAGTACACGCCCTAACAGAAGATAAAGATTATGGTATAAAAGACAATTTTTAAGAAGAAGTTTCACGGGTATTCGACCAAGTTCCGCGATACCACAAGAAAATTCTATTAGAGAATTTCAATGCGAAAATAGGGTGACAGAGTATTTTCAAACCAGTTATATGGAAAGAAAGTCTGCATGAGGAAAGTAATGACAACGGTGTTAGTTTCGTGAACTTTGAAAGACCCAAAAACCTTATCGTGAAGAGTACAAAATTCCCACATCGCGAAGTCCATAAATAGACCTCGCCAGATGGGAGAACACACAATCAAATTCATCATGTTTTAGTAGATAGAAGAAGACAGTCTAGTATAATTGATGTTCGCTCGTTCAGAGAACCCGACTATGACAATGATCAGTATCTAGTAGCAGCCATAACAAGAGAGAGAGATATCGCTGAATAAAGCGAATATTCGTCTTCTGAAAACGGAGAGGCTTAGTTTAAAGAAACTAGAGGAGAACCAGACGAGAAGGAAATACCAGATAGAAGTGTAATGGTTTCGCGTTTTTAGGTATAGAGAGCACTAATGCTGAGGATACTTGTGTTCAAATTAGGGATGGCATTAAAATTTAGGCAAGACAAATATTGGGGCACGCGAAAATACGTATAAACAAATCATGGTTCGATTGGGAATGCACCGAACTACCGGAGAAAGGAAATTAGGCGAAAATGCGTCGTGTACAAAATCCAAACAATATAGCTTCACTAAATTTCGTTAACATCACACGGGAACCTTCCAAATGTTTAGAAGAGAAAAACGCGATTTTTTGAAAGCTTAACTTAATGAGAAAGGTAATACTAAAAGAAAAAAATCGAGACATGTTCAAGGTCATCAACAAATTTAAGAAAGGATATCAACCTCGCGCGTATACATTAAAGAGATAGGACGGAACAATTCTAACTGATACACATAGCATTTAAATAGATGGAAAAATATCTTTCACAACTTTCTTAACACGCAGCAAAAATTTAATGTTCATGGGGAGAGGGAAATGCATGCAAAACCATAAATTTCAGAGCCTAGCCGAGCAGAAGTAGAAATTCCTGTAACGAAATGAAAGAAAAACAAATTTCTGGGTGTAGACGAAATTCCGGCTGAGCTAATTTTAGCTAGAGAAAAAAATGTGGAACAAGATACACAAACTTATTCTCTTTATCTGGAACAAGGAGGAATTGCCACAAGAGTGGAAAGATTGAATCATAGTTCCAATGCACAAGAAAGGCGACAAAGCGGATTGTAAAAAATATCGAGGCGTTTCTCTTCTGTCAACATGCAATTAAATACTCCAAACATTACATTAGCATGATTGACCCCATACGCTAATGAAATTATTGGAGATTATGAGTGTGGATTTAGAGGAAATCAATCAAATATGGGCTAGATATATAACATTCGACAAATACTCGAAAATAACTGCGAGTACAATACCCCAGTACATAAATTATTTATTGATTTTAGAATGGCATACGATTCTGTTAGGAGATAAATACTATACATCTTTCATGCAAAAATAGTAATACGGAAAAAACTAGTTAGATTAATTAAGATATGTTTAAATGAATTCCACAGTAAAGTCCGAATAGGAAAATTCTCGTCCACGAGCTTCCTCTTCGAATATGGCCTGAAACAAGGAGATGTGTTGTCGACAATATTATTCAACTTTATTCTGGAGTACACTATAAGGAAAATCAAAGCAACCAGGGCCTAAAGCTGAATGGTATTCACTAGGTTATGGCGTATGCTGATGATGTAAACCTGATAAGAGATAATAGGTGAACAATAGAAAGAAATGCATAGACATTAGGAAATGCTTGCAGGTTTAGAAGTAAATGCAGAAAAGACTAAATACATGGAGGTACACCGGGATCGTAATATTGCAAATTATGGATTCTCAAAGTATCAAATCATGTTTCTATAAAGTGCATACTATAAATATCAAACAAAAGTAGAAAATTCGTGTTATTATTCAGTTCAAAATCTTTTGTGTCGCAAATTCTGTCGAGGAATTTGAAGCTCAAATATATAGAACGATAATCATGCCTATTGTTCTGCATTGTTGCGAAACATAGTCGCCTACTTTAAGGAAAAACGCTTACTGAAACTATTCGATAATGAAGTCCTGAGACGAATATTCGGACCCAAGAAGGACGGAAGTCGGGAATGGTTGAAACTTCATAACGAGAATCTGCATAATTTACACATCTACCAAACATTGTGAGAGCAATCAAATCTAGGAGCCTCAGGTGGGCCTGTCACGTAGCGAAAATGAAAGAAAGTAGGAACGCTTTCAAAGATTTGGCCTGAAATCCAATCGCAAAACGTCCATTAGGAAGACCTAGACGCAGATGGAAGGACAATATTATGATGAATCTCGCAGGAAAAGGAATACAAAGTAGAAACTGGATTCACTTGGGTAAGGACTGAAATCTTTGGAGAGGTTTTATGAAAACGGCATTCAACCTCTGGGTTCTATAAGCCATAGAATTAGTTAGTTACTCCTTTTTACGGTAAAAAATATATTGTGAAAGATAACGGAAGATCATATGTTTATATTTTGTCTGTATGTAGATAGATAAAAAAAGAGCACAACTAATACGTATGCACAGAAAACATATTCTGGCTATACAGCTAGTTAATGGAGAAATGATCCCCATAAATTCCTTTAAGTTCCAAGCATTTTATATGACAATGGAATTTTTTAAAAATCACTGGTAGTAATTATTCTCTGAAAAAGACGAAGTGAAGTACTTTAAGTACTTGATCGTTGATAATGAAAGTTAAGTAATTGTCTGTAGCATATCAGCATCGCACAATAAAAACGTGTGCTGCTAAAGTAGGAAGGTGTTGATTAAACATGGAAGAACTCTCGTGAGCTTAAAAGAAGACAATTCTGTCTGTCCGGTGGCTTGGCGCAGCTGTATCTAAGGTGGCTTGTGTTGTTGCGAGGAATATGGCAAATGAGTTATTTCCACAAAGTTTAAGAAGATCATCAGCAGAATACTTTGGGGATCCTTGTAAAAAGAATACTGAAGGTTTATAGGATCGTTTCCAACAGTGGCCATTGTGTCGATGATCTACAGAGTAATGGAAATGGAAGAGCAACCTGACTGGCAGAGGTTGCCAGGTATTTAAGTAACTCAAACCGAACATCGTTGAGAGAGTGGCCGAAAAGTGCTTGTAGATTGCGGTCATGCATAATGTGGCAATAGTAATCCAACAAATTTCAAGCCTTGTACGTGACTAGTATAATTTCGATGAATTTTAAAAATATTTTTCCTTTATCTTCGTTAATTCCAAAAAATTTTAAAATGCAGTTTTACAGTAATATCCCAAAATATATTGAACATAATATTAAGATACACTATGTAAATTTAACAATTTTGCATTCAAATTAGTTTTGATATACAGCTGTTTGCTGGTTACCAGATGAACCCACTCCGAACTCACCACGAGGAGTTTCGTCCATCCTCCCAGCCCATCCACTCTACCCTTGGAAATTATCTTTTTAACTTGTTGGTTTCTTTTCAGATTTTGTTTCCAATGTGGGCACTATTGACTCATCCAGAATTCTTGTTCTGATAAATTCATCTCGAGCTAAGACACCACACACTTCAGACGAAAATTTGCTAACAGTTTAACGCACCTCTCGATTGGTTGTGTATGACATGGTAAGTGGAAAACAGGTGGAAGGACAGATGAACCTTCTGTTACACATATCTGTAAATCCTCCTCCGACAAATGTCTCTTCAGGCTTTGCTCGGTTACTTCGCGTTCCTGCCAGTTGATTAGTTCAATATAATCCTGAGCACTATTGTGTATTTCTGGAATACTGAACTTGCGTAACATGAGGACAGGAGGTGTTTCATTAGAACTTCTGACCGTACATCAAGGATTCCACGCATAACTAGTTATCGAATATGCTTTTGATCATCGACACCAGCATAGCACCGTGCCTAGACACCAGTAAATACTCCGGTTGCGCAAAGAAACCACTGGCTGAATTCTCCTATTCACAATGAACTTCAGCTCATTGCTTAAGTACCGTGAAAAGACTATAGTACGATTTAAGGTAACAGGATCATGCTCGATAGTATGTCACATCACACCGGAGCATACACTATCACGATGAATGTAACGAGCTCCTTCAAGTACGAAGATGGGTCAGTAGTTCTTATGTACACTCTAAGCACTACATTAGTAATAGTGATCCATCTTGCATAGGATAATTTTCCAAGACTTCTTGATGCAATATTCAGTGAACATTCACCAGCAGAGATTGTTTTGCAAATATCTTACATATATCATTGGTCTGTCCAACGGTTTCTGACGTCTTTTTCTTCAGTGGCCAGGAAAGTTCCTTCATTCGCTTGAAAATTAAGGATTGGTAAATCTTCAGAATTGGTTAAACTTTGATTGTGTGTGTCTGTGTGTCTGTCTGCGAATCGGTTTTTCTGTATGTGTGCGCCCTGGGAAACAGAAGAGTAGACCGAGAGTTACCACATTTGGGTCAAGAGAAGCTTCATCCAGGCCCCAGACTAACCCCAAGCGTTTATTCTTTTCAAATTACAAACCAAAGGGGTCTCAGCTGGGCGTTTACCGGGACATGTAAATGTAGTAGAAAATGACAGATATTAGTGTCAAATTTATAATTTTCGCGATCATTGAGATCAATGGTGAAACTCCGATCGCATTAACTCCAAAATTCGTGCATTTGGTTACGATTCGGGGATCAACGGGGGTGGGGGATAACGAGACATGTAAAAATTATTCAAAATAGCCGATATTAGTGAGAAATCCATAGTTTTCGCGGTCCCTGGGATCAATTGTAACTATTCCATTAGCGATGATTTTCAGCCATCAGTGTTTGCAAGTCGGGAGTCAACTGCAGGGGGAGATGGTACCGAAACAGGTAAAAATAATCGAAAATGACCGACATTTGAAATCCAACGGCCTACCACTGAGTTAACGCAATCGCTCTTCATGGTATGCTTCTAGCGGTTTATAACGGCTCTCAAGACAATGACATTCATATCCCTGCAAAAGCTTGTTTCTTGTACTTTCACGTCTTTTTGTACTCAGGCGAGAATTATGTTCTATGTCTTAACTTTCAGCTAGTGGTGGACAATGGGAATATTCCCGGTGGGAAGGAATTTAAAAATGGCAATATTCCCGGGTTTTTCCCTGGCCTATAAATTCCCGGGAAGGAATTTATTTCCATTTCATTACTTTATCTTCCAAATTATAAGAACCATATGACTAATTACTTTATTTTAATATATTATGATTTACTTCTAGGTTTTAAAGAATTTGGAGGTTAAAGAATTTGAAATTATTTGACGGTACTTTATATAACTAAGAATGTGATTTTTTAAGTTTCATATCCATTTGCACTAAAATGTAGGGTAATTGTTTAGTATTGGAGGCCAAAACTAGCAAAAAGTAGGATGATGTATGGAAGAAATGCGTTGATAGTGATGTTCAAGTAGTCAAAAAAGCATCGAACATATTTTTTTTAGGGCATTCGGGGATTTATAAAGAACGGAAAGGTAAGTGGAAGTGATTTATGTGAGAAAAAAGTGAATTGTTGGTAACGAAGATAGAAAACAACGTGTCGTGCGGGGCTCTAACCCGCCTTCATTCGCTAACGCTCGCTCTGCAATGCTGTCTGAATTTAATGTGTGTAACGTAATTTAACGTGTGAAACCATAAAACAACCTCATCGGAATATAATATCGCAAAAAAGTAGGTGCAAAAGCTTGCCCCCAATGCTAAAGAACATCTAAAATTAACAAAGTACTAATTTACAAATGATGAAAAGGAACATTTTTTTAAAGTAATTTAAAATTATGTAGAAATAGAGATGAAGTACTATTAATAAACCCTGAACCACCATTAGTAATAGACGTCAATCTGTCTCCTCTCTCTGCCTCGAATTTCTGAAGAGGTACTCGAACTTCATTTACATGTAAATTAACGTATGGAATTTTGAGAAATAGGTAGAATGAAAGGTCGTGTATGGCAATGTTACGTGCTAAAATAAAGAGATAAGTAAGTATCTTGCAAATTTTGTGAACATAAATATGTATGGGCAAATGTTGATAAATTGGTGAGACATGTATCTTGTAGCATTTACCCAATCTAGTTGGTTTATAACATTTATAAATTTAATGTGTTTATAATATCAGTATTAGAGTCAAGTTGAGCAAATCCACTTACATTAGGGTGACCAAATCGTCAACTAGAAAAACGGGACACCTTTTATTTCTGGATAGGTTGCACCCCTAAACATATTTTTTAGACTCTCCGTTCCATCTCTTTTTCTTTTTGTATCTCTCACAAAAAAGGACAAATTTACACTTTTACGTTTTAAAACCTATTAAAAAGGTTGTGGAATTAATTAGATATCAAGTAACTTTCAGAAGCTAACAAAATATGACATATTTGAGAACATTACTAAAAATATATGAGCGCTCAAATCTGTCACCGACAGGATTTATAATTACTCCCAGCATCGGATTCCAACTCCTTTTATTAGCATTTTCTTACTTTTAAACATTATTTCATTTACAACTAGTTTTTTTTTTATTTTCACTTTTATAGTTCTATACTTCTGGTCACCTTTCGTAAATGGAAGTATGTTACATCTTAGTCAAATCACAGAAACGCTGTACTGTATTGATGACAGTGCCCCAATCTTCCACCACCCGAAACAGAAAGTAAAAACAGGTTACATTTGTTCTCCATAAGACTTTCAGCCCCTGTACTTTCGTCTGCGGAGTGGGGAAGCCTAGAAGGGAAAACAGTGCAGCCACCCAATATTGTAAACGTCCTAAGGACGTTGCTCAGTAATTAGACATATTCCAATATAATCTCATAACTTAGAAAATAATATTATAAATTAGGAAATTTTAGCGATTCGAAAGGTTTTTTGTACCAATGTACGTAAATACGGGACATTTCGGCGTCCCGGGAGAAGTTTTCGGGACACCGGGAATGGTAGTGAAAAAGCGGGACAATCCCGTTTTTACGGGACGGTTGGTCACCCTAACTTACATATAAATTTAAACTGTTACTATATAATTTACTATATAATTTTTTCGCACATATTTAATTCATAGAACACATTGTAAATAAATATACATTTACGCGTACTCTCTAAATATAGTAAAGTGTTAATAAAGTAACATAGTACCGTTCAGAATATATAGATTTTAAAGAATCGTCTCTGGACAAAAGTAATAATATGCTGTGATATAAATATTAATTCAATTTTGAAATCATAATATAGTAATAGAATGCAATTTTATTTCTGATTGAACATAAATTCCCGGATAAATTCCAATTTTGGGAATCTTCCCGGGAATATTCCCAGGGAATATTCCGGAAAAATATCTTCCCAGGAATTTACCCATCACTACTTTCAGCATTCGTTTACGTATGGAAAGACTCCTTTACCTAAAGAGAGGAAATCTTCTTCTGCGTATGGAGAGCTAAATGACTAAACAAGCATGCGCCGACATTAATACACGATTTGGTATCATTAAGTATTTCAATGAAAGTTACTTTTTATACTCTTGGTAACAAGTCTTATTATATTTTAAAGAAGAAAAACACTTCTGCAAAATTCTTCCCGATTGTAAAAGTTGGCATGGAGGTTCGAATATGGATTATTTTTTTCCGAAGATACCCGAAGTTGGACTTACATGTTGAAATCTTTTGTCTCGAAACAGCAATAAAGAACATTTTTGAAAGAAGGTGTACCTAATGTACGATAAATGTACAGAAAATTCGGGATTTTGTAGGGATAACCGTTAGAATTCTCCCCTAGCTAAAAGTACTGGACATAACAAGGAATTTGAAACAACGATGCTGAATTTGTGTCTATCTGAAATATTCATTAGGTTTATAAGTTACATTCTATCTACCAAGTCTATCCGGTCAAATGGTTTATACGATTCAAACGGTGCAATCATGTTGAGAAGTCTAAATGAGTACAAAAGTTTGAAACAGGTTATGACACCTTGCAGGTCAAACGATTCAAACAAAACAAACGATCGAAACGGGTCATATGGTTCTGTCGGGTAAACCCATTTCATGCGTTTCAGGTTGCAATATTGATCTAGTGCACGGGATAGTGTCAGATTCAGAGTTCATTTAAATTTTCTCTCAATGTTCTGTATTCTCGTTTTAGATTTCTGGTGGAAGAACACAAAAAATTAATTTTACTCTTAAACAATCATATTGTTAGTATAAAGAGGCGTTAAACTAAAAAAAATGTTTTTAATTTCAATTTTGTATGCAATAACTTGCGAATGTACTTATGAAAAAGATTAAGTGTGATGTTTTCCTAACTCACATTTATTTTTATTTCACAGAAAACTATTGGAAGGACTGAAAAGTGACTTTTGAACCTACAGGTGTATCGGGATGACTTTGTTTATAAGAGGATATCTAGATGAAACTTCTATTCATGGAATACCAGAAGTGGTTAAGAAACAACGTTGTGTTGGCGAAACGTAAGGAAAATATTAAATAATTATAACTAATCATTCGTTTTGTTTTGTCGTTAATTTTTATTAATTTGTTAACTTTTTTGATTTGCAAGAAATGCGTTCGGATTTGCTGCCATTACACCTTATACACTTATTCATGCCCAAGATTACTAGAGAACAGGTTGCCTCGAAACACTTCGGTTTTTGTTCGGAGGGAGTCGGTAAAGATCGCAATACGTCACGCGTAGACCTAACGCTTTGAAGACACTTAAGAACTCTATAATCATTCTACAGCTTTAAATGCATTAAATACAGTTAGATAATTATTTTAGGCAATAATCCTGGCATACTGAAAACTAACAAAAACACAAATACTGACGAAAATGAAGAAATTATTTGAAGCAAATTTCTTTCAAAATGCGATGTTGTATGTACTGATGAAATGCTGAAGACATTGTTAGGCGATATTGAGACAAAATCAGGAATGGAAGAAGATGGACAGCCGTATATAGCAGGTTGGCTTACAAAACTCAGTTAGGTAATCAATACAATAAAAATTTTCCTGTTCATCATCCTTCAACATCATCACACCCTGGACTCAAAGCAGGGTTGTAGCTACGAGGGGTCCGATCGGGGCCAGGCCTCCTCAAATGATTTCCTGGACCCACGAAATGACAGCTTTTAAAACATCATCGTAAGATTAACTCGTTTAGCTTTCAAAACTTCTTTGTAATATTACCTCGCCACAAATCATTTAAAAATAAAAGTTTACATGTAATTAGTAATCGGTAAATTATTAACCTCTCCTTACCGATCAAACAATAGCATGGAATCTCTTCCGTGTAAGGAATGACCAAGTACACAGCTTGCTACCACATTTGCTACAATTGATTGATCTAATGCTCCTATGTGGATCATGTCCAATATGAACCATGAAAATATTTTATACAGACCTATTTTAAAATAATTGTCAATTTATGCCAATACGAGAATTTATATAGTGTTTTTAGTCATGAATAATAAATAAATATTTTTGTCAGGAAATCTCAAAGAAATTAAGTGAAATTTCAAAGAAAATCAGTCTTATGAAGATAGGTTCTGTGTACAAGGGTATAAATTGTAATAGTAATGCACAAAGGGACAACGTTTGGTCCGGAGCTGTAGTTCTTGGTTAAGTATAATAACAATCTAACTGGTACATAATATTTATGGACAACAAGCGAAAACAGTACCTTCTAAAAGGTGCTTTTAGTTTTCCGAACGGAAACAAAAAATAAACATATTTTTTCAGGCTTCAAAATCACTAACTGTAACATATTTTGGCTTTGTAAATTGTAGCTGCCTTCCCCTAGAAATGACAGGTTCCTCCAAGATAAACCTGATGGCTACACCCTTGATTCAGAGATTGTCTCATGACCATCTCGCACAGCCCACTGAAGAATGGCTTTCGTGTGTAAAAGATAAGGAAAAACAATTTCTTTATACCATGGAAGATCAGTGCGTAGGGGAAAAGATACCATGAAATGTCTGAAGGGAATTATTTGTGGCAGTAATACTAACGTGAAATCTGAAATAGTGACTACATTTGTGCGAATGAGAACATTTGCCAGAATTAAGTTTCTGAATAGTTTGGCAAAACAGAAAAGTGTTAAGGTTTCTGTAAAATGAGACGGAAGCTCCCAGGAGAAGTGGAAGAAAAAAAATAAGGAAACTTGTCCAGTGAGGTAAGGTTTCTAACAATCGACTATTATCGTAAAACACAATTATTATAAATTCCTTTTTGATCTGTATTCTATGTAGTAAATTACAGACACTTAAGTTTGACTCTGGATGCAAGTAACAAAAAAGTATTTTACTATGTAACGTTAATTTTGTATAGGATTCTCACGCGAAGACCCTCTTCCATATTCTTAAGAGGGAAAAAAGCAGACGACACTTTTTTTGCGCGCTTCACGGGTCTATACGTGACGTCATTCCAGGACAGTCTATGACAGTGCAGCATGGTTAAGAGGCAACCTGTTCTGTAGTAACCTTGATTCATACCTAAATTTAAACTTAAATTTAATCGCGATTGTACCCTAGCAGTTAGAGTAACCAACATTATGAATTCGACACTAATATCAATCATATGAGACTTACTTCACCCCTTCTTGTTCGCATGTCAATGGTTCTGAACTTGGACTTTAACGATATCGAGAGTGTAATTTTTAATCACAGCGACATTTTCATCGAACTGCATTCGACACTAATATCTCTTACTTCGATGAATGTTACATTTCAAACCCTTTTCTCCACCCTAGAATTCTAATTGAGATTAATCTTACGGTTAGACGTACATTTTATAGGATGTGTCACCAATGAACTTAAGGATCCGAACACTATGGACTAGATAATAGTATCCGAAGGCCTGGAACCCTATTTCAACGCCACAGCCTACTAACGGATACTAACGGGGAATAAACGTTTATTTAAACGGTATTGGAAGTGTCGCTCTTCCACGCAGTGACTGTACTATATACAAATATAGGTCATTTCGTGTTACCACATGTATTTACCGTAGTTGTGAAAGGGAATCTTAACCCTACTTCAGGTTGAACTTGAAATAAAGTTTATCGGAATTGCCTCAAAACTCAGGGATCCACAAAACTATGAGTTATATATATTAACAATGATCATTCCTTTGATCAATTTATGTCTAACAATCCAACTCCCCTTACAAGTAGTAAAGGGATATTTTACCTAGTTAGAGCAAATCTTGGATTAAACAGAATCAGGACTGAAAAATTACCTTATAGACGCTGAGAACTAATGATTCGACACTATTGTCAATCATTTTCGATATTTTACGTTATCATTCCTCTCGTGTAGTGGTGGTGCTGAACATTAACTGAAAAAGCATCGGAAATGTCATTTTGTATCTAGCCGATCTAGAAAAGTAAAGATTCGATACTTGTATCAGTCGTTTTAAATAATTTTATATGTCTTCTAAAACTCCTCCCTTTAGAATTCCTAATGGGTAACACTACAACTGGCAGCTGACTTGAGACTTAAAGGGCACAATCAATTAGCAACCCCGAAAGCTACGGGTTTAACACTAATATCGGCCCTTATGCATCATTCGTATCTGCATCCTTCTCTCCCTAGATGTAGTCATACATTCACGGAGGCTGAACTAGCAACAAATGTAAATCAAAATTGGTACAAATCAGCTCACGAGAAACGAAAACAATGGATTTGACACTAATATCTTTACATGTGTCACCTTCTCCGTCTTTCTGAATGAGCTAGTGGGGTCCCGACAGTAACCTTTTGCAGATAGCAAGAAATATGTTCCGGAGTTGTTGTGGAATATAGACGCATGTAGAACCATATTTATAAGTTGTATCAACGTTCTGGCAGGCCATGGATTCCATTGTGGTAGATCTTGGTAGAACCTGAAATATCATGAAAGTATCAAGTGCATTTTGCACCTCTATTTGGGATTTGAATTGGCGTTCTCTAAGGTGATTGTACAGGGAACGGATCGGATAATCGGACGGTTCAATGTCCGGAGATTGATGTGGATTCAATAATGTTTCCCATCCAATTCGTATAATGGAGTCCCGGGTCATCCTAGCCACGTGGGGCTTAGCTTTGTCCTGTAACAGTAGGACCCCATTGTGATTCAAAAGTTATGGCTCCAGACTTTTGAGTTTTTGTTGAACACTGCTCAACTGCTGACAGTACACACTTGCATTTATACTCTGACCAGCTGATAACAGTTCCCAATGCACTTTGCAGCGAGCAGTCCACCAAACACACAGGAGGAGCTTCTTCTAGTGGTGTGCTGGTTTCGGCTGTTTTGGAACAGATTTATGAGATGCTAACCAACGATGAGGGCGCCGTGGAGCTTCATACAGGACCCACTTGTCAACATATGTCAACACCCTGTCCAGAAATTGGTCCTTCCTCAAATGCGACTGCAAATAAATACGGTTGTTTGCACATGTTGCCTTCACCAAATCATGTGGGAGGCATCGACCCAACTTTTCGTGCTTCCCAAGTTGATGGAGGTGCTGTATAATGATTTCTCCACTAACACTTTTTTTCTCATATGTTTGGCCGAGGGTCGCTAGTATTTCAGCCTGTAGATCTTCATTTTGAATATGTATTGCTCTTAGAGTTTTTCGTCACCGTCCTTAAAGTTGTTAAACCGACACTGCACTATCTGCGTAGTCACATCTTCAAAAAAGGCCTGACATACTTTCCGCTTCGCTGCAGCTGCGTTTGACCCCAGTAGAAACTCGTACACCCTCACGCCGTTATGACGCTTTGTGGAGGTCCCATGTTCACCCTGTCATTATGGAACTTCACAGTGTAACTAAACTGCTAGAACAAGGTAGTATGCTGGACATTCTCACACTGACAACTAACATTTACGTTATCCGCATTCTACTCACGGTGTGGGAGACAATTGAAGACAGACCTTCGGAAAAAAACGACAGAACGTTCCTGAATACCTATATAGAGGGCCATATCCAGAAGTAGTAGGACTGATTTTTTCTTGCGCGCGAGGAGCAATATAGGGGGCTGCAAGGCAGGATGTTATGGAGGGGAGTCTTGGGAACAGGTGTCGACCGACGGCAGTCGACTGCGTGCGTTATTTGAGAGTGGACCACTGTGTTAGTGACCTCCTGTTGTGACGCCTCGTCGTCAGTTGCGATGAAGCGAAATTTGGAGCAGCGGTACGCCATCACGCTTTGCGTCAAACTGGGAAAATTACCGTCAAACAGAGAAACCAAGGACATGCTTACGCAGGCCTACAAGGATACCATGAGCCGCAAAATCACCCCCTAAAAAGACCAGAATGTCAAAATCGAAAGTGAAATCGATGTTGATTGCAATTTCTGACCGTCGTTGCATTGTCCATAAGAAGTTTGTAACCTCCTGGACAGAGTGTAAATGCAAGTTGTTACGTGGAAGTGCTCACACGGCTGCGAAATCGGATCACACGTGTACCCTATCTGGTGTGATAATGGAAGCTCCACCATGACCACGCGCCATGCCACAGCGTGGGGATTGTGAGAGATCTCCTGAGTAAATTCGGAGTTTCCACGTTGCCTCACAACCCTACAGCCCTGATGTGGCACTACCGGACTTCTTCCTGTTCCTCCGTATCAAGCGGCAGGTCAAAGGGCTTCGTTCCGACTCGATGGAAGCGGTCCTAGCGGCGACGACGAGGGCGCTGAACGGCATCCCGGAAGACGACATTCAGAAGGCCTTCGCGATCTTTAATGCTCGCTACCACCAGTGAGTGAATGCCCAAAAGGCCTACTTTGAACAGTATTAAGTAGATGTACCAAAATGTTCAATATTTAGAAAAATCAGTCCTACTACTTCTGGAGACAACCCTATATATATATATATATATATATATATATATATATATATATATATATATATATATATATATATAGAAGCTAGAGCACTTGCTGCTGGTGCTTGTGGTCTTGTGTTTGATACCCGTAAGGAAGCCTTTAAATTTGAACCCGATCGTGTGGGTTAGATTTCATCTTAAAGTGAAACCCACGTTTCGTAGAACCTTGATGCTTTGAATGTGTCATTGAACTTCTATTAACAAACAATCAAACGGAGCATCACAGCAATCTTAGTCTAAGTTTTAAACTGTGTATTTTTTTATGATTGCGTTCATTACCGTTTATATATCTCAAAGCTGTTACAGTTTCTAAGAATGCAGCTTTCTTGGATTATATACTGTAACAGTTTACGGTAAATAAAATATGTGTTAAGTTAATAACTATGAAAAATAAAATTAAATGTTGTGAGTTCAAATGAGATAGATTTTTGAATTGCCGTATTTTGTTTACTTGCCCATGTAAAGTCACAGTTTTTGTACTAATGACACAATAGACATTTTAAAATCATATGAAATCAGTTAGTGACAAAAACATTACCCAGATTACCGGCCGCTCTGACTTTTGGACCTATATTCCTCATAAGCTGATTGAAGTAGTTTTCACTGAATTAACGAATTATTTTCGGGCTTGTTCTCACAAGTATGATATATTTTTGGTGTATATGGTAGCTGGAATATTTTTGCTTTCAAGTGAGCCCAGAATTTCTCAATGAGGCGTATTTGTGGCACATTTGGTATATTGCGCTCTTTGCGCAAAAACTGCACTCCCATTCAGTCCAGCAGCGGGTGCGTCCCTATTGAATAGTGAAAAGCTAAATCAGACCAAAAGATGTACTCACCATTCACATAGTTTACTATGATAAATGGGAAAAGTCTCTTTCGAATACATTTATTTCTATATATATTTTGATAATTTACACCCTTTGATTAATTATGTAAAATGACCTTTTGTGCTTATTGCCATCCAGATGAGTAGTTTCTGTGGAAATTTAGTTTTGAACTTAAATTTTACGGATTCAGGGACAGAAATGTGACCACATTCAAAGTATGACATGTTTACACTAAAATGAAACCCATTCATATCAATGTATGTTTCATCATCCATTATTATGTCCCTATAATCATTACAGGCATGAAACTCATCCCTGGAAATTTTGTTCAGAATGACTGTTTGCTTCTTTTTTTAGTTTATCACCTGCATATGGAGCATCCCGTTTTGTATTTCTTTAGAACTCAAGTTCCAGCAGTTACTTCCTCATAATATCACGACTCACGTTTAATGAGCAAGCAGCTTAAGGTGCCAAATTTGTCTCTAGAGTTCATCAGTAACACAATCTTCTTTTTGATTTTTTCGGCATAACAATTTTTCTTTCTTCCCCTTGTCTTTTTCTAATTCATGTCTTATCATTGATCCCTTTCAAAGTTCTCTACACAGTTGCAATCCTTTTTGAAAGTGTTTCACGACTTCAGCGTAAGAGAGCCCCGCATTCCTCAGCACGAAATCTTGAACACGAGTCCGATTGACTTCCGATTTCGACGCCTGCATGTTTCTCGCTGACTATTTCGTCAAACTGCCGTCGTCGCAACTGCCTCTAATCGCATAACAGAAAACTTAATGTATGAAACAGTGGAAACAGCAGTCTGATCGGATGTGTGTATCAGGAGTAATACGCGTTCAAAATAGTGTTTCATTTGAATCAACAGTAGGTTATTGTTTGCGTGTCAGCATTCTGTTACGCTCCGGAAATTTTGCAAATGGTAGTTAGTAATAAGGACCTTATGTTAAGGACTGTATTAAATGTATGAAACCATTTGACGATGATTAATATTTTGAGCACTATTAGTGTTTTAATATTTTGATTGTGTAAATATCTATAACTGATTAATGCAAAATAAAAATATGTTTATTATGTAATTTTAATTGTTGCTAAACTAAAATTATATTTGCAACTTTTCAGGATATTTTGGACTGGTTGTATCATACTGTGTATTGTATCCACATTGATAATTAATTGGGGCACATGGAGAAAATACCAAGACAACCCAACTGTGATTACAATTGACAGAAATCGACAGGATTGGAAATATAGGCTTCCTTCATTTATCATGTGCAGAGATCCTGTAACTAACAGTAGACATGTCAAAGGATATGTTAAAAGGTAAACCAAACCTGTATTCGAACTTTTGGCAATAGTGCAATTTTTTTGCAACTATTATACAATCATATTACATCTAGGATCATACACAAATACAACCTAGAGCTAAAAGCAATTTACAGAAAAATTTAGCAGTGACCCAGGTAACTAACGTTAAAAAAGTCTTTGGAGGTCTTATCACTTACCTCTTAGGCCCTACAATGTCAATTCACGTGCAAAGCGAAAGAAAATCAATAAATGAGATCAAAGGTCTTGGCGTTATCTGTAAAGAAGTCAGAGAAATAACAAAAATGTGCATCTTTATAGTTATCTTTCCAGGTCGTTGTGTAAGTAAATCGATGGAATGATTATAAGAGATCCGGTAGGAATAATCCTATGTTGTCCACCTATGTTGTACTTGGACGGGATCGAACGTGGAACTCCAGATATCGGAAGTAAGCTTTCTACCAATGAGTCATTTTGATTTACAAACATCTACTCGCATAGTACGGCATACCAAGCAAATTTCTCGTTCAGCGCACAAAGACTTTTTGTACAATACAATGGGGAAGTTAAACATTACTTTTACATTGTGTCGTAGTATATAAGAAATGTTTATTATTTACGTAAGTAACCTTTGAAGGTCTCAAAGAAGCTTTTGATGGAGATCTTAAAATTATCAAGTAGAAAATTATAAAATCGTGTAAACTTTAATTTCATAATACTCAGCACTCGCAAAAGCTAGAAATGTGAAATTTGCAAGCAATTTAGAGGATGATCAGGAAATTTGTTTGACAGCAAAACACGATGTCGGGAATTATAATCTGCTGAGTTAATGGGCCAAAGGTCAAAATGCGATTTTTTACTTATGGGATTTCAATGTAGTAATCTCAAATGTCATTCTATTGAATATCCATCTCCTATAGCAAAAATTGGTATATAGACATAAATTGCGATCCGAAACAATGTAATAACAAGAAATGTGAACAACCATGACCCGGTGAACTTTACCAGGTCATCTGTAACCTTTCCGGAGAAAGTTCTCTTTTCAACAACTTATTGTACACGATTAATTCAGTTGAAGATAATGTTAAAAAGCATATGCATAAAGAATATACCGAAAATCGTTTTTAGGAAAGCGAACAGGTCGGCAATATCATCAGAGGTCAAAGGTCACGCAGTTAAAATGTCATGTTTGATGTCTTAACAAGTAAGAAACTGTGACGTTTGAAAAATGATTTGATCTACCATAGAACTCATGTATAAAGGTCCTTCCAATTGGTGTGTATGGGCATAGAAGAAAGGTCAACCATATTATAGATGGTCTGAGGTCACGTAGTTAAAATATCATGATTGATGTGTTAGCAAGTATGGAACTGCAATGTTTGAAATGAGGATTTGAGCTGCCATGGAACACATGCAGAGAAGTCATTCCAAGGCGTGCAGATGACCATAATGAAAAGGTCAATATTGCCATAAGGTGTAGAAGCCTAATTTTGTAATGGAAGGTATATGTTTCTTTGATTTTTAAAACAATGAATAGAATATAGTATTAGTTCCACCTTGTTAATTACTAGTTTTGTTAATTACTACCTTTGCAAAACTGCATGTGAAATGTTTTTTTCTTATTGAAACATATTAATAGCTACTTAATACACAGAAATAATTAAAATATTGTCTTACCTTTACAACAAACTCTGACGTCCTTGCAAACTGTAAATCTTCTTAGTAGATTGCAATGTATTACACGTGATCCCCGTAATGTGCTAAACATAAATTTACTCTGGGTATAAGGGTTTTTGTGAAGATTTTTTCGGGAGTGTTTGGAGTTTTCTGTTTAACAGCACGTTGTATCGATTGTCGAAATTCTTCAAGTGTTGCTGAAGGAGTTTTATAAACTTCTTGCTTAAGAAAGTCCCCCACAAAGAATTGACATGGGGTTAGGTCAGTACTTCTAGCTCGCCACTCAACACCAGAATCCATACTTTTTAAACGGTTTGCTAACCTTCCTCTTAAAATTTGTAAAGCTGCCCCAGTAAGATGTGTTGGAGCACCATCCTGTTGAAACTACACATCATTGTGTGGATTAAGATTTAAAATATCAAGTTGAGAGAATAGAAATTCTCGCAACATATTTTGATATGTAAGTTGATTTAGGTTTCCTTCGAAGAAAAACGCGCGTAATACAACAGTTGCTGTTAGTCCCGTCCATACCATAATACCCCCTTGATCTGCAGAGCGTTCAATTCTTTCCGCCGGTGAATTGTGTCCCTAGAACCGTACATGTGACGAAGACACCGTTCGATTTTTTTCAAAAAAAAAAACTTCATCTCACAGGGATTTTCATTTAATTTGTCTATCAACCAGTTACAAAATAAAATTCTGGCACACAAATCATCATCTTGTAATTTATGTACAATCTTCATCATGAACGCCTTAACCTCAAGCAGACGCAATATCCTACTGAGAGAACTTCTTTCAACATTGAGTGCAACACTCCGGCGACGGATTGATTTTCTCGGTGAACTAAGCACTGAACGAAGCACTTTGCGTTTCGTGTCCTCGACAGAGATCCCTTACAGGTGGTCCTTCTTTTCGTTGTCGCTGAGAAAGATGTTCCTAGCTAATACAGTTATTCCGAAACTGCTTGGAAAGACGAAGAATTGGGGTGTTGCTTATTTTTACACCCCACTGTGAAAGCGCTTTTCTCCACGTTTTTATAACCGGCTTCCTACTACGAACGTAACATTGAAGCAAATCGGCACGTTATTCCTTTGTTAGAGTATCCATTGTGACTTACACAATTACACACGCATACTTCCAAACACGTAGGCCTATATACATATAGGGAAAATAAGACCCTTCTTACACAATCACAAGACCCACAAGATTCACTAACTCGTATAACATTAAGCTCAGCTCTACTTATAATGCTACACTGTGTCTGTCCAACTAGATTATCATTCGAGGAATACCAAATCACCCCTCCTAACGAAAGAGACTGGTAATTTGGCATTACCCCAAAACATAAACAGACCGTGTTTATATTTCAGTCACGCAAGGGTACAAATAAACAATAAGAGTGCGTCACTTTTTTACATATGGGGAAGCAATTTATTTCCAGTGCAGTTATTTTTAATTTGTTTTCAATTTACTGGGTAAGCGTCAAGGCAATAATAAGGCTGCCATATTCATTTTTCATGAGAATGTTTTTGTTATCCCCTCAAACTTCTCAACACAATGCAGTGTTTGGAAACAGTTTATTTTCAATGCATTATCTTATTTGATATGGATACAAAGAAATAACGAACAATCTATAGTAGAGTCTAATCTCAGGATTTTTTCTGAGAATTTCTAAGTAATTTACATTTACATATGATATTTTCATTGGAATATGCTACCCAAATAGCATGCTTTTTATAATCTAGGAAACGAAAGAAAGTCGTGCACCACTATATCCTAGAATATCCTGCAGACAATAATGACTTCCTAAAATTACGTATTCGTGTTATTTAAAGAAAGGTTTTCCGAGGGTCGAGAAGGCTGAGCCGAGAGCTTACTTTCAAACATTATAAGAATTCAGTTTAACATTTCGCATATTTTCGTACCACCAATATACGAAAAACGAATCCTTCGTGATCTTTGACTCATTATGACTATACAGAGTTTCATTTTTGGTTGAAACGAAACCTTAAATAATTATTTAACACATGATTTCTCATAACGTATAAAGGATATATCATATTTACCTTGGAGACGACTACTGTCCTTTATGTAACACATGTGCACTTCACACAACACATCACGTTTTACCGAAATTGTCGTCCATATACAGCAAGACAACGGTCCAGATGGCGATAATAATTTTAGCCTACAGCTCCAAGCTCTGCTTCTCCTATGCTTCGAAATGCGGTCATTATACGTTGCCCCCTATCTTCTGGTATAGTTGGTCTATTCGTGTAAACAAGCTCCTTGAGTCGACCCCAGAAATAATAGTCCATGCACGTAAGGTCTGGAGATCGAGGAGGGAAAGGAGTATTGGACCTTCTTCCTAACAAAGGGTGCGGAAAAAAGTATTTAATGCACCTCTGCATATACGAGCAGCATGTGCCGGACAACCATCCAATTTCGTCCACATATTACGCCGCACATGAAGTGTAAGGTTTTCCAGCAGTTGCGGTACATGATCTGTGAAGAATTCATGAAACAGAGCCGACGTTAACCCTTGTATGTCCCTCGATTTTTGCATACACATAAGTTCCTCTGGGTCAAAATGGACCCATTCATTTTTTTTATTTCCAATTTGTAATTTACACCACACTTGTTCAAGCAATCGTGTTGTGACTGGTTTGTGCCAAATATAACAAAAGATGGGTCAAATCTAGACAAGCGTCACTGGTGGGGGATGTCCAAGTGTAGAATTGTTTTATTATTCACCGAAATTTAACATGGCAGAGAGGCCCTAGCATCTAGAACACTAAAACAAAACATCGCCCGCACACCCACACCCACACACACACACACACACACACACACACAGACACACACACACATATATATATATGTAAGATACGTTTTGATTTACAATGTTCTGCTGCAAGCAGGTTTTATTTAGGATACTTTTGTTTAGGTTAAGTCATGCATTCCCGTTAACTTTTATTGAAAACCTTTGAGAACAAAATGCACGTAAGTGATTGTTTTCTTTTATGCTACTTGAAACATGTGAACATCCATTTTAGTGATTTTGACATTGCTCACAAATCTGATTGGAATGTCTTTTACAAATAAATTTCTTTCCGAAACTGAATTTGATCGTACTTTTGTTGTCTGTTCCCCTTCACATGTGGCATATACCTCTATTCCTCGAAACATCAGGGCTACTCGTCGTTTTATGAACACACTCTTCCAGTGTCTCTCCACGGAGCGATTGTACGATTTCTTGGGCTGCACTTGGTCTTAGCATATTTTTGTTTGTTTGATCTAGTTTTCAGTTGAGTTGATTTTAGTTTAGCGTCTCTTTCAGCAGCGAGGTTATATGAGACGTGGACCTACTGATTAACGTGGAATCCGAACCACATGAGCTCCCGCCAGGAATCGAAGCAGTGTCTCCCACGCCAAAGGTGCATATGCTAATCACTTAGCCAGGAGGGAGATTTTGATGTAGTTTTCAATCAGAGCTCTCCCAAGGATCATCAGACAGGGAAGACGAAGACAAAGAATCCTGAACTGATAATTGATCCTCCGTTTCAGATGTCACTTCTTCATCGTTAGAAAAACGTAAGAATGTTTTGAATTCTTCTGGTGTCAAAGCAGTCATTTTAGACACCAAAATAGACTGTAACTACTACACAACGAGGAAACAAGCAATGCTACGAATAAAAACTAATCCAAAATGAACGTTAAAAATGTTGCCAGTACAAGGTATCTGAAAAAAAAAAGACTAAACCATCTTTCTAATACAGTATACTAGTAGAAACTAAATTATTTTCGGACAGTGCAATAACCAATAATAATAATAATAATAATAATAATAATAATAATAATAATTATTATTATTATTATTATTATTATTATTATTATTATTATTATTATTATTATTATTATTATTATTGCATTGTTTAGTGGAGGTATTATCATTAGAAATCCATTCAATAATAATTTTTCAGTTACTTAAATATTCATTGAACTAATGGGTCTAAAAGGACCCGAGAAATTTATGTTACTTTTTCTACTGTGACTTAACAGGATGGACTTTTGAATCGAAATTTTTAGAAAACACACATTTGGTAAAATAACTAAAAGTCAAGAAGTATGATGATCACAGCTCAAATAGTATCCGAGATAAACAAGTTGAAAAATAGCTTTGGGTCAAACTGGACCCGAGGGACGTAAGAAGGTTAAATTTCCACCAATAAACAAGGGCCCAATTACATGTGTCCAATGATACCACCCCACACATTGATGCTCCAACGTCTTTGTCGTTAGATCTGTAGTGTCCAATGCGGATTCTCCGCAGCCCAATAATGCGCATTGTGTAGGTTGACGTGACCATCACTTGTAAATATTGCTTTGTCTGTCCACAGCACGTACCTATTGAAAAACGTTGGGTTTGTCCTCAATTTCTGACGGGTCCAATTACAAAACTGGAGGCGCTTATTACGGTCGGCATCTGTTAACACCTGACACAAGGAGATATGATACGGGTGACGTTTATGTTTCCACAGTATACGCAGTACACTTTTTTGACTAATTCCGCGATCCCGGGCAATATATCTTGAGGATGCATTAGAACGTACGTTGACAGCAGCCAAAACATCAATGACGACATCGTTGTCATCTACAATTGGAGCATGTTTGTGACCCCTATATTGAGCAGGTATGCGCCTTGTTTGTTTCAGACGATTTGCTAACCGTCGAAGTACATTATGGAAAATTGATTGATGCTGAGTGAACCTTGCGTTATAAATTCGGGCTGGAAATCTATAGTTTTGCCTACATTCCCCTAACATAATTAACATGTGAAATGTCTCTCTGTTCGTATATGACATTGTTCCAATACAATGCTATCTTTAGCCGACACTGCACTAACACACAATATTAGGGTAGTACGTGCCACCTTCTACAATGAAATCGAAGCCTTCTATCACACACACAAACTCACACGCACAACTCAATTCGTAGCGTGTATTACTTTTCACAGCACAAGCACTTCACTACAATTCGTACTAACGACCGTACAGCAAAACCTGCTCAATTTACTGTGGAACAATCTGTGTTCCAGCGTACCAAACATTCGTGCCTTTCAATTCAAGATTATCTGCAACTGTTTCTCTTGAAAGACGTATGTTTTGTACAAGAAACATAAACTAGCAAACAGCACAATCCAGTTGCAGTAACCGTTATCAAACATGTATATGTTTATTGATTTCCGTATTTCATTTTGAAGTTATACGTTTCGCGACATTAATGTCTCATGAATTTCACTTTTACACAACGCATAGGAAAGAAAAGGGCAGACAAGGACAGCGCTGGAACCTTGCGTCAATCCCATTATTTGCCTGTTGCTACTGAGGAACACTGAGTTTAAGATAGGTATACAGACGAACAAGCCTGTGACATCATTCAAACCTAGGTCAAGGAATGGGTGGAAATGCATTCTCGAACGCAAATAACGCAATAACGCGGAGAGGGTCGCAACGTGACACTCGGGGATTGGCAAGTTTTATACGTCATTGGATACCATAAGGCAAGTCCAGAATACAGATCTATGTATACCGTCGTTTTGGGGTCTGTGCTGAATGCGGGCAAATGGTGCAAAACAACATGCCCCAGGGGAATGTTCCGTATAATTGCTGTACCCTGGATAGTTATGGTGTGCATCATGGAAACAAATCATCGTGTAGAGCACACAGCCGAAATAATTTGTCCATTGCACTAGCCAGTCGGGAGGATACAGTATTCAATTTCCTTGTGTTGGGATGTAGTATGGGCAGGAAGTTACATGAAATTGTACACATGCCGTTACGTAGCTGTTGTTAGGTAAATAGTATGTGTAATGTTAAGATGAAATCGAATCGCTAGATTATGAAGAAGTAATTAATGTACGTGTGAGTTGAGATTAATATATTTAGTTGGGAGCCGTAGCGATTGTGTATCCACAAAATAATTGTTGGATAGATCTTGTGAAAAGTGTATACCATAAACAGGTATAGAAATAAAGTAAGCATTTCTACGAAAAGGTGTTACTGATTTGGGCAGGTCTATAGAATTACAGTAGACACAATTGAGGTGTGTTTATATTCTTTTAGGAAGAATATAGAATTGTACATTGGTGCAGTCGTTTATTGAAGTTACGCTTTGTTTAATTATGTCTACCATTCCGAGCTTTCCGATTTTTAATGTGGAAACTGATCGCCTCCAAACTTATTTGGAACGCTTTGAGTTTATGTGCATAGCAGCACAAATACCAGAAGAACGAAAGGTTGCAACATTATTTACAGTAATGGGAACAGAAGCTTATGATCAACTATGTAACATTTGCTGGCCAGATTCTCCATCAGAAAAATCTTATGAAGACATCAAGATCGTGATGAAAAAATATTACGATGCAAAAGTAAATATAATTCGGAAAGATATCAATTTCACATCATGCGACAGAAGCCTTACCAGTCAATTTCATCTTTTGTATTGGATTTAAAAAAACAGTCAACCTTCTGTGAATATACCTGTTGTTTGGACGAAAATTTGAGGGATCAATTTGTTTTTGGGATTGCGGATGAATCAATTCGTAGAAAATTACTCAATGCACGAGATCTAACATTCAGCAAAGCAACAGAAATAGCATTAGCAATGGAAAGTACCGAACAACAACTTCGGCTTTATAAAACATCTGAAAAAAGTGAATTAAACGCTATCCAATCGCCAAGGATTCGTCAAAAAAAACGACAGTACATCAACATCACATAGCTCTTCGTCATCTTCTGTTCAGGCTTCACCAAAGTCAAAGAGTAATTGCCGATATTGTTCAATGAAGCATAAAAGAGGACGTTGTCCAGCATGGGGAAAGATTTGTTTACGTTGTGGACGAAAAAATCATTTTGCTTTGACATGTAAATATGATTCGTTTGTGTCTTCAGAATCAGAAAGTCAAACACAAGGTTTAGTTAATTCTGGGTATCAAGAGCCTGCAATCTGTGATCAACATTAAGCCCAAGAATTAAGTAATTTGGCAAACATTCTACAGCTTGATACAATCTGGGTGGAAAATCCAAATGCAGATATGGCAGGAACAGACCCAACTTCGGCTTCGGATATGTTACCGGCAATTGCAGACAGTACAAGTAGCGATATGGAACAGCCACAGATTAACGAACATACATTAAGTACTTCTGTAGATTCTGTGACGGACGAAGAAATGGGATTGAAAAACAATTCAATGTCAAATGATGAAATCCAAAAACCAATACATATTGTACAGCGTAAAAGACGCATGAGAAACAAAAGAGCATCATCACACCGGCAACTAAAATCAGCTACTGGTACCGAAACAGAAAAAGCAAATAAAAAAAGTGTAGAAAAGAAGTCTACAGATGGCATGGCTAGCAACTCGAATGGTGAAGATCCTTTGCATAAACGGTCAATTGATCGAGATAATATGTTAGTTGCGGTAGTTGAGAAACTAGAGAACTTAGAGGCACAGATTGATGAGCTGAGAACCTGGTGCAAAGCACCGAAGAAGAAAGACAAGCGAGATTGACAATTGAGGCTGTATTCATGGTTAATTGTTGTAATAAAAAAAATACTAATTGTATTTAATGTTGTTTTTTAGTGGCGGCGGTTTTTTAGGTAACAGGTGAAGAGTGTTGGGATGTAGTATGGGCAGGAAGTTACATGAAATTGTACACATGCCGTTACGTAGCTGTTGTTAGGTAAATAGTATGTGTAATGTTAAGATGAAATCGAATCGCTAGATTATGAAGAAGTAATTAATGTACGTGTGAGTTGAGATTAATATATTTAGTTGGGAGCCGTAGCGATTGTGTATCCACAAAATAATTGTTGGATAGATCTTGTGAAAAGTGTATACCATAAACAGGTATAGAAATAAAGTAAGCATTTCTACGAAAAGGTGTTACTGATTTGGGCAGGCCTATAGAATTACAGTAGACACAATTGAGGTGTGTTTATATTCTTTTAGGAAGAATATAGAATTGTACACCTTGATCCCATAATGTCGGAGGTCTGGGAGGGGAGAGGCCACCCTAAGAAGCAGCATCACAACTACTGACAAAGGGCTTTCAAACACACAACTTGTGCGAACACCAAGGTCAAGATCTGGGAAGAGCCCCAGATTTCTTACAAAACAGATGCAGGAAACATTGGTAGAGCATGCTTGCCTCATTCCACATCTCGAAGAATTCTGTGCAAGCAAAGTGAAAAGAGTTGTTTTCTCCTGACCGACTAGTGTCATTGACTCAATAATTCGGCTGTGTGCACCACTCGCTGATGTGTTTTTATGATGAACACCACAACTCTCCAGGGCTACCGGGCACTGTCCAACAATTTTACCGCCAATTCCACTGGAATATGCGTTTTTCCACATTCATTTCAATGCAACTTTTGATGACATTTTGACCCGCCGCCATGTTGCATAGGGTGATCGTAGCGAATCAGGACTTGATGTAGCTTCTTTCTTTTTACAAGAGGTTTCAAGCGATATACTACTTGACCCCCTCTTTCCATTTGACAATTTTAAGTTGGACCCCGTCTTGGACCCTGTGATGAAACTTGTTACTTCGATCTGTTGTCTTTTGAACATCATGTGACACTTCTGTTTCGGTTTTTCCGTCTCGCTGCCCGTTTCAGATTTATAGGTGTGGCCATATTGTTTTCAATGCAAATTTTGATGACATTTTCACCCGCCGCCATTTTGCATAGTGTGATCATGGGGAGGATCGGGACATGTAGCTTCTTCCTTTTTACAAGAGCTTTTAAGCGATATATCACTTGATCCCTCTTTCCATTTGACAATTTTTAGTTGGACCCCGTCTGGTGCCCTGTGGAGGACCCTAGTATGAAACTTTTACTCGCTCTGTTGTCCTTTGCAACTAATGGGATACGTGATTTTCAGTTTGTACATATCTCGGACAGTTTTCGATTTAAAGGTCTGGTACGGACTAACGGAATCACCCGATATATATGTATATATATAAAGGTCTCGTAGGAAAATATGGTAAGAAACAAATGCATATTAAGGATAATCAAAGTTTTACTTATGCATGTGTGCGAGAATCAACGTCCAAATTGAACATTTTAACATTTAACATTTATAAATAATATAAATAATTACTATTATAATAAAAGAGCATTCTGTGAGATATACAGAAGTATTTGTTCTGAGAGCCAGGCAAGATACCAAATTAAAAAATAGCACAATTGTCACTTCCCATGTTTTCCTTCCGAGTCCTTCAATTGTTTAAAAACTTAAAATGCGCTTACAAAGCCAATTTTTACTTGGCGGAAATGTACGTATCGAAAAAACAAAACTTACTTTCGATAAAGGTACGTGCAAAATGAGACTTAAATGCTATGTAAGATAACATAAGCGGAAAATATCAGCTGTTTACCAGTTGGGAGATTTCAGCAATTAACTAAATTAGTAATGTTATTTTTAAAAAGAAATTTTACATCACTGGAAACTATACATTTTTTAGTTTAAGATATAACTTCAATGTATAGTTTGTACAGAAGAGTAAAATTAGGAAATATTTTAGAAATCAATGGGCTATGAGAAGCCATTGATGCACAAAAACATTTATCTATAATTATTTCAATGCCTCGTTTTCGTATCCGAACTTGACGATAGGCACCTATGTAAATTTAAAGTATCTATGAGAGAGGTCATATGCATCCAAGAATTTCTGCCTTTTGAAAAGGCAACATTCGTTCTCTCCCTGACACTGGTAATATCCAAACGAGTAAAAGTGTATGACAGATACATCCGTATAGGAAAGAAAACCAAGAGACCATTTGTCATAGGCGGCGATTAAGGGGGCAAGAGGGGGAAGTTACTCCCCACTTTTTGAAGTGACTCCTTAGAGTGTATAGTTTCATTTTGTGATGTAAAGTTTTTGAATGTATTATTGGTTCATAACAGAAAATAATGGTGCCATATAATATTTGCGTTGCGTGAGTACGTATTTGTAACTTGTCTTCCTGTGGAGTTAAGAAAGCTACAGGAATTGCGTTTTAATTGTATTCAAAGCTATTAATGAGCAATTGCGTATTTCTTTAAAGGTCGTAGTACATACAGTACTTGTAGTATTTGCTGTCTTTTATTTTCTACCAGTAATAACATACATTTAATGGTATTTGTGGAATTAAAAATATAAGTTGTTCATTAATCCAGAGTTTCAATATAGCTTCTATAAAACAATCCTCATTATCCATTACTATGATTAATATTATCCTTTCTATTAATTTGTTTTGTAAATTTCCTATTAAATAATCTGATCACACAATTTTCCAGACAGGATATTAAGATGTTTATAAGCAATGAATCAAACCTTTTCTTATCTTTTGTTGTTTAAGAGTACAAAGTGCTACTACATACCTGCGTTGCTCTTTTTAATTTACTTAATAAAAAATGATATACAATATACGGTATTTTAATTGAAAAAGATTGTATCCTATTAGTCATGCAATCTTTCTTCAAACAACTAGAAAAACTAACATTGATATACAAACATTCAGATAATGTCTTGCCCCCCCCCCCCACTTTTAACATCCAATCGCCGCCAATGCCATTTGCATCGCTTAAAGGAACATGTTCTGTGAGTGGATTATTCTATATCGGACATTGTAAATATCGAAACCCAGGACAATCATTTTGTTCGTTGGTGTGAGGTAAAAATAGGATGGGTCAGTACAACATTCTGTTGCGATTATAATCGCAAAGTTGTGCAAGACTAACATCTAGTAGGATAGGGGTTGAGTTGTCTGTTCCCTCGCATATCGATGGGAGGAAAACGTGCAGTCGAAAGCTATACAAATGGAAGTTTATTATTCACTCTGGATGAGCATAGGTTTATTTGTCTCAACGTGATAAAAAGGTCAACATAACTCATTGCCTACTATCAGTGGTCAACTTGCCAATTAAGCTATGCAGATTAATCAGTAAAATCGTGTATGCATACCTAGTCTTTATCAAAACTTAAAGTATGTATTTTCCACACCTTTATAAATTTTGAGAAGGCTGTTTTTAATACACTTTTACCTCGAAACATTCGCTGACTCAGTAGACAGTATAATGAGAAATACATAAGATATAAGATTTCATTTCATTAAAATTTAACATTTGAAAGGAATACTGGATTCAATTGTGGGTAGTATATTTTTTATTTTGTATTTGAATGCACACAGTATATCTGCATGGTAAAGCATCTTTTTATTAACGATAGATTCTTCTTAGTACTAGTAACTAATAAAATTATTTTCCTGTATCAATAGATTCAGTATAAGTACATGTAAAAGTAATTTACATTTCAAATATTATAGATTGTTTGGAAAATTACCAAACCAAAATGCGTCTTTTTACATGGAATACGTTGGAGCCGTAGGGAATTTAAATATTAGTAATCTAAAAGAGTTCAAGGTTTTCCGTAATGTGAAAATTCCTTCTAATGATTCTTTGAATGAAATACGTTTCAAGGTAAGTAAGGAACGATAATTTTTATGGAACAATTGATTAGTAATTAAATGTAAGTGTAAACATTAAGAAAGGGTTTCAATCAAGAACGAAACTGAGTTTTTATGGAAAAGCAAAAGCACACTCAATAACTCCCATGTACAGAAAAATTCATTAATTAGATTTGAAGTGATCAATCGAGAAAACTTATTCTCACAATAATTTTGAAGTCAGACAGGCACTATAATTTTTAGATGTGTATATATTTTGGTCCTTTTGTGGATAGGTAAACTTGAAGCAGATCAATACATCCTAAAGGTGTTTCCGTCTTCATATTTTTTCACGCACTATACAACTTCAAGAGAAAGATATATTATCTGTGGCTTACAATTGGACTTCGACACGTAAATAATCCAATTATGTCTCATGATACAAGGATAGCCACAATACATGATGTTTGCAATTCACACGTATACTAAAATAGCAACTTTTATTAACAGTTTTCATGTTAATATAAACTGCAAAAATATGATAGATACGGAAGGTCAGGTTTATGTTAATGATTTCAATAGCTAGGTAGTAACAGGCGTGAATACTCTCGTGAATTCATTACGAGGAGTTGGTAACTGCAGTGTGATGTTTTCCACTGAGAGAGGCTTTTGTGTTTGTGGGTGGTCAAGTGACCTTTGAAAATCATGGTCTTTCGTGAGGGCTACGTTCGCGCTCTCTCCTCCATTGGCTTAACTGTAGTTTTAGAAAAATAAGTAGATAGTGTTATACCAAAGTTTTATGTCTATAAAAGAAAGGGATCAGCGCTCTTTTAATCTCTATAAGGTGGTGAAACCTTCTGTTGCTCTGTTCTCGAATATTGGGGATCTAATATATCTAAGGTCTTACGGAAACGAAAGTACCCACTGTCTCAAGAACGGATGAGAGGGACAGTGCAATTTTCTATCACAAGTATAATTCGTATGTACAAGGGCAGGTAAATCGATATGATTGCTTTTTCTATCGTTCCCGTGTCTCAAGACGGCGTTCTACCTGCATGTCTGAACGTACAAAAAGGTTATCCACGCATATTTATGGTTGTGATTTGTGGTATAGTTTTAAACTTGCAGTGTGCAGAATTGACAAAACGCTTACATTAATAGATTATTATCAGAGAAAAGTTTTCAAACAAAGAGTCTATACCGTCGTGCCATTAAATTCTTATATTTTCTTCTACCGTCATATCTCATGTAATCATTAATCAGTACGAGGGGTACAACCATACAGCAAAAGAAACTGTGAGGTGCACTGCACATTAAACGGAAATACACATATAATCTTTTAGAAACACTTCTGTGAAAATTATATTTGTATCGTTAGTACGTTGTGGGTTCTGTTGTTTAAAGACGCCTCGGAAAGTCGGTAGAAGTGCATATTTAACAGTCTTCGGAGAGTTTGACAAGAGGAATGGAATAGAACTGATCACGCTGTGATTGAACGCGATCCTTCAGTAGAGTTGATTTGAACTGATTTTTAGGTTAACGTCCATTTCAGCGATATAAGACGGGACTAAGTGATTAACGTGGAACCCGAACTACATGAGCTCCCGTTGGGAATCGAACCAATATTTCCCACGCCAAAGCCACGTACGCTAACCTTTTTTACCATGAAGAAGTTCGATTCTTCAGTGGAAACTGATATGTACAGCGGTGTGAAACAAACAGTTATTGAACATCGAGGACAGTGCCTAATGGTGCCACGTTATTTCTTTGGGAATCAACATTGCGGATTTTACACTTACTTTAAAAAATGACGTTAGCGATTTTCTTCAGATTGGTCTAAAATGTTTTCCATTCTTCTTTGTCGGAAAAAGAGTCACGGTGGGAATTAAGATTTAGTATGTGTTTACTACGCTTGTTTTGTTCATTGGGTTACACTAATTCTAGTTTGTCCTTGTTCTGTAGACTATACAAGGTATTTAAAAACAACACCGACAACGTTTTTGAGTTGATTCCTGACACCAAGATAAGAAGAAAATATAGGCCAACATGGGTACACAAATGTTTCCTTTCCGAGTTATAGGCTGCCGAAAACGTGCAAAAATGAACTTTAAGGGTCCATATCTACTCTACTATGGGACCTACCGTGGTCGGGTCAAGACTTCATTTAGAAAATAATATGTGCCCTATCCAAATATCCTTGTTTCAGAATACTGCCGTACAGTACTTCAGCAACAATTTATACAGAGATAGTTAGTGAGTATTTCTAATTGTATGCCCTAGCAAAATTGCCTCTATAAAAATTTTTAGTGAGTACTTTAGGATTGAGAAACAAGTACTTTTGGATAGCGCACATATTTTTTCCTGACTGAAGCCTTGACTCGACTACTGTAGGTCCAATAGTTTTGGAGCTGTGGACCATTAAACTTCATTTTTGGATCAAAAGATCCAATATATTTTAGGCAAAAATTTTCTTGTAAGTCTTATATCTTACGAACTACGTATTATGTAGCCAAACTCAATCTATCACTTAATTCATTTAATGTGCTTATTCGAATACGAATAAGAAATACGAAAATGCAATTTAGGACTCATTCAAAACTTCGTGGCCTCAGATAAAAAAGTTCAATATCTATAATTCAATCAACATTTTTCTTGTACGCTTCACATCTCGAGAACTACACATAGTGTAGCCAAGCATATGCTATCACCTAACTTAATATGACGTGCTTATTCCATAAAAAATACGAAAACCTGATTTAGCAGCCGTTCAAATATTATCTGGTCCATGATCCAAAAATCCAATATATTTCTTGCAACCAAACTTTTTCTTATACGCCTTATATGTCGAAAACTATATACAATGTAGTCAAACCCAAACTATCGCTTAACACAGTATAATGTGTTTATTTCGAAAAAATACGAAAACTCGGTTTAGCGGCCGTTCAAAAAATTGTGAACCCTGATACAAAAAATCCAATATATTTCATGCAATCAAAATTTTCTTACACGCCTTATATGTTGAAAATTAGATATAGAGTAGCCAAATTCAAACTATCACTTAATTCAGAATGATGTTCTTCTCCCGTAAAAAAATACTAAAATTTGGTTTAGGGGCTGATCAAAAATTTTATGGCCCCTGTTCCAAAAAATCAAATATATATAATTCAAAGAAAAATTCACTTCTACACTTTATGTATGGTGAACTACATATCATGTAGCCAAACCCAAACTATCACTTAACTCAGTATGATGTGCTTACTCCGCAAAAAGTACAAACACTTGATTTAGGGGCCGTTAAAAATTTTGTGATCTAATTATTGGCCAAGATCACAATTTTTTGATCAATTTTTGGATCATTCCTAAAATTCTTGTGTTATGTTTTCGGCAGCCTATAACTCCGAAATAAATCATTTGTGCACTGTAACCATTTTCCCTCTCCATCCCCACAACCTACCGAAGACAAAATTGAATAAATCCAAACATGTATTGGAAAGTAGGTTGTAAGGCCAGAGAGACAAAACAACTACACATCTGGATGGGTAGATTAACTTCCCGAAAATCTAATTTGGTTTTTGGCCAAAATACACATATGAATTCTATATACTATTGAGGTTTTACTGCTGCTTTTAGAAATATAAAAAGTCAAACAATTAACAATTGTACATATATTTTTAATTATCAAAAATATTCAACAAGAAACTAAACGCAATTTAGTTCAACACTTGTCTACTCTAAGTAGTGTATGTAATATTTTTGTTTTGTTCAAAATTATCGTGAGCACGAGGACACAATAGTCCTTTTCTTTATGTTTTACAAAAATGGCGTCAGCCACAAAAAAAGTCAAATAATTATAATTATTATGTATGCAAATGTATGAACTAATACTCGTAAGATTTACATAAATATATCCATCTATATATATATAAACTTATCTGTAATACGTATATTACTGGCAACACTCAATTATACTGTCACAAAACTATAGAAAATTTGATAAGCTATAAAAAACGTTAAACTCACCAGGCAATTACGTCAACTGAAGCATCTGAGAATTTTTACATGGCGAGCCAGCAAAGCTTTCAGCATGCTCCAGTTGATAACAAGTGAGAAATTAAATTCGTAAAACAAAACTATAATGCCGTAGTAAAAATAATAACCAAAGCAAGGGAACAAAAACATAATAACAATAATAATAATAATAATAATAATAATAATAATAATAATAATAATAATAATAATAATAATAATATTTTATAAATGACTAGATTATGAATACATTACAGCACCCAGGCTGGTCTATACTTTTCGAATTATCTTGGCCAGAAAACTCCTCCCAAGCGTTGACGGTGTTGTTTTGAAACACCTTGTACGTTCATTTTCTAGTAACCCACTTCGTACATCATCATCATCATAGGTATTCTGCCTTTATTGGCAGGTCACTTGCTGCAGCTGAGAAGCTTCCATGCTCCACGGTCCTCCGCTAACCTTTTCGTCTTCGCGTATGATCTTTCTGTTTTAATATCATCCATTAATTGTAGTCTCTTTCGTCCCCTTCCTCTCTTTCCCGCCACCATACCCTCTAGGACGTTCCTCATGATACAATCTCTTCTTAGGCAATGTCCAAACCAGTTTCTCTTCCTCTTCATAATAATATCTAAAAGTGTTCTTTTCTCACCAACCATTTCTAACACTCTCTGATTCGTTTTCCTCTCGACCCAACTAATTCTTTCCATTCTTCTCCACACCCACATTTCTAAGGCTTCCAATCGATTTTCGTCACCTTTACGTAATGTCCACGTTTCCACTTCGTACAGTATATGATTAATTACCTGTGAGCCCAAGTGTTTTATTCTAGTGTAGGTTTCTCATGGTGCACAGTTGCAAAAGATCAAAGAGATGTTTGGAGTGTATAATCAGCGCATTCGTAGTAATACTACCTTTAGTCTGGGAGTACACGGTGTATGCATATTTGTCCTGTTTATTGCTTAGGATCAATAAAGTATGAGAGAGTTTTCAACCGGTGTCGCAAATACTATACGGTATATCGAGTAAATTTAAATGTTCAAAATAACGAAGCATTTAATAATTAAATAAAATCGATTTTGAAACAGTTTCTAAACAACACCTCCAGCGGCTACAATAATGCTCGCAAGGGAACATCTTATATTGATAGTAGCATGCCCAATCAAACAATGCGCAATCGATAGAGGAGTGAAGAAAAGTGAGAAATACAAAGTTTTACAGGCCGACATTCGGAAACAAGGAGACACAGAGGAAAGAAGGATCTAGAATCATATAAACTTAGCGATGCAATTGACACACTGACATAAAAAGAACTTCAAAAAGGTTAAAGTAATCGAAATGGAATTTACCCAGCAGTATAGTAGGTAAACATTGTGCCGACAGACATGCTAAATTATACCTTTTGTAATGTAGTGTAGCCAACTGAACACAAAATAAACTTCTCAAGCGACCTTCTTCTCATAAGGAGCAACATACTGCGGAGCGCTTTATTAACAGCAACACTACGAAACTGACTACCAATAATTGTGCGGTGATACAAGCACATGTATAATTTCCGTTTTCTGTGTTGTGTTTGATATTTTCTGATTTTCCATTTGGGCAAAACTGCTTCGACGCTGTGATTTGTCCATTTCGTACTTCAGTGATTATATTCTTGTTTGTGGCCTCATATTTTGGTTTCAACTAGTTCTATTCGTGCTGTATATACTCTTCTATATCCAAGATTCATATAGGAATTTATATACTCCTATCGCCAAACTTTGGCAACACTGTACATCAAAACCCCACAGGTATGGTTCTACTCATAACTAGATTTGCTAGATATTATAATTTCTTCCATGCAATTTAACAAAACTTCATCATTGCTCAGTTGGCAACACTGCATTACATATAATGGTAGTATGCATATCTGTGGGTATAATGTTTGCTTACTATACTGTTGTGTAAATATCATTTTGATGATTTTAAAGATTTTGAAGTTGTTTTTGTATCAGTTTATTTCTTGAATTACTATCTTCGCATGATTCTAGATCCTTCTTTCCTCTCTATCTTCTGTGTTTCTGTATATCGGAGCGTAAAACTTAGGATTCTTCCTTTTATTCTTCTTTTTCTTCACTCCTTTTTCGACTCTGCATTGTTCGATTGGAAAATGCTAATATCAATATAAAATGTTCCCTTGTCAGTGCTACATAGAAATACAACTCAGTAAATTATAGGGTTACACTATTATAATTAGTATTTTTTTTTATAAATTATCTCACAAGTGTGCCACAATGTCATATATGT
Organism: Thermobia domestica; assembly: GCF_964235325.1. Lineage (NCBI taxonomy): Eukaryota > Metazoa > Arthropoda > Insecta > Zygentoma > Lepismatidae > Thermobia > Thermobia domestica. Next base: position 77,157,568 of record NC_137458.1, read on the forward strand.
TCAGTGAAGTGTAAATTGTCACCAATAAAAGGTTGAGAAGCACTGGTTAAATTATTATAGGGCAGAATACAATAGAGTAGGATATAATAATTAGGTAGGAGTACAGTACAGTTGGTAGGGTAGGGTTAGCTTAGAGTAAAATATGGTTTATTCTAGGTTAGAGGGTAGAATAGAAGATAGTGGATGGGGTTAGGTTGTGGTACGGTAGAGTAGAGTAAGGTTAGGTTAGGACAGGTTACCGTTAGGACAAGATAGAACAGAGTAGATTACAGATTAAGTCCGATTAGGATGGGTAAAGTTAGGTTAGGTAGGTTAACAAGTATAAAAATTGGTTTAGAAGTAGGTTCCCGTCTCTTTATCTTGCATGAGAGGTCCGCAAATATACTACACTAATGGTGTTCCTTTGTCTGTGTTTGAATGTCTATCCTTTTCCTGTGGATGTTTGTTGTGTTGTTAGGCGTTTATATTAAACTTTTATATTATGTAACCTATTTTCTTTTTAGGACTATTTTTTTTTTAAAAAGGAATTAAATTGCTTTCCTGTGATATATATTTGTTACCATTCAACTTATTTCAACTGCTTAAGTAAGATCATTTTGTGACCTTTTTCGTCATCCATTTCCCTCACAATAATAAAACCGTCATTCTTAACATTTTTTATTCTCTTATTTGTAGTTTGCCACACTGATATATTTGTAAGAAAATTGAGGTTTGGTACAATACCTTTCTTATTCTCAACCAACCCAACATCCGAAATTTTTGGGTTGTCTACTATTGCAAGAAAAGGAGAGTTACAGGTGGTAATGTACTTTTGGAGTCGTGTATACATGTGAACTGAACTCTCCAAATAACATGTATTGGTTAATGGAGTAAATAATAAATAAATAAATAAATAAAACGAGAATGGCGATCATGCGCCGCAGTCCGCGGTTAGACTCTCGTTATAGGTGTAACGCTTGCAATGTGCATTGCAGAAAACGGACGCCATGTCGATCATTTGTTTAGTAAACAATGCAGACGTGTGAGAGGCAAGGTATCTGTGCCAAAACATGAACGCCGATGGCGAGAGGGAATGGACTCACCTATGACAAACACCCCAATCATGAGAGTCAAAGGCATTCACTTCAAGGAAGCACATCTATGATGAGAGGCAAGGGGACTCAGATTAAAAAGTACATCGAATTTAACAAACTATTCCTGCGTCCACAATGTTGTTCCTGCCGAATGTTAAAACTTCATTTTAAGTCATTCATAAAACAAACCGTTAATGTTTCCAATTGCTGTCCATTTAACGGACATCGGTGGCATAAATTACACCGACAATGTGGACAAAGTAATGTATTATGTTCTGGAGAATGTCATGTTTTGCTGTAGAACACCAATTTCTCATTACATATTTTAGAATAACTACCTTTCTAACCTCCTGAGATGGCGCTGGGATATCAACAATGGAGTCATTTGAGAGCATTTGCAAAGAATTCAAAACTGTCTAATTTAATTTTTTTTAGATACTACAGTATTTTTCAATTGTTCGTAACACATGTTGATTTTTTTCGATTAAAGCGCCATCTATTAAGCAACGAACAAAATGTTGAACACGAAAGTGACTTTGATTTCCCGGAGAATCCGAATCTTAAACAAAAATATGAGGGTACCTGATTGAGATTCCAAAGTTCATCACTTCCGCCCCCGGGTGTAGAAAAGGGGGTCGAGTGTTGCATCTCTGGATGTCTAACTTCGAGGCGAACAACTTTTGTTACAACTTTTTAAAATCTGATTTGTAGTTTTCCAGATTTTCCAAACGAATTTTAAATGTCTTACCCGTGTATATATAGGGTGACTAAAAATTCGATGCATTCATTGCAAACGGATATTCTACAACTACTTTGGAACATTTTCACTTATATGGACCGGGGGTCGTAAATCAATACTTTCTAAGCAATTTGCTCATGTGTGATTTCTTTGAAATTTGCAGGTTACAACAGACGTGCGAGAAAGCTTTACCCTGACCCACTTCCACATATTCTAGAGCGCACAAGTTATGTATGTGTAATCCTGCGCACCTATGTATGTCATGAGGTAATGCACAGCTAGCAACTCTTCACTGTAGCTATGTTATGGTTCCGAACGTGAAGTAAAGTGTAGTGGTCGAAAATCCATTAGTGCACCTTTGAATGCAGCGTGGTAACATCGCAGAAATACTTGCCCCTTATAAATGACTGCATGATTAGGTGCAAAGAAGATGATGTGTAGTCAAGAGTAAAAGGCGAACTATGACGAATTTCATGCTCAGGGTCCTGCATCTATCTGGCCAACAATCGAGAAGTAAACGGGTGGGTTGGTTTCCAGGAGTCGTACTCCTTTTGTCAAAATACCAGGCTTTGGGTTTTCACAGAATCCGGCAATGCACGTAGCACTGAAACAGTATATCCAAGTAATAGTGTTACCCTTTGCCTGGGAAGCAAACAGTAAACCCCATGCTAATCCCAAATAAACGTGATCGTCAGTTTGGTGTCTCAGAATTGAGCACGGACTTCCTTAGGTGGTGGTAAACCGGCACGCTGTTATTGGTTTGATTCGGTTTTCTCTCGTTTTCTTCACTCCCATCATACAAAGGCCGGAATGGTGCCTTCTAGAAGGTCAGGACCATTCGTTCCCCAATCTTAGATCAAAATAAAAGACTGATGTAATCCAGGAGTTGGAGGTTAGAACCTTTTCTTGACCCATTCCCTTACATAAATGATAAATAAAGAAATAGCGATCATATACACCGACATATCACCACCAATGAAGACCATGTTCAACTATGAACGACCAAAATGATGATCACGTTTATTTGTTATGAGAATGGATGTTAATACTTTCTATCAAGGCAAAATGTAAAATCACAATCTACTACGCCTTACTGCTGCGTGCATTGCGGGGTTCTGTGAAATCCCAGAGTGTGACAAAAGGTGTCCAACTCCTGGAATACAACGCACCCTTTCAATGTTCGAATGTTGACTAGAGAGACATCCGATCCTCGGTAAGAAATTCGTCATAGTCCGTCATTTTCTCTTCACCGAACACCAATTTCATTTCACCTCCTCCCAACCATGCAGTAATTTCCTAGCGGCAAGTACTTCTAAAATATTGCCATGCTGCATTCTATGGATTGTGGACTGCTACACATTAATTCACGTTCGGACCTATAACACAGCATCGGTGAGGAGTTACGTGCTGTAGATAACCACATGACCTCCATAGGTATGCAGGATTCTAGCTGATGGGTTTATTTGCTTCGGCAGTTCCGAGCTTAAGGTATAAGTAAAAAGACATTAAGAACGAATAATAAAGAAGCTAGGTCTACTCTTAGATAGCAATAAAAAATTATATCGAAAGCAGTGAGCCGATCAGTACGGGGACTGTATTCCTTCTTTTGGCCCATCATGTATACAAAATATATTTTATATTTCTCTAATATAATCCTACATTCCTTTCTAATCTTTGTTTATATTTTCTTTTTTATATTCGTAGACAATTGATTCGTTTATAATTTCTGGTTTGTCGCTGGCTTTGCTTTCATATAATTTTAAGATTCATTTTTTTATTCCTGAGTAGCGTATGTCTACTATTTCCATTTCTTGTAATCTTTCTTGAGTTATTTATTTTGTTTGCACTATTATCTTAGTTACTTGTTTTAGTTGTTTTATCTTATAGCCTTATCACTAGAACTGAAAGTATAATCTATTATCTCATTTTGTCTTTAGTTATCTCCAAAGACATGATCTCTTTTAACAGCACCTGTAGTTCTACTATTGCTGGCTGTTAATTGACCTGATATGGATGACGTTTGTATAAAATCAATTAGTTGAGTAACATATTCTGATCGTTTTATCTCCCTAATTCACTTCTATGAAATCTATTTTCTTTGTTATATACTTAAGATGCATTACGTAATTATCTATTTCTTCTAAGAATATGTGTTGTTCTATTAAGAAATCGTTTCGTACGTTTTTTTACAATGCTGAAGGCATGCTAGCCCTCCTTACAAGGGTTACGCCGTTTTCACGGTAATAGAATGAATAGTAATATGGAAAGGAGGCAGCAGGGATGATCTACGTAATTTAATAATTTAGATGAACTTTATTGATTATAAATTATATACCATTGAAGTACCATAGCAGACATGGCCTTTAGCCATAATCATTAGGATGGGTGATGAAATGGAGATTAGGGTGAGGTGCACTGAGCGCCACCATTCCTCCGCTACCCACTGGGGTTATTTCTTCTAACGCATTTTCAAATCTTTCTCTAAGAATTTATTGTTTCTATTTTATGAATTTATTTCCAAGTTTCTGTTAACGGTTGGCTTTTCTTTTTAGTTATTATTAAATTATTCTGTTGTTTATTATGAATCTTTCGACATTTCCTTCCGTCAAAAATCCGCTCTTGCGTTGATCAATCATAAAATAACTTGCTCCTTATCAGTGTGAAAACTTATGATATTAATCATATTTTGTTTCAGAAGTTTACTTACATTTAGATTTTTCATCATTGTTTAAGGTGAAAGATGATATAAAAGTTCCAGTATTAAACGTTCCTAAAAGGCAAACACTGCAGAAGTACCCGATGAGGACTCAGTTTGGATTATGCTTAGCTGTGAACTCTAAACTTATAGACGAGTTAAGGTAAGTGTATTTAAAACTACGATACGTATATAAAATTTAACACGGAAGACTTAAAGAGTGTTAATGATCTCAGTATCCTAAATTTAGGGGATAACTGCTTATTCAAATGAAGAAGAAACATTGTAATAAACAAGGGTCAGGAATCCCTTGTTCAGATTTATAAACTACCCAAAATTCGAAATATCGCAACTTGAAAATTATTTCACGTCTCACAAACGGTTCAAGGAGTTACCCGTTAACTAGTATGTGCTCTATCTGTCTATGCGGTGCAAGTGTAACATATTTTATAAAGCAAATTGGGGTAACGATATACACTTTCAGGTACTAATTAAGTATTCGTTGCGTGGGAATTTTTCATGTTTATGATATCCGTTGTTTACTAGATATTTCTTCTTTCCTACCATTTAAGTAACCATTCGGAATGTATAATACTGAGATCATTAATACCTCGTACAAAAGAAGCGAAGCAAAATAGTCAAGAAGTTGTAATAAAAAAAGTCTTTCAATGGTATCCATAAAATCGCGTAACATCTACTATATTGCATAATTTAAACTTGTGGCTAATTTGTTAGCATACCCTCCTTTGGCTTGGAGGACACGTAGTCGATCCCGACTTGAGCTCATGTCGTTTGAATCCCTTAAGATACACTGACGGAAATGGGAATCCCAATACGTAAAGGGAGTTATGGTAAGTCAATGAAACTTACACAAATTAATTACGTGCGTGTGTTATTGCATTGATTCATGTTTGAAGTACGGAACTTACAGAATGAATGTGCACCGCTGGACGTAAGTGGACGATATACGTCTTTACTATGCAGTGTAGCCACCGGCACGTTGAATGCAGGCGTCAACACGAGAAAGTAATCTATCGTAGAGGTGTCGGAAGTCATCTTGTGGGATTGCGTTACACGCCTGCCGCAAGTGTAAGGTCAGATAGATGATGGTCGTGACTGGTTGAAGATGGGCCTGGAGGTGTCGTCCCACCATGTCCCAAAAATGTTCAATTAAAGACAAATTTGGAGATGTTGCCAGCTAAGGAAACAGGTAAGCAGTAGCACGTAAATTGCAGCTTTTGTTTGGGGACGAGCGTTATGTTGTTGAAACAAGCCACCTTCCATATCTTTCATAAACGGGAGAACAACATGTCCGATCAACATTGTAATATAGATGTGCGTTGTCATGCTCTTGGTGATAATTACTAGTGGGGTCCTGTTGTCATACGAAACCCATCCCCATACCATAATGCCCGGAATCGGACCGGTATGACGACGATTAATGCAAGTTGTCAATAAACGTTCATCAGGGTGCCTCCTGACTCGTGTACGTCCATTAGTGTCCAGAAACGGCTCTCGTCCGTAAATACCACAGAGTTCCATTCTGCCCTCAAATGGGCTCGCTCGCGACACCACTGCAGACGTTTTTGACGGCTGGTAGGAGTAAGCGGCAAGCACTTTACAGAACGTCTAGAGCGGAGTCTACACTCCAGTAATCGATTCACAACAGACCTTCTACTGACGCCAGGTGTCATAGCAGCTTGAATTTCGGCTGCAGACGCCCTCCGATCCGTCTGGACATCCTGCGAATACGCCGATCCTTTCTTTCTTCGGTGGACCGGAAAGGCGCAGAACTCGGTCTTCTGGTAGTAGTGCTGCTAACAGTTTTATACCGTAGAAACGTATCGACCGATTCTTGCTGTAATATCACGAAATGAAGTTCCATCCTCTCGCAACCCTACCACGCGGCCCTGTACCAACTGCGTTAACAGCCGACAAACAATTTTTTTGTCGTCTTCAAGGCATTTTGTACAGTCGTAGCATGTGTTACCGTAGACCTGCACAATGAGACTCCTGCTTCTTAGCATCATGGCTCGTGTCTAATGGCTCTACTCATTCCGCATTTATTTGGCAGTGCATGCTCGTCTTTGGAATTTTAGTCTGTATGTAGGTGAATATTCTGTGTAAGTTTCATTCACCTAGCATAACTCCTTCTTTGTGTTGGGATTTCCATTTCCGTCAGTGCATCTCATATAGCCTAGCTGTTAAACTCAAAATCAGACAAAATCAAACAAAATTTAAACTCTGTTACTTGAAAACTATAGTGGTAATACAAGAATCTCTTCTTTTTAATACAAATAGTTAATTCATGGGATTAATTTAGCTCCATTATAGCTCCAACATAATATATAGAACAGAATCACAATGCTTTCCATTAAAACACGATCTTAACTCAAAGTAAAATTCAAAGTTGTCTTAGCTTAACTTCCTTAAAATTTAAAGAATTAGTTCTCTTGTAAGAAAATCATTGAATTCTAACAGCCATTCTCTCTCTCTCTCTCTCTCTCTCTCTCTCTCTCTATCTATCTATCTATCTATCTATCTATCTATCTATCTATCTATCTATCTATCTATCTATCTATCTATCTATTTATCTGTCTATCTATCTATCTATCTTTCTCTGTATATATATTGGGTGTTTTAGATAAAACGTCCAGTGCTTATAAAAACCTAAACGGCTGAGAATCAAAAGATGAAACAAAAACTTATAGAAAAATGTCATAAGGCACCTCACATGGTGTTGTTGTGGTGACTCCCAGGGATCTAGAAGGGAGCCCAGGGGACAACTTCAAATTTTCAAATGGAACATGTATTGAATGATAGGTCCTTCGGTAGTTTTTGAGAAACGAAGCAACTTTTGTAGGTACAATTTTCGATTTGGTTTACCGATTTCAAAATGGCCGAAAAATTGGCCTGTATAGTAATTTGAAATTGGACCTATTTACAGAGGGCCCTTAGTGTCACCACAACAACACCAATTGATATGCTTTATCATGTTTCCCTATCCCATAAGGAAGGGTCACGCAGTGGCTTCGATGAGATCCGAACGAGACTAATGTGTTTGCATTTGATATGTTATAACTAGACGAAACCCAAAGTAATAATCCCTACTGGGCTGAATGTTGTGAGTTACAGCATAGTTTGTAATATAAAAGCTACAAAGCTGGCAGAATAGATTGTACCGAGTCATTTGTTCGAAAAAGCGTTGGGTAAATGGAAAACTCGGACAATACGTATCCCATCATTTTCAAGGACACAATTTTTCGGATAAAAAATTCCCCCAGTGTCCTCATAGGGCCCCAGACGGGGCCCAACCCATTTTTGTAATGGCAAGAGGGGTTAAGTGGCACATCTTTTGAAAGCTGTTGTAAAATGAAAGAAAATACAGCAAGTCTCAAATATCTAGGACAACCCTGTGCAAAATGGCGGAGGGTCAATATGTAAAAGAACTTATTTGAAAAGTCCATGGTCAGCCATACAAAGCGGAAACGGTGGGACAAATATGAAAATAGGAAAGGGAGTGTGGCATTATTTTCAAAGTTCAACAATTTATGTTAAAGCGTCTTTTCCAAGTGTACCTCAAGGTCCCAGGTGGGGTCCAACTAAAATGGTTCAAAAGGCAAGATTGGTTAAGAGGCTCATCGTTGCAAGCTCTTGTTAAACGAAAGTAGATTGAGCAAGTCTTGACTTTCTACGACAACCCTGTCCAAAATTGCTGTGAGTCAAAATATAAACTAAAGCTTAATTGAAAAACTATGGCCACCTTGAATCCAAGAGGGCCGCTTAAAACCTATGTGATTCATGACGGTACAAATCTAAATTTCTATTTTTCTCTATTATCTATTTAGAAGTAATAGGAAGACTTAAGAACAATTGAATTTCGATTCAACTATTATTTCATTCGGTAACCACAATTATGTTTTGTTCTTAATGCATGATCGTCACGATTCTATCGACATTATTTACTTGAATATAACGAATATGTGATAAACGCACAACTCTGACTTCCTACTCATACTGCTAAACAAAAGTTGAATACATTCGGGTATTTTTCTAATTTTGTCATACGTAGCTGATACAGAAGAAACTTGCTGCACCAGTAGATTGGGGGCTCATTGTAACGTATTCGTGATGGTTACATTTGTATGTCATTCGTTGGTTTGATCGCAATACTTCAAGGAATACCAAATATACAAAGAAAAAAATAACTTGCAAGATTGGCGAGTAGTACCAAACATGTGTAACTCATTTCAGTACATCGAGCTGCATCAAACCATGTTCGTTTGGTATATTTATATACAAACTCATTTTTCACGCTGACAGCCATATTGGATTACAGATTATACTTATTGATATTTTGTGGATATCTACTATTAGCCATAAACGTTCGCATCTCCAACACCAGTGGTGTGAGCTGGATATGCTTTAGATATATACTGCGGCATTTTGAACTCAAGATGTCGCGTTTTTGTACATTTTGCATATATTAGGCACTTGCTAATCAAGATTAATGTCAAATTTGTTTTCCTAGCTTCAGCAGTTTGTTAAGCTTATCCTTTCGTTATAGATTTTAATTGACCATCTTGGATTCAAGGTGGCCATAGATTTTCAATTAAGCTTTTGTTTACATTTTGAGCCACCCCAATTTTGGACAGGGTTGTCGTAGAAAGTAGAGACCTGCTCCATCTTCTTTCCTTTAACAAGAACTTTCAAACGATGTTCTACCTTTCTTGCCATTTGAAAGTTTTAGTTGGACTCCACAAGGGACCATGTAGGGACCCTGAGACAAGACGTTTTTACATAAATCGTTGTACTTTGAAAATAATGCCACACTTCCTTTCCTGTTTTCATATTTGTCTCACTGATTCCTCTTTATAGGGGTGAACATATACTTTTCAATTAGGTTTTTGTTTACACTTTGAGACGTCGTCAATTTGCACAGAGTTATTGTAGAGAGTCGAGACTTGCTGCAATTTCTTTCATTTTACAACAGTTGTCAAACGATGTGACAATTAACCCCCCTTGTCATTTGAAATGTTTGAGTTGGACCCCGTCTGAGACTCTGCGGGGGACCCTGGGATAAAGATTTTTACAGCAAAATGTTTGTCGTTGAAAATGATGAGATGCGTGTTGGCCGAGTTCTACTTCCCCAACCGTTTCCGAACAAATGACACGGTTCAAACTATTCTGCCAGGTAAGTTTTTGTAGTTCTTACATTACAAAACATGTTGTAACAATATTTTGCACGGTGACACGTATAATTTTGGGATTCATCTAGTTATAACTTATCAAATACAAACACAATTGTCTCGTGCGGATCTAAGCGGAGCCACTGCGTGACCATTTGTTCAGTTTTGCTTCATCTTAGTATTCTCAGCAGTTTCTGATTTATAAACACTGGACGTTTTGTCTGATACAGTACCCAATTCTCGCGGCCATTTTAAAAACGGTGGCCAAATTTAAAATTTTTTCCTACAAACGCTGTTGCGCATTTGAAGGACTACTGAATGAGGTATGATTGAATACATGTCCCTTTTTGAAAATTTGAACCCCTGGGCACTTTTAAAGGGCAGCCCTGGGGTTAAAACATCACCATGTGATGTGCCTATGACATTTTCCTATCTCAGTTTGTGTTTCATCATTTTATTCTCAGCCGTTTCTGATCTATAAGCACTCGACGTTTCATCTTATAAAGGACCCACTTTTTGAAGGCCATTTTAAAAACTGTTGCCCAATCGAAAATTGTTCTCTGCAAACGTAGTTTCGTTTTTCAAGAACTACAGAGTGAGATATGATTGTATACATGTTCCATTTGAAAGTTTTAAGTTAGTCCCTAGTTCCCCTTTAAGGAGGGCCCTAGGGTCATCACAACAACACCACGTGATGTGCCTAATTCAATTTTTCTATCAGTTTCTGTTACATCTTTTTATTCTCAGCCGCTTCTGATTTATAAGCACTGGACATTTAATCTGAAACAGCCTATATATATATATATATATATATATATATATATATATATATACATATATATCACAGTAGAGTTGTTGAATTTTCTTTTAGAATGCATTCCGTAGTCATTCCATGGCGAAATGATCTGTTTGTTTGAGTCAGTACTAAGGTCATCTTAAGGCACTCAAGGTTATACAATGTAGGGGCCAATGGACTATAGCGTTAGTGCGAATGAGTTAGAGATAGTTTGGCCAGATTATTGCGTCAACTATTGAAATTTTGCTTATGCTTACTCAGGGGCGAGAACCCAGGATACATAAGATTACCTTGATTTACCTCAGGAGGGGCTTATAGGATCCCGTTTTCTTTGAAGGGTATAAATTCTTAATTTCAGAAGATTTTTTAAAAACCTATCCTATTATCTTTAATGAGATCATATCGTTAAATGATTAAGTACAATGGTTCACTCCTTCTCAAATTTGATAGTTATCTCATTCCCTTTGATGAGTATCAATGATTATTTTCGGAGGTTTTTTGACACCCTCTTTGATTTGAAATTTTAAACGGTAGTTTATGTACTTCGTGATCCATTTCGTTTATTGTTATATACCTCAGGGCTGAACATGGATACCTGAAATGTGCATCTGTTTATCACTACAGAAACTTAGGTCATTTGCAAGTAAATGTCCTCGTTGATGTTATGTATACCACTTGGTTCCGGGTTTGATTTCAGTATGACGAGAATAAAACGTCTTATCAGTAGGACTGCTTGTGATGCGATTTATAAAATTTTACATGTTTCTTCTTTTAGGATTGATAGGTTAGATTTTTTGATACCGTTATCCTGTCCCTCCCGCTCTTTGATAAACGCGTAATCGCCTTCTGATTTGGGATTCAATTTTAATTCGTGCTTTCTTCTTTTCTTGTTTTAGATATTTATTTTCTTTGTCTACATCCTTTTTATTCCTTTTTGGTGAACCTTACCTTCTTCTGTGTAAATATGGCTACCTCTGGATTTACTGACTTGAGAGAAATCAACAGACATTATCGTCGTTTTAATCCTGCGACCAGTGCCAATGATATTGTTGAGTGGGTTCAGACCTCCTTTCAACAAATGTTGGATTACTTATTGGAAAATGTCGACGAATCATCGATGGTTGTATTGTCTATTTTATCCCATGATGAGAAAAGCAAGCCGTTTTATTTATATTATAGTCGTGCAAGTAATCTGATGCTGGAGACTTTATTAGCTTCCCTTGATCGCGTCCTTCAAAGTAAGGATAACTTTCTCATGAACGAACCATTCATTGTACGTTTTCTTCATGTGGATGTGCCTCGAGGATTTGGAAGAAAGCGTCAAGGGCTTTTGTCAAACGAAAACTTACTAAAGTTCAAGAAAGGCATTCTACGAGTGAGAAACACCGTCAAGAAATGTTTGGCTTATCCGACTGTGGTTGCTATTGGAATGAAGAAATATAAGGATACGAACAAGAAACTGTACAAAGAATATCAGGACCAGAGGAGGTGTGACGTTATCCTTGACGTACATGTACTTTGGTCCAGATCCTCAAGATGGATCCGTGGAAGAGTTACGAGAATCGCAACTCTACTGGACCGCTTAAAAATCATAATATACACCAGCTTTTCCGTATATGATATTTTGTATGAGTGGCCTGTTTGTGAAGTCAAAATTCCAATAAATTTAATGTGCATCAATTTTCATTATGACATCATCACGCCATTAACATCTGTTTTTTTCTGATGTTAACTAGCATTGAGAGGCAGTGACCAGAATGTAATCGTGAATTTTATGGTGAAACATATTATACAAATCATCTAACTGTACCATATCATAAAGGCCAGCCAATATGCAAGATGGTGAAACACTGTATTAAATGTCTACGCATTTATTCGTTTGTCCGTACACGGGAAAGGCAACATCATTGTATAACTTATTTTTGTAATGTGTTTCCTCATCCCACCAATGCTACCTGATGACTGATACAATTCAATTAAAACCTGGAGTTCCATCAATGTTTCCATGCCAAGAAGTATATAATTGTTTTATAAGATATCGAAGACATAGAGTATACTTTCATTGATGAAGGCAAGTTCATTCATTAGTCCAATTTACTGGTGGCCCAACAAGTATGTTACAACTGCATTCAAGATGATCCTGTCAATGAATTTCTTGCTTATCTACGTCAACCAAGACCCAACATCAGGCTTATTGTATCTTTGGCACATAATTCTAAGGGTTACGATGGACATTTTATTTTAAATCTTTAGCGGAAGAACATGAATTGAAACCTACTTTGATCATGAACGGGCCTAAAATTTTAAGTTTGAAAGTGAAACACTTATCGTTTCTTGACTTTTTAAATTTCATGCCAATGGCATTAAATAAATAAATTATGTAAGCCATTTCCTTACCGGCGACCAAAGGATATTTTCCACACTTTTTAATACTGCTGCAAATCAAGCGTATGTGGGAAAATTACCGGACATTCATTATTATGGTGCAGATGAAACGAAAGTGGGTGAACGAGAGAAATTTATTCCGTGGTGCAAAGAACATCAGAACGATACGTATATTTTCGAAGAAGAATTGGTGAAATATTGAGTCGAGGACGTCAATGTACTTCGAAAGGCGCGTATATCTCTCATGACCACTTTTGTGCAAGAAACCACGTCAATGCGATTCTGGAGGCTAACAATTTGGAGAGTTCCTGCAATTTAGTATTTCGACGAAATTTCTTAAAACCCAATACTATTAGAATTCTTCCTGCACGAAGATACCGCCATAGAAATAGTCACTGATTGCTTTGCAGTGGCTTGCCTACATAAAAGAAAAGAGGGACATCCAGTTATACATACAGCAAGAGGAAAATACATTTTTGTTGCTGGTTTTTAACTGGACGGTTACTATAAACATCCCGACTCTGAAGAAGAACACGTGTATGAGTTCTAAGGGTGTAGATTTCGAGCCTGCCCTCTGTGTGTCACTACAAGCCGTGATCAGCCCATTTATGAAAATTCTGAGGAGACTATGAACTATCGCTACGAGAGAACAAAGCGTAAAATGAAATTATTAGGATCCTTGGAATATAAAGTACACGAAATGTGGGAATGTGAAATTAGATAGGTGTTAAAATCCAATGCAACATTGGCCTGCTTTTTAAGAAGACATCCTTGCACTAATAAGACACCATTAAATCCAAGAGACAGTTTATATTGTGCCCATGTTAAGGCCATTAGAATTATCAAGTCGAAGGTGAAAATGAAGGGGAAGAAACTTGATATTTGGATATTGTTTCGTTGTATCCTTATATCAATAAATGTAGACGGTGTCCAATAGGGCACCCACAAATTTATCTACAGGGAGATCAGAAATGCCTGCCATTCAAGATTTGAACGGTTTAGTCAAGTTAAAGGTCTTGCCTAGCAGAAATATTTTCCATTAAGTGCCCGTATTTCGCTCAAATAAGAAATTGTTATTCCCACTTTGTGTTGCTTGTGCCACAGCATTAAACCAAGATTTTGAATATACAAATTCCGACAGTATACGAAGTCTAACAAGGGCGTGAGTGTTATATGGCACTAAAAGAAAACATTGAAATTGGAGTCAATCAAGTAGATGAAGTCTACGAAATTGGGGATTACGAAAACACCGTATATGATTCTGATACCAAGACCGGCGGATTATTCAGCGAATATGCCATCATATTTTTGATATCCAAGCTGGAAGCGTCTGGATGGCAGCCAATTGTGTCAGCGATGAAGAAAAGCAACAATACATTCTAATGGTACAACGACATGAAGGCATATCTTTGGAAGCAACACATATAGTAAAAATTTCAGCAGATCATAGTCTTGCAAAACTCTTTTTGAATGTGTTTTGGGGAATACTCGCCATAAGGGACAATTTCATTTAAACGATCATCATTAACGATCACAAAGAACAGTATCAGAAATTAACTGCTCCAGATATACAAGTCAACCAAAATTTACCTGTCAATGATTCGTTTTTATTTCTTTATTGAAGTATTAAGATAATGCTCCAGTACAAGTCACAGCTATTGTCCTCGGAGCATTTAGCGTTCCGGACGTGTGAAGCTCGTCTGGAACTCTGCACAGATTTAGAACTACTGCAGTAAAAAGTGCTATATTTCGATACAGATTCTGTGATATTCACTCAGCGACCATCAGAACCCACAATATAACCAGATATATATACATCTTGGTCCAATGTCAAATTGAACAGGAATGAATTCGACCAAAGTCATACATTAAAAATTTCGTGTCCTGTAGCTCAAAACAGTATGCTTTAGAAATCTACGACCACGAGACGAAATCAACTCATTATGTATGAAAATTCGTGGATTCTCACTCAATTATACAGCAAGCCAAAAGTTAAATTTCAATAGAATATAGCAAATGGTCATCTATCAGTCCAGTGAAAAAATCTCCATTAGCACCACACAAAATATACAGAACTCACTTGTCATGAATCCTGAAGAAATGAACTACAGTTTCAATTTTAAAAACGCCCACTGGACTGATAGATGACCATTTTTCCCATGCATCGCACAGTTTCCATTTTTCCCAATCCCACCAAAATCACCTCACAAAGACGGGCAAAGAGTCAACCGTAATACGAGACCTTCTCCTGCTGATGCTGCAGCGATGCACGAGTTCCTTCTCCTTTCTGAAGCTCAAGCAAAGATAAACGCAGGTGCAAAAAGTGGCATCACCCTTACACCTTCCAGAAACCAATAGAGAAAACGAATTCAGGATCGAAAAATCGTCTAATGTTTAATGCTCCTTTGCTTTTCTTTTCTCACATCTCTCTCTCTCTCTTGATCAAGTTAGTTTATGTTTTTGTTAGATTTCAATAACATGTTTTCTTCTTTATCAGGAAACTAAATAAAAATTACCACGTATATTCATGTTTTACTTTCTTTCTATATAATTTGTACCCGTCAGATGTGAAATCCAGACACGTCTTCCCTTGAAGAAAAATAATTGTATAAAAACATGGAGAAAAATAAATTTCTTAAATTATTTCACATCCTAAAAATAAATTAACAGAAACATGAAATATATTCTGCATTTTATTTGACATCCTAAAAACAAATTCGTTTCTATACCGCGGTCTCAATTTATTTTTTTCCTGAATCACTTTACCGGTAAATTGGAATTTCTGAAATTGTTGCTTTGCGAAAAAAAATGTTTCAGATTTTTTCGTGTAAGAAACTAAATTGTTTTCAGATTTTTTTCAAAACTTTATGTCTAGTAAAAAGTCTGTTTCAGAAAAAAATTTAATAACAGTTTTGTGTACAAAAATTGTTTCATAAACAATTAACAAAATTTATGTGTACAAAACAAAATCATGTTTCAGAAAGAAATTTAAAAAGTTTTGTGTAGGGAACAAAATTCAGTTTTCATATCAATTTCAAATCAATGATGATGTCAAAAAACATCGGAAATTGGTCATTGACACTCATCAAAGGGAATAAGATGACTCCCAAATTTAAGGAGTGAACCATTGTACTTAATCCGATAGCGATAAGGTCTCATCAAATATAATAGGCTAGGTTTTAAAAAATCTTCTGAAATTAATAATTTATACCCGTCAAAGGAAACTTGATCCTATAAGCCTCTCCTGATGTGAATCAAGCTAATCTTATGTACTCTTGGTGGTCCTATGCATTCCATGGTCCCTGGCCCGAAAGTTAGCATAAGCAATTTTCAATAGCTGAAGCAATAATCGGGCCCCTACATTGGATAACCAAGAGTGCGATAAGGTGACCCCTTACTACTGCGTCCATCACAATAGATATAACAAATTTAGATTTCATTACTTTAACCGTAGGAATATTTAATGTGCATGATCACAAATGATTTCATTTCTTTTACCAACTAACATATTTTTATTCTTTTGTTCGAACACAATCTACCATGTCTTATGTGTTACACTTCATTTAAATCGATGTTAAAAGGTTTTAGTTTCAAATTTACGGAACAACTGGAGAAGAGCATACACAATCATTTACTACGGATTCTTTTTTATCGACCAGAACTTAAAATACTTATTAATTTACGGCAAGGTGAATCTTATCTTTTTTTCTATGAAAAACAATATTTCATTTATGCCGGAGGTTGCCGTGTTTCCTCTTCAACTCATCATTCATCACTTTGGGTTCGGTCTGAATAAAAGTTCTTTTGTTTTGTTGTGAAACGATGGACATGTGAATTATATCATATATGAACCAATATTACAGAATGTGCCAAATATTTTAAATACATAAATATTTCCCCTCACAAGTTTATGTTGAAGCAAATGAACAACTTTAATCTAGGAAAGTTCTTGAGAACTAACCCTCTCCAATATAGTCGTGAGAGAGTTTTCGAAATTTATATTGTCCTTGTAAAGAGATTTATATCTGATACAGCACATCCTTGGAATAAACAACTATAGTACTTCGTGCTTCTCAGCCTCTTATAACGGTCAAATTTAAAAGTATCTATTTTTGTTTACTTAAGGTTTTTGCCCTCCAATCACAACTGTTGGCTTTGCCAAGACATAAGCTTTGGTTTTCATCACACACGAGATAAAAATTTCGTCTAGGAATATCTGTCCTACTTTACAAAATCCATAAGAGTAGGAGGATTATAATGTTTTTTACACGGAGTGTTCCAATCGTAAAATTATCATTATTCTTTGTCTGTCCAATGATAGCTAAAAATTAAATACACATTGCTTTTGTTGAATATTTACTGGCAAACTAAGGACAATTATACTCTCCCGTAAATTTTATCTTCTGCACTGTAATTTGCTTATGCGTATTTTCGCCGGTATCATAAACATTACTTATACCACGCAAAATGTCTTTAAAAACATATCTATGTTCCTCTGAGATGAAAGCCTTTGCATTATCAAAGTTGTGTTGTATTATGTATTGCATCCCAGGCATGTCAGGGTAGTATATTTTGCAAACGGACGTCTGTCCAATTAATACACTCTGATTGAGAAGTCGATTAGGGCCAGGTGAATGAAAAGAAGCTTCTGTCTAGAACAATTTCCTGACCTTGTCGCTCATTAGTTGAAAGAGATTAAGTAGTCCTTGTAAACATACGAACCTCTATGACACATATTCCTATTTAGGGCATTTAGATTGTCGAGAACAGTCAGACATTACAGAACATTTAGAATCACGATATAATATTACACACTCTATTGGTGATAATTCTGTTTTAGTGACTATATGCTAGTATTTATTCCTCAGAGTGAGGTTTGCAATTCTGAATTCATACTAGACTTTGGGACATTTCATGTCAAAACAACAAGTCATCAGACTTGACCATCTCAGATTTTTGTAAAAATTTGTGTACAGTTTTATTACAGTGGGATATAAAAAATCCCAAAAATATTACCTCTCCCACCCTGAAAGTAATTCCATACAGGGTGTTCGAAAATATGAAAATTTGTATTTTTTCAGTGATTATTAAAAATTGTCATAAAATGGTTAATATGTGTAATACAGACGTGAAATAAACACATTGGAAGGCTTAAAGATTGCTCTATAAGTTATAATATATTTAAAAATCCTGTAAAATGAAAAATAACACTTGAAAAATTCCAATTAAGGTTTGATTTTTTTTAGCCTGTCCCCCTGAAGGTGTACAAAATTGTTGAGATTATAGTCTCATATGAGTACTAAAACACCACAAAGTTTCATTTTGGTCACTCAATGGGATCCGATTCCAAATTCAAAATGAACCATGCATTGCACGATATTGACAATGTGGATATCTGAGTTCAGATCGAAAACAATTTGCCTGGAGCTATTTACCTGCATCATCAAAGGAATTTTATTCAATTTCATTTTTTTTCTTGTTGTATTAATTTGAATTTAGTTATACACCTTTCGAGTTATTTAGGTAGGTATTACATTTCCGAACAAATTATTATTCAATACAAATTATTATTCTAGTTAGTCAGTATTGATATTTCTAAATTTATATTGGCTACATTGATACATGTTATTTTCATCCCTTTGTTTCAGTATTGCTGTTACAGACATGTGGAAGTGCATCATTGAAATAGGAAAAATAATTTATTGACTAATTGTTCCTGCTGAAATTGTGTGAAGTAATTGTGAGCAGTGTCATTGTTTCATAACACATTTGCTACAAAACTTGTGAAACGGAAGAAAATATATCCCTCGTTTTCATAATATGTTCTGTAATAGCAATCCTGAAACAAATGAATGAAAATAACATCAGCAATGTAGCCAACAAAAATTTAGAAATATCCATACTTACTAATAAGAATAAGTACTGTTTGGAAACGTAATACCTCTCTAAATAATCCAAAAGGTGGATAATTTTGTAAATTAAAATGAATACATCAAGAAACACATGGAATTGAATATAAATTCCTTTGATGCTGCAGGTAAATAGCTCCAGGTAAATGGTTATCGATCTCTACCCAGATATTCACATGGTCAATATCGTGCAATTCTTAGTTTATGTTAAATTTTGATTCAGATCCCATTGTAAGCCCAAAATGCAACTTTGTGGTGTTTTAGTACACATATGAGACTACAAATTGAAGAGTTTCGAAAAAATTCAAAGGGATATTTCATTGCAAAACTCAAAATTCAAATCTTAATATGAATTGTTGAAGTGTTATTTTTTATTTTATAGTGTCTTTCAATATAGTACAACTTGTAGAGCAATCTTTAAGCTTTTTAATTGTGTTTGTTCCACGTCTGTAGTGCACATATTAACCATTTTATGACAATTTTTAATAATCACTAAAACTGAAAAAAATACCGTTTTTGACATTTTTAACACCCTGTATGGGGGCACTTTCACGAGGAGAGAGTGGGATTTTTTTCATCTTCCATTGTAATAAAGCTGTAAAGATCGTCAGGTCAGATTTTGCCATTTCATTGTTTGATTTCACATGGAATGTCCCCTTTATTATTGTTCCTATTTGCGGCTTGTTCTCTTGTTTACTAAATAATTCCAAATATTTCCCTCTTATACAGAGTCGTCTTGTCGTATGACTAGCATCACACTAAAGGCGTGACTACTGCAGGAAGCATATATTAGTATGACACTAATTAAACAGCCCTGTAGTATGACATTAATTACACGCCAGAACGCCTTTGCATAAGGTCCTTTAGGTTTTTCACCATCTCTATTTCAATTTTCTTTTGTATAATTTTATTCTAGTATTCCTCGAACTTATTTTCGATTCACATTTTTTAGAAGAGTTATTCTGTCTTTCAGCTTTCTCAAGAGCGTGTATTAGCAATTAGGCTTATTGTGACGGAGTTATACAGCAACGCTCCTGTCGTACCCTATAACACTAAATAAATGAAACAAGAATACATTGTGATGTTATACGTATTTTGCAGTATGGTATCGTAGGTTTGAAACCACAAAAGTACTTTCATTTCCCTGAGTAATGTGTTTTTAATGTACAATTATATCTGATACTTTTTTCTATTTAAATGCGGATATATATTTTAAGATTTATGTTAAATTTTCTAATCAGTTAACGCGATCCAGGAATTTCCACAAATTAATTTTCTTTTGTCTTTTCTTTCTAGTAAGATTCCTATGTTTGTTAATTTATCTTGGCACTGTATTTTTTTATTCCGCTCTTAGGAGGGAAGGATGAGATGGCATCCCCAGAATGTCCAGACAAGGGGTCAAAATGAATTTGCTGTATTTCTTCACATTATAAAATACTGTCAGTACGCAAGTATTATATGTTTGAATACATCAATATTAACTAATTTCATTTGTAGGAGTGTTTGATATCTACGACGTGGCACCCACCAAAACTAAAGAATTATGCGTTTGTGAGTCTAATTTAAATATATATTTCGGGATTAGTGATGTTTAAAATAGCAACGATTGTGGACGACCATAACAGAAATAACCCTTCGAATACACACAAAAGTTTTCATTACCACAACTATGTTAACTCACTCACTCTATGGCCTATGGAACCCGGAGGTTAACAAAAGCTCTCCACTGACTTCTATCCTTTGCTAATTGGAACCACTTTCTACTTTGTATTCCTATCTCTGCGAGATCCATCATAATATTGTCCTCCCATCTGCACCTAGGTCTAGCTAATGGTCTTTTTCCTATTACTCTTCCAGTCAAGACTTTGATAGCGTTTCTACTTTCTTCCATTCTAGCTACATGACCTGCCCACTTAAGCCTCCTAGACTTGACGACCTTAACAATTTTGGGTAAACTATATAAATTATGTAGTTCCTCGTTATGAATTTTCCGTCATTCCCCATTCCCGTTCCTCTTGCGTCCGAATATTCGTGTCAGGATCTTGTTCTCAAATACTTTCAGTCTATGTTCTTCCCTCAGAGTAAGTGACCATGTTTCGTAGCCATACAAAACAACAGGCATGATTATCGTTTTGCATATTTTAAGCTTCAAATTCCTTGACAGAATTCGCGGCGACAAGAGATTTTGAACCGAATAGTAAAACGAATTCCCTGCTTTTAGTCGACATTTACTTTCTCCGTGAATATGATTTTCCTCTGTTAATAACGATCCTAGATATTTGAAACTGTCCACTTTACCAAAAGTATTATTTAATATTTAACGTATCCATAACTTGTTGTATTCCGGTCCCGACGCACTTCCATGTATTTAGTTTTCTCTGCATCTAGACATACTTCTAAATCCATGTCCCTGCAAGCGTTTAGTAAGATCTCTGCATTTCTTTCTATTGTTCTCCTATCATCACCTATTAAATTTACATCATCAGCATATGTCATATCCTGATGAATACCGTTCAGCTGTAGGCCCTGGTTGCTATCTTTGATTTTCCTTATAGCGTATTCCAGCACAAAGTTAAATAATAATGGCGACAACTATGTTAACGCAAACCATAAAGAAAATATTTGAGTTTGGTCTGCTCACCACAAGAAAGCAGGAACATATATCGGACAAAAAAGCCTGGTAACAAGTGCGTTCAAGATTCCTTATATAACTCACACGTGTCTCACAAGCTGTGCACATTGATAGTGTGACAAATGATAATAGTCGTCCAATAAAATTGATTGAATGGCGCGAAAAGAGTATAGTTTTGTAATCGTTCTACTAACGAAACCACTGAGATAGTAGTTCCAAGATTTCAAGATTTCTAGTACAAATGGAACTTTTTGTATAACTTGCGAATATATGAAAATATTGAGAATAGAAACAGCATAAACAAATATGTTAAATGAATATTTTATAAGCATAAAGAAATATTTTTAACACTAAAACTATGAGCACCGTACCGTATAGAAAACACAGTTTGTCGACAATTTCAACTCGGTCCTGTTCTACCCTTCGAGACAATTTCGAAAGGACAAATTTCGATCTTCCATCAATGAACAACTACATATCAATCGCAGCAAAACTTGCAAACAATAAAGACTAGATCTCCATCGCTAAGTGACCGGTAGGAATATAACTCAATGTCTTTCTCGCAGAAAGCGCTTTTACTCGTTTCGGAATAATGGCAAAAAATGACTATTAGATACAGCAGTGAGGTATACTGGGTTTTCTTAGATGAACAGGTTCTAAAATATGAATACAAATCACTTGGGTGCAACCTCTCTTACGTGAATATATCCAAAGCGAAGGAAACTAACTGCGCAATTTGATATTCACGTTATATATTATTACATTTCATAGTCGAATATCAAATTTCACTTTTTGTTGGTTGATATGTGAGCTATTTCTTGTCTACAATACGACTAATAATACAAAAATACTCACACATCGAATTTAGTTCGTGCCTTTAACATTTCTTACATTCAAGGTACAATTGTAGCTCTCAGCCTTTCGAAAAGTATGAACCCCATACACTCCTTCTTACAAATAGTAGTATCAATAATACAACTTAATAGTACAAATAGTATCAATAATACAACTTACAATAATAGTACCAATCTTTACGGTAACGAACCGACAAACTTTAAGCAAATTTTGAAAATGAATTGAAGTATTTCACTTTAACAAACCACGATTACGCTCTTTAGGCTAAGGATGACAGGAGTTAAGGCAAGCGAATGTTGATGGAATATATGATGGAGTGGGAATGTGGAAGGAAATTGGGGTATCTTGAGAAAAACCACACACGGTACGATGGTGTCCACCACCAAGTTTCATGGCTGAGGATCGAACCAGAGGCCCCACGTACCAGAAACAAGCTATTTACCACTGAGTCACGGTGTCCTCCTCCAATCCCTAAAAGTCGTGAGCATCCAGTCAAGAATAACTGACATAGGAAAACGTACTTACCACGAAGGAAACTCCACGAATCCCACATTCTGATCGTTTGTACTTCTTGTATGTTGGATTATAACACACAATATTTAGTATATCGATACATCTGGTAGAATCATAGTGTTTCTTCCAAAGTAGGTGCAGTGTAACTTAGTGATAGAGCGCTTACTTCTGTTGCGGGGTGGACCTCGTTCGATCCCAGACTATAAAAGTTTGTAGTGGATACCATTATACCCGTGAGATTTCTCGGGATTATCATGTTTTCCCCTCCATTCTCATTTCACGAATTATATCCTAAAAATTTGCTTCCATCTATCATCTCTCTATATTATTGGATCGGATTTCAGTTTAGCATCTATTCGGTATCAAAATTACATGAGACATCGAGCTACGGATTAGCGTGAGATCCTAAACGCTTGCGCTCCCGCAGCGAATCGGAGCGGGGTCTCCTATGCGAAAGTAGCACACGCTACCCCATAGCCATGCGTAATATCTCTTTCTTTATAAGCCTAGAATGCATAACATTTAACTATTTAGACTGTATATCAGTTCTTCCTCGATAGGCAAATCTGTACTTAGACAAGTGGATCAATAAAATATGTATATCTTCCCTTTTTTAAGAATTTAACAATGTAGTTGTAACATCGACCATATTCTAAGATTCCTGTTAGTTGAAATATCGTATTTAATTGTAGTTAACTTGCCTCAGTCAACGGTTCACAAAATATCCCAATAATTCTTCAATTTCTTTGGTTTGATCTTTGTGCTGCCCCTGTATCATATCGAATTGCGCACTAATGGAAGATAAGGCTAAAAATAATATACATTTCGTTTCCATCGACTTCGATCAGACAGTTTGTTCTCGCGTTACGGGTGTTTTGGGTATTTTTCCGGTAGGTTTTTGGCTGGTCAAAGCGCCAAAAGAAACAATTTGTGCACCCAGTTTGCCTTATGTTGGTATCAGGAATCAGCTCCCAAACGATGTCGGTGTTATTTTGAAACACCCTGTACATTTCTATCGTGTTACTGATTATCTCCTTTTTGCCAACCAAATTTTCAGTATTCCCAAAACAAACCAAAAGTAAACTAAATTCACTAAGTCGTCTTCCTCCTATGCTTTCTTCTTGTATAGTACTTATTATATATTTATATTATAGTTCACAGAGATTGCTGATATTGATTAAAATATCTGGTTAAAATGCTAGTAGACGAATTCCCTCTTTACTACAGAAATTCGATCCTTGCATCCTTCCGCCATTTTAGGCGAGATGGATTAGAGAAGATGGGGATTCCCATCGAGCCTAAAATGGCGGACATTCTTATCTTGGAGATATAAGCGGCTAATAAATCATAAGGCGAGGTGGGATTAGGCGAGATGGAATGCAAACAGCTGAAAAGGTAGGAAGGTCGTAAGTAGCGGCATGATATCACGTTGTCCTCCATGCGTATCTTTGCCCATTGTAATTACTAAAGAACTGGGGGACGCCATACATATCTTTTGAAGGTGGGGGGACGGGATCCCCTCCGTTTTCCGACGCACTTTTACTCCTGCTGCTAAGTATTAATTGCTGTGAGGTCTAACGGAAAATATGTGATAATAGTAATAATAATAATAATAATACCAATACTACTACTAATAATAATACTAATAATAATAGTAGTAGGGATCTGAGTGATATATATTTTTTAACTTTCTATTATAATTCCTGCCTCTCCCGTGATTCTGGCTATATTGTTTTTATAAGGAATAAAGAGGCTTCAAACAGCAATTTGGCAAATATGATTTGTATAAAAGAAAAAAGGTTTGTGAGTTGTTTTACAAAGAACGAAGCAACTGACAACTGATCTTGTGTCTGTTTTTTAACACAATGTTACAAGACACAGATTCCACACCTGCGGGCAGCCTGCTAAAATTATGACTTTCATTCTGACAATGTACAGCCAATCACATAGGTTCTTTGCAACGCTGAATTTTACAAGAAAGATTTTGTTCATCGGATATGAAGCAAAGTGGATCGTACTTTTTTGCACACTGTGTGAAATTTAACTTCTATAATGTAGTGTGTTACAGAAAAGAGAATGTTATTTTTTAAAAAAAATGACATTATCTAATAAGATTGGCCATTATCGCAATATATTCAAGATGAAAAATACTTATTTAACAGTCGTCATACTTAGTTGCCTGCACTGAAATTCCCATAATGTGCTTTCTTCTTTACTAATATGAGCTCCGAGCTTTTTCGGAGCTAAGTGGTTAGCGCACACGTCTTTGATATGAAAGACCCGGGTTCGATTCCTGACAGGCACGTAGCCAACAGGGGGTGTCCGGGTAGTCCGGACTCCCCTTTCGAGACCAGAAATGAAGAAAATTAGGGAACGATGAAACAAAAATGAAATGAGAAAAAGAAGGATCAGCGTTAAAAATATACTACAGAAAGCTTTCGGTTGGTCTTTCTTATGAGAAAATGTGTATTACTTGCAATAGATATTTGCGAGGTGACCGATATATCCTGGAAGAGCCAGGGAACTTGAAATTTCTAGAAAAGTTGCGCAATTCTAAGATTTTCTGCTACTAGTCATGGAGATTTCAAGATTCAGAAAGCATAATATCGTTGTTTAACAGCGTGGACATTTTATATCATAATTTTTCGTCATCGCATCCTTGCAATATCAAACATGTTATTTCAAAAAGAATTTTCTACTGCTCCTTTAACCTGTCATTTGAAAGAGACAGTAGTTGACGGAATAATAAAAAAATATATATGTGGAAAGAAAGTTAAGTTAACATTTGATTTAACGGAGAAAGGAACGCATATATTGCAAAATATTTTACAAACCATAATGAATATATACTATTTATAATAGTGAATATGTACTTATTATAAGAGTTGAGGTCATAATGAAAGGAAATCTGTTATATTTGAATAAACAGTGGAAGGATATACAAATTGTATAATGTATTTCAATACGCTTTCTTTTTATTTTCTTTCAGATTTCTTCATAGTTTATTAAAATACTTAATAACATATCCACACAAACCAATATATGTTGATAGTAAAGTAGTTTCGATTGATCGAGCTCCTGGGCCTTCAGTATTTCATGTCACGTCCGGCCACCCGTTACGAAATCCTGGCCAAACGAACTAATATATGTTCCAGTAAAATTGTTTAGAATGATCGGGCCCCTGGTGCGATGACCACAATAATTCATTTGAAGCACCTCCCCCTTAGGAAATCCTGGCTACGTGCCTAATTCCCGACGAGAGCTCATGTGGTTCGGATTTGACAATTGATCAGTAAGTGCCATCTTATATTGCCTCGCTGCTGAAAGGGACGATAAAATCAACTCAGCTCATATTGAGCACCATACGAGATATAACTCCGAGAGGAAATTTGTCCCTGGAAAACCTCCTAAAATCATCAACGGTACGAAACATGTCTGCGATGCAACATGTCAATAATTTCCAACTCTGTGACCTAGTTTGCTTTTCATGTTTTCAGTAAACTAGCAGACAAAAGAAACAATAGATGCTTTCTCACAGAAAATTGTGTTCGAGAGTAGGGGGTCATACAGGCCCGTATCCACGGCGAGTCTAGATGGCCTAACTGACCCTAAATTTTTACCTGAGAATGAAATATGAGCATTAAAGTAATCAGACATTAGGATTTTATTGTTAGAATGATACCAGACTCGTCTCCTGGTGTAAGCTCAACTTTCAGTGCTATGTCATTTGCAGGTCTTGTCTCATGCAGATTCGTTGAAAAAAACTCTAAAGATGTGCTATGAATAGTATGCGAACGAAAGATTTTTTTAGCAAAAGAAATATAAATTTCTTGCTGTAGACTCTGCCCTGTAATCTAGTTTTTCTGGAGGCGAGTTAGTATGGTTGGGAACGGCCTATCACATTCAAGCTCCGAACCCACATTAAATAGATCGTTCTTTATAACCTTGGTGTTGTATAAGGACGAAACACAAAAATATACTGATAGCTAAAGTAACAAATATTATACGAAAGAGATTTAAAAAATAGTTGGTTTTGAAATAGAGAAAGGACAGTAACCGAGCTTTATTAGTATTACTAGTATATATTACCCGCTTCGCAGGGTTGAAATGAAAATTTAAATGCACAACTCCGTAATTTATGTGTTTAGTACCCGTGAAATATGCTGTTTTTGTTTTTAATCCCATCGATTTAAACAGCATCGGAATGATCATTGATTATTTCGGCTATCCCAAAAATCATTGATTCGATACTAACATTGGTCATTTTCACTCTTTTATATGTATATTTCCTCCTCTCACATGTTGCGCGCCATGGTATCGGAAGTGTCACTGTTCATATCAGTGACCCCCGGAATATGTGGATTCACCACTAATATCGGTCATTTTCGATCATTTTTAAATATTTTTCTCCCCCTCCCGCAAGGCGTGGGGTTGAACGGGATCTAAAGTACCACTGTTCATCTAAGCGACCCAGAAAACTATAAATTCGACGCTGATAGTGGCCATTATCGATCATTTTTATATATGTCTTTCTCCCCTTCCCGCAAGTGGCGGAGCTCATTTGGCATTTAAACCGGATCGAAGAAGTCAAAGTTCATCAGAATGATCCTGAAAACTATGGATTAGACACTGATATTGGTCATTTTGGATTATTATTATATATAGGTCCCCCTCCACGATGCTGCAGCACACGTCATCAGAATTGTCACTGTTAATCTCAACTACTCCTAAAACTATTGATTCGGCGCTAATATTAGTCATTTTCGATTATTTTTAAATGTTTAGCCCCCTCCCATCCATTGTAACCTCCCTCTCCCCAAGTATTAAGGCTGAACTTGGATTGAAACAGCATCAGAAGTGTCATCGTCCCATCGTCCCCGAAAAGAATGGATTCAATACTAATATAGGTCATTTTTGATAATTATTTTAATTTATCTCCCTCTCTCCCAACCCTACGTTGCTTCGTCAAACTGTATAGACTAAAGTAATCCCTGTCCCTAAACTCATGTATGTTGAAAATTTGATCGAAATGGGTTGGGTGGTTCAAAAGTTATTGAGTTTGATTAGTTTTTTATTTATACGCCCCCTTCCCCTCCCCATCCACGGGATGTACCGTTAAAGTGAAACTACAAAACTGTTTGTAGATCCGAACCTTATGTATCTTGAAAATTTGATTGAGATCGGTCCGATAGTTCAAGAGTTATTAAGTTACAATAGTAACTTTCAGTCTTATATAAATTGAATTTTATATATCTCCCCCTGCTTCTCCAACCCACGTTGTTCCGTCCAATTTAAATCATAAAAACGATCCCTCAATCTATTCTATCTTGAAAATTTGATCAAGTTCGGTCGAGTGGTTCACGAATTATTAAGTTTTATCTATATTTTTATACCCCCTCCCTTCCCCCATCCGTCAGTTCTATCATTAAAGTGAATTGCCAGCCCAGCCTCAAACCATATCCATGTTACAAATTTGATCGAGATTGACGGGTGGTTCAAGAGATTTAGACTCACAAACATATTGATTTCAATTGTGTATATATAGATAGCTTCCCCTCCAATCCTCCGGGCAGACGGCATCAGATTTGTCACTGTTAATCTTAGCTACGGCTAGAGCTATTAAATTGACACTAATATTAGTCATTTTCGATTATTTTAAAATGTTTGTTCCCCCTTTATGTTATACCCTCTCCTCCAAACATTAGGGATGAACTTGGATTGAAACAACATCAGAAGAGTCACTGTTTCTCTCATCGACAACGAAAAAATGAATTCAACAATTATATCGGTCATATTTGATCATTTTAAATGTCTCTCCCCCTCTCCCTACCCTACGTTGCATCGTCAAAGTGAATTACCTAAAGCAATCCCTGCTCCTATACTTACGTATGTTGAAAATTTGATTTACATCGGTCGGCAGGTTCGAGAATGATGAAGTCAGAAAGGCAGTCATTTTTATTTTAGTTTTTTACGTATATCTCCGCCCTCTCCCACCTTACGATGGATTGTCAAAGTGAAGCGATAAAAACACCCAAGGCCCGACCTTCATATATGTTGAAAATTTGATCGAGATTGCTTGGGTGGTTCACAAGTTATTGCGTTTTATTAGTGTTTTATTTATACGTCCCCATCACCTCCCATTGGATGTACCGTTCAAGCGAAATTACAAAAATGTTTCCAGATCCAAACCTTATATATATATATCTTGGAAATTTGATTGAGATCGGTCAGATAGTTCAAGGGATATTAAGTTACAAAAAATAGTCTCTTTTAGTCTTATATAAATTTATTTGTATATATTTCCCCCTCCTTCTCCTACCCACGTTGCTCTGTCAAATGTAAATCACAAAAACGATCCTAGGCCTGAACCAGATCTATGTTGAAAATTTGATCAAGATTGTTAGAGTGGTTCAGGAGTTATTAAGTTTCATTTATTTTTACACCCCTGCCACAGATCTATCATCAAAGTGAATAGCCTAAAACCAGTCCAGCCTTGAAACTCATCTATGTTACAAATTTGATCAAGATCCGATGGGCGGTTCAGGAGATTTAGAGTCACAAACATAGTGATTTTCAATTGTATGTATATAGATTGTTAGTGTCGAATGTAGATATTTTCCTATGGGAACAACTTAAAATTTTACGACTCTTTCCACGAGCCTCCAACAGAACTGCAGATAAATCGCTTTTACCACTAGCAATCCTATACATTGAGGCTTTTCCCAAATAGGCAGTTCTGGCTTCGATAAAAGGAAAAAGGAGTTTGATGTGCTGGATCGGAGCAGTGAAGAGAAGAGTCATCTTTTTTTTTTTTTTTAGCTAAACAATACGATTACCCAACGTGACGGCCAACATGGTCTCGCATCGCGTAACACTATTTTTTTTAATTTTCAATGGAGACCTGCCTATGTATTTTGAATTGCAGAAAGAAATAGGTTGTATGAATTACCATTACAAATGTATGACCATATTGGTATTGAATTTCCTTTTTAGGAGCTTTTACTTTTTACTTTTGACAGCTTGCCGTCCCCTAAACTGCCGCTCGGAGCGTTTCCCCTTTCCCTTAGGATCTGGCACTGATTATTGGAGATGACTGTGATCTGGACAGAAGATCGTGGCTTAGTTATAAACAATAATACAGTAAGAAACTAAAAAGGTAAATATAGTGAGAATAATAACAACTCGCTGATTGTGCAAACAGTTTTTCTTTTTTCCCCTCAGTTGGTCTAATATTGCTTGTCGCGCACTCAGAACACGTACAGGAGAATTGTCAATGCCACACGCGATCCCGCCTGAAACAAATACGAGCTGAAACTTCTGTGTAATTCTTATGACCTACATTCAAGGTTTCTTTATGACAAAAATTATATTGTATATTTTAATTTGAACTTCGCTTACAATATTTTGTTCTTCCCTCCAATATTTTAAGTTAAATCCCTTTTTTCTTTCTATTCTTTGATAAAAACGAACGACCTTTTTTACTTATTCGTGGCATGATTGTCTTTCACACAGGTAATGAACTTTGAATTTAGTGCTTGAGAGTAGCGGAAACGTACGAGCTTGATATTCCTCTGTGAGATCAACTCACCACTGAGTTCTGTTGGTCGCCACTACATGGCAATATAAGATACAGTTACGAAAAAGTAGCAATTAACGATTTGAATTCCACTAATTTCACTTACAAACGTTAACCTATTGCGTTAGTACTGCATCATATGTTTTCCTAAGATGATGAAATATGTCCGTAGCCTTTTGCTTTCTCTCCATTTCCAAGTAGAAATAGACCAGATACTTTTGATCATCACTAGCGCATTTTTCTTTATTTTTAAATAATATTAAATTTGCGTAAGAAGTAAATTAATTTTCACTAAGATACAGACAACCTAATAATTACGCAGAATAAATCAGTACATTATTCATCATCATGAAATTACGTCTCAAAAATTCAGTTCCGGCTCAAAAATTGGAATATTTCCCCATATAAATCAATGGGGAACATTTTAAAAATGGCGCGGTATTCAGTCCTCTTAAGTGGAAACTGTCGCCGATCACTAGAAAGTTAATATGGGAGAACTATAAAACAAAGTAAACAGATACGCGTCATTTTGTAATAAAATTACATGGCGAGTGCATTTTATCTGATCTGAAGCAGTTGTCGTCGAATATACACAAGCTGTGTTTGGCCAATTAAAACGATCTCAGCCATTTATCCTTCTACAGGCGAATTTTTCTTCGTCGCCACCGTGGCGAACACGGGTTTCTTATTTTCCTGAAGAAAAGAAAAAGGTTTGGGTGGGACACAGACCACTCCAAAACTTTGATCGTGAAATTTCAAAAGTGCTAGTAACAGTATGTCAGAAGTGCTTGAAGAACATGAAGAATTGGAACGACACATTGTGTAGGGACGATACACAAAAATAAACAAATACGTTTTTTTTATTTTCTGCGGAAAAACTGTTTTAGCGGGCAAAAGACCCAACCCAAAATTTTGAAAGTTGAAGCCCGAAAGGGCAAAGGAAGTCAAGCGAAGTGAATGAAGTGAGGCCCAAAAGGCAAGATTAAGTGCACCGAATTCATGTCATTGTGCACATATATTGTCGACGTAAGTTGAGATAATTAGGTTCTGCAGTTTTCTGGAAAAAGCGGTTGAGTGAGTCACGGACTTTCTAAACGGTTGATTACGAAATAAACTGCAAATAAGAATAAGTCAGAAGTTCGTAGAGAAAACGGAGAATAGCAATGAAACTTCGTATAGAGACAATTTGCAAAACAATAAATGAAGCGTGTTTTAATTTTTGCGGAAAAACTGTGTCTGGGCCTGGTCCCCATCCGAAAAAAAAGTAAATATTATCGTAATACCGCAGGAAAGAGTGGACCGAAGCTAATGAAACTCTTTTTAGCTATTATATAGACCCTACGTAAAATTACGCCTTTCGTGTTTCTCAAGTGTTCCTATCAGTTTTCATTCAAATTTGGGAGATCAACAGTAAACTGTAAATAAATCGACACGTTTTTATTTATGCGCAAAGACGGTTTAAAGGAACCTTCTGAAATACTACAAAATACGCTATACATTTTGTGCTTGTAGTTGATTTGCCAAATTTGAAAAAAAAATCGGATGGATACACGACACTTCTGAAACACGAAAGGCCATATTTTATGTATCAATATTTGCATACAATTAAATTCGCTTCGTCCACTCCTCTTGCCAATCAACGCGTCGGTCGACTCAACAGTTTTTTGTTTCAGAAAAACACGAAAAACG
This sequence comes from Thermobia domestica, assembly GCF_964235325.1. Classification (NCBI taxonomy): domain Eukaryota; kingdom Metazoa; phylum Arthropoda; class Insecta; order Zygentoma; family Lepismatidae; genus Thermobia; species Thermobia domestica. The sequence continues at coordinate 77,189,619 of NC_137458.1, forward strand.
TATTCCGTTGTCTTACAGGCTCAAATTCCAACATTTTGGACGGGGACTCTTTCCCCCCAAAACCGTTTTACCCCGAAAATAAAAATGTATTCGTTTAGTTTTTGTCTATTGTCATATGCAATAGTTTCGTTGCGATTCATCATGTCCTTTATACACATCTTACAAACTGTTACCAGCACTTTTGATATTTCGTGATCGAAGGTTTAGAGGTGTTCATGCCCCACGCAACCCCTTTTGCATGAAAATACGAAACCCTTATTCCCTCACTTTGTCTACAATATCTTTGCTCAATTTCATTCACATCGCGTATTTCTTTTTGACTTTCGGGCATCAATTTTCAAAATTTTGGGGTGGGTTCTTTTGCCTCCAAAAACCGTTTTTCCGGAACCTTTTTTTACAGAAATACGAAACCCGTATTCCCTCTTTTTATGTGTAGAATATCTGTGGAAAATTTCATTCACTTTTTTCAATTCTTCTTACCTTTCGGGAGTCAACTTTCAAAATTTGGGGGCGGGTTCTTTTGTCATAAAAACCGTTTTCGCACAAAACATAAAAACCCGTATTCCTTTCGTTTTTTTGTATTGTAAATACACAAAATTATGTTGCAATTTTTCATGTCCTTTACACACATCTGGTATGCTGTTACTAGCACTTTTAGTATTTCATGATCAAAGGTTTGGAAGGGTTAGTGACCCACCTTACCGTTTTTTGGGGGGAAAATACGAAGCCCGTATTCACTCATTTTATGTGTACAATATCTGTGCACAATTTCATTCATTTCGTTTCACTTTTTTTTTGTCTATCGATCGTCAACTTTCAAAATTTTGGGTGGGGGCTTTTTCTGAAGAAAATAAAAAATAAGTATCCGTTTGTTTTTTGCGTATTATCCATATATAGAATTTCGTAGCAATTCTTCATGTCAAGCATCTGACATATTCTTACTTGCAATTTTGATATTTCGTGATCAAATGTTTGGAGGGGTCCGTGCCCCACCGAACCGATTTTTTCAGGGAAATACGAAACCCGTATTTCCTCATTGTATGTAGGCAATATCTGTGTACAATTTCATTTAATTCGATTCAGCAGTTCTTGCCTATCGGGTAACAACTTTCAAAAGTTTGGGCTGGGCTCTTACATTAATCATTTACATTATGTAACTTTTTCTTTTTTATGACATTCTTTTTTGGGGGGAAGGAGGGAAATGCTTTCATCTGATATCTGTTTCTTGCCATTCATATTTTTTGAACTGCTTAAGTAAGATCATTTTGTAATTTTTGATGTCATGCAAGTCCGTTACGATAACAAAATTGTCATTCTTAACAATTGGATTTATTCTCCTAACAATTGGAGTTTGCCACACTGATATATTTGTTACAAAATTGAGGTTTGGTCCAACTCGTTTCCAATTCGTAACCAACCAACCCCTCCGAGCTTTCTGGGTGGCCTGATAGTAAAGGAAGAGGAGTATTGCAGGTGGTATGCACTTTTGGACTCGTGTATAAATATACGCGCCTTTATGTAACTCTTGAATATATAAGCCAGCGAATAACAGTATTCCGATATTTCCGAAATTGTTTGCCTCAGAGGATAACGTAAAATAATTATTATTAATGTCGTATTTGCATAGTACTGTGTATCTTTATTTGTACTAAATGAAAATATCGACTTAGATCTTGATTTTTCTCTATTACAGCTTAACAGATCAACAAAAAGACCAATATGAAGTGCCCGAATTTGACATGAGTGACATAAAATTGACATATTTTTTGGCGTATATGAAGAAAAATATACAGGTAAATTTCACAAAATCAGGTTAACTTTAGAATATCTTATTTGCAAATTTATTTTTTATACAATTTTGTTAACGCACATATATTCTTTGGCATTTGATGGAAACAAGAAAGGAGCATTTCCAAAAGTGCGCAGTTTTGCTGTTTGCGTTGCGAGCATATAATTTGGTTGTGCAAATAGGTAGTGGCCTAAGGCCTTCACATATAGAAAATCAAAGGCCATAGCTCACCTGGAACATGTCCAAAATTTGTCAACAATACAATGGAAATTGCTATAAGCCGGGCATGTTTTAAACACATTTTGTCTATTTCGAAGAAAAGAGGGGGCGCGTTCCGTTGAGGTCTGATGGAAATAAGACTATAGAATGGCATCTACAAGCACTATGAGTTTCATCGCACTCGAGCCTGCAGAACCGAGAAATAAATCGGATCAAAATCAGGGGACGTACCTTCTCTGATGCTCCAATCTACTTGATGCAAGACAAATACCTCTCCATGTTTGTGCACATATCCACTCAAGGCACAGTAATCGGTACAATACTACACTTTTACTTCATACGATCTTGCTCGGGAAGAGGACGATTGCATTAAAGGATATTTTTGTCAATATCCAAATTCAGCAGGACAGTTGGATTTTATGCACACCTCAAGCTCATTATTGGTACCAAATTTCACAGAAGTAAATCCCTACTTTAAGCGGGTTTGCACATCCAGACTCCTAAAAATGGGAACATTTACGATCATACCAACCCCAATCATTTCACACATGAAACCTGCTGTATATAAGTTAGTAGAACGTAAAATGAATGTTGTTTATACGAAAAAGACTTTTATGCATTGCAAGACCTGTAACGTCCGAATATCCACCACTAACTTATAGCCGTATCGACATAAACAAAAAAAAAAAAAAAAGAAAGAAAGAAAGAAATGGAGCAAGAAACCACTTTACACAAAACCAAAAGAGACTCAGTGAAGACATACGACCTGGTTGAGCGATTTGGGTCACTAACCTGTTAATCAGAAGTTTATGTGTTCAAATCCTGTAGGAAGTACTAGTTTTGGTTTTTTTCTTAAAAGTGTGTTGCTATTTACATCAGAGGACGGAGAACATTTCTTTGAATAGATCATTGGCAACTAATTTTGTCTCAAATTTAATTAGATGGCTAACATATGAATTGAAAATCTAAAATCCACAGCTGAGAACAAAATATTAAGTATGTTCAATATTTCATTATTATTCTTTGATTTGTAATGAAAGACTAATTATAATCATTGAGGACTAAATAAGGATCTCCCAGAAGGATGGTCAATATATGAATGAGAGAAAACTGATAAAACATTATTAGTCCACTTTGAGAATGATCGAAGATAACTTATGGAAGACAAATTTATGTTGACAGAGTCTCAAATTCTCCCACAGGTCATGCCCTGAAATCATAACTATTTCAAAGGTTTCCTTAATAGGTAGAATATTACATTTATTTCTCGTTCTATGTTTTGAAATGAAAAAATCATAATTTTAAAGAGTATTATAATACGATAACCATAACGATTTATAGAGCTAATGAAGTAACTATTCTTGTGTAATTTATCGATTTCTAAGCGGATTAAAACTGGAATATTCGTTTGCGTCACACTTTAAATTAAATCCTCTCTCTATATATATTTCTTACTGGAAAGCATGGTTAACTACAATTACGTAATGAATAATTTTAATAATATATTTTTATTGTAATACTTTTATTATTCAATGTCGTATGCACTTCATTTAACAAAACAAAACCTCGCAAATGTATATAGGACTAGTAAATATTATCAAATAAATTATCATTTAGTTTACGTAAACACTGCATCGCCTGATTTGAAACTTCGTACTTTAAATAATAATAATAATAATAATAATAATAATAATAATAATAATAATAATAATAATAATAATAATAAAATCATAGTCATATCTTTATCAGAATTTTAGGCTTAGTCAATAAATAAACTCAACTTGGTCTCTATTTGAAGTTCTATTTAATCGAATCCGAGAGCAATATAAAGAGAAACTTGGAGAACAGGAAAAAGAAAATCTTACTTTGGTCGGATTGGAAGTATCCTTTAAGAGTTCTTTACAATTTACAGACAAATGCCTTAGACATTTTTTTCTTTTCTTTAAGTTAGCTGATTCACCGAACGTATCTGAGTAACTTGTCTCTATTTTCTACTCGGTTATACACGTTTTCTAATCATTTCCATTAACCTTGAACAACATGAACATGAACACAAATATATCCACCTAGGTAGGACAGTTAAAATTTCTAACTTCGCCCATAGGGAATCGAACCCTGGACTCCATATACCTAAGGCATACGTGCTAGCCACTAGACCAGCCAGGAGACCGAATGAAATGTATTTTGTAATGTCTGAAGTTTGGGCCTATTTCACCCTGCTGTAATACGTCTTGATTTTTTAATGTTTACCGTATTCGTTACTTTGAGGAATCATATATGTAATTCATATAGGTTCTATTAAGTATTCATGCATAAATATTATTTAAATTATCATAATTATTCATGATCTTCCATGGAAATTCACTGGTGCATGCGCATTAGAAACAGAAGAATGCAGTCTACTGATATTAGCCAGAATGCAAATTTCTAACAGATTGTCAGAATTCCTTAATGGAAATCAGTCCCAACCTGATGGTGTGCAGATTCCTCCTGAGTAAGCATTGAGAGGGAGTAAGGGCGCGGAAGCTACTGGCAGAAATGAATTGTGAAATAAATAAATAAAGCATCCTTATAATGACTCTTGAAAATTTAGCTTGATAATTTTATAATGACCGTTTAAAAACATAATACATAATACTACATAGGAGGGTATGCCAAACTCTTGCTGGAAATAAATATAAATTTCTGAGATGATGATGATGATGATGATGATTATTATTATTATTATTATTATTATTATTATTATTATTATTATTATTGGTCTCCCATTTCTTTGCCAAGATGTGAAATATTCACCACCTTCTTCATACAGCTAAATCAATTTCTCTACGGTTTTCTCATCTCAGCCCATACCCCTAGCTATCTGAATGGCAGTTTGTTCCATTGTTGCTCGATCTATGATTTCCCCTGGCATAGTAACCGTTTTCTACAGCCTTACGATCGAGGCATTTTGACAGCCTGTGGAAATTTGCATTGTGATTCGTATTAGCAATGACAGTAATGTGGATCTTTCTGTTTCTACTGAGCATCATCAGCATCATTATATCTGTCGTATTCCGCCATTACCAGCGGGTCACATACTGCAGAAGAGAAGCTGCCATGCTCGACGATCTTCTATTAATCTTTCGATAATCACATACGATTTTTTGTTTTGATATGGCGAATCGCCGAATTCGGTTTCTATATAGTCTAATTCGTCCCCTCCCTCTTTTTTCCTGCCACCATGCCCTCTAGCACACCACTCATGATACAGACTATTCTTAACCAATGTCCCAACCAGTTTATCTTCCTCTTTTTAATAATATTTTTCTCCTTCCATTTCTAACACCCTCTTATTCGTTTTCCTCTCGACCCAGCTATTTGTCCCTATTCTTCTCCATGCACATATTTCGAAAACCTTGAATTGTTTCTCATCATTTTTGAGTAATGTCCATGTTTCTGTTCTATAAATACAGTAAAATATAGTGCACGAAGCATTTTATGAGTCTTTTTTCAACTCTATTCAAGGTCCCACAAAATAATATTTTGTTTATCCTAAAGGCTTCTTTCGCCATTTCTATCCTTCCTTTTTTTCACGTTCGTATGTCATATCATCATCAATAATAGTACACATATATCGAAAACTAGTCGCCTGTTATTTTTTTCCGCTCCTACTTTTATTTTTGACACCGATCGCTTCGTTTCAATCACAATGGATTTTTCTTTCTAACATTTTTTTCATCCCATATTATTGAGAAGTCTTACTTAAGTTTTCAACATCTTATTAATTTTCTTTTTAGATTCTGCAACAACCACCATACCAACCCCAAACCATATACACCTCGTCATTCTATCTCCTACCTTCATCTTCATTATGTAGACCCCTTTTTGCAATTTCTTCTACATAGCTGATAAATAATGTCGACGAAATATATAATCTCTGTTGAGCTCACCTCCAATTACATTGTTTGTCTACTGTGCATGCACCAGTGAATTTCCGTGGATGATTATGAAGAATTCTGATAATTTATATAATATTTATGGACGAATATGTAAGAGAACCTATATGAATAACATATATCATTCCTCAAAGTAACGAGATATTTTACACAGGATATTGCAGTCGGTAACAGGCGCGATGCTTAACTGAATTATCCTAGATATTTCACTAAACGTGACAATGGAAATGTCATGTTACGTCAATGTTGCCAAAGAAATCGTCGGTATTGTCTTATTAATGTACAGATTAGACAAAGAACAGACACAAATTGAAAATTTGATCCACTATGGCAAGGTTGTAGTACTTACTTATTGTCACAAGAACGTGTGGAAACGATATCTTTAGACAGATGTTCAGTTCTTTGAGATAGAGCTTTACTCAATTCGTGTCGTTTCGTACGTTTCCGTTTAGCACGATCAGGGAAACTGGATGCAATTCTTACACTTTCCTGCTGGGATGGAGTATTCGTGCACTTGATCAACTGCAGGTATATTTAGGGCAGGGTATGATTGAGGTGAAACACTAAGGTTTCCCAAGGGTGGTTGAATCGGGCTTACACTTGTGTCGGTAATCATAGTAATGGAATAATCAGCAGAAGAAGAGGGGAGAGATTGGAAGCAATTTCCATTGGGGAGACAGTTGAGGTGGGAGGTTGGTGCAGTGAATCTGGGAGCTCAGTTGGTTGTACATTCAGAGACTGACGACCGTCAGTATCATTATCACATGATGTGGTCTAGTCGTGGGCAGTAGCATTGTCAGACGAGAAGGAGGAACTTCACTGATAACTGGGATTGTTCATAACAAGTATTGTGTTATCGTTCACATTAATATCATAATCATCACTATTTGATGCGGATACCTCTGGAGACGCTGTGGATAAACTAACTTCACCTCCTGGCTGATGAATAGTTTGGGCGAGGGTGTGGAAATTTAGTAACAAAATCCGGCGGTGATAGCAAATGAGAAGGCTTGGAACAGATACTCGTCAAGCAAAACTCGAAGAAGCAGAAACAGTCTGGGATTGCGGACGGAGAGGACAAACCGGGTGTAGATGTTGAAGAGAATTGCATCGCAAGCATGTCTTTTGTTGACCAGGATAGGTGACACAACAGCGACTATTCTGAATACTTATAAAGGAAGGGATGTCATGTTTCAGTCCCATTTTAATTAATTTCGTGCTAGTTCGAACACGGTGGACATGTTCAGCGGAATAAAGTTCGTCCTATATACTATAGATCTTAGCGTATTTTTAAGAACATCTTGTATATCAGTATGTGTCAACTACAAGGGAGTAACATGCAGTTTCACGGTTAAAATACTATCTTCGGTCCTAGTCACTTTTACATCGTATGAACTCCGGGAATCATTAAACTTTGCAACACCATTTGTATCACGAAGAATTTTCTCACATAACTGTAAAGAGAACAAACACACTTACGATACATATTCATTTCTATACTCAACACTTTATCAATAGTAAACGAAAAGTGTTCTGCAACCACTCATGTATCACAAGAGACATTGGCCGCTGAGAGACAGGGCCGAAATCAAACTTGGGTGTGTTTACTCGTTTAATATTTGACATCTTTAAATGCAATACAGTATTCAACAAGACGAAAACAGTTTTTTGTATTTAAAAAGCAAGCACTTCGAAAACAATAAATAAAAGCTTCACTTTATATAAGGCAAAACACTCAACACGTATAAGGTGAAGTACTTGACGACCAAGACTGAGAAGTGAGCCAATCGCAAAGAGCGCGCACCACGCGTCCACACACTCCACCAACCAAACACGTTATGTCCGGTTCGTATGTTTTCACTGACCCTCTTTTAATTTTGTGTAAAGTGGTTTCCTGCTCCACACTTTTTTTGTTTATGTCAATACAACTATAAATTTGTGGTGAATATTTGGACGTTACAGGTCTTGAAATGCATAAAGGTCTTTTTCGTATTAACTACATTCAATTTTACTTCCTAATAACTTAAATACAACAGGTTGAATGTGTGAAATGATTGGGGTTGGAGTAATCGTAAATGTTTTCATAGTCAGGATCCTGGATATGCAAACCCGCTTCACGTAAGATTTACCTCTGTGAAATTTGGTACTTAGGAATTCACTATGCAAAAGCAGCACGTCCGAAATAATCTGAATTCTTGGATGATTTATTGTATTCGAGCGAGAATATTCCAGAAACGTTGGTGTAGGTTCTGGAGTCAACAAGTCTAGCGTGAGGTGCGCGAATCTTCTGGACGGAGTCGGACGTTGCAACGACGCTCGAAACGCGTGACCGAAGTAGTGTAGACTGCCGCTAGAAGGCATTTGCTGTCAGTGTACATAACAAGCGAAGAGTTGTCAAAACCAAATAATGTTAAATCAAGAGCCATGTCTAGTTCAAGTTTGTGTCTACTTTGCCAGTACATTCTTAAAGTATACGATCCCATCTGGTTTTCAATACAGCGAAATTTGTCGTGCGAAATAGGCGCCATGCATCTGTTTAGCATAGTTATGCTATCACGTTTTCTGCCAAGAAATCTGCAACATACAGTTCATTCTGTTCTACAAACAAACGGACACTATGCTCCTCATGAATACCTGCTGATAGCGATGACAGCAGATGAAAATCCGCACATTCGAACGTTAGGCTGGAGAAAGATAAAAAATCCCGCAGCCATGAGACGCCGAGATCAAGCGTCCCACGAGACTTCATTGTTCCAAAATTAAATTTTAGAGCTGAAAATTACTACGACATTTTTAATTGGCCTAAAGGCCTAACAGCCGCCAATCACACGAAAAATAACGGATCAGCAGCTTGAAGAAAAGATTCGATCTTCAGCTACTCTTAGAACAACATTCCCTTGCCATAGTCAAGCTGTGGATCGCACAGTGAAGCTAGTGTCCGAGGTAGCGTCGAAAAAGTCCAGATTATCTACGTTAGAGCCAAACTGAAGTCTAGAACAGGTAAGCCCCGCTTCGAGACCAGGAACTACGTGACCAAAGGTCAAATGTCAACGTATGTCTACAGGGTGGGTAGGTGGTCGGTACTCGATGTGCAACCACCTCCTCGTACAGAACAAAATAAGCGAAGAGTTTCACAAGAAAATCGTGTTGTATAAAGACTTTGACTATAATAATTCTTAACGTGGCATTCGAAACAAAATCTGGACATTAATTCCTACAACTGAGCTAATATGGCTGTACTTTGACTCATATTTTTTTTAAATTATATACTGGCATTGCTACAATTTACTTTTAATAAAATAATTGTATTATAGCCATCAGGTAACTTTAAAAACGACCACAAGTAGCTTTTCTGTCATTGGTGTTGCGCGTGTTGCCTAACCAAACGCTTAAAAAACTTTTAAGTCCGTTGGGGCAGGGTAAGGGGTTGTTCACAAAAATAAGAAATATCAGCAAGGTCAGTGCTACAAATGGCACCTTTTCCGCACTAGCACTCATCGAATTTCCAAGAAAAGTGCAAAACGCTCCACCCTATAGCCCATCCACTTATTGAGGTAGATGTGATTAAGATTGCCTATAACAACCCCACTGTTACATATTGGTGAAACATTATGCTGCATGTACCTTGGTCTTCTTGGCATATTTAATTTTCACCGTATCTTATACTTTAAATATTCACCAAATGATTTTTATAAGTGTCTTAAATAGGCATTTCATTTTTTGTTACAAATAATATATGTAACAGCCAGCTGGTAAATGCCTATAGTAAGTTTTCGAAGTGGTAGTAATAATTATGAGGAAAGCGTTTGAGAATGTTGCCTCATACCCTGGAATTACGGATTGCTATGTTTTATACTCTGTGAACTAGGTCAGAGGATTGACGTTATTTTGGTTGCACAGCATTAAGAACATATGTAATGAAGAGTATTCTTATTGAGAAATTCAGTTGACAGTTATTGAAGTATCAGCGTAAAGGTGCAGTTAGCTGTTATCTGTAGGTCCGCGTAGGATTAAGAAAGAACCCAAAGAAAGAAAACTACAATTAGAATTCTTTCCTGGGCACTCGGGTAAGAATTTTTAGTAGTAGGCGTAAAACATGGTTATTTGTAACTCATAATTACTACAATTTTGCGTAATCTAACAATATAATATTCAGTTGTACTTGTTATCTTAGAATATAACAATCAGTTGCATTTGTTATTTTAGAATATACCAGTCAGTTGAAATTGTTATTTTAGAATATAACAGTCAGTTGTACTTGTTATCTTTACTTGCAAACGTTCTGTACGTAGATGCTCGTGTCAGTGGCTGTTGTGTGAAAGGAGATGTCCGTGTCAGTGGTCAGAATGGAGCAAAGTGAACGAGAAAATACTGTGTTATTATTCATTTGTACCTAATTAAATCGCAAGCGATTGTATATAGAGATGTGATAATAATTGAAAGTTATTTTCCCCGAACGTATTCCACTTCCGAACTCTACCGTCGAAAGAACCATTCGGCTTTTTTCAAAAGGTGGAAGTGATAATGACCATGTCTGATCAGGAAGGCCGGAATTCTGTAGCAAAGAGGCAATTTCTTTGGATGTGAGAAAATTTTCCAAACATCGACAACCTGCATTGACAACATAAGGTAATTTCTGAGAATTCAGTGCAATGAATTCTAATCGACTGAAATTTTAAACATTAAAAAAGTACGTTTAGTATTCGAGCTGACAGCATGATTTTCGTCACCGCAATAAATTTTCCAAAGTTATGATGACATCAGTAGACACCAGTAAATAACATTGTATTCTCTGATGAAATGGCATTTATCTTGAAGGGTCACGTAAACTGAAATAAATCGCCTTTGATTATGAAAATCTTACTAGTGGTGGGAAAATTCTCGGGAAGATATTTTTCGGGAATATTTCCTTGGAATGTTCCCGGGAAGATGCCCAAAACTGAGAATTTTTAGGTAATTTATGTGCAAACGCAAAGAAACTTTCATTCTATTACTATATTATGATTTCAAAATAAAATTCATTTTTATCACAGTATACTTATTACTGTTGTCTCCAGAGGATTTTTTAAAAATATATATTGTGAACGGTATTATACTATTTTATTATTATTTTATGCTATTTATAAACTAAATGTACGTTATTATAAACTAAATCTCTTTCTTTGGATGTGAAGAATCTTGACATTTTATGTGATTAGCTCCCCTTTGTGTCTAAAAGCCAGTACATGACGTCATAAGCACAGTATGGCGCCATGGCTTACATACGGATTATGAAAATTATTTTTTCTTGCATTAGAGAAACGATAGAAACGTGCGAAAACCACCAATATCTTTTCAATGTAGAATCATAAAGTAACATAAGTTATTGTCTTTTCTTTGTGGCGAAAGGCGAGTATATGACGTCATAAACCCAAGATTGCCGTAGACTCTTAAATATGCATGAAGAAAACTATGCCTTTCTCGTATAAGAAAAGTGATAGAAACGTGCAAAACCACTATTTTTTCTCCTTAAAGAAGTTGTGTCATGAAGTAACACAAACGTGTATCGTGTTTGCGCCCAAAGGTTACTATTTGTCTGAATGACATCGTTATACAAATAGCCGCTGTAGGTATTTTGAATATTATATTATGCATTAAACTGAAAAACTAATAAAGCTGAAATTATGCATTATTCGAAAATAAATTTGAAATATATGCTCTTTAATACTAATTGTCCGAAAGTGAATAGTTTTCTTGTTATTAAACAAAGTATTATGGACTATATGAAAATATAAGGCTTGAATTAGTATTTGCTGCTATATGAAAAGTCCAAGGAATATGGGAACTATGCATTTCGAAAGACATATTTTACATTTAAAACATTTTTTATCAGTCCAATGAGAATGTAATTCTCTGCAAATTATGCGTTCAATATTATTTTACAAAATAGCTCGAGGCTCAAGGCGCCATATTTTCAAACCACCGCCCAGCTGAATTTGATATTTTTGGAGTTTGTATTAAAATGTTTATGAAAACAAAAACTCAATATATAAATTCAACAGTATATCAGCGAGAGATAAATTTACAACACAATTAACAGTTATACAATTAAATATGTTAAGAATTTAGAAGAGAAAATATCAGTGATACAGTATGACTCTTAACTTAACATCTGAAACGTACTTCAGAGAACTAGGGGAAGTAATTTTTGTTAATCACATTTCTTATTTAGACAAGATCAATTCACAATAAAATGATATTATGGATCACACTCTCCATCGCAAGTACACATTAAAGTACACACCAGCCCCAAGTTTTGACACTTGCAAGAATGTTGACAAAGGGTCTTGCAACTACAGCGAATTAGAACTCTACAGTGCGCAGAAACTTCTGGAAGTAAGGATAACAGAGGATAATAACCACGATCTACCTTCTTCCAACCCGTTCACAAATTTCGGGTACTTTTGGGCACTTTGTGGAGAGCTTGAGACCAGTAATACCCGGCCTGTAGAGCAGCTTGCAAATAGTGTTGAAATAAGGTTGCCTCTGTAGTTGGGATCCCTTCGTAAGAAGAATTCCTTTTCGTCATTAATCCTTGTCGACAGTCGTTAATATTTAATAAAGAACTAGAGCAATCGTACAGGAGTACGTTGAAACGCTGAAGAGCTGCAAAGTCCTGAGTTGAAATATCAGCAGGAGTAACTGAAAGTTTGATGAATGTATCCGTTATTTCAGGGAATGCTTGCCACAGCTGCCAAGCTGTCTTCTCGCCATGACCATCAAAAGCGGACACTGTGTCACGCCCTTTAAATGTGTGCCAAAAGAGCACGGTGTTCGAGTAAGACTTTACTAGGCTTGTTGCAATTTCATGGACAGGACTATATCTCTTATTTTTATCAGTGCCATATTCAACCCACAAGTGTGATACACTGAGGTCAAAGAATAAAGCAACGGCAATAACAACATCAGAATCGATAGTTTTAGTTTAGATATCATGTCCGTGGTTGCTGGCATGCAATGCATGCAAGAAGATGCCTGTGTCTGCTACTTGTTTGCAGGGCATAAGGCTTGTTACATCCATATTAGAGTTTGCTGATGTGGTATCATCACATGCTCACACAATCTCTCTCTTACAATCAGAATCACTTCTGTTCTGTACGGTAAGTGTTTACACAGAAGTTGAAATAGATCAGTTTTGTTTTCAGAATTATTCAAAAACAATGCCCATTCTTTGGGAGTCAGTGTGGAGTCTTTCACAAGTATTCTTGGTCCTTATCCTTGTTGGTCTCGTTCTTCTTTTTTCAGACTGTCGGGATCATAATTCTCAAAGGTTATGTCCATTCTGACGACGTAACTCGCAAACGTCTCTAAAAATGGTTGAAATGTGTTAGTGTAATACATATAAAACGTCTGTCCCGGAATAGGCTTCAGCATGTGAGCTAATACTGCTCCATCAAATATAACACGCGATACACTAGGTACATCGTATTGTGATGTTCCAAGTGGTTCTAAGCAAGAAGTAACATCTGATTTTGTTCCCTTGCGCAATTGACCCTTTGAAGAGACTGATGGAGAATACGAAAGGTTTTCGTGAGCAAAGAAATCTTTGATGTCTCCACCTCGACTTTGACAAGCTACAGTCACTCTTTAAAATTGGCTTCTTGAGTCCTTTCTTCGTTCCTTCTTTTTGTGAGGTGTGAAAAAGCGAACGTTTATTTCTTTTAACCGGTTCTCTTAAAGGCGTCTGGCATTTGATGAGCCGTTTCCGAATAAATGTTTTGTAGTATTGCTTTCCCAATTCTTCTGCTTTGAAGACAGACTCGTCTGCTTTCTCATCAATAACAGCATATGTGGCAACGCATATAAGGGCACCATTTTATTGAGCAAATGGATTTCTGTCATCATCTTCACATGCATTCATTAAAGCTTTCACATGTTTTTTGAACCTAGAGGGAAAAGCGTCTGTATCTTCATGATGACTGTGATAATCTGAATCGTCACCTATTCCTGGCTTTTTCTCAAATTCGGTTAGTAATCCTGCAATCACTGGTCCCGAAACCATCCAACGCAGAAGAGCACTTTCATTATCAAATAGACCAATGGCACCTCCTTCACATTTTAGATCCTTATTACATTGTTCATGTAACTAGTCGTGGGACATGTGCGTCCTCCTTGCCTGTACGTATTAATACCTTCTCTCTTATATTAGATATTTTTCATATGTTTAATTTGTGTTTAAGATGGGCACAAGGCCTTTTTATAAAAATATCTATGATTCTACATATGGAAAAAGATATTGGTGGTTTTTGCACTTTTCTATCGTTTCTCTAATGCGAGAAATAAATAATTTTCATAATCCGTATGTAAGCCATGGCGCCATACTGTGTTTATGACGTCATATACTGGCTTCTAGACACAAAGGGGAGCCAATCACATGTTATGTCAAGATTCTTCACATCCAAAGAAATAGATTGGCGGTTATTGCATGTTTCTATCATAATTTATTTATTATAATTTATATTTCTAGTATTATATTTAATTAAGTTGGAATTTCTCGCTACAGACAAATAATTATTTTTCTGTACCGAGAAATTCCAACTTCTTGTACCGGAGATAACCCGCTTCGGCCATCTTGGATTTATGACATTATAAAGGGTTTTCAGCACGGACAGAAGATAAACACTTGTGATTTGCTATTCTCCACGTTAAAAAAGGAACATACTAGTAGCGGTACTATGTTCCTATTATCAAAGAGCCAATGGAACTACACATGCCATATAACTACATCTACCGATACATTCGAACATTATTAACGAAAGTTTGACATTTAGCCCTACAAAAAATTGAATATCTCAATTATTTGTTGAAATAGATCAATGATTCTGGTGGCGTACGAAAGGTATTGAAATGACCTTTGACTATTGTCTCAGAGTATTTTTCCATAATCATAGCAGTTTCAAAGTTATTTGCTATAAAACATAGAAAATTGCTTTGTAAATAAACATTTTTCCAATTTGAGACGCCATATTTAAAAATGGTGGCAATATAAGGCAAGTATTATAAATACTGACAATAGAAGCACGACGGATTCTCTGCAAAATAAAGAATAACTGAAGTTTGTACCTTAAATGGTAATGGAGTTTTAAACTCAGTTAAGTCGAAATTCGTTTGTGGCCATATTGATGACGTCATATACCTAAAACAAGACCCCCGTGGAGGTGATTCTATATCAGTATTTACTTCTTATTAATAGGCCTATCATCCCTGAAATTGGTATGTTGGTATCACATTTTGCATGATCCAGTCGCTAAGCTACTACACTACTAATATTGAAATCATATTAAATTTTTAAATGCTATTAACAAATTAAATTATTAACTACCAGAAAATATACGTACTCCCTCGAACAATTTGTAAAGTTGCCTGTACTTGAGGTGGCATATATACAGAATGTTGATTTTAGGTACACTGTGCTTTGTAACTGTGTTCTTACTGTGTATTATTAAATCTTCAATTTTAGAAGATACGCTCTTTCGAACAATATAAACGATGTCATAAAAATTCCCCAACAAATCTTGGTATATGAATACACATGCAAATAGAAGCAAAAAATTCAAATTAATACAGGATTGGAAACATCGGTACTAATGAAACATCCTGAGAAGCAAACCTAGTATTGATATGTAAACATTACTTTTTAAAAGTATATACATTTACGCCTACAGAGTTTTCTTTATTTAATAAATGATTCTTTCTCAGAGAGCGAAATTCGAGTCACAGACAGCAGACAGACCGGCAACTATTACTGACGTTGATTCGGGATGTATTGATAGAACTTCACCTTTATCTCTACAGAATTTCTAGATTACTTTACTGTTACCTTTTGGTACTTTACTAACGGCTTTCATAAATTAGTACAAGTACAGTCAATGAATTTCAATTTTTAAAAGTACAAATTATATAAAACGTAGAAATAAATTAGAATAAATAAAAATAAAGTAATTAGTCATATGGTACTTTTAATTTTGAAAATAAAGTAAAGAAATGGAAATAAATTCCTCCCGGAAGATGATATGCCAGGGAAAAACCCGGGAATATTCTCATTTTTATTTTCCTTCTCACCGGGAATATTCCCATTGCCCATCACTACATCTTATCCTATTGGAGAGACGAAAACAATCGTTGGTTATTGGAACATCATACCCAGTATCTAGAGAAACTAAAACGTCGGGTAGGAATTATTGATCTTTTTCCACTGGCTGCCACGTAACAAGTGAGCAATATTTGACAGTACTTCGCAAACAGATTCTTTCTGTTACCAAATTTCCAGACATAATTTTATTCATGTTTCTCTCCAACAGGACGGGGTGTCTTCAAAGTTGGGACTGGATTTATGACAATACTTACATCAACAAGCAACGAAAGAATTAAATAACTTTTGCGCATTTCTGGATGCTTACAGGCAAGAATGAATGGTGTTTCATTTCGTTCATTTTGTTTCTTGATGCTATGATGATTTCGTCTAAACGCAGAAGGACATGACGGATCACTTATACCACAGATCACGATACTAGGAACAAGTTGTAGAGGTTTTGGAAATCGTCCAGGACTTTGATCTTGACCTGATTGATTACAGTTGTCAATACAGACTCATATTCAAAGATCAGAAGTGAATCCGAAACAGTAAACTTTCCGAATTATTTATTACACCCAGGAAACTAAACAACCCCAGAGGGTAATTCTTGATGACGGTCAACTCAGGTCATACCATCAAGTCCGACGATTTTATCTTATTGTCTGCAAGGGGCCGGATAACGAATCAGCTTTGCCTAACTTGACTTCAATAGCACAAACACATTTTGGAATATTTGTTTTGACGTTGATTTTTAGGATTTTATACGATAAAAATGGAGCACAAAAGCTAAATAATGTTAAAAGTGTCATGACCTAAAGCGATTACTACTGTATTGAAATAAACGAAGATATTACTTGTTGTATTGCAAATGGAATACTCTTCCAAGTTGAGAGAGATATTTTGCAAATATTGCGTTATAGTACCCAAATATTGGGTAATACAAGAATTATAGTATGTTCACGGAAAATACAAGCTGCAGCCAAAACTCGAAGTATTTATATACACCGGTTTTATTTATTCTTATTTATATCCTTTTTAGGGCATTGTAAGTATATTATTTTAAAAAAGACTATTCTTTTTACTAGGGTTTCGTCAATTCACTCGATGAGTTTCCTCAAAAATCCATGAATTTTTTCACGCATCCTGATGACGGTTCTCTCCATCATCATATGATAGAACTCTTTGCTACGTCCAGCACTCCTCCAGTGAAGGAATTAACTATAAGTCAGCGTAATTGCGTGTTTCAAATGGAACAACCCTTGGATGTTAGTCCAATTTACAATAGAGTTGCTTGTTGGTTACAGTGTATTTTTCAAGACATTTTGGAATACTGCGGTTGTTCTCCTCATGTGCTATATGCGACAGGTAAGTTTATTTTTTGTACATAATGAGATCCACTGGCTATATGTTATGCAGTGCATTATGCATCTGTATTAGTATACTTATAGAACAAAATTATTGTATTTATACAAGAAACACATGCTAATCAATTTTTGATTTATGTGAATTCTCGGATTTAAATACCAAGATGATTTGTTTTGAAATTTGACCAATGAAGAATATCGTAACAACATTGACCAAAGCTATCCTTTAACAAACTTTATAGTTTTATGTTTAATTTCATTTTGGCCTAAGAATTCAAGTATACTATGTACTGCACGATGTCAGGAATCAATATCGGGAGGATGGCATACCTTATTCTGCTAAACAATTATGAGTAGTATGTTGTTCACGCAATTGTTTTCTAACAAGGGACATCACCCAATTGTCCGGCTCCGATTTCAATGAAATTTTTCTTGCTGATAGAGGATATATATGTATTATTTGTGATGACAGAAATTTTTGTGATGGTGCATGTTTTCTGTTTATTAATAATTTTAAGAGTTGTGATGTGGTTATTAGAGACTACTGCAGAAGTCCCTTACTAACCTTTGTAAACTGAGCGTTAATGCAAGAACAATCATGTAGATACATATAAGGCCTAGTGAGAAGTTGTATGGTCGGTATGACCTTGACGGCAACCATCTTGAAATCCGCCATTTTGAATTAAGGTCAAGTTTTTTAAATAGGAATAGGGTAATATGATACATAATTTCAGAATAAAATTTAATCAGAAAGACAATGGTGAAGCTACTTTTGAGATATACCCATTTGGGAGAAAAGCTACAGGCATTTAATTGTTCACTTACTACGTGTGAAATTCCCTTACCTCCGCTTCAAACTCGCGTATTAATGATAATAAGTGGATAAAAACTTTGGTAATACATATTATGCCTAGAGGAAAGTGATACGGTAAGGGTAACCTTGGCGGCAGCCATCTTGAATTCTGCCATTTTGAATTAAAGTGAAGTTTGAAAAATAAAAACAATAGCATGAGACACCTCCTTTTAAATAGCAAATTTTCCCAAAAAGCCAATGATATGCTTATTTATGTTCTATAGATAACCAGTATCAATTTAGGACTGCTTCTAATGTGCATCAAATATCCATTATTCGATCTTTCAAATTGGCAAAACTCTTAATTTTCACCGGATGTTTTAAGATTCCCTCTGACATTTTGCAATTGTTGCCATGGGTTATGTTTTCTAATTTCATTACATATTTTAAGAGTTTCGATTGTCAGTTCATGAATAGTTTTGGGATAAGCATCCAGCAATCTTTCTGAATTTTGAAGACTTGCCATGTAATTATTTATTTCCTATACCTGCCCTTCAAAAACTCGTTCCTAACATGAATCATCGCACAACGAAATAATTCAAACTTTGCATTCAGGTAATACCGAAGACGTAGCTTGTATAGTAGATGAGACGAAAATAAATGAAAATTTACTTCAAAAAAGAAAACGAAATATGATTGTTGTGTAAATCAAGTTTCTTTTGTTTTGTTTTATATTTATTTCTTGATTGTATATGTATTTATTTATTTTCTATGGCAATTTTTTAACTAGTCAGACAAAAAAGGCATTCATTTCCTAGCTATTGTTTTCGATGATTCATGTTTGTAAGATTTATAATCAGTATTGATCAGGAACCCAATTCACTTACACCTCTTTATAAACAAATTAAATATTTTCATATTATGTTCATGGTAAAAGCAATGTTTTCAGTCATATTATGCCCTTTGATATTTTCTATCACTGCTGCTGCTCCTTTAAAGTTGTATTTATTAAAAATATTTTATTCTTTGTCGTTTGCGCAACATGTAGGTTACATTTCCTGATAATTTTGTGTTCGTGTAACACCATGCTCTTATAATTACATTTGTATTTCTTTACGTCACATAGGTCCTTCATGCATTCTCGTTTAAAATAAATAGTTACATTGCAAGTCTTCGAAATTCAAAATTCAGAAATATTGCTTAATGCTTATCCCAACACTATTCATGAACTAACAATCGCAAATCTTAAAAATGTAATGAATTTAGAAAACATGAGCCATGGCAATAATTGCAAAGTAAAAGTTGGAATGTTAAAACAAGCGGTGAAAATTAGGAGAGTTGCCAATTTGAAAGATCGAATAATGGACGTTTGGTACACATTAGAAGCAGTTCTAAATTGATACCGGTTACCTATACAACAAAAATAAGCATAGCGCTGTTTTTTTTGGAGGGGGAATTTGCTATTAAAATGAGGTGTCACATGCTATTGGTTTTATTTTTCAAACTTCACTTTAATTCAAATTGGGGATTTCAAGATGGCTGCCGTCCAGGATACGCTCACCGTGTCACTTCTCTCTAGGCATAATATGTATTACCGAAGCTTTTATCCACTTATTATCATTAACACGCGGGTTACAAGCGGAGGTAAGGGACTTTCACACGTAGTAAGTGAACAATTAAATGCCTGTAACTATTCCTCAAATGTGTGTATCTCGAAAGTAGCTTCACCATTGTCTTTCTGATTAAATTTAGCACGAAAGTATCTATCATATTACCCTATTCTCATTTTAAAAACTTGACCTTTATTCAAAATGGCGGATTTCAAGATGGTTGCCGTCAAGGTCATACCTAGCATAAAACTTCTCTCTAGGCCTTATATGTATCTACATGATTATTCTTGCATTAAAGCTCCGTTTACAAAGGTTAGTAAGGGACTTCTGCAGTCATCTCGAGTAACCACATCACAACACTCAAAAGTTATAAAAAAAATAGAAAACATGCACCATGGCAAAAATTTCTGTCATCACAAATAATACATATATGTCTTCTATTAGCTAGAAAAAAAATCATTGAAATTGGAACCGGACAATTGGGTGATGTCCCTTGTAAGTATAAACAAAGCATTAGTCTATGTATTAGGGATAATAAAAAAGTTAAAAATTACTATTTTAATAGAAATTGAAAACAAAAGAAATGAAAGATCTTTTTTTGTGTCTATTCGTATTTCACTTTTGATTTGATTATTAGTTTAGTGCCCATTTCAGGAACAAGGAAAAAAGAGACGTGGATTCTACAGTTTGAAGTGTGATTAAAAGTATATGAGCTATTGCTGGGAATCACAGTAGAAGCTTTCACTTCAAAGGCGCGCACGCTAACAGCTTAGCCACGAGAGATCTCATACTTAAGTTTTATTAGGGATGGCCAATTCCGTAATAATTACTATCCGGAATGCGGAAAGTACAAGTCAAATAGGAAAATTCCGAATTTCGGATAAATTCCGGATATTTTCCGAATTCCGAAAATTTTCTGAATTCCGGAATGTTCTAATTTCCGGCATTTTTGTGAGTTCGGGAATTTTTTCGAAATCCGACATTTTTCCAAATTCCGGATTTTTTCGAATTGAGGATCATTTCCGAAATCCGAGAAGTGAAATTTCCGATTCTGGAAAATATAGTTTCCGGAATCCGGATTCCAGAAGTTTTTTTCCCACTCCTGGTTTTGATTGTGTATATTATGTATCGATATATAAGCTTTGCAGAAATAACTACTTTATTGTTTTCTTCTATAACATTTTGTATACAGAGAGACTGTAAACTTATGAAGAAAAGGAGGTTATCTTAAAACGGAAAAAACAATATTACTTTTTATGTTTTTAAATAGATTATGTACAGCATTCCCTTTCTGAGAACCATCACGCCATTAATTATAAGCCAATCTTAATTATTCTTGCATGATTTTATTATTACAGTAGGAAAAGTATTAATCATATACAAGGAAGTTATTAAAAGTGAACAACTTTTTCGATTATATCAATAGAAGTTGACATAAATAAACCGAACCTACAGTATGTGAAATATCTTTCAATAAACCTTGATCTCTGTAAAGTGACTACCTGAAGTATTGTTATCTTTCAAGAAATTTAGCTGGTGTTAACAAAAGTACTTAGTACTAATAGCAGTCATATATGTCTTCCGAGCTGTGGTATCCAAATCATTATACTAGGAATAGACACTTTGGGAAGAATTTGATTGTTTTTAAGAACTTTTGATAGAGTCCATCTATTGATATGACATTTATTGAATGCAATCTCCCCTTAAAGCGAGTAGTAAAGTTTCTATAACCCTGCAATGTTGTAACTGTTGTTGGAAAACATGTCTTTTCCCGAAGATACCGTTGTATATCTATGCCTCCAAGGCTGTACTTCACCCTGAATGTTTAGATATTACTCTTCTGCAGAGGCATTTCATAATTTTCCTTACATGTGTATGATTGCCGTAATGTTAGCATCATACGATACATCGGCAGTTGAACGGTATGGTGAGCATACTATAGACACTATAACGGTTAGGACAGTGGTAATGCTGTAAACGGATGTTATAATACTCTTCAGATCGTCAGACAGCATGTCACGTCAATTTGTTGTGAATAAACCAAAGTCTGATTTTAGAATGTAAAGACAAAACCAGCGAATAATCATTATGTAAATACAGTAAGTGACTACAGGCGTAACAGTAGAGTGCGGTAGGGTTTTGAAGATCGCGTGGTTCATAGTATATGAGGGATGGACTGGCGATTTGTAGGATAGATGGCAACAAGTCTCAATCAAAGGGTTGTAACTTGATACCCTGTGTTGTTTCGTGGATGTTATGAGCAGAAATATTGTCTAGGTTACCCTGACTGAATAGAGGAAGCCAATCTCTGCAAATCAGTGATAACTTGCCCCGATACGTGAGCTCAAAACTATGTAGCATGTTGTGAATGCAGATGTCACGAGATAATGTCGCAGGATCTATCCTGTGGTAACATGTCTTCGATAACATTTTTCGTGTTGCAAAAGAGTTTCCACTAGTATGATGGAGTAAAGAAAGTAGTATTGGGAAATCAGGATCTTTGTGTTAGAAGGAAAGTGACTAAAATTTGGTTCTCGAATACTTGCTAGTCTTCAAGTTTCAACATGATAAAATTGGCTATATACCGCTACGGAAATAAAGTATCCTATAGCCGGTATATGTGTTTTACTCTAGACTGGAAATTTTAAAACTCTAACCGTAAGTCCAGTAAATTTTGTGCTCAACGTAGCCAGACAGCGCTTGGATAAAATTTGCAATTCGTCCATGTGTGTGTTCCAGATATGCAAAGATTTAAATAAAAGTAAAATTCCATACATGAAAACAGGCTAATTCTTTGTACGACTGACAAGGAAACATCTTATATTGACAGTAGCATTGTCCAAGAAAACAATGCGCAATCGATAGAGAAGCAAAAAATATGAGAAATCCAAAATTTTACGGGCCGACACCCAGAAACACAGGAGATACAGAGCAAAGAAAAATCTAAAATAATAAGAAGATATGAATGCCAAAGATACACACACAGAAAGATATTAAAAATGATTAAATTAATGAAAATGATACTTACGCAACAATATAGTAAGTAAACTGAGCACTAAACTGAGCACTAAACGAAGTTCTGTTAAATGGTACGGAATACAGGTTATAACATCTAGCAAATCTAATTATGAGTAGAACCATACCTATGAAGTCATGATGCACAATGTTGCCAACGTTTGACGATAGCCCTATATAAATCTCTATATGAATCTCGGAGGTAAACAAAACTATGAGACAACAAACAAGAATATAATCACTGAAGTATAAAAATAACACACGAAGCACAGTGTTTTGGTGTTCCGTGCCAATTAACATAACTTCATTTTGTGCTCCGTTGGCAACACAGAATTACATATTATGATATTGAACAAGTCTGTGTGTAAAATGTTTGCTTACTATATTGTTGTAATTATTATTTTGATCACATTAATCATTTTGAAGTTATTTCTGTGTCGGTGTAGCTTTTGCATTGGTATCTTTACATGATTCAAGATCCTTTTTCCTTTGTATCTCCTGTGTTTTTTGGTTTTTGCCCGTAAAACTTTGGATTTCTCACTTTTCTTCACTCCTCTATCGATTATGCATTCTTTTAGTGGGCAATGCTACCATCAATATAAGATGTTCCTTTGTGAGTATGGATAAAGTATCTGTCGTTGTCATTAGGCATTGGAGACCCTGGTTCGGTTTTCTGAGGGAGTTTTTGTTTTTCGGTCCTGACGTTAAGCTGTAGGTTCACGCATCATATAACCTTGCTGCTAAACTGAACACTAAACTGAAAATCAAATAAAACGAAATCAAATAGTGGCCATTCTTCAAGTGTTTGCATATTGTATTATAATGTGAACAGTATATCATGAACACAATCTACAAAATGTTAGAGATGTAGTCTTTCGTGTACGTTGCCTCCGTTATCTCCATTATCTTTTTATGTACTAATTTAGGGTCAGATAAGAGAATTTTTATTAGGTGTATTTAAATGTGTTTATATAAGTACATACTGGTGTACATGAAGTATCAAAAATGATGGAACAGGAGAAAGGAACTGGTTGGTGGCGCGAAAACATCACGGAAAATATATAAGATTGCAAAAATCACTTGAGTGGTATTAGTTGGGCTTCTACGACTTCAAAAAACATCGTGTTTTGCAACGATACTAAACCGATGGGAAATATTTGTATTCGAGTGCAGGATGTTAGTGCTAAAGGAATGGAAAAGATTATTTCAAAAAATGTACGCACGTTGAATTATATCACTTTTCAGTGTGAAGTGTGGACCATGAGTAGCGTGTTGGAGCTTTGCAACATTTCAAGCACAGTTGTGCGTCTTCCCAAATTCCTGGCAAAAATCATGAAATCGATATCGTGAATTTAGCTTTCAATGTTATTATAAATTGAAGAGGAAGGATGTGGCTTTCAACTCTTTTTTAACCTATCTCTTTTGAGGAATATACGTAGCTAGAACATATTCTGCACGACCTAGTAACACTGTGGATCATGTTTCACAAAATTAATATTGCTATTTATGGTTGCAGCCAAACCTGCTGTTTTAAGTTGCTTTTTACTCGTAATTGTATACACGACTCCAAAAGCGCATTATAACCTGCAATTCTCCTTTTTGCAATAGTAGGCAACTCAAAACACTCGGTTGTTGGGGTGGTTGAGAATTTGAAAACCTTTGAATCACAGCTCAATTTTGTTACAAATATATCAGTGTGGCAAACTGTAAATAAGAGAATAAAATAAATTGTTAAGAATGATGGTTTTATTATTGTGAGGGAAATGGATGACACAAAAAGTTACAAAATGAACTTACTTGAACAGTTCAAACAAGATGAATGGTAAGAAATAGAAATCAGAGGAAAGAAGTTTCTTTCCTTTTTGAAAAAGCCTCGTAAAAAGGAAAATATGTTACATAATGTAAAAGTTTAATATAAACACCTACACAGCACAACAACAAACATCCACAGGAAACAGAAAGAGAGAAAAACACATCTAAGGACATCATTAGGGTAGTAGACTACTTGCGGATCCCTCATGCAAGATAAACAGGCGGGAGTCTACTTGTAAACACAATTGTTATAATAATAATAATAATAATAATAATAATAATAATAATTATTATTATTATTATTATTATTATTATTATTATTATTATTATTATTATTATAATTATTATTATAATTATTATTATTATTATTATTGAAACTTGTTTCTTTTTCATATCTCTGATTCTGGCTAAGACCATGTCTGCATATAGCGGTCACGTCTGCAGTGTTCGTCAATGAGCATTCTTAAAGGCCCAATGGTATGGAAATCTCAGATAGAGAGAAACAAAAAAAGAAACTTTCTTATGATATATTCTAGATAAACGTTCGAAGCACTTGTTTATGGTGTTTTTTCTTTCTTCTTTTAGAAAAGTGTTGGCGATAACAAGTGCAACAAGATATTGCAAATTTGCTAGAAGATGGGATAAGAAAGTCGATATTTAATGTCCTAGTTGCAATGTGTTAGCTGTAGCATTTTTTGATGAGGAATGTATGAGGTTCAGTAATTCTCAATGAATGCAGTCAACCAGAAGTGTTTCTGGAACGAAGAAATAACAACATGTAATGTGAAACCTCTTTAACAAACTCTAGAGATCTGAGAGTCGAGATACTTTACACTTTCCGGTACCAATTACCTCGTAATTACGGTAGTCAAAATTAGCTCGGAAAATGGCACCTACATATTAAAGAATGAGAATCTCAGAAAGATGGAGAAGTCTTTTAGCGTGAGAGAAAAAAGGAATTAAGTTTCTCATTTCCAGTTCTATTAATCCTGTAGTTCTAAGTATGTGTCAAAATTTCTGACAGTAGTAAGGACAATGAATCATGATTATTTTGTAGAACATTCCACTTTCTTATCACAAGAATTTCATTTTCCGATTTGCTTAGTTGTGAAAAACTGAAAAGTATTTTGCTATACTTTGTAAAGTATGTGTACTGTCGCTGATTTCTGATGACAATCAGCAACAGAGGTAAAAGATAAATTACAGTATTAGTTCGTATTAAGGGGAAAGTATAACTACTTTTATTTTATCAATTTAGTTTTGCTTATCATGTTTGTTTGGGTTCACTCCTTTCTAATTCTCAACCAACCTAACAACTCAGATTTCTTGGTTGCTACTATTGCAGGGAAAGAATTGCAGGTGGTAATGCACTTTTGGAGTTGTCCATACATATTATCACACACTGCGCAGTTAGGTTTACATCAGTGTTTACTAATTTTCGGAATAAATTATACAGAAACCCCTCTTTCTTTTATTTACTTTCAGGGTTAGGAAGCAGATATAGAACTCTAACAAGGAAGCAATTATTTGATTTTATACAGGAAAAGAAAAAAATAAAAGTTCAAATAAAATGCAAATTTTTGAGAGATTATATAGTTAGGCAATCCAGGTCTGAACTGAAATGGTCTAAATATGTAATAGGTGTGTTGTATCGCTTAATATGCGACTTTAAAAGCAGATGGCAAAAGGCAAGAAAAAATACCTAATTATTTCTTTGCCAAAACAAATAGTGACTGGGAAAGAGTATTATTTTTCCGGTGAATGTGGCTGAAATGCATCAAAGAGATTCGCGCCAAGTGACAGGATTTTAGGAAAGTAGCAGCCGTTGAAAAAGGAGGAAGACAGAAACATTGCGAGCTACTTAAACTAAAAGTGAACTTGCATATGCAACGTAAATGAGCCTATGGGCAGCAGAAAAAAGGAGGGTGAAAAAGTAATAATGGACATTATTTTTACAACTATAACCAAAGGTTTCAAGCATAGAAAGTCATATATAGCGTCTCCAGATTCCGTAGTTTCATCAATAGAAATTGTCACTTATCATTGAAGCCAACCTAAAATTTCGCAATATCATGTCATGAGATCAGCGGGAAATAATGTTTATAGTAATATTTTCTTCGAATACGGAACTGTTCTCGAAGCTAAAAGAAAGTGCAACCCTGATGAAACAGAGGTTAGTGTTTCTGATAAAGTTACAGAAACAAAGGGGCAAAGTATTTAAAACTCACAGCTAAGAAGGTATCAAAGTCCAAGGTGTTGTCCATATCCTCAATCCGAAATATAGGGCAAGTTTTGAATTTATTTCCATATGGGGAAGTGATGGGAGTTCTGTCATAAAGAATTAATAGAATAGTTCGAAGAAAAGACCTATCTGATGCAAATATTTTTGTCACATCCTTTTATACCGTTTAGATGAGAACAATAAGCAGCAAAATAATTTGGAAAACCTGGCCCATCATCTCGATTCTGCAGATGTACTGTATAGGGTTCCTCGTTACTATTCTGATGTTATTGTTGCTGGAATATGTGGAAAAACATAGAGATGACCTACAATCTTCAGTTATAAATTTTGGTAGTGACGAAATTACCGTTACGTAGGAACTTCTTGCGACTATGGTAGATGGAAAGGTCTGCATTGCTCTAAGGGAAACAATATACACACAAAAGTTTCGCGTATCTGGAGTCACATCCAAAGAGTTCAATAATGTTGAGATAACATAGAGAATGTTTAGGCGGAGATGTAAATATATTTTCTTTACATTTCTGATTCTCTTCATTACAAGTCAGGATACGTTTGCTTAAATGTATTTTTCACTTGTCCTGCAAATTCCGCATTCAAAAGGTGCAATTTAGAATATGAGTGACAGAGTTGTTTTCCATAAAAAAAAAAAAGCAGAAACTACTTCGAAGTTAAAGGACAAATTAAGGCTTATTGCTGGTGTTACGGAAATAGTGACAATGGGAATAGAACTCGATGATTTTTTGAAAATTCCACAATATCCCCATTATTTTAATTTCAAAACGTTCCCAGATTTTCTTTTGGTTTGGTGTATTTTGCAACGTGCTTATAATGTTGCATTGGCATATAATTATGTGTGTGTTAAATGTATGTACAGAGTAAGTTTATTGGTATTTTTGTGCTAACATTTTCATTTCATATTGCGACAATTCATCATTATTAGAAGCTTTCTCCGAAACTAATATAATAGAATATGCTCAAGAAATTACAAATTGTTTAAATACAAATTACTATAAATGTAATTACTGAGTGTTATAAATTTAATCTACTTCATAGTTTCACTTTAGCTGCCAAAATTAAGATGATATCACTTATTCGACTATTCAACCATGGCAGTACAATAGTTTTAAGCTCTTTTATTTATGTACTTAACAACTGAGTGGCCAAAAATTGAAATTAGATGTTTTGGACAGGATGTTATGAAAATATATCAGTGTGCGACATAACGACGGGCCATGTGATGCGAGTGATCGTAATCGGTGAAGCTAGGCAGAGTCGTCAGAGGAAACAGGCAATTAACTTACAGTAAACATCAATGCCGGACGCCCAAACATCGTTCTCATAGGTGGTTAGAGCGCAATTTTCCTCCGTGAAATATCAGAACCGTCGACAAACATGAGTTCCGCTAGTAGCTACTAATTATATACAGGGGCAACGTGAGGAAATATGGATTGGACATTAAATCATAGGGTGCCTGTAACACAGTCCTATGATTCGCATTTCTACTTATAACACAATCATGGAAGAATCAGGATATGCAAAGATCAATGGAACTATGTCTCAAATTTCATCAATTGGGTCTATAATCTTGTGCTGCATTTGTAATGCTTTGAGACGTGCTCCTATGGTATGGCTTTGGTTTTGAGGTAACATACACCGTAATTGATAGGCCATCTCTTTGTCCAGTTACTTTGTAACCACATCTTGCATTTTATGCACTCCTGTAACTTGCCAACAATAGGATTGACAGTATAACGCTGCGTCATAGCACTGAACCGCAATCGTGGGCGGATTGTTTGAAGAGCAGTCCGGTCACTTCCAACTCATGATTTTGTGACGTCAGTATCCGTACATAAATCATATCGTCCTGCGATTCTTCCGTCGGACTACCAACGACTTGAGTCCTTGTTACATTCAGTTGCTGCATTCACCAGTGATCTAGAATTGAATTGAATTGAATGGAGTTTAACGTCCCTTTCAGCAGCGAGGCTATATGAGACGTGGATTAACGTGGAATTCGAACCACATGAGCTCCCACCGGGAATCGAACCCTTGTCTCTCACGCCAAAGTCGCGTAAGTGATCAAGAAGACATCTAACGTTATTATTTATATTACTCATGCCTTCAATATTTTTTCTCCTTTATGTAAACATTTTTTTACCTTAACTTCAGAATATCACACTCGGAACACTATGACCGTCTACCTAATATCTGATAATGACCATTTTTGGCACACAGGACAACAGCAATGCATGGAAAGAATGATATATTAGTAAGTGGTTGGAGGTATAGAGCACCACTTCTAAGCACAAACTTCACATGGTTATTATCAATTCGAAGCAACGGATTAAAGATTTGAATTCGGGGGTTAAGTGACATATCAAACGGATGCAATTGGGTAGTGATTAGATGCTTCTGAGAGAGATTACAGCAACGAAAATCCACAACTGAAGTCCTAGAACGAATAGAGCACAAAGTTGACTTCGTAACAAGGGTATAATCCTTCTAAGAATTATATACCCATTTGGAATAAGGCCAATATGAACGAAATCACATGATCTTTAGTGAATCATAGTGAAACAACGACCGATATGTCGTTATTGTGCTGTACTCGCCTCTAGCAGATGTTCCAGTGGACGACGAGGATAACCAGAGATGTGATAAATGTGCACAAGATTCATTAGATCATACAATATTATGGCGTAGCTGTGTTGGCCAATGACGATGGACACATTGATATTCAAAAAGTTTTTGATTATGATATGCCGTTAACATTGAAATACGTGTGTAACGTGGGTGCCTGCGGAGGCCAATATATAAGGTACAACTCGAACCGTTTGTTCCAACACACTATGTTGTCCGTTGTTATAATTTCTTAAAATTGATTGTTAATAGTTTCACAGTTTGCGTCTTCTTTCTGTTTATACCAGCCTTGGCATTCTACGACGCCCGATACCTTTAATGACATGAGACATATAATAATGAATGGAGCTTGTTTAACCGTTCTCTCGCACCTTAGGAAAACACTATTCACTATACCTTGCTAATTTGCGACAAGGTACCAGTAGATACTCGTTCTCAGCACTCTGCCATCACGATCTTGCATTTATCAAACTGTGATTCTACGTTCTAACTGATTCTATATTCAAGCATTGCACTTTCATATCAATTGCTATCTCAGTCAATGTCTGGCAAGAGGGTCTGCGGTTTCATCTGTCTCTTACGTGGGCTAAATGACTTCTATTGATAAGTAACGGGTGGTAAAATGTGTTGTTTTTGCTACCCAATCAAATAATATAACACAAGCTTCTTCGTAAATTACATAATGAGGACACAGTTAATCGAATGATAACCTAAGAGTTTTGCTCTTCCTTAGAAACAAGTATAGAATCCTATATCAAATATTCAGCTGATGCTCAATATTATTTTATACTTGTGGAAGTGAAAATATCAAACAGAACTCCAAAAGTGCACTTCCTATGGATAACAAATTATATATATCTTTATATATATATATATATATATATATATATATATATATATATATATATATATATATTTAAGTGTTAATGATCTTATATTTATATTAAATTTAATTTTAGGAAAATATAAAGAATGTACCACTGAAGGCCTTGCGTGCATTTCTGAACAAATGAAAGGTAAGCAGGCAATGCTAAATAAGCATTACTAGTATATAATTTCACTCGTACATAGTTTCTGTTATTTATTATGAAATAAACATTAATAGAATAAAACTAAAGAATTTTATGGAAACTTAAACTGCTATAAATATGTTAATTCATTGTTATAAAATATTCACATTTATTATTTTGAGTAGAATCTATAATCGTATATCTATGCTAAAGTTAAATTTAGCACTAGTATTTATTGTCTACAAAAGAAACTTAAGTATACGTATGAAATATCATTCAGGAGAACACAGACATACAGTTTTTCTGTATTTCAGCACGAATTTCTCCGACGGCCGCTGCTGTGGTGTGGAAAGAGATTTAACTGTAGTTTTAGCAGTATTAAAAAGATAAATTATTTCTATTGTACGTCTCGAGTGACAAATAAAACGTGAGAACAGGGTAAAAAGTAAAATGTTATAACCCTCAAAAAGTTTAAAATGTGGATTTTCATGTTATTCAGTTCACCTTAGGTCAGGCCATACGTGAGAAAACTGTTTTAAGCTTATGTGTATCATTAAGACAAATAAACCATTTTGGCTTTTGTGTCTTCCAAGAATTCAAATGGAAGTTAGAGTTTTTTTTTTTTTTTTTTGCTCTCCTGAGAAAATGTTGGATATGAGGCTTACGACGTTTTACCTTAACACCGTCGATGTATTCCTTGGGATGCCCAAGAAGAGAAAAGTTAAAAATTCAACAAACAATATTACATAAATAAACAAAGAAACGGTACGAATGTAAATACCAACCCGAAGTAGAATTGTACATTCCGAGATTCGATAACAGAATTATATTTAAGGCCATTTTAGAACTTAACACATTGCACTTTCAATTACAAAAAAAATATATATATATATATATGGATATTACGGATGCATGTACAATAGTATATCACAAATATAGATGTAACTGGAGGAAAAGTAAAATAGGTGGCTACTTTTTGATACATGGTGTAACGAAACACTCTTAATTCCCCTTTTTCAGAATGACTACCCCGGGCCAAAATCCGTACTTGAAAGAATAAGGGAACAACAAATATCTAACGCTAAAAATACAGACCTGTTCACCGGGGAAATAGTCCTGAAAAAAGTGGGGAGTGTGTTGGTCGGTACTGTATTAAAAGGTCGTGTAGCGAACCCAGATAATGTATATGTATCACTCTCACTTTTAATATACAAAATTCAAGCAAAAAATTTCAGTTATTCTAGGAAGTTACTTAGCAATGACAACCCTACTATTTCAAATTAACAAAGATAAACCATTTATTAGAAATAAAGAATAAATAATAAAAAATAAAAAAAAAAATAGTACACAAAATATTAACAATTGGATAATAATAATAATAATCCTTCAGTTCCAGATGGAAAACAGCCTAGAATACATTTTTAATCAAAAGCGCCATTCCAAGATGGCCTACAGCAACGTCCAATTTTCTCATCGTTAAGTAGTCAAATTTTTAATTAGCAAAATCATACACTTGCTCGTTCTTAAATATGTCAATACTTAAATAATAGTTTTTCAAATATATTTGAGTATACTCACGGAAATTCCATTGATAAAATTTTCACTATTTTCCACAAAAACAATAATTTAATTTAACAAAGTGTAAAGAACAAACACTACGTACCTTAAACAGTGACCAACTGACATTTACGACAGTTGATCCATGACTTCCATTCCGAGTTCGAAACCAACCAATCACAATCCGCATTTTAGATCACAAGGGCCTCGTCGTTTTATATTACCAGCTGGTACCAGATCTTCGAATATATTTTCTCAAATCATTACATACTTATTTGAAGCAGAAAGGTAGGATGGAAAGGGCAAAGGGAGAATAAGGACGTATGTCTCCATAAAATAAAATATGGACTATGTCTCCATCCTCTTCCTAGTAAATCCATAATGATAAGTTAGCTATTTATATATATATACATCACCCAAAATCCTCATTACATACTTGTAACAATCCATATCGTCACAATGGGTACTATTATCAGTGATGATACGAAGCGCGAACATGCATGCGATTTACCATACTTTGGAATTACTTTTTGTTACACTTTCACTTACATTTGGAAACACTGCATGTACAAACTTGGATTTCATTACCTGGTTTTGTGTTTAAAAATATCCTCATGCATCAAGCTTGAAATTGGTGTATTATTTATACGTGTACTTCATTCTGTTGAAATGTTAGCTTATATGCGATTCAAACTTGCGTTTTAAATGGGACACAATAAGTAAATAGCCTTTCAAACGATGCCGCCGATAAAAAAAATCAGAAAATACAAAGGAAGTGAATCTGGGATGATTTTCGTGGTCCTCGATTGTATCTTAAGTTTGTATGAATGGATTCACGTGTCTCAAACGTGATAATCACTCAATATACTCATTCTTGTGTGAGAACTGTGAGGCAGATGATTTTAAAATATGTTGTACAAGTGTAATTTTACTCTTCCATTTTACTGTAGGTTAAACGAAAAGCAATTGTGAGTCGTCTATTCCCCCAAATAATGTTGCTATTCAAACAGAAATGACTGGTGAGTGAAGTCACATCGGTTGAAATGAATAATATTTACGAGATAATATTTACCAAATGTTGTAACTGTTCTCTACAAGAATCAACATTTTGTGTATATCATCTTCTTTTAGATAAAATATATAAAACTATATTTTCTTACCACACTCACATCTCAAGAGGTGGTGATAACTAAATGTATCGAAGACGTTTTAATTCTGTAATAATGTTAATTAAGAAATATTGTTTTATTCATAACTTTATATCAAAAGATCAGTAACCTTATTTGTTCAGATCTTTTTGATGAATCTTCATTTTGCCATTTGAAGTCTGTACCTAAATTACATACAATAAGGAAGGTTACTCCAATAGCATTATTGTAAATTTATATTTAATCAATTCGTATAAATTCTTGTATTTAGCATAATTAGTATAACGAAAATAAAAGGTAGGGGTAAATGCATCAATGGAATTTCAATTTCAATGACTCTAGTGATAATCGCCAATCATTCCCCATGATTTCCCCATTAATCACGAAATCAATCAATTACAATAACACTTCATACGTAATTTGAAATGCATTTTTCTCAAAACAATATTCAATATTAACTCCAAACACTTTTGCAGAAATTCAGAAATGTACATACTACTACAACGATTGTATGTTCGTTCTTGTCGTACCGTTTGCTTCTTGGTCTCACTCTCTGATTACTTTTATAAGTATTACTAGTTATGCTGAAAATGGAATATCTTCAACTGTAGTAGACAAACATTCAAATGCCAGTCCATATTAACCCTTTCGGACCCAGGTCATTTTTGGACTTTTCCCAAAATTTTCAGTTTGTGACTAAATGCTCAAACACTACTAAGAAAGTTTATATGTCTAAGGCCTTGGTTATAGAAGATGTAGGTGGCTATTTTATTGTGTAAGTTAGATTTCATTATTGCGAACGGTAGGTACATATTAGGGTAAAAACTTACTAAAACTTGCCTCAAGTTTTTTTGTAGGTGGCGCCACTGCAGCTACGTGAGTCCAAGTCACTTAAAACATTTTTGGTGTGTTGACAAATACAGTGATGTTACTGGCTGCCTACAAAGTAACAAAGAAAAAAAATTGTCTCACCATATACAACAAATTTTCACTTCTTTCGACTCAGAAGCAAAAGTCTACATATATATAGCCTCCATAATTATCCTATTAAAAGTTTTTATGATGCGTTCTTAGGCCAAAGGTAAGGCTTTCAGATAGTGGTACGTTGGTTCCAATGTAGCCACCAAGAGGGAAAAGTAAAAGGAAAGAGGGACTTTTTTTAATTTTCACCTAAAATTCGGAATTACTTTTTTCGCTAGAAACCGTGCCACCAGACATACGCAAACTATCTTAAAATAACCTTGGTACCTAATATATCCTACAAGTATCATGGTGATGTCTAACAAAGTAAGCATGAAATTGAAAACAATATCTCAATTGACATCAGAAATACACCATTTCGTTGCCATTTACAGAACATGATTTATTATAAACCTCAATTGCACTTCCAATAATTATCCTACTGAACCTTCTTATGGTGCGGTTAGTACACTAGGAACGTGGTACGTTGGTTCGAATGTAACTAACAAGAGGAAATAATAGAGACAAAAAGATTTTTTTCCAAATTCCCATAAAATCGGGAAATGTCTGTATCTGGCAACACTGCTACCAGACAGAGAAAAAATAAACAGTAGTACACTACTAATATATTCGGGTTACATGCACAGGACCGACACGGCGTAGGATCGACACGGCATAGGATCGACACGGCGTAGGATCGACACGGCATAGGATCGACACGGCGTAGGATCGACACGGCATAGGATCGACACGGCACAGAACCGAAACGGCACAGGATCGACACGGCATAGGATCGACAGCAGAACTTTCATACGATCGAAATAATAAAAAATACATTATTTTATAATTACGCAATATTAAGTAACAATTATTTTCTCAAGGATATATAGGAGAGAACCGTCATACGATCGAAACGGCATAGGAACGACACGGCCTAGGATCGACACGGCATAGGATCGACACGGCACAGGGCCGACACGGCATAGGACCGAAACGGCACAGGATCGACACGGCACAGGACCGAAACGGCATAGGATCGACACGGCACAGGATCGACACGGCACAGGATCGACATTCTGTAGGGTGGTCAACACTTTCTGAAAATATCAATATCGCATATCCCTCACCTTGAATTTGTGGATATAAAAAATTGTAAGGATAAATAATTCTAAATGGTCTATTTTTTAAAAAATTATATATATATATATATATATATATATATATATATATATATATATATACAAATTGTATAAAAATATTGTATCTTTAATTTTGTGATATTAAAAAAAATACGCTAAATAACTCCAATAGTTGATTCGAGGTTTTCAATACCGAATAAATAATATTATTTGTCTGATATTTTTATAATGCTGTAATTTTTTATGTATACTAAGTTGAAGTATGTACATGTAACTGCAATTTTAAAACTGTAGGCTTAGAATTTGCGTTTGGATTTTTTTTTAAGCGAAGCAATGCACCTATGTTAAGTTGCCTCCTTTCAAATTTCGAATTGAAATCGGAAGCCAATCGTTTGTTTTTCGTTTGTTATTGACTTTTTTGAAGAAAAATAGTAAAAATCGTATCTTTCTTAAAACATAAAGAGATATGGCGGTACTTAAGATATATCGATTCACCTTACAAAAAAAAAGATTACGTTGACAGAAAAGTAGGTAAGAACTAGAAAAATCAAAAAATAGAACTTAAATACAAATTTTTCGTGCGTATCCTAACCACCCCATTGTAACGATCTATACCAGCTTTTTTTAAGAAAGGACCAATGTTCGACTGGCGTAAGTTGATTTGCGCTCGAATGTACGGGTACACATTTATAGCAAAAAATTAGAAAATTTGAAATTTTTTACACAAATTTAGGGAAATTTTAATTTCCTTAGTTGGAGAATACAGCGCACAGGCCGGTCCAGTTGATGTCATCAATTTAGTATCTATCCGAAGTATCCACCTAACAAGTCGTAAAGAAATCTCTTTACAGCGATGGAAGGTACAGGATAGAAAATAAAAAAAAATCGAAATTAGAAAATTCTTGAATTTTTCCTATCAGCTGAAATTTGAGAAGAAAATTGGACACCCAGAATGAAAAGAAAATAATATGATCAACTATGGTCCAACCATATTTGGTCAAAAATATATCCTGATATCTTAGTTAGTATCCACACAGGAGCACACAGTGACACACCCATCTGTGCCACTTTGGCCACCTGGATCCGAAAGGGTTAAAGAAACCCGGTGGATTTCAACATGGAAAACAAAAGACACAGCGAAAATTGAAGAGCATTTGCGAGGAGAAGTTTAACAGCTTTTTTTTTGAAGATGACACTAAAAAAAAGAATGCTTATAGATTCGGACTGCT
Source organism: Thermobia domestica (assembly GCF_964235325.1). Classification (NCBI taxonomy): domain Eukaryota; kingdom Metazoa; phylum Arthropoda; class Insecta; order Zygentoma; family Lepismatidae; genus Thermobia; species Thermobia domestica. Next base: position 77,226,198 of record NC_137458.1, read on the forward strand.
CTCTTCCGTGACGTACACTCAGCCAACATAATTCTTATGTTTCACACCGTTTAAATAAATCATGTTAAAATCGATAAACTGTTCAAGCTAGCTCCGAACTTCTTTTGGTATTCCTGGGTGCTCACGAGTACATATGCGTTCATTACTTTATTACTTCATGCATTTGCATTATATACTCAAATATTCGTTGCTGTTTAGTTAAATTTTACTGTATTGCCATCTTCATACCGTTCACCAACTCTGGAATCCTTCGTCTGCTTTTAAAACATCCTCCCATTCGTTTGCGTCTTAACCTAGTATTAGTAGAAGAGAAGGAAAACGTAAAATGTATGAAATATTCCTAATATTAAGTAAGATAACTTACTAAAAACAGGATACATCAATAAAATCAGTAAATCGATCAATATTCCGTCGATATTGATTGATTAGATATTGAATAAATAAACAATAATCAAGCAATAATCAATTATTGATTGACTATTGATTAGTTGATATATATATATAAGTAATGTTTGTAAAACTACATTAATTAGCAGCTTGTATATAATAATGAAGAAGTTGCAATGCAACATTCACGTTACTATGAAACTGTAAGTTAGAAATAACGATATAGTGTCATAATGATCAATCGAAGATTGATATCCTGTTCACTATGTCAAACTAAGCGAAATACAATTGGTAAATATTGAGCGTGCAAACAGACATATCATGTCAGTATAGGTTTAAGTTATGTATATTTGAGTGATTCTGTGTCCAGCTTGGTAATGTTATATATAGGTTTACTATTGGTCTATTCATATTTGTGTTTCAGATACGGAAAAGCAATTTTAATATTGATATCATCTCGTATACTCAAGCACTGATGACGTCACAGGTTCAACAATATTAGAGAAAGCATATTCACAGGCACAAGAACTACTTACAAACAGAACAAATTAACTACACAATTCAACTACAGCTCCAAATAACGGCGAAATTCCACTTCCACCACCCTTTCTTGTTCTTTTTCTGAAAATGTACCAGAATAATTTAAATAAAAACTACAATTTGCACCGGAAAATTATACTCTAAGCCCACGCATGCTCTTTTCACGATTTAGAAGACCTAAGGCAAATTAGGCGTCACCGGAAGTGAGAAGGTTTAGCAGTGGACAACGGAAATGGACGATGAGTCTTACCATCTTCGTTGAAGTGAAATTTTTTAAAAATAAAGAAATATGGATAGCGAAATATCATCTAGAAACACCCTGTATCCATTAATATTTAGTATATAGTGTGGAAATAGTGGTACAGTTTTTGTGATAGTGAATTATAAAAGACAATTTGAAAAATAGTCTTTACAATCTGAGTGAAAAATGTTGGTCTATATAATAGCATTAGTTACTATTATCAGTGTTATTTATGTATAGTTGAAGACCCTTTATAATTAGTGCTGACGTAGTCATTTTAAACATGGAGTTTATCACCAGTTCACGATCAAGTTTAAAGCCAAAACAGAAGTATGAGCTTTTATATATGTCTCTTCATTTTTGTGTTTCTCTTTCTCTCATAATGTGAACTGCTTCAGAGCAAAAATATATGTGTACGAGGTTTAAGTAGATATAATGGTTTGAAGAGAAGAACAAAAGGATTACATTTCGTTTCCTAGTTTAGAAAACAACGCAATAGATGGAGCTTGCATACATAATTTAGAATATACGGATGAATAAAAACACTTTTAAAAAACTTATTTTAAAAACAAAGAAATACTATTGATTAAACATCATAATGTACAAATAATAATAAATGAATATACACTCAGAGTTTGTGGACTCTCTTGAGTGAATTTATCGACATTTTAAAACCGCTTTATAGTTATATTTAGTTTTTTTATTTTATGAATCAAATTATTCCATAATTGATTATCATATTATTTGTACTATACGGTTAAAGGAATTAACTGTTCAAGATTTTTAGTTTAAGATTATACATAATTTCAGTAATTTTATTCAATTTTGGCAAAGTTTAATATTGCGTGTATAAATATTTCGTATACATGGTGTCCCATAAGTCAGGTTCGTTCACTTGGGCAAGCAGCGAATTTTGCGCTAAGGGAATGTCAAGGGATCTTGATAATTCATTTTATTCGTTTAAAACATTGGTCATTTTAATTTTAAATTGTAAGTATTCTCAAAGATTACTTGTTTTGGTAATGGCATATAATGTCTGAAAGCATAGTCTGCTAATATAAATGATCTAAATTGTCTATGTGATTGTAAACATTTTTGTAATTTCATATTTGACAGCAACACATTGGATCTGACAGCGTTATGTAAGTTATGTAAAATCAGAGAGCTGACATGACGGCCCATTTTTAGAAGAATTGGTTAACTCAAATTTCTTCCGAAAAATCTCATATGCACCTGTATGATTTTGTCCCGAATTTTGGAAGCCATCTGCTGTAATGCACGCATTTTTGGTTGCATAAATAATCCAGTCAGTCTTTTTCGTCAAAAGTCAGTGAAGAGTGAAGGAGTGAGAAGTGAGGAGTTCGTAGACAGTCAAAAGTGGGGACTGAACAGCGATAACAGTTATTGTCGAACAATTAGTGAGATATTGGAACTCCAAGAATAATTTAACAAATATGTCGTTGACAATTATTAACTGGATTCGGCGCTGAAACACTCCAAAGACTGCAGCATTACGCAGAGTGTATCTTTCGTAAATTGGAGGTCAAAAGTCATCAAGTTGCAGGTATGAACCAGTTAACCTTTCCTACTTATACTTTCAGAATTGATCACCCACCTAAATTTACATAACTTATTTCGCTACACAAACACACACTTCACACACTAAATTTTTAAGCAGAATACATGTCCTCTCTTTTATTTAACTCTACGGTTCTGTTTTGCCGTCTCAAAACAGTGGTGGATAAACACCATGCTCTGTGTTCTAAACACATTATAGGTGCGTTCGTAATTGCATTAGCAATCTAGGTTTGCTGAAATTCCCTCTACCAAAATTAACGCTACACTTCACTCAGGGTTTAAAGGTTATTTCATTCTTTTATGGAATACTTTTGCAATGTGTTTCATATCAGTTTATGTTTTGAAGAAGAAATAAATCGTGAAAATTACTACATATATTAACTTACAATAGTGTGAACGGACGTCACATGTATCCAGTGTATAGGAAGCTTGCTTATAGAACTTTTATTCTGTATATTATCTTTTACTATTGAGCTTTTATATTTAGACTGTATCTAATTTACTTTTCGTACATAGATATTATTTTTTGTACAGGATATGCTTTTTTTTCTCCTAGTAATAACTTATTCCCGCAAATGACTTGGTCTAGTTCACTGATATACTGTGGGTGGAGAAAATACTGATGTACTGACAAAAAGTTTGCATAAGTACTCTGTGCACACATCTTTGTCGTATGTTGTAATGACATAGTATTAGTGCGTAACATAGCTCGACAGGAACAGTCTGATGAAGATATATGTGCTATTTTGCTATAACATATGAATTCAGAGATGATAGTGACTGTATTGAAACATATACTGAAGTGGATTACGTTAGTGTATGAAGCGAAGTGCCCGACGAAGTAGGCCTCGACAGTGACGAAACTGACAACGATGACAAGAGTCATGAACTATTTAAAGTTTCTAACGCGTTCATTGGAAAAGACGGTAGTGTATTGAGTAAAGAACCCCCATTGCAAGGAAAAGTCCCTAAATCTAATGTTACAAAATCAAATATGAATCGAGTGAAATTACCTCCTTTGAAAGTTGTTTAAACTCCGGCTAATTCTTTAGAACTGTACATTTTGGACGATATCATAAATATAATAGTGAAATATTCAAATGCAATGGCTAGGAAACACTGTCCTTCGAAAAGTACTCCAATTCTTTGGAAACCTAGGGGATGTTCTGAAATAAAATATCTCGTTTCGTTGCTTATCGGAGTTGCACATGAAAAAATTAATCACTCGAGTACAAGGATAGTATGTAGTAGCTTTTATAGACCACATATATATCTCGAGCAATATTTCTTCAATCTTTTGTTTCACAAGACAATTCATGCTTGTTACCTGTGTGTCTCAGAAGAAAATGTGCGTAATATTACTTTCAAGTGTGCATCACTAGAAATTTGGAATGAGCAATCTTGATATAATGATCCAAAATAACTTACTCTAGTATTCTCTCACATATATAAAGGTTTCCAAAAAGAGTAATACTTTGGGAAGATAATATAACCCTTTATAAATCTAAAGTATATACCGAAATAATTATACAAACTACCATGAACCTTAGAGGCTCACCTTGCGTACACTAAAGGGGAAAATACTTGCGTAGTCTAGGGTTAAACGGAACCACGCTTTCTCGCTAATGTTAACTTTGCCCAAAATCTCCATTCCTTGCTCTCTGGTGAATGACTTAAACCAACATAAGTATACGATACGTGCGAGCTTGTCTATCTGCTTAATTTCTTGCACAGCCTATATCAAAAATGAATGTAGGTGAAGATTATTTATGTCTTTCTGTGTACTTGTCTTTAGTAAATTGCTTCTGCAGCAAGTTTACGAACTAACTTTCCAGGTGATTGGGAAATGTGCTGCTCAATGTTCGGAATCACCTCTTCTGTAAGAACATGTGGTTGTCTGTTGTGTGGTATATAACGTATGATACCGTTTCGCGAAATGTTGTTACTAAAACCAGAATTGTTGATATTTCCGGCACACCGCTTTTTGCTAATCTTTCTTGAAACAATGCTAAGGTACATTTCAGCAGCACCGCCTGGAATTTCTAAACAAAACCTATGTCAATCGTTTGTGAAGGAATGTACCACAAAAATGTTCATTTGTACCACTCCCGGTACAAAGTCATAAGACTTTTAAAGTCGGGGCTGTGTGAACGACACCCCCACCTTGCAATTTCGAAACAACACCTACGCCTATTCTTTGTGTTACGTATGTGCCAGAATGGGCCGGAAAAATTTCCGTTTAGTGGAGAAACGGAAGCGCGCACCCTGAAATTTCGGAACAAAATCTATGCCCATCTTTTGTCCTACGATTGTGCCGGGATGTGTCCCAAAAATGTTCGTTTGTACCACTTCCCGTACAAGCATATAAGAGTTTAAAATTGTGGGTTGCGGAAACGGCAACTCCCCAACATCGAATTTCAAAACAAAGCCTTATCAATCGTCACTGCTATGTTTTAAAAAAATTTAATGAAATCTTTGAGTTTTACGTCCCACATTATACCGGTTAGGCTAAAGGAGACGGTGGTGATGAATAATGGATGGTAATGAATGAAATAGTGGAATGAAGAAGGTGGGATTAAACGTGAGAACCCCGAGGAAACCCACACACACGGTATTTGTCCACCAGAAGGTACACTTGGCGGAGGCTGGTATCGAACCCGGGCTCCCAAGCACCAGAGATAAACGCTCTAACAGTGAGCCACCGCGGCCCCTCTGCTATGTATGTACTGGAGATTATCATAAAAGTGCTATACGAATAGGGTCATTCTCACTAAGCGTTTGATTAAGTGTATTGTTTTCACAGTGAAGCAGGGGGATCCTCTGTTCCTACCCCCGGAAGTGACAGAATATTTATTGAGGTTCCGCAAAGTTATTTCAGATCAAACGACTGAAAGAGTGCAGTATCCCACCAGCAACAGGATTGCCTTTCATCTTTGTCGCACTTTGTCATCACGAATACGACAAATATCAAGTAATATGTTTTCCTACAGCTGAGAAATATTTCATTTGGGAAAAATGGTGCTATAGACGGTAGTGGGAATTTCGTCCAAGTGGACTGGAATTTCCACTGCCTGGTGCTTATGCGACCCACCTTCTTTTAAAGCTAAATCGGTTTCAATACTTCCCGTCAAATGCCTCGTACATAACTGGTGGCACACATTGCCCGTAACTCTCCATATGGCTGTACCATCCAGAGTGTCCCTTACTGTACATGCTCTGCCTGAATTGAAATGGAAGGTATATATATATATATATATATATATATATATATATATATATATATATATATATATATATATATATATATGTGTGTGTGTGTGTGTGTGTGTGTAATACAAATCTAAAGGGCTTTAACGTCGTCAAATGTGAAGTGCATTTTTATGTTTGCAGAAATAGTTAAGTGTGTACATCCTTATCAATGTTTATTGTTTGGATTTTTTACACATAGTGATTTCAATAAATAATCATAGTATTATTTTATCTAATGTGTATTGTTGCATGTGTGAATGATGTTTTTGTGTGTCGTGGTCTGGGCGATCATCTATATGTTCGTGAGTATTTCGAGAGGAGGCATCCGAACCTATCGGTGCTTGATGCTCATCTCATTGTTGAGACCTGACGGCGGGTAATATGTTTTAATCCCATTTTGGAAATGTTCTTTAATGTCTTAATCAGCAAAGTTCAAATGTCCTGAAAGTAGTCGTTGGTGGGAAAGCAGAGGGCGATTCGAAAAGCGGTTTTAGGATTATTACAAAATCATGTTTTTCAAACCCACTTTTTGTTCCTTGTAGTGATCTTGCAGATAAATTTACAAAACTCATTCTGAATTTGGAATATGCAAAATTTTACAAATTACGTTAATTCTTTATAATGTCACGGTGGTTTCTGGATTTATTGTTCATTTATATGATTTACTTTGTATTTATATATATATGCACAAGAAATCATATGACGTGCTAAGTTGTTTTTATTTCTCTCATGTAATATATGGTCTCATTGCAAAAAATATTTTTGAAAATATCTTATATAGATATCATTTTACAAAATATATCAATTCTTAATGATAGCATTGTACTTTTCACACTTGTTCCCTTCTCTGTTTTGTATGGCCTTTGTGCATTTATTTATATGTCTAGATCATTAAAATATCGTGGAGAGTATTTTTAATTTAATTTTGGTCTTTTACCATATAGTGATTTTGCAATAAAATCAATAGATGATTTTCTGACGAGACTGCAATATTGTCAAAGGTTTAAACCTAGACACTTACCTACCAAATTCTTACACAGGATCAGAAGGTAACTATGCAGTTCATAACTTGCCGTATGTTTTTCTCTATGAATCACTTTAAACAACTGAAATTAACTCCAATATAAACTTTAATGTCGTGGAAGTTAAAAGAGATGCTCGAAGTGTTCCCCTTGCACTTGAAGACACAGTTGCACACTTTTCTGCATGTTCTTGAAGACGTTGTGCAGAACAACGGGAGTGATATTCCGAATGTGACGTGTCAGTGCAGTCTGGACTTCTTGTATGGTGTGCGGATTGCCCTCACAGGCCTTTCCCTTCAATGTACCCCATAGAAAGTAATCAGGTGGAGTCAAGGCGATAATCGTTTAGCCCATTTCTCTGGACTGTGCAGCATCACGTCTTGCCTCTCCGCACCTTCTCTGCGGATCTGGCTGTGCATGGAATACCTGATTTTGGAACATTATGAACGCTTCCAGTCTTTCGAAACTTAGTACTGAGATTCCCTACAGCATTGCGGTGAAGCACTTTCACTCCTGGGAACATTACTGGAAATGTAGCTTCTACTACTGAGGTAAACTTGTCTCCATTGCGGAACACATGCTACACAAGAAATACTCTTAGTTCAATGGCATTGTCATGCAGGAACAGCACAAAATTGCGATATACCAATGCTTGCTCCTTCTGACGGATGCATGTTGCACACCCTTTGCCATTGCTCATAGAAGAGGTCAGCAGTGTTAGTGTGTCCAGGTGGAAGTTCGTAATACATCACTTGGCGGTAAGTCCACCATACAGAAACCATGGACTTTCGAGGAAGCAGAAGAGATCTTGAGGTGTGAAGAACAGGGTGACGTGGCAACAACCAATGTCTGAAACCCTTGGAAGTGGCATCGAGAACACACTTGTCGTCAGCAGTAAGTAAGCGATGAAATGTGGGTGAGCAAGGACAAATAGGTTGTCACTCGTTGTTCCTTATTGGCTGCCAACAATTTGCGCGGTGCTCAGTTGCTTAATCTGTATGACTTCTTTATCCCATACATTTCAGGTCTAATTGCTTCAGCGGAAACATGGAACCTGTCTGCAAGTTCATCATAAGTGAGACCACTGTCCTTCCCGATTGGTGCTTTCAGGGCCTCTTAGTCCGACATATGTGGTTCTTCACTCCTAGGTTCATAAGCAAGGCTCATATCTCCCGAACGAAACTTCTGGAGCTAATACCTGGTGGTGCGTTCTTTCAATGTATTCTTCCCAAATGCCTACCTAGCACATGTCGAGACTTCATGTGACATCTGGCAGGCACACTTTGAAGTCAAAGAGAAAAAAACGTGAACAAACTGCTGCGATACTTATATTACTCTTTGACACTGCACGAGTCATGACTCCTATGCGTGCGAATCGTGCCTGTATTATTAAAGGTTGACGATCAGATTAACTTCCAATCGCTTGTATACGTGTTATTTCATTTTCTCTCTGTAAGCGCATAATTAACAGTACGTCAAAAACAGCAAAAACTTCTTTCCGGATACCTTGTAGTTTATTCATTTGTACCTACATATTTCTGGAGTAAACTTTGAAAAGTATAAAAAAATGATCAGCATTAATGGGAACCTTTTCTTTTCATACTTCAGGATTGAACATATTAAATAATCACCATAGTGGGTTAGGCATTAAAACAGGGCGCAAGTTTATATCTCCGTGTTTCTTATAACTTGACTTCAACAAAGCCTAAATATGAAATAACCTCCGTATCACTTGTATTAGGAATCACTATGTTCAGAGCTACATTAATGAAAATGAATACATTTTATACAAAAATAACAATTGTTTATAACTGTACCGAAAGTGATGATCCGGAACAACTTTATACGCCTTGGTTTGGAAACACTATTGCATCCCATATACTTCGCTGACATTGCAGCGTCCGATTATCACGTGCTCCATTCTTTGGACAACCATGCTACAGGAGCAAGTCAAATATCCGGTACAAATTTAGCAGAGACGATTGACAAGGCTTTGTTTCGAAATTAGTAGTTGGGGAGCTGCCGTTTCCACAACCCACAATTTTAAACTCTTATATCCTTGTACTGAAAGTGATAGAAACGAACATTTCTGCGACACATTCCGACACAAAAGTAGCGCAAAAGATTGGCATAGATTTTGTTTCAAAATTCCGAGGTGGAGGGGTGTCGTTTCCACAGCCCCGACTTTAAAGGTCTTATGACTTTATACCGAAAGTGGTACAAATGAAAATGTTTGTGGTATTCCTTCACAAACGATTGGCATAGGTTTTGTTTCGAAATTCCAGGAGATGTTAGTGAAATGTTCCTTAGCATTTTTTCAAGAAAGATTAGCAAATAGCGGTGTGCCGGAAATATCAACAATTCCGCTTTTAGTAACAAAATTTCGCGAAACGGGATCTTACGTTATATCCACTCAACGGACAACCACATGTTCTTACAGAAGAAGTGATTCCGAACATTGAGCAACACATTTCACATTCACCTGGAAAGTTAGTTCGTAAACTTGTTGCAGAAGCAAATTCACTAAAGACAAGAACACAGAGAGACATAAATAATCCTCACCTACATTCATTTTTGACATAGGCTGTGCAAGAAATTAAGAAGATAGACATGGTCGCACGTATCAAATAATGTTGTGGGATTAAGTCATTCACCAGAGAGCAAGGAATGGAGCTTTTGGGGAAAGTTATCCTTAGCGATGAAGCATGGTTCTGTTTAACGCTAGACTACACAGTTTTTCCCTTTTAATGTACGCAAGGTGAGATTCTGAGGCTCATGGTAGTTTGTATAATTATTTCGGTATATATTTTAGATTTTTAAAGAATAACATTATCTTTTCTTCGTAATCCTAATGTAAATATATTTTTCATTCATTTCGTCACATTTTATAAATGTTTTTTCACTCTATACATTACAAAACGCCTTTTAATGTATTCGCGTTTTTGGATACCATTACATGTGTGAGAAAATGCTAGAGTGATGTTATTTTGGATCATTATATCAGGGTTGCACATTCCAAATTTGGAGTGATGCATACTTGAAAGTATCACTAGGAACATTGTCTTCTGAGACATAGGAAACAAGCATGAATTGTCTTGTGAAACCAAAGATTGAAGAAATATTGCTCCAGATATAGGTGGTCTATAAAAGCGAGTGTATACTATCTTCGTATTCAGTGATTAATTTTTTTATGTGCAACTCCGATAAGCAACAAAACGAGATATTTTATTTCAGAACATCCCCTAGGTTTCCAAAGAATTGGAGTACTTTTCGAAGGACAGTGTTTCCTAACCATTGCATTTGAATATTCCACTATTATATTAATTATATCGTCCAAAATGTACAGTTCAAAAGAATTAAAAGGAGTTTCAACAACTTTCAAAGGTGTAAATTTCACTTGATTCATTTTTGATTTTGTAACATTAGATTTAGGGACTTATCCTTGCAATAGGGGTTCTTTACTCCATACACTACCGTCTTTTTTAATGAACTTGTTAGCCACCTTAGATAGTTCATGCCTCTTGTCGTCATTGTCAGTTTCGTCACTGTCGAGGCCTACTTCGTCGGGCACTTCACTTCATACACTAACGTAATCCACTTCAGTATCTGTTTCAATACTGTCACTATCATCTCTTAATTCATATGTTATAGGAAAATAGCACATATATCTTCATCAGACTGTTCCTGTCGAGCTATGTTACGCACTAATACTATGCCATTACAACATACGACAAAGATTTATGCACAAAACACTTAAGCAATATTTTCGTCAGTACATCAGTATGTGTCCTACCCACAGTATATCAGTGAACTAGAACAAGTCATTTGCAGGAATAAGTTTTTACTAGGAGAAAAAAGCAAATCCTGTACTACTAATAATAACTAAGTACGAAAAGTAAATTAGATACAGTGTACATATACAAAAACTTAATAGTAAAAAAAATATATACATAATAAAACTTCTATAAGGGAGCTTCCTATACATTGGATGCATGTGACGTCCGTTCACACTATTGTAAGTTAATATATGTAGTAAATTTCAGGATTTATTTCATCTTCAAAATATAAACTGATATGAAACACATTGCAAATGTACTCCATAAAGGAATGAAATAACACATACTAATGGAATAATTCTTCTGCGTCCAAGGTTTTCCTAGCGTCATTTGTACACCTAAATATTCTATTTAAATTTTACGTCATATAATCCACACTTGACATATGATGTATAAAACCAGTGTCTCGAAGAATACACTAAATCTAATTTCCCTTGACATAAATACTGTCAACTTGGGTTGTTACTCCTTTAAACCCTGAGTGAAATGTAGCGTTAATTTTGGTAGAGAGAATTTCAACAAACCTAGATTGGTGAAATTAACCAAAGGTACATCCTAAGTTACCTAATCTTGCTAATGCTATTAAGAACGCACATATAATAGGACATAGAGTATGCTATTTATCCACCAATGTTTTTAGACGGCAAAACAGAACCGTAGAGTTGAATGAAAGATATTTATTATCACAAGTGATGACATGTATTCTGCTTAAAAATTTAGTGTGTGAAGTGTGTCTTTGTGTAGGGAAATAAGTTTTGTAAGATTAGGTGGGTGATCAATTCCCAATATATAAGTAGGAAAGGTTAACTGGTTCATACCTGCAATTTGATGACTTTTGAACTCCAGTTTACGAAAGATACACTCTGCGTAATGCTGCAGTCTTTGGAGTATTTTAGCACCAAATCCAGTTCCTAATTGTCAACGACACGATTGTTAAATTATTCTTGGAGTTCCAATATCTCACTAATTGTTCGACAATAACTGTTATCGCTGTTCAGTCCCCTCACTGTTGACTGTCTACGACATCCTCACTTCTCACGCCTGCACTCTTCACTGACATTTGACGAAAAAGACTGACTGGATTATTTGTGCAACCAAAAATGCGTGCATTACAGCAGATGGCTTTCAAAATTCAGGTCAAAATCATACACGTGCGTATGAGATTTTTCGGAAGAAATTTGAGTTAACCAATTCTTCTAAAAATGGGGCGTCATGTCAGCACTCTGATTTTACATAACTTACATAACGCTGTCAGATCCAATGTGTTGCTGTCAAACATGAATTTATAAAAATGTTTACAATCACATAGACAATTTAGATCATTTATATTAGCAGACTATGTTTTCAGACATTACATATACCATAACCAAACCAAATAATGATGGAGAATTCTTACAATTTAAAATTAAAATGACCAATGTTTTAAATGAATAAAACGAATTATCAAGATGCCCTGACATTCCCTTAGCGAAAAATTCACTGCTTGCCCAAGTGAACGAACCTGACTTATGGGACACCATTTATATGAAATATTTGTACACGCAATATTTAACTTTGCCAAAATTGAATAAAATAACTTAAAATTATGTATAATCTTAAACTAAAAATATTGAACCGTAAACTTCCCTAACCATATAGTACAAATAATATGATAATCGATTATGTAATAATTTGATTCATAAAATACAAAACTAAATATAAGTAGAAAGAACTGTTTATAATGTCGATAAATTCACTCAAAAGATTCCACAAACTCTGAGTCTATATTAATTGGTTATTATGACGTTTAATAATTAATTAATTAATTGATTGTACATTATGATGTTTAATCAAGAGTATTTCTTTTTTTAAAACTATTGTGTCTTTATTCACCCGTATATTCTAAATTATTTATGCAAGCTCCCTGAACTAAGTTTATCACATAAAAAAGAAACAAAATCTAATCGTTTAGTTCTTCACTTCAAAACGTTATATCTGCTTAAACTTCATACATATATATATCTTTGCTCTGGAGCAGTTCACATTATGAGAGGAACACAAAGATAAAGAGACACATATAAAAGCGGATACTTTAGTATTGGCTTTGAATTAGATTGTGAACTGGTGATAAATTCTATGCCGTAAAATGACTACGTCAGCATTAATTATAACGTAGTCTTCAACAGTACACAAATAACACTGATAATAGTCACTAATGCTGTTATATAGACCAATATTTTTCACTCAGTTTGTAAACACTATTTTTCAACTTAACTTTTAAAATTTACTATCACAGAATATGTACCACTTTTTCCACACTATAAACTAAATATTGATTGATACAGGGTGTTTCTAGATGATATTTCATTTTCCACATGTCTTTATTTTTAAAAATTTTCACTTCAACGAAGATGGTAAGACTGATCGTCTATTTCCGTTGTCCACTGCTAAAACTTCTGTCTTCCGGTGACGCCTAATTTGCATTAGGTCTTCCAAATCGTGAAAAGAGCATGCGTGGGCTTCGAGTATAATTTTCCGGTGCAAATTGTAGTTTTTATTAAATTATTCTAATTAGATCGCAATGCCGAAATTTATCGATCTTCTGTATTTCGAGTAGTGGCCGTTGAATAATGTTTTCTTCAAAATTACTACATTTTATAGGTTTTTCGTGTCGAACGTCCCAAACTTCCTTCGTGACTTCCTAGTTGCTAGGTGCGTTTCGGGGTGTATTTTCTGGTATATTTTCAAAAAAGGACAGGAAAGGGTGGCGGAAGGGGAATTTCGCCTTTATTTGGAGCTGTAGCTGAATTGTGTATTGAATTTGTTGTCTTTTTAAGTTGTTCTTGTGCCTGTGAATATGCTTTCTCTAATATTGTTGAATCTGTGACGTCATCAGTGCTTGAGTATACGAGTTGATATCAATATTCAAATTGCTTTTCCGTATCTGAAACACAAATATCAATAGACCAATAGTAAACCTATATATAACATAAGCAAGCTGGACATACAATCACTCAAATATACATAACTTAAGCCTATATTGGCATCATATGTCTGTTTGCAAACTCAATATTTACCAATCGTTTTTCCCTTAGTTTCACATAGTGAACATGATATCAATTTTCGATTGATCATTATGAGCCTATATAGCTATTTTTAACCTACATTTACATAGTAACGTGAATGTTGCTTTGCAACTTCTTCATTATTATATACAAGCTGCTAATTAATGTAGTTTTACAAATATTGTTTATATATATTTTTGTTTGTATACAACATATATATATATATATATATATATATATATATATATATATATATATATATATATGTATATATGTATATATATATCAACCAATCAATAGTCAAACAATAATTGATTATTGATTGATTATTGTTTATTGATTCAATGTCTGATCAATCAATATCTATTGAATATTGATCGATTTATTGATTCTTTTGATGTTTCCTATTTTTAGTACGTTATCTTACTTAATATTAGGAATATTTCATACATTTTACGTTTTCCTGCTCTTCTATTAATACTAGGATAAGACAAACGAATGGGAGGATGTTTTAAAAGGCAGGGAAGGAAGTTACAATTTAAGATATAATTAAAAAGACTGATACAAACTCGTTCTAACATTTTGTGAGGGGGAATGTATGTCTTAGAGAATATGGCAGCTGGAAAGAGAGCGAGGAGACGAAGGAAACCACAGTTGGTGGACGATATGAAGATGACATTACAGTAAAATTTTGTTTGACATTACAGAAAAATTTAACTAAACAGCAACGAATATTTGACTATATATACTGCAAATGCATGAAGGAATAAAGTAATGAACGCATATGTACTCGTGAGCACTCAGGAATACCAAAAGAAGTTCGGAGCTTGTTTGAACAGTTTATCGATTTTAACATGATTTATTTAAACGGTGTGAAACATAAGAACTATGTTGGTTGTGTGTACCTCACGGAAAAGAGCAGTCCGAGTCTGTAAGCATTCATTTTGTTTAGTGTCAACTTCCAAAAATAGCAGTTTAACTTCTCGCAAATGCTTTCTTCCGTGTTTTCTCATGTTGAAATCCGCCAGGCTTCTTTAACTTTTTCGGACCCAGGTGGCCAAAGTGGCACGCATGTGTGTGTCACTGTTTTAAACCGCTTCTGTGTGAATTCTAACTAAAATATCAGGATATATTTTTAGCCAAATATGGTTGGACCATAGTTTATCATATTAGTTTCTTTATATTATGGGTGTCGAATTTCCTTCTGAAATTTCAGCTCAAAGTAAAAATTAAAAAATTTCGAACTTTATTTTTTTAATTTTCTATCCTGTAGCTTCCTCAGCTGTAGAGAGATTTCTTTAAGACTTCTCAGTTAGATACATTGCATAGACACCAAATGCTGACATCAACCGGACCGGCCTGTGCGCAGTGTTTTCCGAGTAAGGAAAATAAAATTTTCCCTAAATTTGGGCAAACAAGTTCAAATTTTCGAACTTTTTGCTATAAATCCGTACCATAACATTCGAGCGCAAGTCAACTTACGCCAGTCGAACATTTAGTCCTTACTTAACAAAAGCCGGTACAGATCGTTATAGGGTACGTACGAAAAATTTCCTCTTCCCTACTTTTCTGTTAATGTAATTTATTTGTTTGTAATTTGAAGCTCTATTTCTTAAGTATCGCCATGGTAATTATAGGATATGTTAATAGTGTATTACTGTTTAATTTTGTTTGTCTGGTAGCAGTGTTGCCAGCTACACAAAATTCCCGATTTTATTGGAATTTGGAAAAATTTCTTATTGCTCTATTATTTCCTTCTTGTTAGTTACATTTGAACCAACGTACCACGTCTCTAGTATACAAACCGCACCATAAGAAGGTTCAGTGGGATAATTAGTGGAAGTGCAATTGAGGTTGATAATAAATCATGTTCTGTAAATGGTAACGAAATGGTGAATTTCTAAGGTAGAATAAGATATTGTTGTTAATTTCATGCTTACTTTGTTAGACATCATCATGATACTTGCAGAATATATTAGGTACCAAGGTTATTTTAAGATAGTTTGCGTCTGGTGGAACGCTTTCTAGCAAAAAAAATAATTCCCGATTTTAGGTGAAAAGTCGAAAAATTTTCCTTCTTTCCTTCTTGGTGGCTACATTGGAACAAACGTACCACTATCTGAAAGCCTTACCTTTGGCCTAAGATCGCATCATAAAAACTTTAATATATGGAAGCTATAGACCTGGCATATATATATATTGATTTTTGGTTCTGAGTCGAAAGAAATGAAAATATCATGTGTATGTTGAGAAAGAATTTTTTATTTGTTAATTTGTAGGAAGCCAGTACCTTCACTGTACTTTTTCAACACACCAAAAATTTTTAAGTGACTTGGACTCATGTAGCTGCAGTGGGGCTAGCTACAAATAATCTTGAATTCGTTTAGGCAAGTTGTAGTAAATTTTTACCCTTATATTTCCCTCAATCATTTCCCTCCCGTTCGCAATAATGAAATGTAACTTACACAATAAAATATCCACCTACCTCTTCTATAACCAAGGCCTTAGACATATAAACTGGGTTAATAGTTTTTGACCAATTAGTCACTAACTGAAAATGTAGGAAAACGCCAAAAATGACCTGGGTCTGAAAGGGTTAATATGGACCGACACTTGAACGTTTGTACGATTTCTTTTATATTTACAAGCGCTTGGTCTTTATCTGCATAATATTTATCACTTCTCTTTATACATTGTAGCATGCAAACACTACTTTTACATATATTTCAGCTTATATATATTGTTGTTCTATTCTCTCTAGTATACCAAATATTTATTTCTATATTTCGTTTACATAGAATAGTATTCATGAGCTTCATACATGTTTCTATTAATAGCAATAATGGTATTCTTATTCTAGTACAAATAGCATTACACTAACGTTATTCACAAACACTTACTATCATTGTCTAGCTATAGCGATGTATCTGTTATAAGCGAAATCTCTACCTATGTTAACAATAATCCTTCCATGTTACACGCGATATATCGTTTCCTGATAGATCTTAAATTAGCCGTTGGGTGAGTAGTAAGCTTGCTTCTATTTAATTAATTTATTTGTTTTAAACTTTTTTTCTTTATCTAATACAATGCCATGTATTATATTGTTTAGACCATACTCCAATTTCTGTTTGTGCAAGAAACTAATGAAATAAAATTTAGTATAAATATAATGCAAGGCAAATACATCACTAAAGTAGACATATACCTTTTGCTTATTTATACTTTATTTAATTTTATTTCTTCATTTTGATCTTATATATTATCTTCGTTCAAATTATGCTTCTCGATTAGTTTCGAAATTTTACAAAATATCCTTTTTGAAAACAAAATAATAATTAATGTTATAATTATTGATATAACTGTATACATTAGTCTGTCTTTTGACAACCGTAAATCCGGTAGTACCTTACCTACTTTTAAATTTAATAACTCCCGACCAAATTTATCCAATTGATATGTGTTATTTGTTTGATTCAAATGAACTAAGGTCCCATTTCCAATCAGTTTTACCATTTCATTATTGACTTGAACAGTTTTCTTACTAGGAAGTACTGTATTTCCTAAAATAATGTTATCAAAATTTTGATAGGGTACAAAGTATGGTCTATTTCGGACTACTTCTAATTTTTCAGAATGAATTACATTATTTTTGCCTTGAATCCTTTTATATAGATTTACCTTGGATGAATATTGAATTCCAGCATGCGTATATTTAAAAATAAAATAAGAATTTTATTTCTCTTATATAAAACTACACCCTTTTAATGATTTGTTAAATGCTAAGGTAATTAAACAATTTGCTTATGGTATTAGTGGGACACTAGTGGACGTACAAAAAAAAGAAAGCTTTTAAATTCCACTTGTTCTTTTCTAAGTTATGAATTTTTCGTTCTGTTAAATAAATCATTTTTGGAATATCACAATGATACTTTTT
This sequence comes from Thermobia domestica, assembly GCF_964235325.1. Lineage (NCBI taxonomy): Eukaryota > Metazoa > Arthropoda > Insecta > Zygentoma > Lepismatidae > Thermobia > Thermobia domestica. The sequence continues at coordinate 77,244,032 of NC_137458.1, forward strand.
TGATCCTATTAGAAAACTCATTGATATTACTTCATACATTTTAGAAATACGTGTGTGATAAATCACTGGTGTTCTCAAAAGTAAATCTAAATTGTTTTCTTCAAATGAAATCGAACTAAATAAATATTTGACAGTTTGTAAAATAAAACTAAGTCATTTGTGTAAACCGTACTTTTAGAATTTTGTGGCCCATAATGAAATCTTTAGCCTGTATACTGGTAAATATCTGAAAACTTACTTCGTTTTCAAGAATATTTTCGCACATTTTTGATACATATTGTTGAGCTGCATGCAACATAAAATTTGTTAAAAACTTTCTTTGTGTCAATTAGAGTTTATATAAATGTATTCTAGTTGGCCTCTATACTGCTCTAGGATACTTTTAACTTTGAGTATTACATTATGAACCACTGAAAATCTTGATTGAAATTTTTCTAAAGCCTGCGTAATTCTTGAGTAAGTATCCAATCGTGTTCTTGTAAAGCTACTGAATGTGCCAAATTTTACTGCTGAATTAAATTATACATTGATAAACCTATTGACGAAAAGCCCAGTAACCATAAAAAATAGAACGTTTACTTCTATTTTCACGTATATATTTTGCTGTGCCATTATAATATAGGATAGTAGTAGGACATGGTTACTTCTAGCGCATTTCCCTCCTCCCAATATTTTTTTAACCAGCGCAGAAGGAACAAACTAATTATTCAAAGTTACAGAGCGCAAAGTATTCCCATAACTACAATGTTAAAGTGAGATCGCATAGGCTTTTATGACATTTAAAATCATAAAAACTTACATCTAAAAAACTTACAATCTAAAAACTTACATCTAAATCTACAACTCTTCTAATTTATAATGACCTAATGGTAGGGTATTGATCCCATCCTTTAAAACACATCTCTTATCATCCGCACAACTTAAAGCTAACTTATTTACTTCTATACTGTACAAATCGTGCTTATAACATCTAATCAAATTCATCTTCTTATAATATTCTTTTTGGTTGAACAAGCAGTGTTTATAATCGTTAAATGACAGTTCTTTACTTACAATATTTTTCTTAACTCCTTTTGCTTTCTTAAAACATTTATCTTTTTCGAACCTGATTGAATACATTTTTGGTCTTAAACCAACAAATTCTTCTATGATTGTTCCTTTAAGTTCATCTTTCATCTTACCAAGTATTTTCTTATTGACCTGTGGTATCTTATATCTGTTATCTTTAGAGCAATCACACGTGTCAAAGTAATCAATATAATTTTTCATGTCCTCGTACACATCTTCTGTTTGGATATGGTATATATAACTATCGGTATCTGTATAACATACTTCTATTTTGTCTTGATATTTTGGTACATCACATTATAATGGAAATCGTACATTAAATATTTTGATAAATCTAGAATTGACATACCAACATAAATCGGTTTGTTAAATTGCACTTTAATCTTGCTCATGTGAACTGCTACTAAATTTTCCGTAAAAACTGTAGTACTCTTATAATTTGGTTTTGCTACAAGCTTCTCGTATTTTTTCTCATCACTTACAAGTTTAATATTAACTCTCTTTCTAATATTCTCCATAGTCTTCCCAAATACTGAATTATTCATGAGCTTATAGAAGTCTTTTTCAAAATCATTTGTTGCTTTCGTTCTCATCTGTGTGTTTAAATCAATATATTTCTTTAACCAATCTGATTGTTCGAACGCTATTACTCGATGTATTTTGTTAAGTTTTAATCCAAGTGAAAGACATTGTTTTTTGTTTCGATAGTGAATTACATATTTTACTTTGTCATATAGGGTTGTTAATAGCTTTGATTGTTTTGAACCAGGCGGACATATATTTTGAGGAGCTAATGGATAGTCTTTGTGATAGTCATGTAATTCTTTAGGATATTCAAGATCAACTTCTAATATATAACCAGTATCAGAATCATCAGGTATATTTGTGAAACGTATTTCTTCAATCTCATCTTCACTTAACCATCTAAATCCCTTATACGGTAGATATTGACTCATCGCCCACCGATACAAGTTATTGGCATCTAGATACATTAAGTAAGAATCTTCTTTATTCTTATCATAATCTTCCATATACTTATTGTTTGCTTTTACATATCTTTTTGAGCATTGACTAATCTCACCTCTTATGCCTTTCTCTACCATTAATACCATATCATAATCCCACAACAATTCTAATTTTATATTTGTCATCTTTAACATTGGATCCCAAGCTAAACCTGGTGCCGTCATATACCAAGCAGGATCAAGATCATAAGCTTTAAGACATGTTTCTCTAAAGTTCTCAAACACATCTGCTAACAATAATACATCTGTTTTCAAATATAAATCATGGTATTGTCCGAGATTCTTAATGTCAAATGTTTCCCATACTTTCTTTGCATGTTCATAATCTTCATCACTTATATGTGTGTTCATAAGCTTGTTGAAGAATGCTTCCTTTATCGGTAATTTTCTTTCTCTAAACCTATCCCAATTGTTAACATAATCATATGGGTAAACACCTTTTCTTATTACAAGTTGAAACTGTTCTTGATTAGGATAAAAGTGTTGGGTATGTATCATTTGCTCAGGTTTCAAGTTCGATGATAATTTGTCTAAACTAGAAGCCATAAATCTAAATGAATCTACAAATTTCAATTTAATAGTTCCAACCTTTTTACTGAATGATATGTATCTTTCTTCATTATTGGGTATTAGATCTATTTCTTCTTCATTACATCCAAGCTCTTTTATAAACAAGTGAGAGTCATATCCTGTTAAGTTATGTATGATCACTGGTACAAACTTTGGTACTGTCACTTTTAAATTGCAGTTATTACATAGTGGTGCTATAAATTTTCCTGTTATATGATCGTGATGCTTAACTTTATGATTTTCTTTAGTATACTTCTGCTTACAGTAATAACAATATTTAGATTCATTGAACTTTTTTCTCTGACTTTTTGTTAATGGTAATTCGTTATTTTGGTTGCATATGTTCGATATGTGTTTTGCTTCTTTTGTTAATAGTTTTATAAATTCCTTAGCAGCGTTCTTACCTCTATACAAAACTGGATTGGTATTACTTCCATCACTCTTTACTACATAATAACAAAATCCAGATGGTTTATGTTGTTGATATTTTTTCGTATATGGCTCGTTATCTGGATAACATTCTTCACAACCCATAACTTTATGTAACAGACATTCAAAATGAGCATAAATCACAAATGGCATTTTCATTGTGTATTGGTAGTTTTTAAATTTAACACATTTACCTTCTTCAGGCATTATTATTTTTACTGGTTCATTTAGCGAACAATCTTGCTCATGTTTATTTAAAGCGTCTTGTGAGTAAAAGTATAACAAACATCTATCACATAAATATTTTCGAGCTCTCTTTTTAGTTAATTGTGTACATACTAGTCTGCTTAAATCCTTAATCCAACAATAGTGTGTTTTAACTTGGTCTTCGTTTTGTTCTTTTATATATAATAAATTGACATGATTTTCTTGCTTGTTTTGTGTGTGATGTAGTATATAGATTGAATAGTCTTTATCATATGCATAAACATTTATAGAAATATTAAGTAATTTTTCAGCTCTTGGAATATCGCATACTTTTAAAGGAAAATGAATATTTTTTAATTTTTCTTCTAAGTATTTAACAGCTTGCTTGTACTTGCAAGGTCGTTGTGGATCTTTATTAACTGGGTGTAGTGCAGAACAAATTGAATATAAGAAACATTTTCATTTTTATTCTTTACATTAATTTCTGCCTTTTTGTTTTGATTTTGTTTAGGTAATTCTATGTATGTTGATCCTCTATATGGTGTATATTTGACGATTGCTAGTTGTATAAAGTTAATGTTTATAAGAGCCCAGCGAGAACCTCTAGCTTGGAACTCATCCATTCTTGTACTTAATTTTGTTTCGTTTTAGTTATTTCTTCTTTTAAATTACTTGATTGATATATTTCTTGGTTTTCAGTGTTAAAATAGAAGTTTTGAGTTTCTTACCTTTCTTATATGTACAACTTATATAAAGATTAGCTTTCAATAAACTATGTTTACTTAAGCTAATTTGTAATCTGTTTAATATAGCTTTAGATGTTGCAGTAATATATTGTTCAAGTGGATCTTGTGGTTTGTAATCTGTTGTAAATTCCCATGTTTCTAATCTTGATTTCATTGTCGTTTCTTTGAGTTTTACATCAATTGGTACTGATTCAACTTTGGTTTTCGGTTCTTCAATTACTTCTTGTTTAAATGGGAATATATCTCTAATCTGTCTTCTGCTTTGTTCATCATCATCATATTGTTTAAGAAGGGTTATTAGTTCTGCTTTTCTTAATCGGGAATATCTTTTGATTCCCTTTTCTTTGCATTGTTGTCTTAACTCTATTACAGTAAATTTACTATAATTACTCATCTTATTTACTATATAAAAATCTTACTACTCAATTTTTATCTTCGCCGGATTATTTCTGTTCATTTTGTACTATTTTTAGTTCCATATATCCTAATACAACGCTTAACATTGTACACTCCTGCCATTGTCTACATATTACGCGTTGTATTAGAACACGACTTTGATGAGAATAACCCATCAAAGTCACATATATACATATTAAAATTAAATCATTTTTGTAAACTTACTCATTATCGTCATAATCATCACTACCATATTTATATTCATCATCACTACTCAAATCAGTTGTTTTATGTTGCATTATTAATAATTCTTTTTCCTTTAACAGTCTTTGTTTCTCTAATAGTGCTGCTAAGAGTTTAAGATCATGATGAATTAGTTTAAGTCTATCATGTAATAAACCAAATTCTTTCTCCATATTTATTATATAGAAAACCAACAAAAATGAGATAAATTTAAAAAATCTAAGAATAAAAACGAACATGACTAGTGCTAAGGAAATATTATCTTACAAACCTATATTTGATTGTGTATGTAAATATTTAGATATTGGTGGTTATAATGATGAAGACAAAATAAATTTTAGCATCTCCATAGGTATGTTAGATCATTTGTTCAAGAAAGCCACTAACGAAAACAACTCATTTCTTATACAAAACATTCTCTATGCAAATGTTATGAATTTGTCTGATGAAATATTAGATTTACTGACTGATGAACAATGGTTATCTATAGGTTATGATGATTATGAGGAGGAATATAACTATGATCACATTACAGAAGACTTCATACGTAAATATCTGCAGAAAGTTAATTTGAGTGAAATACGTTCATGGAAAAAGTTATCAGTAGAGTTTATAAGAGAATTAGCTGATAAAGTTGATTGGGAGATTATTTCAGGAAGCCAAAACTTATCAGAAGACTTTATAAGAGAATTTGCAGATAGAGTTGATTGGAAGGAAGTATCGTATAACCAAAAGCTATCTGAAGAATTTATTAATGAGTTTATAGATAAAGTTGATTTTGATGCTATATCTTATGGAAGCAAACTCTCTGAAGCCTTTATACGAAAACATGCAGATAAAGTTTCTTGGTGGCGCTTATCTGGAACTCAACAATTATCAGAAAACCTTATAAGAGATTACGCTGACAAAGTAGATTGGGAAATAATTTCATTGTTTCAAAATTTAACAGAAGGATTTATTGCAGAGTTTAAAGACAGAGTTCATTGGCATAACATTTCAATTTTTCAACACCTCTCTGTAGAGTTTATATATTTATTTAGACATTACGTAAATTGGAGAGTTATAATAAGAAAATATCATAATAATCCCGATTTAGGTAGTATATTGAATTTAGCGTTCAATGTGACAGAAGATGGTTTGTTTAATGTTTAACTAATTACCTTTCATGACTATTATATCGAAAAGGTTGTAACCTTAATTATCTTTTATGATTATATCATAAAAGTTGTAACTTTAATTATTTAATATTAACCTTAATTATCAGATAATAACCTATCATATAAACAATCAATTTCTTTAATCAATTCTTCTTCTGATAGTGGCGTCCAAAACTCATTACCTTTACCTTTATCGTTAAATCAAAACCTACCTGAAGAGTTTATTAATGAGTTTATAGACAAAGTTGATTGGAAAGAAGTATCGTTAAATCAAAACCTACCTGAAGAGTTTATTAATGAGTTTATAGACAAAGTTGATTTTGTTGCTATATCTTATGGAAGCAAACTCTCTGAAGCCTTTATACGAAAACATGCAGATAGAGTTGATTGGTGGAGCTTATGTAGGACTCAGCAATTATCAGAAAACTTTATAAGAGATTACGCTGACAAAGTAGATTGGGAAATGATTTCGATGTTTCAAAATTTAACAGAAGAATTTATTGCAGAGTTCAAAGACCGCGTTTATTGGGATAACATTTCAATTTATCAAGACCTATCTGTAGAGTTTATATATATATTTAGACACTTTGTGGATTGGAGAGTTATAATAAGAAAATATCATAAGAATCCCGATTTAGGTGGTATATTGAATTTAGCATTCGATGTACAGCAGATGGTTTGTTTAATGTTTAACTAATTACCTTTTATGACTATTATATCATAAAAGTCGTAACCTTAATTATCTAATATTAACCTTAATTATCTTTTATGATTATTATATCATAAAAGTTGTAAATTTAATTATCTAACATTAACCTTAATTATCTTTTATGATTATTATATCATAAAAGTTGTAACTTTAATTATCTAATATTAACCTTAATTATCAGACAATAACCGATCATACAAACTATCAATTTCTTTAATCAAATCTTCTTCTGATAAGGACGTCCAAAACTCATTACCCTTACCTTTACGAATATCTAGTTCTTGTTGCATTAGATTGAATAGCTTAATACTGTTAGGATCTCTAAATTTTTCATATATTATTACATGATTCGGATATTTTTCTTCTGCTTCATTAAGAGGCTTATATAGGCTTCTCTTTTGGCAGCTAATAGCATAATAAGGGAAAGAATCATTACGTTTGTTCTTCTTATATATGATTAGACAATTATCTTTTGAAACATCATTTGTATATGGTGCTGCAATTTGTTTTAAGCTCTCATTTTGAATTCTCAATCTCTCCATTGTTTGTTCTATTTCTTCTACTTTTCTTTGCAACTCTTCTTGGTCTTCTTGAATTTGTTTAAAATTAGAAACGAAATAGTCTTCGATAATATCATAGCATTTGTCATAGAGGTCTTGTGATACCCATAAAGCAATAGCGAGAAATATCTTTTTATACATATATGTTCCTCAGATTAGATTGTTTATTTCGTTACCAGCTAGTTTTACTGTGTAAGATGAGTTTCTGAAGTGGCTGGAATCCCAGGAACTTCGAAGTTTCTTGTAGTAATTTAACAACTCTTTTGATTGTTTATTTTCTAACCATTTATCAAACCTCTTACCACCACTCTGACACAACTTAGTAGCATTAAAATATCCTGTACTCTTATCTATAATCAATTTGAAATCACCAAAAATACCATACCAATAGTGATCTTTAATCTGTTCATAGCAAATATCGTTTAAACTAAGAGAATTATCCATAGTACTCATATTTATTATATAGAAAATCTTAATTTTAATTTTTTTGCCGGAGCATCACGATCTTAACATAGCTTAGTAGCATTGAACTAACCTGTATTCACCTTTTATGGAATAATAACCATAAAAGACAACATTTATATTTACACTACAACATTACTTTTATCTATCCAACTATTATGTGAATCATCAAAACCTAGCCATTTAACATATACTCTATCACCTTTCTTTCTTAACACCTTTTCCACCAAGTATTCATCTTTATGTTTCGTCTTTAATAGTTCTGGTTTGTAAAATCTACCTTGTACACTTCTAAATCCTACTCTTCTTCTAAATCTTTAATTCTATATGTAGGCGGATTAGATGGAATTACTTCACTAATAACAAATACTTCTGTTGACCAATTAGGTGTATATCCTTTCTCAAATAACCCTTTCGATTTACTTATACGAACATGATCACCTAATTTGTATTTGGGTTTAACACGCTTATATTCTTTCTTATACACTTTATCCAATATTGTTCGCTCATTCTTCTTATTAACTTCTATAGGTTTTAAACCAATTGTTCTATGTACTCTATTATTATACTCACTAACCAATGTTGGCAATATCTCTATCCATTTATAATTCCCTTGTGTTGTGGACCGTTTCCACATGTTTTAATTAAGTTTTCTATTAAATTTCTCAACAACAGAAGCTTTCTTACCACTATAGGTTGAGTAATGATTAATCTTATTTTACTCCATTAGCTTCTTAAATTCTTTATTGTAAAACTATTTACCTTGATCAGTTTGTAAGTTACTAGGTTCTCTTGTTCTTAATATGGATTCGAAAGCTTCTGTAACATTTTTACCACTCTTATCTTTAACAGGAAAAGCAAACGCATATTTAGGGAACACATCTATAATCGTTAGCAGATACTTATAACCTTTATTTAATTTCAAACACCTTTTAATACTCCGCTATCCATTTCAACAAGATCAGCTTGCCCAAGATCGTCGATACCTTTTATAACTACACTTAATCTGTCCAAGTTTTTTCTAGATGGTTTGTGAATTTTTTTTATAATGTCTTCTGTAACACCTTTACCTTCTTCTAGTCAATCGGGCTTTTTAACGAATTGAGTTTTAGTAATACCGCATACAGAACAAATACCTTTTTTTAGATATCTTCCATTCTTTGTTTGTTCAATTCTAATGGTATCTTTCTCCGTATCTGTCGATTTCTTACACTTAACACAATACATCATCATTATTTATTATATAGAAAATCAACAAACAAATTAAAATTTATAACTACCTAATACTATACTTTTAACATTATCATCATCATCACTTGATTGGTTTTCACCTTCATCTTCTATTTCTATATACATCATAAGCAATAATAATTTACCTTCTCTCAATTCAGAATCTTTGGATGGTCTAATTGTTAACTGATCATTTATATTAAAGTGTAATGGAAAACTTTCAACTAAAGAATCATTTAATAATAGGTCTAGAAGATGTTTATTAAGACTTGAATCTATATGCATTAACCTACCCCTATATAGAAATTTGTAGGCAGCATCTAAATTATATACAGAAAAGGCTGGTTTCCCAAGATCATCTTCTACCAATCGACATGGAAATTCAACAATTTCTTTTCTTGTAAGTAAATTAAACTCTTCTTTCACTGATTCATGCTGTTCTAATGTTACAACATCTTGTTTATCAATAGCATTAGATACATTAACCAATCTTTTATTCTTAAAATCAACCCAGGATGTAAAAACGTTTCTAGATTTGTCATTATACTTTTAACATTACCAAAAATATCCATATTTATTATATAGTAAACGTCCTTAGGAAAGCTCTCTTTCTATGTACATTATAACAAACAAAAATTGACCTTCTTCCATAGCTGAATTTTTATTTGGTTTAGTTGTAATTATATCATTCTTGTTAAAGTTAAAAGGTACATTTTCAATCAAAGTATCACCTAAATATATGTCTAAAAAGTATTTATCCAAACTTAATTCCATGTGCATTATTTTTCCATTATAGAGAAATGTGTAACCATTAGTGAGATTAAATATTTTAAAGATTTGCTCCTTAACATTCTTAGTTCTCAATCGATATAATAAAGGTTAGTTTCTTTCTGCATAATCAATTTAGTAGTATCCATCCTAACCTTTTGAAAATCTTCTTTCTTGATGTATGTGTCTTGTAACATTTCTAATGCATCTTCAAATCGTTTTCTATCGTTCTCTAATTGGGTTTCTATTGACCTAAGTTGACTTACGCTAACAACATCATTTAAATTCTCCAACAATTTTAATTTTTCTTCACTAATATCAACATTATCTTTTCTATCTTTAACATTACCAAATATATCCATACTCATTTATTATAAAGAAAATGTCCATCCTAATTTTTCAAAACATTTCTTTAACATCTCTATTTTTTAGATGAGTGTTTAAAATCAATATCAACATGAACATCGTGCTTTTTCAACAGATAATACAATACACATTTTAAGTTAATAAACAATACTCTTTTCAGATACAGTTCTTTAAAGGTTTCGTATAAGTTTTCGAAGTCGTTTATAAATGTTTCTTTCATATGTCGTAAGTTTAATGGTTTTTGATCGGTAAGGTGATAGTGTATTAAATAAACATCATCATAATATTTTGTGTATTTGTTTTTTTTAGTACTTCTGAAACATCTTTTGTTGATATTAAATCTTTTGATATATCTCTAATTTCATCATTTAACACCTTGAACACCTCTTCAGGAATAATTATATCCTGTAAAGCTTGCAAACGAGATAACTGTAACTTAAATCTTTTTATAGTATCATATCATGGTTTTCTTATGCAAGCAGCTCTTATTCCTTCACAAGTACTGTAAACCCAACCATTCGCTACAGAACAATAATCACAAATGTTTCTACTCCTACCTTTTGTTAATGACTTACTACCACAATTACTGCATTTTAATGCTCTGGTGTTATAATTTGATAACATATCTTTTAAGGTAATTATTGGACATAACTTTACCAACTCTTCTTCCGTGTACAAAAATTTAGGTATTAACATTTTCCATAACTGAACAACTGTATATGCGTTGTTTTTATCTTTTAAGTCTATCTTACTAACATCCCGAAAATACCAATTAAAAATAAATCGAACTAGTGCATCTAGTTCATCCACATGCTTCTCAATATAATCTAAAAATCTATTGTGTATAGCTTCCATATTTATCTTAAAACAAAACTATTATGGGTATGAACCATAAAAGTACTTAAACTTAATAATATTCAATCATTTCTAATCATATACATAACATCACTAAAAGAATACCCTTGATTTAGAAGATTTAAAACCTTAACACAAAGACGACCACATATAACTGAGTTAAAATCTGTATTCGTTCGCCATTGTAAAATAAGTTTTCCGTACCTATATATTGTACTAGTTCTTTAGGAGGAACACCACCATAAGAATCGAACACGTACTTTGTGTTGTTATCTTTCCAATAGCATATCCAATGAGTACCAATGTTTTCTGATTTATCGAGGTTAACTACACCACACTCATTTATGTAGGGTTTTTGTGGAAAGTTCGTCACTCATAAATACACTTCTAAATCGTTTTATCTTTAATTCTTTAACCAACCTCTCTATATCGAAGTTGGTCAATGGTTTTAGTTTTCTGACTTCTTTGGTTTATCTGCTCCCTGCTTTTCTTCCATAGCCATATTGTGTCTTTTTTGTTCTTCAAGTTCTTGTTTATTCTTCTTAGCATCCAATACAGTTTTAGTAATCGCTGCTGCACCACCTGTTAATGAACCAACTACTCCTAAAGCTGCTAAAATGGCTGGAATTGTAAAGATAAAACCACCCATATGCTCTTTCTTAATCTTTTTCATTTGTGCAGTAGTTAAAGTTAAATCCATTCCTTTACCTTCTTTAATTTTCTTAGATTTATCACTAACTTGTTTGTTAATACATGATCAATATTTAAATCCTCTAGTTCGTTATAAGGAACACTAAACATACAACCTTTAATAGAACACATCTTCCTATTTATTTAATAGAAAATCTTAGTTTGTAAAAGTACAGTTGTTGCTCCACCAAATTCAATTAAGGAATCATTCTCATCTGTTATCCTTATCTCAAAATTGTCAATCTTGTCTTTAGATATAGGGAAAAATAATGGATAAGTAGGCTCATAAAGAATACTATGTTTAAACTCGACATCTGTTTTAAATGATGCTATAATTTTTGTTTCTCTATGTGCGTATTCTGTATCTTTAACAAACACACCATCAGCTATATTACAGTGAACATTAATTGTATCGAATGGGTGAAACTTTGGTATCTTATCTCCAACATGTTCTGTGTTTCGAACTAACTTCGTCTCACTAAAACCTATTACAGTATTAATGGTATCTAGGGTTATATCACAATGCTCGCTAAATATTTTAACTCTATTTTTCTCTCTGTCCTCAGTAAATTTAATATTTTTAAAAGCATCACAAGTGTATGGAAAATTTGATTTAATATATTCTTCTAATTCTTTTAAACTATATTGACCAGGTTGAACTATGAGTTGTTTTGTAAGATTAGGATGAAGGTTACTACAAAATGTTAATTTATTATTTCTTTCTGTTATGTTTGGAGTTAACTATGTTGTGTAAAACCCAACTAGTACTATACTTAAATAGTTGCTACTGTTGTCTAATTCGTAATGGAGTTTCTTCTTTAAAACAGAAGTATCACTCGTTAACTTAATTATCTTAGCCATTTATTATATAATAAATGAATGAGTTTTATTTACCTAGAGATATTCCAAGAGAGAAAGTAATCAAGTTAATAGATGTCATTCAAAAGTTAGAATACACTTTAAAGAAGAAAAAGACAAAATTACGAATTGTTAAATATGCATACTACACTTTGATCATGTTGTCGGTTATGCTTTCTGCAACAACTGGATTTATTAATATTTTTATACCTGTAACAATTTACTCAATATTAACAACGTCTCTTGCAACTGGAAGTGCTATAATAACAGGTTTGTCTTCTGAGTTAAACATAAGCAAAAGAAAAGACGAATATAAAACCATTGTCACTTGTATTTACTCATTTAAAGAACAGTAAGAAATGATAATAACAATAAATGGTGAAATGGATAACGAATATATAAAAGATACGTTGCTTAAAATCAGAGAACAACTTAAAGATATAAGATCATAAAAGAGACGATTTTCTCTATAATAAATGAGTAAGAAAACTATTAAGTGGGATGTAAAAGAGATGATAAAAGAAACAACTTTTAAGAAATGAAATGGAGAGCTTATACCTGATGATATTCGATGTCTTATAGTAGGTCCATCTGGGTGTGGTAAAAACTTTTTTGTTATTTAATTTTTATTACAGCCAGGTTGGTTAAACAATAATTACTTCTATGTATATTCTAAAAGCATGAATCAGCCAAAGTAGGAGCAATTAAAAGAACGATTTGAAAAAGCAGAACTAAAGTTTAAGAAGCAAATAGAAACGTTCTTAAGCGGTAATGATTCTATTGTACCTATTGATGAATGTGAAAAATAATCTATAGTTGTGTTTGACGATTACATTTTAGAGAATCAAGATACTGTTAGAAATTAGTTTACAAGAGGTAGGCATAAACATTTAGACTGTTTCTATCTTGCACAAACATATTCAAAAGTACCTAAACAACTTATAAGAGATAACGTTAACTTCCTATGCATATTTAGACAAGATGATACTAATCTTAAACATGTGTATAATGAGTTTGTTGGAGGAGATATGTCTTATGATAAATTTAAAGAGAAATGTTGGCAAGAAGATTATGGTTTCATAGTAATTGATATGACAAGGAAGGTAAACAATGGTAAATATAGGAACAAGATAAAACATTTCTTAAACGTTTGACTTTTTTCACATTTATTGATGTTCTTTGACGTTTATTGACGTTTGTTCGTTTTCTATATAATAAATGGATGAGAAAGAAATTCATAAGAATATTAAGTTAAAGGAGTTCTTGATAAAGGGCTTCAAATCTTGGAAGAAAGAAAGAGCAGGTATATATGATAAATTTAAGACACAAGAGCAACCTGTAATTGATGCTATTCAAAACTTGGGAAGTGAGACCAAAGAAGTAGCAGAAGAAAATAAAAATCTAATAACTGTACTTGTTCCAGTTGTACATAAGACGGCTTCAATAGATCCTAGTCTACTAGAAACACCTAAAAAGATAACTTGTGATAGTTCTCCAAGTAGTAGTGATACACCTATAACAGGAGAAATAAAACAAATGAGAAAACAAATTAAAGATAAAGTTGAAGGAGTAGAGCCTTTAACAACAGCACAATCATTTGGTAAGATTGCAACTAAATATTATAGTAAAAGAAATGATAGTGTGTTTGGAATAAGAACTGTAGAAGAAGATGGGAAAATAATAGATAAGATAAGAAATTCTGAAGTTAAAGTGAATGTTGATGATTTGATGATTAATGGTAAAACTTATAAAGGAACAGAAGATCTATGGGAATTGTTAACGATGAATACTAATAAAACCATTGAAGATTATGATGATGATGATTTTGAACAGTACAAGGAAATAATAATAGAATCAGATGCTGCCTTCCAAAAATATAATCGAGATAAAAAAGTAGCATCTAGTAGAGGTTCTAAGTACATTAATATTATCAAGCCTATTTGGGATAATTATATTAAACCACCTTTACCTCCAACTCCTAAAAGGACTGGTGAAGGAATTAAACAATTTGCAGAGATACCTAAAGAATATATATGGATGGATGATGTGAGAAAGTTAATTGATCGGTTAATAGTTATAGATGGAGAAGAAAAGGCTGGTAATAATAACTTTTATAATGAGAAAGTAGGTATAGTGAGTATGATTAATTATAAGCCTTCATCATTTATTCCTAATGACCCAAGAGGTATAGGTTATTTGATTAAGTTCTTAAATACGTTACCATCACGATTCTGGAATGATGAGAAGCTTGGAAAAGGATTAGTAAATGATTTCATTAATAAACTCCCATTTGAATTACATATTGCAGGATTTTCGTACTGTGGTCCGGGAACTAAGCTACAAGAAAGATTAGAAATAGGTGATAAAGGTATTAACCCATTAGATGAGGCTTGTAAAGAACACGATATATACTACAGAGACAATAAAGATACAGAGTCAAGACATATTGCAGATAAGGAACTAGAAACTCAAGCATGGAAAAGAGCATTTAGTAGTGATGCGTCAATTGGTGAACGATTAGCTGCTTTTGTAGTTGGTACTGCTATAAGGATGGGGATTATAAGTTTTTTAATTGTTATTATGTATGATTCTTTTATGGGTATATCCCATAAAAGCGTTGTTTCAAGATTTTCTTTATAATAAATGGATAGTGTTGAGAGTTACGAGTTACAGAGTTTTAAAGCTAACACAAGAACATTTAATAATTTGAATGAAGCTAACAAAGATATTGAGTTTGATTTCGATGTGGGGGATGGCTTTATACATCCACACAAAGCAGATTGTCATATGACTTTTGAAGTTGTTGGTGCATCAGTTGGAGGAACATTTGGTGCAAATGATACTATGTAACTTGTAGATAACTTCTTACCATTCTTCTTTTCTCAAATTGAGGTTAGAAAGCATGGAGTTCTTATAGATAAGATTGAACTACCTTGAAAAAATCTACAGCGATTAAAACATTAAATATTTCCAAACCAGAAGTTGAATATCTAAAACAAGCAGGATTTGAAACAGATGATAAACTTGGTCTAAGAAAGGACTTTAGTGTTTTGTACCCATTAAGATTAATTCCAGGCTTTTTAAGTGATTATAAAGAGGTTATGTGGAAAGGTGGATTGAGAATAACATTTACAAAAACTAGCAACAATAGCGATGTCTTGTACAAATGGACTGGATCAGAAGCAGGTGCAGCAGCTCCTCATGATGGAAAAATAACAATAAAAAGTATGGAGATAAGAATGCCTATTGTTGAATACGAATCTAATTACGAAAACAAGTTAAAGTTGAATATTCTTAAAGAGCCTAAAATCATGTTTTCATTCCATACTTATCAATGTGTTCAGAAGAATGTTGTAGATTCTTTCTTGGAGTTTGATGTTACTACTCAATTTAATTCTAGACAATTTGATATGCCTGATTTCGTAGTTGTAATGTTCCATACTGATAGAAGTGGTAAACAAACCGCAGATGCAAATAAGTTTGATCATTGTAAGGTAAAGAATATCTATCCTTAGAATGGGAGGGAGGAATGAGGTATTTCCAAAAGAATCAAGAAACTTAGATATTGCTAACAAGGATTATTTTAAGATGTACGAAGATTATACTGCATTTAAGAGAATAACATGTGGCAATACCGAAATGTACTATGACCTTATAGTGTTTATAGATAATAGACCAATGTATATGATTAATTGTAGTAAGAGGAAAAATGAGAGAACAAACATAAAGATTGTAGTAGACTTTGCAGACGCTGTGGCTGCTAATACTATATGTTATGCGATTTTAATTGGACAAATGAACTTTACATATGATCCCAAGAATGAGAAAGTAGTAGAAGAGTTTTAGATAGTTAAATGTATTTTTATATTTATTAAAGATTTTCCATAAACGAAGTTGATAAAAAATGATTAAATATTTTTGGTAAAGATAAAAACTGAAGAGTGTTCATTGATTTTCTATATAATAAATACGATGTCGAGTCATATTGAGCTTTTAAATAAACTTGGAAGTCTTGAGCAAAAACAAGTTATTGGATTAGGGAATTAGAATTACATACAGAATATAAGACTGTGAAAATGGAAAAGATAAAAACTTAGTTTGGAAAGAGCATTTTAGTTGAGTATGATGAGTTTAATGTCTTTCTTCCACCTAGATTTACAAAACACTTAACAGATAAAATGATTGATGAGATCGTTAAAGATGGAATAAAAATCAAATATACTGGTTTAAAAGATAATTATCCAACTGTTCAGTTCTGTATGTAAATTTTATGTAAATTTTCTGTATGTAAATGAGGATTGGTTTTGTGATAATTTTCATAAAACGAAGATTTTCTTTATAACAAATAAGCAGCTATGGCTAATTATTTGAATAAAAAATGACGTTAAATCATTGAGATTCCTTCGCATAGATGAGTTAGAAAAAGGTAAAGCGTACGAGAAAACATTATGGAAATTGATTCAAACAGAGCGTTATGGTTAAAGAGTTTTAGTACATTTAGACGAGAAATATAAGACGTTATTACCACAAAGATATAATGACGAAATTGAGCAAGTATTGGAATATTTGAAAAAATATAAGCTGTTTGTTAAGTATGAGGGTTTGAAAGATTTAGATAATGGTTATAAAATACATCAGTTTTACTTTAGAAAAGAATCCAAAAAATAACAAAAAATAAAACTTGTAATTTTAAGTATGTTTTAAGTGTATAATTGTTTTTATGGTTTCATTATCAATATCCAAACTTGTAATTTTAAGTATGTTTTAAGTGTATAAGTGTTTTTATAGTATTAAGACTATAAAAAAGTAAGATTTTTGGATATACAGAACATAATGTCAATTGAATTTTAAAGATACATGTTAAAATAAAGGATTATATAAAATAAAATAAAGGAAATTTCTGTAATTATATCCTTAAGTTATGCAATTTATAAGACATTCGATAGATAGTAAATTTATTTCTCTATTGAATGTCGTTTGAATTTTGAAAATCGGTTAATATTTGACGAAGTTATAACAAATTCGAAATAGTATCTTTAGAGTTATGCAACCCGCAATACAATCAAAAATAGCATTTTTTTCTTTATCGATTGTCGTTTGAATTTTGAAAATCGGTTAATAAACAACGAAGTTATAACGATCTGGAGATATTTTCCCTCATGAGCCGCCATTGATGTCAGGGTTGGTTATCGTTTCCAAAAAATTATCATGTTTACCTTAATTAGTACTAGTTCATTCGTAATAATATCAGAGCTTAATTCGTAATTTTAACAATTCTGGAAAAACATGATAAAAAGAATTATTTTCCAACCCTGTTTGTCACTTGAAGTCAAAAATCATCACGTTACAGCTAAGAATTTGAAAACTTTTTCGATTGTGAAGAGAGAGAAAATTGTAACTATATAACGTGACATAATTGGTATTGTTATTACTACACTTCCATATACTGCTTGATTACTAAAAAGAAAGAAAAGAAAAACATGCATGACTGCCTGAGGGGAATGCAACTTGTGACTTCTACTACAACTATGTTCATATGGAAGTCACGTACACAACTTGCATGTGGAATCATTCTCATATACAATACAAGTAGATAACCTTGGCTTTAGTTCAACTTATTTTTTTATTCTCACCAAGCAAACTGGATTGTGTGTGTGTGTGTGCATGTATCAGTGAGTTAGATGAATGAATATATATATATATACTATTTGGCTGTGCATTTATTCAATACTCATATACAGTCTAAAGTTCATCTTCTTATTACTCTGGCATTTATAAACCGATTTTAATCAAATAAAAAATATCTGTTAAATTAAAAACAGCACTACGAATTATATGATTTTAGATTGTAAGTTTTTATGATTTTAAATATCATAAAAGCCTATGCGATCTCACTTTGGGTTATCCTTCTGTGTTAAAGTACAATAGTCAGTGGTGGCTTCATAATTTTTTGGTATTTAGGGGGTGGAGGGGGAAAAGTGTCTGCAGAACATACATGTAATTGAATTCTTCATGTTTTCTTGAAATTCCTTTTTCTTAAATTTAACTTCTTCGCCAATATTTACTATTCCTGGACGAAAATGATTTGTATATATTGCTTCATGGAATTTAATTTGTTATTTTAGCGTTGTGTAAATTTCTTCTGTAGTGTGAACTACAAAAGAATCTTCAGATATTGCTCTTCCAAATTCTTTTAGTGTTAGTTGTTGTCCATCTATTCGTCCCTCTATTAGTGTGTTAATAATAGTTATTAGCATAATTATTTTTTAAAATTTTTCCTCCAGTTTTGTTTCTGGAATGAACAATGAAAATCAATTTAAATTTTACATTCTTGTTACGTTTTAATAAGATTATCATTATTTATTTACTAATATTTTTATCAATTACTTTTCTCCAATTGATTTTCGATATTGTCACTCATAAGCGTATAGACTGCAACTCATATCCCATTTCCTGAATGTCAATTGATATTTAACCTTAGTTTTCTGGGAAATTATTTGGAAATTACTACAACCCCAGTAGAGCGGGTCGACTAGCCCCCTGTTCAAGCCATACCGTTACGGGTACAATATTTACATTTATTTATTTACTTTTTAAATCTTCTTCCACTTCTTGTTCCACGGTTTTAATCTTAATATCAAATGTATCGATTTTTCCTGTTGTCTTTCATTTAAATATTTAATTTTATAAGAATTCTCAATTACCTTTTCTAATATGCGACCTTTAGTGTTATATTTGTTTTAAAACAAGCTGGTACACCTGGCTTTGGATTTAACTGTTTAATTATTACAGTTTTAGTTGGTTCATACTGAACTTGCCCATATTTCTTTTCCATGTATCTCTTTTGGATTTTAAATTTCTTTTGTAGGTTTTTGTATGCTATATCTCGTGCTTCTTGTAATGCTTTTATGCGAGATTCGTTTTCTTGGACGTAACATGGAAGATTTAGAGTATGATCTAAATTTTTCCTAGCTTGAAAAGTCTGCATCAGAAAAATACACTGTATTTTGTCCCATTATGTACATAAGAATTCATCGTGAATACAATACTGGGTAACAAAAGATCCCGGGAATTCAACTTTTAAACAATATAGTGTTTCATCACATTCTGTAGTACTGAATTAATCGTTCAACCTAATCCAATCGAAAAGTGACCGCCAGTTTCAGCAAAGTTCATATGGATTCTAAGTCTCTCGGCTAACTCTTCCATAATGAGACGAAAGACGATCCAGTGCAATTTGACTTGGGACTCAGTATTTTAAAATAACCTCATCGTAAATATCTTAAGTGCTGGATTCTGCTGTTAAAGTTGGTACTAATTTAGCATTAATGAAGCGCGAGACTAGAATCACAATATATTTACGCTTACTTGTACCAGATATCTTCATTGGTCCTATTACATCTAGTACTAAGGTTTCTAGATGTGCATACTTGGGATACGTTTGTGCGTGTAATGGTACCCCCCTGTTTTCCTTTTATTTGCTGACATGTTACGTAAGAAGATATTTCATCATATGAAAACTTCTTCATGTTAGGTACGTATACTTTTTTAATACGGAATTGTAATATTTAGTATAATAATAGTGTCCACCTCCATATTGCTCTATATGCAATTGTTTTAATAAATGCTCCCTCAATGAAAAAAGGAAACAGTAAATATTTAGTCTTATTCTCAAATTTATGTTTCCAAATAGTTTACCATCCATAATTTCATATATTTTGCGTTTTTTCAAGAGAATTGATCACTCCTCCGGATGTTCCACTGCGAAAAAAAAAATCTCTCTAAAAGTTGTATCTTCTCGCTGAAAATTTGAAATGTCTATATCATCCTGCAATGTCTACATGGAGTCAAGCTGATTAATATTTAAATCGTCTGTTGTAGATTGCGTTGTTGTGTTACGGCTAGGAATATCACTTGGATTCTTATTTCCTTCGACGTGAGCCGGAAAATAACTGTATGCTTCCAGATCTAGTGACCAACGTAAAAGCTTCGGTGACAGTTTCGGACATGTCTTTAAATACGTAAGGCATTTGCAATCTGTTTAAGGCTCAAACTCGTTTCCATACAAGTAAAAATTGTATGCCTTACATCCTGCCAAAATCACTAAAATTCTATCTCCACAATGTGCCTATAAACTTCATTCGGTGTCAGTACTCAACTGTAATATCCTAACAATGATCGTTCGCCATCATTCAGCTTTGCAACAAAATCGTATCAATCGATTTTCTGCTTGCATCCGTACTCAATCTCAAAGGATCTCCCTTAATGTAAGACGCGAGAATGCTGCAATGAGAGAGCCCTTAGCTTTTCAAACGCGTTTTGGGGTTCTTCCGTCGAAACATTTTTTTTTCCATTTTTCAACAATTTTTTTAAATTTGCTCCGAGCACCGCATAGTTCTTACATTAGTGTCGTACATAAGGGGTTAGTCATAAAATGATTTTAGCTCTTTCGGTGACTTTCGCGGCTTAAAAACCTTAATTGCGGTAATTATTTGTTACTAATCTGATAACCATTATATGATACAATGTGCCCGAGGCTAACATTTTTCTTTTACGAATTTACACTTTTCCACCGATAACTTCATCCCTGCTTTCCTTAACCATTAAAAAAAAACTATCTAACACCTATAACATTTGTTTCTGTCCATTGAATATAAATAGATGATGCCTAGAGCAACTCACATTAGATGGAAATACATTTGACAATATTATTGACATTATTCTCAAATATACAGCTGGAAAAACTAAGATGTCATTGCGGGAGTCTTGCAAATTTATAGCTACGAATTTGAGGGATATTAAAACCTGTACAATCTCTTTATTCCTTAGCTATTGGAACTTGAAAATAGGGTGACTTTATATCTAGAACACCGTACCATTTATACCCTCCCACACATTATAATATGGAGTGCAAGATTGGTAAAGAGGCGGCGATAAAGACGGCATTCTTATTCAACTGAGGCGCATCCATATAGCACCTGAGAGATCCAACTGCCGTTTTTACAAATAGCATAAGGCTACTATATCAACTATTAGTACATTCATTTATATTTTGCTCTAACAAAATTTTAATTTGCTCTTTTACTAATGGTTGTAGAGCCGCTGGAAGAGGATATTGTGGACGAAGAAACGAAGTCTTTGTTTTCAATTCAATGTGATGACTGTAAATCCGAATATGGCCTAGATTTCCTTTTCTCCTTGCAAAACATCCGAGAATTCCTAACAAAATTCCTCTAGATTCTGTCTAATATGAGGACTAGTCTTTTCTTCTTTGTCTAACCTTTCCTTATCAAAATCTTTCCTGGCATTAAAAATTTCACCTCTTTGTTCTTAAATCCCTGTTCTTTTTATTCCTGTTATTTAATACAATTTTCTGCAGAACCAATTACTGCATTTGCTTTCAGAACTATTTTATGTTGAACAGGATTTTTTTTTCTACTAAATTTTGATCTTGTGAAAATTAAGCTCAGGGTATCAAAATATAGTTTTTCTTCTAACACCCTATCATGTTCAAGTAGACATTCCGTATTTTTCAAAAGTTTACTAATTTCACTGGTACTAGTAGTTTACTCCTAGGAGGTAAATATGTTCTCCTTTACAATACATATTTCGGTACTACGCACAAATTAACCATCTGCATACGTTCTTTGATACTGACACGGTATTTCTATCTCTTCCTATTCTCTTAGGTGGTCTGCCAAATCTCTGAATAACAATTATTTTCTACTATAATACCAACCCTTGTACTTTTGATTGAAGAAAATCATTTCCAATTAAAACTTGACTTGGCACATCTATTTTTCTGAAGGCATGATGAAAGTTTGTCCCCGCAATAGGGAACTTAATTATCGATATTTTATCAATGGCAAGCAGATTCTGTGTTATTCCCTTAATCCAAGTTTGTTCTCTTATCATTAATGTTTGTGGAGGTACCAACATGTCACTAATAATCCATATCAGTGATCCAGAATCAATCACTGCATTAATCTTACGATTCTTTATTAATATTAGTAACAATAACATTTCTTTCGTACACTCTATTGAGGCTATTATTATGGTTTTCCATGTTTTGTACCTGTAAATGCGCTTCGGCCACTTACAGCCTCTCCTTGTTTAAAGTATGTGAACACTTACAACCCGTATTGTACTATGTAGTGCCATTTATCAGATTTGGTACAAAATTACTAGTTCCCCCATTCAATAGTGCATTTCCCTGCTGATGACGTTGCAAAGGATATTAGTGTTGCGGAATATAACCTTGATTTTATTGAGACTGAAACTGACCCTGATTATACTGTTAATTATTGTCATACTGCCAATATCTTCTATAATTTCTGTGAAATTTGCCACGACCTGAATTATTTTGAATGTAATTTCTTCTTTTACCAAAATTTCCTCTATTTCAGTAATTTGCTCTTCAATTATTATTATTATAGTTGCCTCTATTACCCTGATTCCTGTAATTATTTCCTGTAAATTGTTTCTGTCTATCATTCCTATTATTTCCATTCTGCTGTTATTGTGACTCCTGATTCCCTTTGATTTTCCTTTTTACTAGCTAATGATACTTGTAACTCATCTAACTTCTTTTCCATCTTAGCTATTTGAGACATGCTCACTGGTTCTTGTTTAATTTTTTTTTATCCTTTTCTGTGTTTACTCGCTTTCATACAAAACAATTTCTCTACTTCTACTTCGCTATCTTCGCAGTCTTGATCCTTCAATTTCTTTATTCAATCTTTAACTGTTACCTTCTTTTACCTCCTTCTCTTTCATGTCTTCCCTCTATCTCACACTTATTTTTCTCTATCTTCTGCAAATCTAAAAATTCATCTAAATTTGCATATGTATTTGTCCCTACCTTTTTCCATACAATATGGTAGTAAGCCGTATGCAATCACACCTATTTTGTCTGTCATCTTATCGTCTAAAGGTTGAGCTAGCGTTAAGATATCATATATCATAAATAAAAGACTGGTTTATCCTCTTTCTGTAGTCTGGCCGTACTTCTATATTCTAAGTCTATATTAAAATTTGAATTTGTTAATACATCAATCAATTCGTTTTTGTAGATCCTTGTAACTAATGGTGTAACAATTTAACCCATTGTCAAGTCGTGTCCTTGAATAGTGCCCTGGAATGTTAGTAATGCTTTACGCTTTTCCTTGTACCCTTAGACGCATGCATACAACAATGTCATTGTCACTTTTGATATCAAAACGCGGAAGTTTATCAATATCAGTAAACACACTTTTCTTTTCTTTCTGAATCTCTGATGTTTTCACTCTTTGTTTTGTTTGTATTGTCTATCTGTTTCTCATTACCTTTGAAAATCTACAATTACCGATTGACCTGCTTCAGAACTACCTAATTTGAACTAAGATTTTCCAAATTCTTCTATATTCTTTTCTAAAGACTTACTAGTTTCTTCTATTAGACTGTTCAATGTTTGTACCTTCTTATATATTCACACTCTAGGAGGTCTTAATATTTCAAATAGGTTATCTCTTCCTATATCAATTCCTTCTAATGGTTTCTGTGCACCAGTTAATACAGCCTTCTGTGTCACACCATTTAACAAAAATTTACCTTTACCTATAACTTCATATTTTAGTTGTACAAAGGCTTAGTACTCAACCTAGCGCAAGTGGGTGGGTGGGAATTACTTGATACTATGTCTATTTTATGTCGATAATCTTGATTTAGGGAACATTTTGAACATCTCCACGATGTCAACCTGGGTTGTCACTTCTGTAAAACCTGAATGGAATGTAGCCTTAATTATGGTAGAACGAATTTGAGCGAACCCAGATTGATGACATTAACCTAAGGTACATCCTAAATTACCTAATCTTGCTAATGGTTTTAAGAACGCACTTATAATGTGCTTAGGACAGATAGCTTGGTGATATCCACCACTGTTTTGAGACGGAAAAACAGAACCGTATAGTTAAAAAAACTTATTATCACAAGAGATGACATGAATTTTGTTTAAAAATTTAGTGTGTGACGTGTGTGTTTCTGTAGCGAAATATAAGTTATGTAAATTTTGGTGGGTGGTCAATTCTCATTCTATAAGTAGAAAAGGTTTACTTGTTCATACCTGAAACTTGATGACTTTTGACCTCCAATTTACGAAAGATACACTCTGCGTAATGCTGCAGTCTTTGGAGTATTTCAGCACCAAATCCAGTTACTAATTATTAACGACACGATTGTTAAATTATTCTTGGAGTTCCAATATCTCACTAATTGCTCGACAATAACTGTTATGGCTGTTCATTCCCCTCACTGTTGACTTTCTACAACATCCTCACTTCTCACTCTTTCACTCTTCACTGACTTTTGACGAAAAAGACTGACTGGATTATTTATACAACCAAAAATGCGTGCATTACAGCAGATGGCTTCCAAAATTCGGGTCAAAATCATACATGTGCATATAAGAGTTTTCTGAAGAAATTTGCGTTAACCAATTCCTTTTATAATGGAGCGTCATGTCAGCACTCTGTTTTTACATAACTTACATAGTGCTGTCGGATCCAATGTTCTGCTGTGAAACATGAAATTACAAAAATGTTTAAAATCACAGAGACAATTTACATCATTTACATTCGCAGACTATGTTTTCATACATTACACATACCATACCAAACCAAATAGTTTTTGAGAATTATTACAATTTAAAATTAAAATGAACAAAATTATGAAGATCCCTTGACAATATTTTCAGTGTGTCAGAGAAAATATACGCCATTGGGCATCCCAGGCACACCTTGCGTAGTTTGGGGTTACACCGGTGAGTAAATAGGAACAGTTCACGGTATTGGTGAAGTGATAACCCCAATGTAATACACGAGCAACTACTTCATCCGGAGAAGGTAGGTGTGTGGTGTTCAATTTCACGACATCGAATAATTGGGCCTACATTTCCAACACCACAGTTGACGGTACCTTGTATCGTGATATTATCACAATTTATTTCTATTCGTGAGTCTGATTAACGCGATTGTTGTCTGTAACAAGATGGGGCTACATGTCACATATCAAATTAAACTATAAACATGTTGACTGTTTTTCGTTGAAAGAGCAATAAGCAAAAATTTGTGACAAAATTGCTCCACAGGCTTGACTTCTCTAGAGTTTTACTTACGGGGATATTTAAAACAAATCGTGCGTTATTTATTACACAATGAATGCACAAGACCTAAAAAAACATCCGAAAAACAAAACATCCAAACACCTCTCTACGAAGTTGCTTCCAAAATGCTAAGAGGTGTGAATCTTTGAAAGAGAATGGCAGGAATTTTGAACATGAACTATGAGGATAGGTTTCCTTTCCTTCCACAAGGGTTGCAAGGTGCATGTATGTTACACTATTATTCCTACTTTTTTCAATGTTTTTATTTAGTGTTTTCAGTGATTCCATGTGGTAAACAGTGCCTTAAAGCACATTCTGTTGCACCTAAACACATGTAGTGTTGCTAGTGTGTTGCGTAAAATAACAAAAGTCATGTTTTTCTCGGGTACGTAATTAATGGCATAATTCTGGACAACATCATGGTGAAAATGAACCGTTCTTCGACTACGATAACTACCGATCCAAACCATAAATCCACGCTAAAATTTGTGGGCTCAATACTGATACTCTATGTGTGAGATGTAATTTACAATGTTTTATATTTTTTTGCACTATCACTTACATTTGGAAATACTGCATGTACACACGTGGACTTCATTAACTGCTTTTATGTTTAAAAATATCTACATAGCTCAGGCTAAAAAGTGGTATGTCGTTTATACATGTAACTCATTCCGCTAAAAAGTTAGTCTATACGGGATTCCAAGTTACTTTTTAAGTGGGAGACACTGTATTGCAACCGAAGCCGAAATAAAAATCCTGTTTATATACAAAATAACCTTAGGTGAATAGAATCCTAGTATTTGGGATATTATTCGATTTAATTGAGAGTTTAGAGAGCTTTTACATTTAGGGTAATCATATGGCTGGAATGGAAAACTTTTGCGCCTGAGAACAATATTATTCGATCTTAGTTATTTTTTTGACCTTAGTGGCAAACAACAAGAGATCAAAATTAGTCACATATAAAACATTTAATATGACTGTTGACTGTTCCAATTTTTGAAGTCAGCGCAGAAAAAGCATTTTTTACATGTTTGATTTCGTTACATAAATTGGAGTACTACAAGAATAAGAATAAAACGTCTATCAGAACAGTACGTAAGTCACAAAAGTATAACAATATTATAACACAGCAGTCCTGTTGTTTCAAGTTTATTTACGGGGGAGATGGAGAATACCATCAACTGTAAATAGAGTATCACGTTTTCGTCAGTATATTAAAATGAAACAGATTAATAACACTTTAAATATCTCCTGGTTCTTTAATCAAATCAAATCTATTTCAAATTGAGGATATGCATTGTATAACTTCCTAGTCATACATACATATATTCACATTTAAATATTTTTTCACTCAAGAAAAAACACTCCCGAACAGAAGCATTTCATATTATTTTTTCTCACCTGAAGAGAATTAGTCCTGTGTAATTGCGAATCCTTCCAATTCTTAACTTCAAATTGTGAAGGTACAGCATCAAATTTGGTATACGTGAATTTAATACTATTTTACCAAGTACACCTTTTATGCAGTAATTTCGAGAGAGATGTTAATATGGATACACAATATTCGCATTAGTAGTCCAGATATTATCTCTTGTAATATTCTAAGTAACACGTAATACTCAGTAGCAAAAATATTCGTAACTAATTTGGATCTTAAATAATGAACGTTCAACAAGTTCACACAGTAATAAATCTGAATAACATTATTTCAGGTAGTTTCATGATTGATAAAACATCAAAGTTTATGAAGTAAATTCTCGGAACTATGAGAATACATATAGTAAAAAAATCCTTGTTTCTTTTTTATAATTTTTAGGTTTTGCCCTGACAGACAACTCGAGAAAAGATTTCATTTTCCCGATTTCCCAATTAGGACCGTATTACCTAAAACTGATATGTTCTATAACTATAACAATAAATTCTTAGGGCTACATGATTAAGATTTTTCTGTATTTAATTTCAGATGAAATACCTGAACGTAAGTGTAAGTGCTATCCAACATGTGATAGAGAAAATTACATCCTCTCTTTCGTGGGACAATCAACGTAAGTGAGTAGAAATCAAATATTGCAACAACAGAAGTATATAATTAACATTATTTATATGGTAACTTGCGATGCGCTTTGAATTATCAATTTACTATTATTCCTGGAAATTAGATTTAGTTTTCATAATATGGAAAAATGTTTATCAGTTTGTAACTTCACGAGAACAGATAACAAATAACAAAGAAGGTAACCTATCTAGAATGATGCATCCAATGTCTATGGTTTAAAAGAACAAGTGACAACGAAGCTAATCTGTCTAGAATGATGCAGTCATGTCTATAATTTAAAGCTATGATTCGGAAAATACCAATCCGTAGATTTTAAGCAATATTATTCTACAACCAATGTTATTGCACTATGTAAAATATGAGAAAATATAATGAAAGATGAACCCGCAATAAATAAATATAGTACACAAAAATAACTAAAACGAGGATTGAAAAATTGACTGTCATTAAACTGAGCGATATGGAAGGCATGTAGGTATTACCCGTGTCCAAACCTAGATAAAAATCCTTTAGTAGTGACATTTGAAACATTCAGTATTCAATATATTTAAGTCCAATTTTTGGGTCATTATTGATATATTGCATATTTAAGATCTGTACTTGGAGCTTCGTTCAATGATTAAAGTATTCATGTCCCAATATTGTTAATACCTTCTGTAATACAGAAAAGAGTTTTATGTTTGCGATGTTTATAAAGGGAGGGTAAGAAACGTGTATTGTTTCAGCACAACTTTGTTAATTAGACTTCAGTCCGTTCTGCATTGAATACTACGTTTAACTGAATAGCATATAGTGTTTTAGGATTTAAAAGCTAAAGGAATTCTAATAACAAAATTAAACTAGACCTTAATTTGAAATAATTGAAGCGCTTAGAGGATAAAGGTGTTATGTTATATTTTTCGAAACGATGAATTCTGGGGGTTCATACACGTGTTATACGTTTCGCATGCTACATAACACATCGTTTAGTGAGTCCAGATCCCAGTTAAGAGATTTGGAAACGATGAAGGGTGTATGTTAACAGACATAGTTGTGACTGTCAATTTTACCGAAATGTACAATTTGTTAAATAACACCTTCATCTTCTAAGTGCTTCAATTATAATATTATTCAGAGGTAGTTGACCCTTTTTGTTATCTTGGAAATGGAGACGGTTAGTGTTAAACATCAGAGAGCATATCAGTATGAAAAATATTTTAGTTAATTTTAATCGCATCGACTTATATCTGTAATAAATAAATAAATAAATGAGTAAAAATAAAAATAAATTTTCCTTATAGAACATTTTCTTTCTCACGTTTTACACGTATGAAAATATTTCCTTGATAACAGCGCCCTAGTATATCCTTGCTATTTCTGGACGCTTTTAAAATTAGCATTTTGCCTTATATTAATATTTGTTCTGCTATTTCTAGGTTAACAAGTTTGTTCGCAACATTTTTCTTTGACTTTCGACACTTTATTTAATAAACAGCGCTTAAACTAAGACATATGTTCAATAATTTTAGTTAATGTGAAGACAGTATAAATAATAATATAGTAAGCGCATTAGTGTCTGTTAAGTAACGATTGTTTGTAGTGCTTGATATTTTTTTGACGTTGGAGGTCTTATCTGGTAGAATGTGTTTCAAAATTGATGTTAAATAATTACGAAGTGTTTGATCATTTTTAAACTCCCAAATTTTGCGACAACCTTATTTGTCACTGTAATACACTGTTTCTAAACCATTGTGTTAGAAGATAAAATTTTATTTATTAAAGCATATTAACAATAACAAAAACATTTTGAGCGCGTAGATACAAGGAGTCTTCATTTTACTCGAGTATTTTGGGTCATTTTCTGAACAGTCCACCGCTGATATTACCCATTGTGTAAAACAAGAACAAACCTTTCTCTATAGGCAAAGACTTCCAGGGATACTTTGCAGAGAATTAGCGCAATGTGATATCATTTCCCAAGAAAATCAAGTATGTGGCATGTATATCATAACAACTAGTTTGAATGTGCACACTAAGAATGGTTGCTTTAATGCAACACAATGTATGCGTATAACATGAGGCTGTTTCAACTGAATCTGAGTTTGGAGCAAAGATTTGAAAACAACTATCTGACACGGTTTTTTGTACTGTGGAATAATTTTAGTAGTACAATAAATGTTTCTTTTGTCAAGTGGTCAATCAAAGACGTTTTCGAAAATACTTTCTTTTCTTATTAAACTAACATGACTATTAAAATTAAACTGTAATGATACCAAAAGGTAATATAAATTATTATTTGTAGTGTATTCAGTCAAGAACAATTTAATATAGAGGTTGCTTCGCGAGAAAAAGATCGAATGTGTAGCTTACGTAGAAAATGATGTTCCCCTTAGGTCTCCTTCGTTCTACATACCACTTCTACTGGCTATTACCAGACATCAAAGATTCCGTTGCAGGTGGATCATAGCCATTGTTACCCACTCCTTTTTTCAGGCTTTTCGCAGGTCAGGGAGTGTGCGAATCCGACTATGGGACAGGCGTCGCATGAGGAGTGCGAAAACACAATATTTCATAGATATGACAACTCAATTCTTGACAGGGATACGAGAGAACAGAATTGCCAAATTCCAGTTTTCTTTGCAATACGGAGATAGAATTCGAGCGATGTTTCGCCGTGTGGATGGATTCTTTGTCTCGTATCAGCTTTACTCCTTTGACGTCTTGTTCGCACAGTCCTAGGATTTCATGCAGGTGCATCCAGATAGGACAAGGGTCTGATATTACGCATCATTGATTTTCACGTTCCCTTTTACATTTCGGAGGCTCAGTTTGTCCTGTAAGATAAATCGGCCACAATCAAGGAACACTTCTGTTGAACAGTTCTAGCTACTCGCGTCGATGTGATGAGTTCAGGATGCTCTGTCGCATATTTACCTATAATAATATTCACAATTGCACGAGTTACTAGAAATTACACACTACAAACATTTCTAGGACTTGGCGTCGAAAAGGAGCACAATGGGCCCTTCCAGAATCTGTCTGGTTTTGGCTACATCAAACTATACTCGGCCATACGTATATACTATATCACTAACGAGATACTATTGCTTAACTCGTGACAATTTGACGGCGATTTGTTGCGAATGTACGGTACAGTTGCATATTGACTTCTGATAAATATAAATGATAAAACTGTATATCGATAGTATGAGAGAATATTATGTTGTGGAACATCTTTATTGAGTTTCCTGAATATAAGAAACATATGTTATAACTATAGACAAATTGATCAAATACGACAACAAAACAGAAGACAACACATGTGCTAATTCAAGTTTTGCAAGATTATTTATTCTCGAGCAAACGTTTTTATTTTTATTTTTCGAGAAATTTTGTCTAATATAAATAAAATAAAGAGTTTGTTTATGCGTTTGTCTGTCTGCCTGTGTGCGGCCTTAGGACCGGACGAGTGGACCGAGAATTATCAGATTTTGGTCATGAGTATCTTGATCCAGGTGTCAGATCAAGACGAAGCGTTTCTTATTTCGAACCTAGGGTCTCAGGAGCGTTTATCGGGACCACCCTGGTACCAGAAAAGTTTAGGGAGAGTTACCGAACTTTGGTCACGGATACCATGGTTTAGGCTCCAGACCGAGGTTTCTTCAACATTCGAATCAGGGGTGGTCTCGCGGGTTGTTTACCGGTACATGTAAAAGGAGTAGAAAATGACCGACATTAGTGTCGAACTGATAGTTTTTGCGATCGCTGAGATCAGTGGTGACACTTCCATTAGCGATTACATGCAAATTCAGCTACCATTGTATATGTGGGCCGGGGATCAACGAGGGGGATACCGAGACATGTACAAATAGCCCAAAATGACCGATCTTCGTGTCAAATCTACAGTTTTCGTGGTCGTTGAAATGAATACTGATACTCCGACAGGCGTTGACTTCCAACTACTGCCCACATGGGAATAATGTTTATATTCAACTTGTAGAAAATATAAAGCGTTGTTCTTCACTTGATATCTCGACAAGGGAACGATTTTCAAACTAAAATATAAACAACAGGGCTACCGATTATCTGTAATTAATTTATCAGAGTTCTTTGTGTCTTATCCTTAATTAAATGTTTCACTCTTATGTTCAGTATTGTTTATGTAATGCTTTATATCAGAGGGTATTTCAAAAAGAGGGAGAAATTAAGAGTATTTCAAAGAGAGGGAGAAATTGAGGAAGGTGAGGAAAGATATATTAGAAAAGACTGTACATTTGATACCATAGAGCTATAGGAGCCTTGCGCTTCACCGTTTTACTACTGTTTTTCAAGTCAATCGAACAAATGCCATTAAGAAAATATTGAATATAATAATGTATCAGTGTTATGTCTCAAAAACGCTACACTAGACTCCCAAGTTTCAAAATTATATAGTGGTGGAAATCAGTTATTAGAATTAACCTGAAATTATTTTTTTATAAGTCAACCCCTAAAAGTAAGTTAGTGAAGTTTATCAAGATTAATGAGATTGGAGAATTCTAAAATTATTAATATATTTTTTACTCTCACACGGAATCCAGCTCGGGGACACAAACAAACTAAGGAACAAGCGTTAGCCATATTTTAATCTATTTATTTCTTAAAAGGACATCCTCCTTTCAGTTCCAAAATCTGCCCCAAAATATAAAGGTGGAACAAAAAGTACAATAATTTTCTAAATAACCATGGTGAAAATGAATGTTTTGACATTTGAGATGTTCATCATAAAAAAACAATGTGTATATACAATCTGAATGTTCAACATGCGTAACAGCATAGTGTTTCTTATTAGTAAACATCCAAATCTTAGAATGATGTTTAATTGTCAGCATGTAGGAAAGATTAAGTTGTCGTTATGCATTATTGGGAAATGTTTGAATCTCACAATAATATACATACTCTAACATGGTAATGAGTAACACATTGCTAAAATATTACAACACGTCTGAAGGTGATGTTGACAAGCTTCTTCGTGTACAGAAGAGGTACATAACCTCCGTGACAATAACCTAATTCGTACTAACCGAGCAGATACGACAAGAACATCATGAATTACTTTGTACCAACCAGTGCGAATATATAGTGGAATGCCAGAGCTCCGTCCATCTTTTGGGACTTCATCTCTCTATGCAGGGAACGGTGAGATCCTCAGAAACTAACTGTATGATAGACATTCTTTAGCAAGCTCTCAATTAGAAAGTGTCAATTTAGTTGTAAATAACTGAGTCTCAATAAAAGTTTTTAAATAATAGATTGATAAGGGGAATTTAATTGTCTTTAACAGAGCAAGTATGTCGAAACTTTGAAACAGATTATGACCACTCTTTGGTTAAAACGAAAAGATTCTTGATACAGTTTACTATATTATTTCCTGAAATACATTATATAACACTTGGGAGATCGAATTCGGACCTTTAAACTGTTTCCACTTACACAATATTGAATAAGACACACGAAATAGTATCAATGTCAAACATACTAAAGGCTCACAGAATAAATTTATCAAAGACAATCCTTTGGAGCAGGGAAAATTTGTGCAACACGCTAGTATTTTAGATAAGCATAGCGATGTGAAATCCAGATCCGTTCTTCGAAAAATAATGGTTCTAAACAAGTATCTTAAAAAACTACCTTGATATTAATGACCATATATTTATAATATCAAGTAACCATTGATGAGATTGTTGTGTGGTATAGTTTCTCTACGATAAAGAATTGCGACACAAGAAAGAAAGTAGTCGACAGATTAGCCGGGGTAATGGAAATTAACTATAAAAATTTACATTTATGTATATTTATACTAGCTCCACCAGATGTTCGAAAATGAGTCATAACTTGCATAACTTATTGATAATACTCTGATTGCGATAGTGCCATCTGGATCGATCAGATTGTAAGTTTATTGTCGTGTACTGGAATTCAAGCAAGCTTGCGATCGAATTAGAAAAAGGAGTTCTATATTGAACAACAGTGGGTCGTCTTGGCGTATGTACTAAGGAATTGCAATTGCCGAAGTCTGAAAACTAATAAATTGGAGTCAAGAAGATGCATCTAAAAACAAGGTGTTTACTTGTTGAATAAATTTAGTAAGTAAGCTATACAGCGTGGCCTAAAAGTAAGTATAGAGTCCTGTACTGATCAACTAAATGATCTTTATATAATTTCTTATTGTTATCAATCAGGTGGACTTAGTTTCTATATTATTTCCTCTTATATCTTTTTACCTTGATCTTAAGAACGGAACAGCTTAGACAAATAAACCTATAAACTAGAATGTTATACTTTATCACTTTTGGGCCACCCTACATATGGTATAATATTAAGTAAATAGAATTCTGTAACATTATCCAAAGCCTTACAGGTCGAAACTCAATAAATTCCTTTAGTACCAGTGGTATTAAACCAAGCATTTTTGTCGCAAAATTCTAATAGGACATGTAGTATTTTGTTACCAATATCAAGCCAATTTTGGGTTTCAATTGACAGATAAACGATGACTGGCTCAAATCTGCGAGCAAGACATATAGCAATCAATGATTTTGTAATTTGAATTAAGTACCGTAAAATGGTGGTCAACATCTCCTATACTCCTTCTTCAGGACTGACAAAATCGTTGACACCGGAAAAATATAAGGATTGGAAATTAACTCGAAAAGTGGAAAGTCATGAGAATATCCCGAGAAAACGCGCCCTTACGGGTCAGAGTAGAAGAAAGAGAACTTGAACAGGTCGAGAATTTCAAGTATCTGGGAAGCAGTTTGACAAGAGACGCCTACTGCTCCAAAGAAATCAGGTCAAGAATTGCCATAACGAAAGAAGCATTCAACAAGAAAATATCACTCTTATCTAGCTAGACCAATATTGGACTTAGGAAGAAATTGTTTAAGTGCTATATCTGGACCATTGGACTGTATGGTTCTGGGACTTGGACATTTTGGAAGTTAGAGAAAAAATATTTAGAGAATTTCAGAATATAGTGTTGGAGATAAATGGAGAAGATAATATGGTCGGAGAGAGAGAGAGAGAGAGAGAGAGAGAGAGAGAGAGAGAGAGCAACAAACGAGAATGTTTTGAAACGGATAGGAGAGAAGACGACACTTCTATCGAGCATCCTTCGTAGAAAGGCCAATTGTATTGGACACATCTTGCCAAGAAATTGTATTCTACATATCGTCATAAAAGGAAAGATGAAAGAAAAGCGAGGAGTAGGAAGAAGTAGAACACAACTGATCGATGACTTCAGAGAGAGAATAAAATATTGGGAACTGGAGCACAAACAATGAGATTAAGGTCACTTTTAGAGCTTCGTTTGTGCCCGTTTGTGCACGAAGCCCCATCGTTTGTGCATTATTAATTCCGGAGATATAAGCGAAAAACTGGTAGGGAGCGAAGTTCACGCTGGCCTCCTACTTTAAGCACAAACGATGAAAATAGTGCAGTTTGATAGTGCATACTTTTTGCTCATCTGTGCATGAGATCCCACCGTTTGTCCTTTATTAGTTCCAGAGATATAACAGAAAAACTAGCAAGTTCAGGCTGGCACCCCGCTTTCAAGCACAAATGATGGATGTAGTGCCATTCGTTAGTGCATCATTTGTGCTCGTTTGAGCGTGAAACCCCATGGTTTGTGGTTCAATAATTCCCGACTTATAAGGCAAAAACTGAAAACAGAGTTGGAAACTGGATAGAAATTTTAGATATGTTTTTAGAAATAAAATGCTTGCATTTCCCCCGCATGTGAAGCACAAAGATGAAACATGTGCAATTAGTTAGTGCATTGTTCATGATCGTTTGTGCACGAAACCCCATCGTTTGTGCGTTATTAGCTCCGGAGACTTGAGCGAAAAACTGGTAGAGGGCCAGCGTGAAGTTGGCCCCCAACCTCAAATAGAAACGACGAAACTAGTGTCATTCGTTAATTCGTTAGTGCATCGTTTATGCTCGTTTGTGCATCAAACTCCATCGTTGTACTTCAATAGTTTGTGACTTGTAAACCCAATACTGAAAACAGACTTGGAACCTGGATACAATTTGTCACATTTCCGTTTGAAATAAAATGTTTGCATTCCTCCCACATGTGAAACTCAAACGATGAGACAAGTGCAATTAGTTAGTGCATCGTTTGTGCTCGTTTGTACACGAAAAACCATCATTTGTGGTTAATTAGTTTCTGAGATTTGAGCGGAAAACTAGAATGGAGACAGCGTGAACGCCCCCGACCTCAAGTAAAACAACGGAACTAGTCTCGTTCGTTAGTGCATCGTTTGTGCTCCTTTGTGCATCAAATCCCATCGTTTGTGCTTCAATAATTCCCGACTTATAAACCAAAAACTGAAAATAGATTTGGAAACTCGACACAAATTTTCGAAGTTTCTTTCGAAATAAAATTCTTGCATTTCTCCTGCATGTGAAGCACAAACGATGGGACTAATGCCGTAGGTTAGTGCGTTGTTTGTGATCGTTTGTACATGAAACCCAATCGTTTCTGCGTTATTAGGTCCGGAGGTTTGAGCGAAAAACTGGTAGGGAGCCAGCGTGAAACTGCCCTCCCCACCCGACCACAAAAAATCCGGAACTACTGTCGTTAGTTAGTGCTTCGTTTCTGCTCGTTTGTGCATCAAACACCATCGTTTGTGCTTCAATAGTTCACGACTTTTAAAACAAAAACTGGAAACAGAGTTGGGAATTGGATACAAATTTTCGAACTTTCTTTCGAAATAAAATGCTTGCATTCCTCCCCCATGTGAAGCACAAACGACGAGATTAGTGCCATCGGTTAGTGCGGCGTTTCTGGTCGTTTGTACCCGATACTCCATCATTTGTGCGTAATTATTTTCAGAGATTTCTGGTGAAAACTAGAAGGGAGCCAGCGTAAACTTGGCCTCCCGAAATGAAGTAAAAACGACGAAACTAGTGTCGTTGGTTGTGTATCGTTTGTGCATCAAACTCCATCGTTTGTACTTCAATAGTTCCTGACTTATAAGCCAAAAACCGAAAACTGACTTCGAACCTGGACACATTTTTTTTTTTACATTTTCTTTTGAAATAAAATGTTTTCATTCCTTCCTCATGCAAAGCACAAACGAGTGAACTAGTGTCATTGGTTATTGCATCGTTCCTGCTTGTTTATGCACGAAACCACAATGTCTGTGCGTTAATTCAGTAGATTTTGGCGAAAAACTGGTAGGAAGCCAGCGTGAACTTGCCCCATCTATCAGTTTCTCGATTATATCTTCGGAATTGTTAAAGAAAAAACGATGGTGTTTCGTGCACAAACGAGGACAAACGAACGACTGAAGAATAACTATATTTTCGTTGTTTTTTCTTGAGAATGGGGCGAAAAGATCACATTTGCCTCCTACCAATTTTTTGCTCATAACTCTGAAACTAACAGCGCACAAAGCACGGTGTTTCGTTCACAAATGAGCAAACATAGTGAACTAATCTATACCAATAACCACATCGTTTGGACTTCATATGTAGGAGAAATCAAAGCATTTTATTCCAAAGAAACAGTGATAATTTGTATCCAGATTCCAACTCTGTTTTAATTTTCGCCTTATTAGTCGAGAACTATTGATGCACAAACAACGGGCAGAAAATGGCACAACCAATGTACTAACGAACGGCTCTACATTCATTATTTGTGGTTGAAGTCGGGTTACCGGCGTGAACTTGCCCCCACCCCTACCAGTTTTGACTTTATATCTCCGGAAGAAATTAAGCACAAACGATGGGGTTTCGTGCACAAACAATGCAGAAAGGAATAACAATATTTTCCTCGTTTTTACTTGAGGTCGGGTGGACAATTTGACGTTGGCCTACCAAATTTTTGCTCATAATTGAAAATAATAATGATCAAACGACGATGTTTCTTGCACAAATGAGTATAAACGATGCACTAACAAATGACACTAATCACATAATTTATGCTTCAAATGAGGGAGTATCAAAAATATTTTATTTCAAGAGGAAAAACGAAAAACCGTATGCAGATTCCAATTTGGTTTTTAGTTTTAGAATTGTAATTCTGGAACTATTGAAGCGCAAACGATGGCGTTTGATGCGCAAACGAGCACGAACGATGCACTAACGAATAACACTAGTTACGTCCTTTTTTCTTGAGGTCTGGGAGAGGGTCAGGTTCACGCTGGCTCTCTACCAGTTTTTCGCTCAAATCTCCGGAACTAATAACGCACAAACGATGGGGATTCGTGCACAAACGAGCACGATGCACTAACTAATTGCACTTGTCTCATCGTTTGTGCTTCATATGTGGAAGAAATGCAAGCATTTTATTTCGAAACACATATCGAAAATTTCTATCCAGTTTACAACTCTGTTTTCAGTTTTTGGCTTAAAAGTCGGGGACTATTGAAGCACAAACGACTGGGGTTGATGCACTAACACAAACGATACACTAATGAATTACACTACATTCATCATTAGTGCTTGAAGTCGCGAGGCCAGCGTGAACTTGGTCACCTACCAGTTTTTCTTTTATATCTCTGGAACTAATAAAGCACAAACGATCTAGTCTCATGAAAAAGCAAGCATAAACGATGCACTAACGAATGACACTATTTTCATCGTTTGTGCTTAAAGTCGGGTTGCCAACGTGAACTTGCCCCCTACCTGTTTTTCACTTTTATCTCCGGAACTAGTAAAGCACGAACGAAGCAGTAAGGAATGACACAGATCTCTTCGTTTGTCTCCAGGTTGGGGGGCCAAGTTCACGCACCTAAAAAGGAAGATGAGGATCGAAAAACGTGGAGGAAACATTTCTAGGCCTAAATTTAAAATTGAAAAAAAAACTCTTTATGCCAGGACCTGATGAAAAGCAGAATACTTAATAATAATAATAATAATAATAATAATAATAATAATAATAATGTAGTAACGACTCAAAGTCTTTGCTTATCCTCTTCTGGTATTAAAACAATGATCTTTGTAGCAAAGTGGTGAACACCTGATCCATCTCTCTAATATATGTGTGACTTTAAGAATGCCCGAATCAATGGTATCCTAATACTTTTGATATCACCTGTAAGGCATAACATCAAGCACTGAAATACTAAAAGTACCAGAAAATTTAACTACTTATTTAACTTTGTCAATTGTATATATTTGGACCAAGATATTAGTTGCGCAGCAGGAAAATAAATCACTTATGGCAAAGGGAATGTATGATCTGACTTGTAGGGTCATGAGTGTCGTTAAATGTACTTCGGTATTCGCAGAGAGTATAAGCCGCTATATCAGGTTGCTTCTGAAGGAAACTAGCATTTGCCTTATGGAGAGGAGGACTGACACATCCTCTTCGGCGATTGTCTTTAATGTGATTACATCGCTAATATTTCTTGAGGAACTCTCAGAAGACCAAGCCTCAATTTCGTAAGGTCTTCTAAGTTTCTGCATGATAAATTAAGCATTTTTGCTGGATTTTTAGAAATTGTAATCTAGAGATCAGTCCTGTGGCATAATGCTTGATGTCATTTGTTAGAACAATACCAGATATGTTTAATCTATATAGTCTCATCATGAGAGATGTACATGAAGATACCTTTTACATTAAGTTTAACTATTTTTCCAACCAATTATGGATAGGAAAATGAAATAAAATTCTTGAGTTTTATATCCCACATTTATACCGTCTGGCCTAAGGAGACGGTGATGATAAGAACTTAATGAAATGGTGGAATGAAGAAATTTGGAGGAAACGGGGAAACTTACATGCACGGTGATTGACCACCACGATGTCTACTTGTGGCGAGCGGGAATCGAACCAGAAACCCCACTCACCAAACATGAGCCCTCCACCACTGAGTCATCACGGTCGCCAAATGGCAAAGGGAATTGATTTCTAGCTTACTTTTAGAACACTTAACTCGACATTTGTTTACATTTTCTTTAACGTCAGACAACATTAAAAAAGATGAGTTTAATATGGAATAAGATTTACCCACATTTCATTAATACATACGTATTATTAATACAATATATACTTAATTTATTTTCAGATAATCCACAGCATGCAGTTTACTAGTGTTGATGTTTTAAGAACAATTTCAGATTCATGTTTTAAACGGTTTTTTTAATACTCCATAATTAAATGTATCATTAATAAACTGTAACATCGCTTAAATTAATTTGTGTAAAAATGTCATCACGGGTAATTTATGTCTCCAGTAAGTTTTTTTTCGGACGAAGTGTCCCGAGAATATCTTCGTATTTCACAAATAAAGGTTTCTATAATACAAGTATTTTTAACACACAGGGGAGAAGAAATTTAGTACGGTGATCCGTATATTTTATTTCCTGTGTATCAGAAAACAACCTATTGTATTAACTAATAAAATTGGGCCTTTGGTAATTCAATATAGTCCATGCCAAATATGTCACGTTGCAAAGCAAACTACGTATAACAGAATTTGTTCTCTTACGTACTAAAAAATATCTTCTTTGGTAAGGGCTTTTCTTTTCATTTTAGTGTAATCTTATCTTGACTCCAAAACAATTATTGGTACTTATGAATATATGTATTAAAAAGTGAACATGATTTGTGCACTAAAAAGTTACAAAATATACATTATCATGCTTCGAGCAAATTAGAAATTCGAAAATCATTTTTGCCTGTAAACGTAGTTGATTATTTTGATGTAGGAATAAGTCTTTAAGAGGTTAATAATATGTTAATATGATAAAAACATAAGTGCAGATTATGCGCGTTTGAGAGAGATTACGATGACCCAAAATATGTGTGTGGAGATATGCGGTATGCCTGTTCTTGACTTTGAAACCTAGAAGTGATTACAACACTACATTTTGGTCTTTATACCTCCGCAAATTACTCCAAGCACCCATTTCAAATAATCTGGGTATAACTCAGAGTCGCATAGGTAGAAACACGGGTCGTCTACCTAACAGTTAGATGTTTTACTTGTTACGCCTAGACAGTTCTTATTAATGTAGTACGCGATTGAAAATTAATCATTAGAAACAATGCTTCCTTAAGTTTAGTACGGTATATAATGCATCTATGTTGTCAAATTTATAATATTTTTTTATTCTTATATTTCGCTTCAGGCTGAAAGATTTAGTAGGCACTTTTATTACTCTTATTTCTTTTCCATACATCGAGTTCAAAAGGGATGTGATATTTGGAAAACTTGAATTGCTAGGTAAGTATGCTTAAAAATAATTAAAATTAAGCAACTAGGATTATGTATTCTTCCATGGTCAATAAAATACACACATGATTCCATATCTCACGTTGTAAAAATCGACAGTATTATTCAATATTCATGTTACAGGCAAATTTATGAGCCACACGCTGTTGACAAAATTTATATTGTATCTCTGAGATGCATTTTGGAAACTTCCACTTTATGGAATCGAATCAGTAATATGACTAACGTTGAAGGATGGCCCACTCTTGTTTTATGTTATTTATATTGAAAAATGGCTTGCATATGCTAATATAGAAGTAGCGGAGCATTCTCGAAATGATATATGGCGTGTGATATTTTCGAAAAGAGTATACAACCTCACACTCTAGACCTATCCCGATAGTGTTAAATTCGATATCAATGAATCAAGGTAGCATATAGTACCGAAAATTTCCCAACATCTCGCCTTCCACTCGGCCATTGTGACACTTAAATATAAATATGCTAATAGATTGTTATTCATAATATTATATAACATGTATTCGGTTATCACTTGAGGACATGATAAATTGAATTATGTCTGAAAATGTAACCATCTACTACCCAACATACAAAAGATATTGAGAAGTCACTTATGAGAACCTAGAGCAGAGGCAAAGGCATGTATGCTGACAGTTCAGTGTTCATTATAATGCTTTGAACCGTATACGATGATATGTTCACATATTGGCCGTGCAATAATGATAAAGGAAGTTCATGGAAGATACTGTACGATTGGTCATGATCACTTGCGCAAGCTTTATTTTATTCCGTTGTTTGGATACATTTTTTCCGATCGATGCTTTCAAGTAAGAGTCCATTCCTAATTGACCCTCTTCTACGCATGTATCACTGTAGTATGGGCACGACTGCATGTCGTATGTCCTCAACAATTCTGTGGTATTTACCACATCTCTATCATTGTAACCTGCTCGAACGTAGTCACCTGTTTATATTTTTTGCATTAAACATCAACAAGACATCGTGACTTTTATAGCCAATTGCTCTGCACCCTTTCAGAATTCGCTCGTGGACATATAGTTAAGAGCGATCAACTCGATTCGGTTAACAACGTGAGCTCATTTGCCTTGGATCAGAAGTTAAGGTTTGGATCCGCGTCTTATATACCTTCGGTACCGAAGGGAAATCTAAAATTCATTGAATCAAGATTCTGTTCATTTGTTGATGCTTGAGGTTTACGGAAACTCTTCCTTCATACCCATCACCAAACTCAATGCACAATTCTTGTTAAGTGCGCGCCATCTTTCATACTTTACTATCCAATATCCTCCATTGCAAACATGCTGATTTGCTTTAACTTCTATTTCTTCCTACCACTGCAACTCTCAAAAAGAGATGCGTAGGTAGAATGGGATGATGTTTACTTATGCAGAGATTTCTTGCACATTTTAGCATAAATTTAGCTTGACATTATCAGATGACATATACGTACTAGTTCTCAAAAAAGAGGATATGATCTTAGATTTTAGATATTCTCCGATAAGGGTGTATTGAACAGTAAGAGTCAACATCGAGTGTAATACCAATCGTGCCCAACAACACCTGCCAATTGTCTGCTTTGTTACTCTAATATTTATACTAAGAGAGTGTACTTAGCTGAATAGTGTTTAACGCAGTACACACAAGGAAAGTTTTTCATGGCGCTAAAACCATTCACTCCCATGTAGGAACAATGTGATGGTCAGAGAACAACATACAGAGAAATCGTTACTATGGTTAAAGGAGGATCTTTGACCATTAATTTGGGGAATTACATCAAAAAGTTAGGAACAAATATCAAGTTCGTGTATATGAGCTTCCAAATTTCTGTTCAAAATTAAATGAACAACGTGCTCATTTCTCAAAATCAGCACCGATTCATCTAGTCCAGATGAATCGTCTGAGACGATGCCTGGTGCGTGCAAAACAATTGCGTGTTTTTGATGCGTTTGTCATGGAAGAAGTACTTGAAAAACAATCTATTCTATAAACCGACAGTTGTTTTGAATATTTCTAATTTTTCCGTATACACTACGGAACTTTCTCACAGTTACATTACCAACATACACGTCTTTGGCAAAGTGACTCAGTTTTGGCTCACAGCTAGAGTTCAGGTAGCGGGGTTAATATAGTAGTGAACCGAATGCATTGTGTCCATACTCATACATGTTAAGCATAGTCATAATCTAAGCATAGATATACTTGTTAACCATAGAAACCTATAGTTTCAGTGAATATATTTTCTCACATATTTCTTAAAAATAATTAAGATCCTATGACAGTACTTGGAGCTAAAACATGAAATTCCTTAACAGTTAATATGTAAATGTTGTGAGCATGCCCCCGTGTAATTCCGTAAAGGTAGACCAATTTAAGCATATGCATTTGGTCACGAAATGTTTTGTAGGCCAACCTATTTTAAAGCAATGTCTTTTGTTAACATATCTATTCAAATACTGTGGAAAGGAGAAACGTAAATTTGAAAAAAAATATTATTATTATTATTATTATTATTATTATTATTATTATTATTATTATTATTATTATTATTATTATTATCATTATTATTTAATCAGGGTGAAAGAAAAACAAATACGTAAGCTTTACAATTTTTTTATATACACTCAGTTCGACAACAGGTAAAGGAAGCACTTGAGCTAAGATTTGGCAGAATGTGTATTACTTTACAAAGTGTTGTCTCACCATTCACCATTGTACATGTAAATCTTGTTTCCTGTCTTATCTTACGATAATATTTTATATACATTTCGCGTTTATTTGAATAGCCTTTACTAATCTGGAAAATTATTTCAAATTTACAGGGCCAATACTTAGATTTCCATTATGCAATTTAGTTTATATATTAAACAATGTGAGACCTAAATCTGGATCATAAAACTTTGTCAAACTTCTTTCGTCAGAAAGTCTTTGCTATTTACATTTACTCATTTCTTTCATTAAGATATCACTATACTACGGAAGATTACATTATAGACTCACACACTTGGTTTAGTAATTACTGCGTGATGGTATTAGACAAAGACACATATTTACTTTCATTTAATAGAAAACTATATTATATATATTGTGCACTTATCTAAAACTTGAAAAAGTGAGCTTCGAATATGATGTAAAACTTTCGTAGGTTGTCCATGGAATAAACGTAAATGTGCATTCTCATACTCAACTTGCTGTACTATAAAATACTTCAAAACTTCAAAACTTCAATCAGGGTTCCGGTAAAATAGGGATCCAATAATGATTAAAACATTATTATAATTTATAATTATATGTGTTAAATCTTACATTATTTTCTAAAATTTTATAGTATCTCTTGGAGGCACTGGTGGATTTTTCTTTGGTATCTCTGCGATATCTATTGTAGAAATCATGTTTTATTTGGCTGTGGATATTATCTATAACGTATTTCGTGGAAAGCTATGCCAGAAATCGAGAAAGATTCTGCCAAAGAAAGCGATGCCAAGAGTTATTTCCAGCAACAAGATTTTAGAAGAACCAGTAGAAGTAAACATAGGAAGTAGACCAAATAGAGTTCTAGTTAGACCATGTGACTATCCTACGCATTTTGTTGTAGATGGTTTGACAAATAGAGGAGAACGTCTAATCATACGTGACGTATTAAGGTAACTTTCTTGAGTGAAAATTGATCGTATCTCTAGATTTATTTAAAACAACCTAATAACTTATAGATGTATTGAAGAAATATGCATAAGGAAGCCAGTACATACTTTGTTGAAAAGTGACTCTTCAGCCATATGACTTTCAATAAATCCGCAGGAAACATGCTTCTTTACAGAACCAGATAAGTTATGTGGAAAAGCGCAGGATTTTGTACTTCTAAATGAATTGCATGCTTAAACATGCATGACATGCATGATAAATAACTGCTACTGGGTACGCAAGTCTACTAGCGTAATAAAAAATTGAACAAAAAAATTAAAGTAATATAACATGTTGAAAT
Organism: Thermobia domestica; assembly: GCF_964235325.1. Lineage (NCBI taxonomy): Eukaryota > Metazoa > Arthropoda > Insecta > Zygentoma > Lepismatidae > Thermobia > Thermobia domestica. The sequence continues at coordinate 77,288,782 of NC_137458.1, forward strand.
TCCTAAAGCACAAATTCGTCTCAGGTTCTCCGATCACTCATTACTCCTTGCTTATTCATAACAACTAATAAAATTATGTTGTTACGTAAAATACATGGTATATTCTTTGCTTTTCACAGTGTACAATAAACGTGATTGGAGAAGTACAAAGATTATTACTAAGATTTCGCTCTTTTCCTAATTTTTAGATAATGGCGTGTTTGATCTCTAAAAATATTCCCTTGTATAGTGTCACATCAGATTTAGCCAGGTCGGCAGGAGTAAAGTTGTTCTGTGACATAAGACTTACGCGTTTTCAATTATTATACATACACAATATATTAAAACCATATAACTCTTAAAATTGCTTCTCCTTCCATCCCTCAAATCGTGCTGCTGATATCTAAGTAAGACAACAAATCTCTCAGGCTTCGTGCTATTGTTTGTTTCAACGAGTGAGAACTGCCAATACACGAAATACAGAAGGTAAACTACAAATTTAAAAATACTTCATACACTATTCTTCAGTTTGGTCCTCCATTCTACAACACGTGTTGCGGTTGCCGATCGTTTTTTGTTTTCAGTGAGTTATGTGGTCCTTCCTCTTCCCTCTGCAGTAATCCGTTCACCTGTGAGTGTCGTGGTGTGAAGGTTGTATGGTAAAATGTACCATCTGACAGACTCCAAAAAGGCATGATCGTTGGTGCTCGTCTGGTTGGAGTATCCGTGACAACAGTGGCGAATATTGTGGAGGTATCGAAAGGCACTGTGTCCAATGTCACGAGGGCGTACAAAATGCATGAGCAAACGACGTCTGCAAAGCACAAAGGTGGCCGAAAGACAATTCTGTGAGGTAGGGACCGGAGGACATTAAAACAGATTGTAGAAGCTAACAAGAAGAACACTGCAATGCAAATTACGTCTGAACTCAATTTCCAGCTACAGAACCCGGGTTCATCTAGAACAGTGCGAAGGAAAAAACATAAAATTAAACTATATGGCACAGCTGCTATCGCCCAACCCCTGGTCACAGCAGTAAATGCGAAGAGGTGTATCCAGTGGTACAAGGATCACAAGGCGTGGACTCATGAGCAGCGGAAATACATAATCGATCTTCAATTTGTTTCCAACATCCAGTCATGTTTAAGTATGGACAGCACCGTCGCAAGCCTATGATACAGACTGTCTGCTCCCAACTGTAAAGCTTCGGGGTGGGATTTTTACAGTATTGGCAGTAATATCGTGGTTTTCTGCAGGTCCCATCATAGCCCTGCATGGAATTATGAATACTAAGGCGTATGAGGACAATTTGGGGGACTAAGTTTTACCCATGTCCAAAGTATTGTTCCCTGATGATGATGGGATCAACCAAGATGATTTAGCACCTTGCCACGCTGCAAAAAGGTGAAATCGTGGTTTGGGGAGCATGACAAGGAGCTATCTCACTTCCCCTGGGTCCCACAATCACCAGACCTGAATATCATTGAACCATTGGCAAGAGTTAGGAAATAGTGTTCGGTCTCATTACCCTCCACAAGCAACTCTAACGGAACTGGAGCATGTTTTGGAGCAACATTGGTACAAAATTACACACACCACGATTGAAGAGCTGTATACATCCATTCCACGTCGGATCCAGGCTGCGTTGGGCGCAAAAGAAGGCCCGACTCCATACTAGGTATGATTTTCACAATTTTGCAAACGTTTTAGATTTTTTGTCCAACCCTTGTATATGTTCCACAACATGTACGTCAATTAACTCTTCGTAATATTCCAATTTTGTTTAAAGGATTTCCATATGAAAAGTTGTGCTTGATCCAGTTTTATAATTCTGGAACACGCAGTCTTATAAAGGCACAACAACTCAGTATTTCTAAGAAAAACATTCCCCTACGTGAATTAGTATGGACACAGTTGACGGGAATGTTATTTTTACAACTTACCCGAAAGTTGGAAGTTGTAATATACTTTTAATGTTTTACCCAGTATAATATAATTATTTAATTTTTGCATTTCGAATACATTTTGAGTCTTACCCTTAACAAAGGTTCCATATCAGACCAAAATATCTTATGAGAGTAAGGAAGATCCAATTTGTAATATTAAATGATGGTCCAAGCGACCTAAGTTGTTAATGAATTTACAGTATACAATATGTGGCAAATATCTGTAATAGACCCTTGTAAGTTAGGAACCTGTGAAGGGAGTTAGATGGTACCATGCAATGTCTAAATTGCGTAGAACTGCATCTATTAGTATTTACTATCGTTAGCAGACATGTTAGTAAAATCAACCGTCGTGGATTCATGTCCAAAATTTTTAATGGGACGGAGTCACATAACACATGCGGCAGTGTTTGATCAAAATACATACCTGATAGTATTATTAAATTATCTTTAATCTTTTTAGATTTATTGTCCTATTACTTGACAATGTTTCTCTCCATTCTGATATATGTATGTTCCGAAGGTAAGGAGATCTAATAATAAAAGCACAGCTACTTCCATTATGCAAAATTTATTATTATATATATTCGTAGTACTACATACACCTATGTATATTTGGTTTTGTAGACTTTGGTATAACATGGTTCTTGCTTTTTCGAACAGCTGAAGATAGATATTGAAAGATAATGTTGTAAACTTAGAAAATAAACTACATTGTTTTCAGCTGGGGAAGTCAAGGTTAGTCATACCGAAATTATATAATACAGAGTATTTACTATACTACGTTAAAGGAAGCTACATCATATAGTGTGTTACCTAAGGAACTAAGACAGTACGCAACGTAGGATAGGGGATCAGTAAGACTATCAACTTTGGGCCATACGTGGTTATGAGGGAAGGGTCTCTAATGTAATCAAAAGGCATATGCCTTTCAATTATACGAAGAAAAATAATTAAGAAAGCAATAAAAGCAGAAAGCAATTGCTATATGCAAATGAGGAACGGTCAAAGAAGAAAATAGTTATTTTATGCGATGTTTGTAACTCTGAATTAAATCAATGAGAGATTTGGCAAATAGTGTAATTCGAAAATCTTTATGTTGCTCTCTGTTCACGTTTTCTGGTTTGAATGTTTCTAATGAGCGCCTGGATCATAGAGCAAAACATATTCTTAAACATCATGTTACCACGCACTTTTCGTGACCGAGAAGAAGATTCCGTTTCGGTGGGCAGACGGAACGGCGAGAGAAGAGGAAATAGGACTGAACTTATTCCTACAACTATTATTATTCAAAGTACTAAATTTGAGAAAACATATGGTGAATTGAGTAAAACAAGAAAGTATAAACCAGATTCACAGTAGGAAGCTATTCATAATTTTTAAGAGCAATCATATCTCTTTTTGTACCAATAGACCCGAACAGAACAGCAAGGCTAAAGTTAAAGAATATAACGATAATTGATTATGTACATTTGTGCTTTTCTAAACTCAATTGTGGTCTCTCTAGCCAGAAAGGCAAATTCTTCCAAGGTCAAAGTTTGACGCCAAAATGAACTAAAACATTTCTGAAGTAGAAGTTAATAGTTTTGAATTAGAATGTTTATTAGTACATTTAATGATATATTTATTGATCAAGGCAATATTGGATAAGATCGGTTAAAACTAAAACTTAAATACCGTAACACTAAACTTAAATAAATGGGAGAAAACCAATTTCAATATATTTGAAAAATAAAATGCAAATGTGATCAAACAGGATAAAATATATTGACAAGATATATGAATTCAGCCAAAGGTGCGCCCATTTTTTTAACTAAATTAAGTATTTATATCTCAATGATTTCAAAATTCAGCTCATACCAAAACATGAATGATAGAGACAAGTTGTCAATAGCTGATAATAATTCTGCCAAAAAATTTAACCATAATATCAAAAAGAGTCTAAGTCAGTGTTTTACGTCCTGCTACAATAGTATTTAGTTATGTAGTTGAGATATGTGAAGATCAAATGTCAAAATTAATATAGTTTAAATATGAAATTTCTAAATATGGAAAGATCGTTTCCCGCGAATAGCGAATGTGGTAACATCCACTATTTGAAGCAAGATTGATATGTATAATAGACACTTCTCCTGTATGGTCTAAATTGATCAAAACGATATATCAAATTAGTTAAGAACCAGCCAGAAAGCCTCTCATGTAGTTTCTGAATTGAGAAATATCTCCGTCAGAAACATTATAGATCTACTTATCCTTCATCCGCTCGTGCCCGCAGCAAATTTGCCGTCTTTTCAGTTTTTGTATGTCCGTCTTCTTAGGGCGCATGAGATTACTTTTGGAAGAGTATTCTCTATTTACACTCCCGCCTTTTAGATTCTGTGCGGCTGCAATTTAACCAGCGTCTACTTGCCGCTCAGTACAATTCCAAAGTTGGTAGTGGAGGGTGGGCGGCCAATCTGCTTTCAGTGCGAGCGAAAACGTTAACATTTCTGTTGCACAACTACATAGAAATGAAAGCAAAAGTTTCATCATTTTTCATTGGCTGTTTCATTTGTAATTGCCTAACATCAAAAATAATACAAGAAATCCATATTTGTATGACTTAGCATTAGAGCTAATAAATGATATCCTTGTAATACGTTCTAAAACCTCAACTTTTACCAAAATATTTACAATACAGAGAGCAAACTACAAACGATGAACCAGTCCTAGCAATCATAAGAGGTATTTGCTACATGTGCGGGTCCAGAAAAAGGAACAAAAGTCGGATTGAATGTAAAGATTGTGGAAAAAAGTGTAGAAAAAACACTTAACCATTCCTATTACATGCAATTCATGGCAACAATCTCACAACGAGGACACCGACATGGATGTTGATTAGGTTGGATTCTCTTCTTTCGTGCTTTATTCACTCTGTGTTCATTCATATTTTGCAGTGTTGTAATTTAATGTAAATATATTTTTGATCAACGATGATTTGTTTTAATTTAGTAATGCTAATTAATTCAAAAAACATAATGTTGAAAAACGTGAATAATTGATGACGGCCAGGTTGCCGTCGGCGCAAGAGGTAATGCGAATTGGCAGTACGCGAGCGGATAAAGGTTTAATATCGATCAGCTAAATGAGGTTCGATAAACACAAATGTTTATTATGGGCACAAGGGAACTAAAATGATTGAAAAAGTTCTTGAAAAGTTACACAGATGTCTGCAGAAAAGATCAGGGATGAACAGCATTTCAAATCGAGAACAATTCTCCATTGAGGAAACGACTATATTAGAGCTCTTCTAGTCCAAGTTAATTTGAAGGCTACTGGCCAAGTAGCGAAGTATAATGTGAAATTTGTTTGTTGTATATCAAACCTAAACATCAAATTTAGATAAGGTTCAAACCAATCAAACCTAATATTAGAATAAAGGTAGCTTATAATCTGCGTAAGGAGCAGGTTTTCTTTTTTCCTATTTGTAAACCTGTTAAGCCAGACTGTGAAATTCTTAATCCAATTTTACTAAACATTTCTGTCATTTATTGAAGTATAAATGGAGTGAGTGTTTGCTAAAAATTGACATTGATGTCCGAATTGTCAAGCTCCACGAATTTGTTGGATATATAGCTAAATATTCTATATTAAATTCATTAACTCAGTTTATGTATACGTGGGTCTTTTAGCAAATTTGTCCAAGTAAAATTAATAACTTAGTTTAAATTCAAATTTACTTCAGACCAATTTAGCAATATGATGTGATAAATCATTCATTGAAATATAACATTGTAAGACATGTGTATATTTGGAAGTGTCAATGCCACTTTGAAAGATGTGAGTGACTTTAAGTAGGCCACAAACAACCTCTTTTAAGAATTGCTGGAAGTGAAAATGTAACAAATATATATTTTCATCTGCATAACGACTAAACAACATAAAATGATATGTTATAGTAAATATATTAATTAAAGTTATTTTGTCGATAAATTTTATTATAGTGCAGGAGAGTATGAATTTGTGTTTAAAACTATTAGATATATTTTGCTAGCAATCTATTTATTTGCCACTTTGCCTTATGCAATTCCTGTTAATATATATTGTTTCCCTTTATACATGGCAATTTCCACGTTTGGTAGTAACATACAACATGAATTCATTAAAATTTTTAATGGCCGTTTTTACCCAATGTTTGAAGGTTTCTTCAAATTTTCAGTACATTTTGATTAATTTTTGTACTATATTTGAATTTAGTTGTTTCCTTGACAGTTGTGTATGTATACGTTTCCCCTTTCTGCTCAAAAATATATTCATTGTCACAAACTACCATATACCTCTTTTATGCATGGTAAGTAATTGGAAAATTTGCTCCCCTTATTTAAATCTAAAATAAGTGTCTCACTAATATCGCCCACTCTGAAGTTGTGCAATCGTGAACATAGCTACCTTAATTCCTTCACAGATCATGGTGTACAAGACTCTACCAAGTGTTTCACCAGTCATTAAAGGAATATGTAAATCAGAGTAGCGTTGATGGTCTTAAAACTGTCGGAAACCGAAAACTACATTGGATTTTAAGGTATGTCTTGCTAATGCGGGATTTTTTAAGTTTCTGTAATACAATTTAGAATGTGTTTTAGAGTTATGCCATGGGATCATTTACTTTCGATTTAACATTATGCACTTCGGCTTGAGACTTTTATGATGAAATGGATGAGAGTAATGGAGTAATTGGATTTGGAAGATGCAAGAGAATCCCAATAAAATTTACGCACAAGGTGTTTGTTCACTAAGGATCTCAAATGCTAGGGGTAAAAGCACTAGCAGCGATCCACTGTTACCCTTTACGATAACATATCTCAACACACATGTAATATGGTTATTCTTTGAAGTAAGTAACTACTAAAATCAAAGTAGTTAATAGGTATATTTTGCCTCAGCAAACTAACTTATAGGTCATCGGGAGATTAGAAAGAGCAGAAGGGATATAAAATGTTGCTTTGGAATGTAGATTGGGTGAAGCGATAGTAGAATACGGTAATTAGATAGGAACAAAATATAAGAACTATTTATTTGATGAAATACTGAGTTAAATATAACAGACATTTATTTTTTAAGTATCTTGAAAATATTTTTATTTATAAGTATCAGCGTAAATAATAATAACAAAGGTTTAAACGTAAATGCCCTGTTGTTATTTCTCTCCCTTTGTTTCTAGGAAATCTTTCGTTTTAAACGTACTGTCCTTTCTCCCCATCTAATACTATTCAATTTCAATTTCGATTTATTAAAGACTGAGATAAGGCTTGTGCATTATCTCGCACTCTATCTAACACATAGTTACATTGTCAACAATAATAAAATAAAAGTAAAATAGGGCTGAAAAAATAATATTGAGTATGGCAAGAACATTAAAAGGAGGTCACTTAGAAACAAAAACATTTAAAAAATACAAAACCGATATAATAATAAGAGTAATGTCCATGTGTTAAATAGAATACATAACGAAATAAGTATTGATTTAGGTATTATGCTGGTAAGTCTGAAATAATTTTTGAGTTGATTTTTAATCACGGCTATCGAGGATGATTATTAACTATCTTCTGGAACATAATTCCACAAATTCACGGCTTCAACTGTGAATGAATTTGACACAGTACTAGTTTTATGCCTTGGCAGAGAAAATAGTGATGCTTCGTTACTCTTGATATTTTGATCATGTGATTCGGGCTGATATTGAAAACGTTACATTAGTTACTCTGGTTTCTTAAATAAAAGTGCATGTAACATGGGATTCGCATCTTGAATTTTATCCAGTTCAACCTTCCTAAGTAACTGGTCAAATTTTCTGAATAGTTCAAGTTCAAAATAGAACGCATGCGCGCAGTTTGAATTCTATACAATATACAGGATATATGTTCACTCAAATGTAAATAAACCGTATTGCAATAATCTTTTATAGACAGAACCAAGTTTTCGACTTGAGTTTCTTATGATGATCAGTAGTTTTTTCAGTCTACTTATGGCATGACTAGATGTAGTTTACCGAAATGGGTAATATAGGAACTATCAATCAACCCGAATCTTCATTTCGGTCCCTAACATGCTGCTCTCCGACTCGCTGTATTTTACTTGAACAGAGAAGTGAGCAAAAATTTACTGTTATTAGAATGGCAGGAATTAAACTTGAATTGAAATATCAAAAAAAGTTTCAAGCGAATGTATTATATTGTAGTGTAGTATTTTTTGGCACGAGTACCATTTTTCCGTTTTTTATCTAAGCTTAAACTAACCAGCACCAGCGGCTGCAGGATGAGACAATAATGTCGAAAGTTTTCTCATATGATAAATCGTACCCAACATTCTTCCTACCGGATGGATACCCCCACATTGCGAACTTATTACGCAATACTATTTGCAACGCTATTGTTCTTAACACATTTACCTGCCGTCAGGCACCGGAGAATTGGTCAGGCACACTATCTGAAACGTATACAACTGCACATCTACCTTTGGGACCCCCTTCTGAAAGCATGTAATACCCTGGAGTTCCAAACTGTACAACAACATCTGCTGCGAGAGAGGATCCATGTGCTGCATTCAGTACAGAAACATTGATAATGCATGAGAAGTGGAATAGTCTTGTGACATACACCATTATTGCACAAAGTTGCTATTTGAAGGGTAATTTATGGGAGATCAACATAGGAATCATAGCGAAATTTTGGTTATGGTACGAAACTATCAGCGACATTGCACTCAGGCGAAGATACTACAGACATAGCATGCACTCCATGTGAAACTTCATAAATAATTATGATTTGGGACTTCAATATGGAATTTCTGTACCGGCCACTGCTCTAAGACAAATTGTTAGCTTTGAAATAAAATAGCTACGAGGGAGAAGAAATTCTCTCTCCCGAAATATCATTCAACTTCTGAGAGTACAGAACAAAATTGTTTTATACATTCCATCCACGTTTAAATTGATTATCACAGGAGACCCTAATCACGAGTAAATTGCCGCTATTGAGTAAAATACAACCTATTTAGTTGTATGTAATAAAAAACTAGATAACATAATTATTTCATGTGCTTCAAAAAAAGGGAATAAAAATAAATCTGGTTACTTCATTTATGATTCCATAATGTTTCCGATTTCATTCAATAATGTATTGCATATGCTTGCGTTTGCCATTTGGTATACTTAGCGTGACATATATTTAGTAAGTAAGCTATGTAGTTTGTCTATTTTAATTTCACAACTACATCGAAGTGTTTTCACCCTGTCGATAAATTATTATAACACTGTATTTTCCTTGTAACAGCAATTTCATTCTTAAAACAAATCTGAAACTAATGTGACACAAGCAGTGAGATAGGGAAAAATATATCCCTTCATATCGGATACACTGCGTTAACACGTTTAAGGATTCAAGTATTTTATACAATTTTTGAAATGTCAGTAATTATTTCCATTAATTCCATATTTCAAATAATAGACGTATGGATATATATCAGAAACACTATCCCAATATTCTGTCTCTAACCTATATATATATATATATATATATATATATATATATATATATATATATATATATATATATATATATACTTTTTATAGAGTACTTTGGTTCTTCGGTTTGATACTATTTGTTGTGGCTTCTACCTATGTGGCACTGTACTTGGGAAGATTTTATTATGAAAACGCAGTTACGTACGAAATCTACTCTCGAGATTCCAAGGCAGACACTAGAATGGCTGTTTCTCAATGCGTGTGGATGAACATAAACTGGACAGAAATGTAAGTCTTTAACTAAACTTGTTCAAAATCAAACTATATTACACCAATTTAATTGCAAAGTCATGATTCTTGGTTTGTGACACAGAAATGTTTAATTTTTTTAAAAGCATTTAGATATTTTGGGAACAAAATAACACTTGCTTTCCTCTGATAGATCCACACTAGATTTCATAGCTACTATATTTCAATAACTACATGTAATATGCTACCTTTAGTAAATGAATACTAATAATTAAGTTCAATGACGTTTGCATAACTACTTACCAACCATTCACCTCCGTTCTATACACAATTCTAATTTTAACAACTTCTTTCTCAGTATACAAATGAATATTGAATACTTTCCTATTGGCTATACATTGAAATTTCTAGGTAAATGTAGGATGAGAATTGAGGCTTTAAGAAGTCAAACCGATTAACTCCCTTTTTCGTTATTATTTATTTGTACACATTTTTGACTTGGAAAAGATAAATTATTTTCAGAGATAAAATATTTTAAATCCATAGTCTTACAATTTGCCACTAGAATATGTAAACGTTCTAATCACTCTCTTTTAAATACCTTGCATCTAAGTTACTAAAATGTTCATTACTGAAAAGTCTCGTTTGATAGAATTAACTGGTTTCGCATCTGAACGGCTCAATTATGATAAATAAATAGCTAAATAAACAGGTTCTTTTAAAATATACTTCAAATTTATAATTCTTAAGGTAAGAAGGATTACTTCTAAAGAGTTAGACTTTATTGGTGTTTTATCACAAGTATTGACTGCAAAATAGTCCTGCATCTTCAACTTGTCATATGCCCTTTTCTCTCCATGCAATAAGCGTAATATTCGAAGAAATTTTATAGATCTATAATTACGAAGAAAGGAATTTGTTTTAATATGTTTAAATCACGTCTGACTTCCAGAAAACGATGATATAAAACAGTATCTATAAGTAACAAATCTATCAATACTGATTACAATAAAAAAAGCTAAAAGCAAATATGAAATCTATTCTTCATACGCGTGAGCCAAATAATAATAACCAAACATTTTGTGTTATTTTATATAATCTGTTATTATATTGATATATGTTTTGAAGTAAGAATTTGTATGAATATATGGAAAAATGCATAATATAATATCTCTTTTGGCAAATAAATAAATGTCAACATATTTTCCCCCCTTACTGTTTCTCTTGATAATCAAGATCAAAACAGGAAGTATTGAAAGCACACAACTTCCGGTTCTAATACAAGTCTGGAGGGATAATATAAAATTGTCAGACATTGAAAACAGTCTAAGGTAGAAGTACAGTACTCATTTAGTATTTTACTGTGATCTATTTCTGCAGATTCGTCGATGGGCGGACGTATTATTAGTAATTTCATTCCCTTAGCTAGCTGTACTAGATACTCATTAAAATTTGGTCTATCATTAAACATTTTGGAAGTGAAGAGGTTTTAAATTCCAAACCTTGTGGGTCTGTGGTCAAAAGTTGAAGATCCTACAATTTACTTCCATTGACTTACCTTGACATCTACATATTTACATTTCGAACTAGATATGTACGGGGTAATTAGGACTACGGCTTTTAAAGCCTGCATAAATATTTATACTGTTGTTCTCAATCCACGGTCGGTTATTTTGTTGCTAAATAAATGATTTGGGAGGCTTGTTGTAATTGAACTCCATACCATTGAACTTTAAAACCAGATTTTGGCGCCAGATAAACTTTTTTTATCAAAATCAAATTAATTGAAATCTTAACTCCCACGAGGTGCTCACAGTACACATTTACCCGAGTTAAGGTTCGAATATCTACATTTTCCAACCAAGATCATGGTCGAAGACCAATTGTTTGTTGTAATAGAATTGTTTCTTCTTACGTATTGCCTGAAATTTTTAGGAGAAATTGTTTCATTGATGGTCCAATATTTAGGAGTAATTTATCTACTAGTTCCTGGAGAAATGTGGGGCTAAGAAGTATAAATGTTTAATTCTTATCATTGTCTAGACCTCTGTCTTTAATAATGATATGATGTAAATTATTTACAACGAAATGAAGCTCCCATTTGCAGGATTTTGTTAGATGGAAAGTTATTCCTACTAAAATTTGATTTGTGTAAACAATAGGTGACCACTATTGTGAATTTAGATTGGTTCACTACATTAGTGGTTAATCGAATTTTCGAAGCAATTCTGTAAATTTAACGTATTGAATTTTAAGGTAAATCACCCAGTTAATGACAGAACAGAGAGATGTTCCCAAAAAGGTTAAAAAAATTGCCAATGTCATGATCGTTTTTCATTTTGTAAGAAAGTGTATGCTATTTCCCTCAGAAACGGGAAGACGTTCTTTGTTCAGTGCTTAGCTCAGTTAAATGCACAGAATTTTGCAATATTACAACATCACTTTTATTCGAAGAAAACCAGGCCTTTACAAACCTTTATTTTCATCTTATGAAAAGATTAAATGTCCCAAAAAAATTTAGAAGTAATTTTACAAAAATCATATTAGAAAGTTTAGTTTGAAAAATTTTTCTTACCTTTCCTTTAGCTTGTAGACGATTGTTACGTTGCACATATTGTTTACCTAATTGACAGTAACACACACACACACACACACACAATATATATATATATATATATATATATATATATATATATATAGTGAATGAAAGCTTAATAGACGAAAGTTTCCTACAAAGAAATCGTGAACATACGGAGAATAAAAATAACCAACGGTTTTCTATCAAACAAAATATTTCTTAATAAAAATATCTTGCAAACTCCAATCTTTAGAGTAAACATAATGCAACGAATGAACTGTGTTTAGAGACTTCTTTCTAAAATTAAATTTAAACAAAACTTGTAAAACATTAACTCTTTCGGAAGTTAAAATTCACCGATATTTCCTTGTTTCATTTATATCTCAAAAGCTTAAAGGTTGAACGTATTTACAGTATTTAATGTGTAAACAAATTATACATATAAAATGTTTCTCTAATGTCATCCTAAATTCCTCCATCACCTAGTTACGATTCATTAAGAGAAGAAAATTCGGGTGCTGAGAAACAATTGCTTTCGGAAAGAAACTTTCCTTATAAATGGATGTGTAACTATTAGGAAAATTAGGAATTTTACACTCATGCACATACAAGCTACTTACAACAAAATCATAAATTCACGTACATAAAAGCATGCAGAAAAGCAATTTGAAACCTGGAGCTGGATTCCAAGCCAACAAATCACTATTCATTCAGTTACTGACTAGTTATAACAAGACATGTACTCTTAAGTAGGAAGTAAGATATGTATTAAGAACTTCTGATATTGAAATAAACGTTCATTCCATCGACCAGCTTGTTTGCGTAGATGATCTGTAGTGCATCTTGTTTTATCGCATCATGGAATTGCTAATATCACGATCGGCGCCCATAGAGGTGTAAAATCACAATGGCCTTGGTAATATTCTGGCCCAAGGTTCCTTATCATACCTTCATATTCCCTGAATCACGATGGTTGTTAACCATCAATCAAAACATCAGGAAACATATACTATCTTATTTAGGTCTGCAACAAAATTGAGTTCTGGAAAAGTCATATTATAATTTAATCCAGATCCGTTAAGATGGAAGTTCCTACATACAAATTGTGACAATGGTTTATATAACGAAATAACAATATACAATAATAGAGATAATCAACAGAAATGTATATACGTCCAGAGGTATTTAGGGAAAAAGACAATATATAAGTATAGTAGAAGAAGAAACAAGTGTATTCACAACAGGTAAGTACAACAAATAATATGAAATATATATCGTCCATGAGTATCTTAGAAAATAACCTATAATTTTGTATTATTAATGGTAAATTGTGCGAATGTGCCAATGTGAATTGTGCCAATGATAATGATAACGATGGAAGACTAAGGCGTAAATACAGATTCTGCAGTCAACCCATATATATATCTGCGACAGTTATCCAGACAAAGGTGTAAGCTCTACAGTCAACTTTAAAATGAAAGGAATTTATATAAAAATTATGTGAACTTCGGTTCTAATTCTTTAATTCTAAATTGTGTGGTTAAGTTATAAAATTTTGTCCTACAGCTATATCTAATTTTCAACATTCGTAAAGAATTCTAACCTTTCTCTCGGCTTATTGTACTGTTTATCAAACTCGCTGTGCTAGCGCTAATAGTTGGTAAAAATTTAGAACACAAAAAATGAAAAATAATTACGGAAAATTTTCAATGTATATCACTCTGTTTTACCAAATTCATAACTGTGAAATTCATAATGGTTATAATGCTTAACAAACCGAAAACAATTAGAGAGATTTTTGTCTTTCTTTCTGCTGTTTTCAGCCTATCTTCACACAGACTTTGGCAGCATTATTATAAGTTATCACTCATAAAATGAAAGCAATATATATATATGTATTGGTAAAATCTTATATAATATCTATTTCGAAGGTGTCCTGCTTCTCTTAGCTTGTTCTGAATCCTTAAAAGCGATATATGTTTTAGTCAATATGTTGGAAGTCTTGGTTGTACACTGGTACTTTCTTGTTAACTGTTATCCCATATCTACACTAAGTTTTCGTATTTATGTTCACGATTCAGCTCTTTCCTTTTTGAGCTGAAGAAGTTTCACATCATACCGTTACAATCAGTTAAAAATATTTTCTGGAATTTCTCATGCCTTCAGCAAGTAGTGAAACATATTATTTTAAAATATACAACAATGATACATGATTTTTTCTAATCAGTGTATCTTTTACTTTTCCTTCCTCTGAGTAATGAGGAGAGAAAGAAAGAGCAAAAGTAAGATTTCCTTAAATTATACGTGAGAGTTATGGCAATATAATTATATTATAGCGTACTAGGAGAGTGTTTCGTTCCACCATGTTGCTCTGCAATTCCGTGGTATATATCAGCTATGCCGTTCAGAGTCTCCATTTGTATTACTTCATGAAAATCATTCAATCGCATTCGGTTATACTTGCATAACTACAGTTACATTTTTCGTACACAGCTATGACACGGGATAACCCGTACTGTTGGTTTGAAGGGAATCACACGTATAACAAATAGGATGCCAGGCGTCTGTTACCTTGAACTCCAGTGTTTTTCCTTCGCGATAGGCTAACCACTAAGTTCTGGTATACTGTTGGCAGAATTGTGATCATTTCTCACGTAATACGGTGATCTGTTACGTTTTTGGTCAGCTGAGTCTGGCACACAACCAACTCTCCAATTCATCCCAAAGTTGTTATTTAGGGTTCAGGTCTGGACTTGGCACGAGCGAGGGAAGCGTTTCCACCTGATTATTGATCAACCACGACTTAATGGCGCGTGGTGTATAAAGAGGAACATTAAGATATTGATATAGAAAGAGAACTGTCACAAACTTTTTCCATAGTGTCGGCAGCATGGTGTTGTCTAAAACGTCTTCGTACACACATACCTTACCCACCTGTCAATTAAAACTACCAGGCAAGACCCAAACCAGGAGAAACAGACCCATACGAGGATACTACCACCACAAAATTTGACGCGATACGCTCCGGTAAATGCGGTTCTACAATCATTTGCTCGTTCTTTGCGCGCCCAGCAGCAGTGGCACAGCAGATATAGTGATTCATCACTGCACATTACTCTGTCAGTCTGCTTAAAAACCTAATTACGGCGCTTTTTGCACCATTGCAAATACCTCCGCGCATTGCTACGTGTGATTAGGGGGTTCCTGGCGGCCGCGCGACCACGTGTTATCACTTCTCGTCAGATAGTCATGTCACTGGACTGTGTATCTGAGCTGAGCAACCCCTGACAAATATTCTGCCGAATATTTCGCACAACGCGCTTCGGCGTTCTTCGGTCTGGATCACTTAGTTCCTTTGGAATACCAGGGAACACTTCGGCTGAGTAGTTCCATGGTGTTTCTACTTGAGTATGACATCGTAAACTGTGGACAGGGCTTGTTTGGCTGCTGAGAAATCTCTCTAACCATATATCCAAATTTATGGCATCCAAAATCAAACTATTTCGAATTCATTGAACTCATCCGGTTGACTCATCGTGACAGACAATACGCGTTTGATGCTCCAACATTTCCGTTTTCACTTATATATAGCTTCCCCTGCTATAACGTCGATGATGTGTACTAACGTTACACTGGGGACGTTTACTTGACGTAGTGGGGCGTCCTGTGACATTTGGCAACACGATGTTTAGGGTATATTCTTTGTCTTTTTGTGTCGTGGGAACGCAATACACTAAAAACCTAAAAACTCCATTTCTTGGCAGAATAACAACAAATTACGTTAAGAATTTTCATATTTAAAAGAAAATAAATATATCACCTAAAATATTATAGCATCAATTATAAATAATTATTTAGATTTTAGATAGTATAATTTGGTATAATATGGAAAACTTTTATGATTACGAGGTGTGTTCAGAAAATGAAAATTTATACAAAAGAACGATTAAGATATTTGAAAACGTGAAAAAATACATAATCTGCAATAAATTGTAACATATATTTAAACACTTTTCTGAAAACAACAAAGAAAGAAAGAAATATCCACGAATTCATATTTCTTATTACTTTTTCCTATTTAATTTCCTGTAAATTTCCTATTGAATTTCTCATTGTTAAGATTCGTATGCTTATCTTCGTTGTTACAGTCCATGTGAGAAATTGATAAGGAACTGCTCAATAGATGGGAAAAAAATTGACTGCTGTGAACATTTCTATAACATCACTTACGGAGAATTCAGTTGCGTGTCAATGATCCTTGGTATTAAAGACGGGTAAGTTATTGGTTACTAATGAATATTGCTTATTATCTGACACACACACACACATAAGTTTCTGCTTTAATTTACGCAAATCTTACTTAAATCAATCAATGTATTGATAAATATTGACTTGTTAAAGTGATATATTCCACCATGCGCGCCGAATGCGAGGGTGCCCCGGGGCTCCGGCACCCACACAAATAATCCCCAAGCTTTTCATTTTGATCTCGAATTCGAACAAGTTTCTCTTGCATGTAGGTCAGCCGTATTACCGATTGAGCTAGGGTAAACCGAGCATATCCGTATAGTACTGATATATTTTACTTTATCACAGTACAGCCCTCTACGCAGTGTTCATAAAAAAAATTAACCATAAATAAATCAATAAAATATCGAGTCTTGCCATTGATGTGCACCAACATAAATTTTGGAAAGGAGGCGCCGTTGTATTCCGCTATTAATTATATTTCTCAAATTCGTTATTTATATTATTACTTGGTGCAATAATTCTTCTAATGTAATACAATATCTATTTATGTTTATAAATGAATGGTCTATGATAGCATTTTACCTAGAAACATTCAGCCACTCAAACAATGGACAATGAACTGTGAGTTAATGCCTTGATTATGAGAGACTAGAGAATTTACAAACCACTTGCAAAATTCAGTGTGATTGTGTGCATCGGTTAATTTGATAAAATGTACCGGTGCATAGCATGGTATACAAGTTTTCGGTGGGAGGTAAAATATTTACTTGTATGTATAATTTTGATAACACCGCACGGTTAAAACTCTAACGTTTCTCTAAGTAATTCATTTTTTGCCCTGTCGACTCATAAATGTTTACCATCTTTTATTTGTTACTATATTTATTCTTAAGCCATGAGAAGAGTATCCCATTTTACAGAATATGCGATAATGCGTTCTTACACTATATATGGGCTTTTCTGAAAATGTCGTCTGACTACAAAACACTGCTCTACAGATCAAAATAAAGCAAAACGCTATATAATAAGATTATATAATGCAAGCTTCCTTAAACTCCTTGAATAACCAAAAATTACACTATGTTGCAACGTTGTAGATTAACTTTGTACCCTTATCGTTGTTCTACCAATCTAAAAGAAGTTATATTAATTGTCGCCAGATGACACTTAATACTGGAATACGTAGAGTGAAGAAAATTATTTCGAACATGTTGTTTTACTGTTTCAGCCATCTTCATAATTCTTTTCTTGACTTAAGAATGAGTTGTCGTTACTCCTAGAACTTTCAGTTAGTTTGGTAGACGTTGATACTAGCCCCATCCGTTAGTAAAAGTGAAAGTTGTGTCATGCTAAAAGAATGAAATTAGGTGAGAGAAAAATAGCAATTTATGGGAACCTGTATGTAACTATTACACTGCTTACGCAGCAGACAAATAGAAAACAAAGACTTTAGTATTATTAACTTATTCAACGAAATCTGGAACATCTCGTAGTTGACAGTTTGGAGTTTTTAACTTTCTTCCAATAAAATACACCGCAATATATTTAGAATAAGTAGATGCACATAGCCACTTGCAATTCTGTTGATGGCCAGTGATTAATAGGCCTGCTTACTCTTATCTAGAAGAAAATGTTATGGCTGCTAGAGGATAAATACGTGATGGGAAAGAAGGAAATTAATGTTGCGACACACATAACGCAGGACATCATAAGACAGCTACTCAAAAAATACAATTTTCTTTACTTTAACTGAATAGCCTGGCGGCGTTTTCTGAAAAGAGGCCCAGAAATTGAGTTTGGGATACAACACTGTACAGAGTGCCAACTGATATATTTTGACTCATGGGCCCCTAACGAATATGAATGTGCTTGTTGGCATTCTTGAATTTCTAAAATTATGTCAGGAGCCATTTTGTAAAGTGATAACAGTTGTCAGAACTACATTATTTTATCCGTAAATATACATGTTAGGCGCTCAATAGTGTATATTTAGTATATATTTAGTATATATTTGTATGATATGTTATTGTATAAGTTAGGACAAATTATTTAAAATGTGACACTAGGACGCATGAAGTATATTTTCAATATGATGGGCAAGAATTTTCAAAATGGCAGTCGTAATCTTACTTTTAACCTAACCAAGTTTGATATGAAACAATATGTTTAGAAGGATGCAACATTCAAAAACTGTTTAAAATGAAGCCAAAAGCATGTGAAACAAGGTTATGAATATTAGTGCATCAATTTAAAATTATGTACTCAGTTGAAACCCTCACATGTTGCTACTACTGAATACGCAAGAGAGAGGTGGTGTATAACAGTAAACGAACGCAATCGACCTATGATATATTTGGTCTTGGAGTAAGGATGATGAGTGTTGTTTGTCAGAATCCAAGGACCTTTCAAAATCCAGATGCGAAAAAAATTAACGGCACCTTAGAAAACGTTTACATGAATTTGAGAAATTTGGTACTTTCCCTGCAAATCAAGGATATGTTATGTCTATATTGACAAGTAATCTAGCCCCACCTCATATTACAGAGTCTTTATTGATGACGAGGAACTGATGTTATGAAAAAATTTGTTCAGGCCCGACTGATGACTACACACCGGAAATTCCATGAGTTTTTGAAGCATATCAAGACCTTGACATTGGAGGATATTAGTGACAGAAGTTCCATGAGTTCAACAGGCTAATGAAGGAAGCGTTAAATTAGTCTAAAATGTAGACATTTCCCATAAATTGCCGGTTGCTTCAGAATCACATTGAATAATAAATATGCAATCTATTCTCGAACACGAGCGCACTCCTGTTCCGTTTTTTATTGCTGATTCCAAGGATTATCTTTATACGACAAGTAGCAAGTCCGAACTCATTTACATTTTGGCAGCAGCAGTTCTCAGCTACGTAAAGTAGGACTTCTTAAACAGAGATGGTATTATTGGGACTACACATTGTCTCGCTCTGAAATGATAGATTTAAATACGAAATCTGATTTCAAATATTATTACACAAAATGAAAAAGAAATAATGTTAAACGCCTACAAGGATCGGGTGTCCGGGAAGGATGTGGGTGGAGCTCGGAAGTGCATTAACCTTCACGCGGAGCATTTTGGGTATTTTTTAAGTTCAGAAATGAGAGAAAAGCTGAACCCACAGATCGAAGATGTTATTTTCCTTTTTTTGTAAAGTTTTGGATTTTTAAGTTGGAATGAGTAAACGGAAGTTTTCTTTTCTATTTCCTTCTGTATATTGCTACGTACTTACGGGAAATTCACTACCCTATTAGAACCATAAAAGTGGAACTAGATTTTATGATTTACAAAATGTACGATTTTTGACAATTTGTCGAAATGTTGACCTCAAGGGGTGAACTGAAAATATCCCTCCTTTTTTTAAAAAAAAAATATACAATTACACTTTTGGATACGCGGTTCAATTTCTTTGTGCAATTGGAATTCTATTTTTAAAACATTTATTTCGATCCACCCTAATAAATAGTTCTTTTAAAAAGAGTCAGATAAAAATAATCACTTGGATGGGATTGCTTTGTAAATTAATAATGTGTCTTTTAAGTGTAGAAGTGATAAAGTATTATGTAACTAATTTTTAGATTATTAGCAAGTTTGTTATGATTATACACTGATTAAGATTATTTCTCAAACTATATTAACATCTTTTATACAACACCTAATATACGTACCTTTGAAGAACGTAATGTAGTTTCTAGTTCGAATGCCGATGACAACCTTTATGGTTTCGAGTTATCGTTTGAGATTTCACCCCCAGACCACTAAATGTGCTTGGCTTATTGCCTAGTGCTTCTCATGTCAGTAGTATATCTCTGATGTCAGTAGATTTCGAGATATGGCTATTGCGAGATATCTTATTTTAAGAATTACATGCTTTTTCTCCCTGTCTTCTTTCTTCCTTTGCAAGAAAAACATCCTGAAAACTGAAAGTCTTCTTTAAATATTCAGCCGCTAAGCCCGGGTATAATTAATTTAAATGAATAATATACGAGCGAGTCTCTAACCTTAATCAGTTTTGAGATATGGCGATCCAATTATATCAGTTGTGATTTCACCCTTTTTAATCCCAACTTTTTCGTTCCTTTCTAGGGCAAATATAAAACGTGAATCACGTGTACATTTATTATAAATATGAAGTACAAATGACAAATTTCACGTTTGTAAGCTTCAGAGATTCAAACACACAATCAACGGAGATCATAATTTCTCTTTCTCTTTTTGCTCGTTCCCGGTTGAGAGTCAATATTCCTTCCTTAGTGGGATTGTAGAACACAAATCAAAGGCATTACCCCAAAATTTCAGTTTTCGGCTTAAGCGCTTTGGCCTGGGTGTGGCTATATACACACAAATGCATATAGAGATAGATATTTAGATAGATAGGGATATATATATATATATATATATATATATATATATATATATATATATAGATAGATAGATAGATAGATAGATAGATAGATAAATATACAAGATATCTCACCTAACTCTATGACTTCAGACATTATCGTAATGAAAATATGTGACAAATCAGTTTCAAATGAATATACCTATGTCAGGAGCCGACAAAATGCCGTAAAGTACAAGTGTGCCAAGTGCTCGCCACATGAGGCCGCTGATGTCAACTTGTAAATCTGAAATTGCAACATTTGATAGATCTTAAAACATGAAATAACAGGTGATAGAAATCTTTGATATAGGACATCGCTTTCAAAATAGTAGCTAAAATCGTGTCTTTTAGCGAATTGAAAGCTACATGTACAATTAATAATAAGGAACGTGTTTGAACTTTTGTAAACACATTTATGTACAGGTCACTATTGATGTTACTCTTAACTTCTACAGACCTGAGTTTTTCACTGCACCAAAAAATTTTTTCTGAATATTCTATAGTTAAATATACGTCTTTCGGTGTATTAAAAGAAATTTCTTATTAAAAAGTGCCAGAGGGCCACAAGGGAGGGCATGTGCTCATTTGAGTACTTTTGGGGCGTACTGCATGTATTTATTCTAAATATAAAATAATTAAGGGATGTTTTTTCTAGGAATGAGGCAAATATTAGCAGATAGTTATCAATAAAAATTTAGTTGCTTTTGTTTTCAAGCGGAACTCTTTTTTTAAACAGCATTCAAGATCTATTCAGTATGAGTATAACTGCTGCTGAGAATTTGGTTGAACTCACTCCATACCATAACGGACTTTTTGCTGAGCATCATACTCTGATACAGTACTGATGCTGATTTCATTTAATGTGAAGTCACTATTGCTAGGCTGATTGTCGTCTGATATTGAAATATCACTAGGACATTTCCTAAATTTGTAGAATGTGATCAGGATTATGCAGTACTTTTCTTCTATAAGATCCTGAAATAAATTAAGATCAATTCCTTAGAATTTAAGTAGCTACTGCTGAACATTACTGCATAAAAGAAAGTTACTTGAATTTAGTCGCAAGCAAAGAACAACTGGTAAAATTAAAACAAAGAAAGAGCGCAATTTAATATAGAATTATTTGGAAATTATAGTAGTGATCACCTCTCATGATATTCCAGCAGTTAAAACTTTCACTAACAATACTTAATCGGAAAACAAGTTAAAAGCATAAACAGAGAAAGGATGAAATCAATGTTATGGTCGATAACCTCAATTACGGCTTACGCCCGTAGCATAAATAGATGTAAAACTTTATAAAGGGAATATTACAATACAAACCTATTTTTATTACATTATTTATATCTCTTGAGGGCGCGGTGGCTCAGTGGTAGAGCGTTCACCTCCGGTGCTTGGGGTCCCTGGTTCGATCCCATCTAGCGCTGTGTGGACTTTGTGGTACACAACCACCGTGCTCGTGGGTTTTCTCGGGGTTCTCCCGTTTCCTCCCACTTTCTTCATTCCACCATTTCACTCATCTTTCATCATCACCGTCTCCTTTAGCCTAACCGGCATAATCGTGGGACGTAAAACTTAAAGATTTCATTTCATTTCATTTTTTATATCTCTACTGCTTTTAACACATCTTAATTCAGCATCGAATGCATATTTATTTCTAAATGCATTAAATATCTAGCAATATGAAAAGTACTCAAATGAGTACAGGGGAATAATATGTATACGTAAGTACCAAAGTACTCATTTGAGTACATGGAAGTTTTTACTCAATTCTGAAATGTACAGAACGTCCCTGCTACAAATAATAACTTCATATCATGAGGTTGATATTAAATTACAAGAAAGTAATTTTTGAACCATGACAAAGTTAAATAAAAGAATATAATCACGTTTTTTTTTCGTCAGGACCTTCAATCCTTTCCTTTCCTGCTGCAGCCATTCCTCTGAATTTCGCACTGTGTGCTCAATGTTGCCATCCAATAGACCCAGAGTACACTAAATGTATCCTCAAATAAGCACTTGACTAGCAAAATTTGTAAGGATGCGATTCAAATGAAACAACGTATATTTACGTAGCAGTAAAATGAAGATACTCTAATGAGCACTAGGGGACCGTAGATATTAATAGGTAGCAGCCGATAATGCATGTTATATATAATAGCATTCCACGCTTAATACATATCTGCTAATTTACTATTATATTTACCATTATCACCAATACATTCTCAGGAATTGAACACACCATAACAGCGCCTAATATATGTATATTAAGTGCTATAGTCGGTTTAAGTGTTCTAGTTTGTTTGAAATATCTCAGTGTAGCAAACAGCAAAAAAGAAAAAATAGAATTCCCACGCCTCTGCAACGAATAAAAAAATCAGGTAGAAGACGCCGCTTAGTATCTACAGAATTATTGATATGATGAGAAAGACACAAAGAAATATTATCTAACATTAGACATACTCAGGAAAAATCAATGTTGGTGAGACATTAATTTTATTTCACAGATTACAGTATTTTGTAAAATCTCTGAATGTTTTACATTATTAGTTTCAATGTCCAATTTTGTTTGTTATCAGATTTAATATTTCTACTAAAACTTTATAAACAAAATTATCAGGTTGAGATGATTTGACTCCATCTTTATTTTGTGACAATATTTATCAGCAAAACTATCGTATTTTTTGTTTTTAAATGTATTATTATTATTATTATTATTATTATTATTATTATTATTATTATTATTATTATTATTATTATTATTATTATTATTATTATTATTTTCACGTTAATGCTAACAAGAATATTTTTTTCAGTTATAGTACTGGTTTCCAATGTGTTCGGAAAATGAAGCAAAAGAAAAAAAAACAAAAACTAAGAAAAAACAAGAGTTGCAGTGTGTGTCAGTTCATTTTGCGAAAATAATTGTATCAGTAGAAAACATGTAATATGTTTTAAATATGACAAATAGTCATATTTTGTGTGCACGTAACATGAGTTTGTGTAATTAAATCTCGAATTAATAATACAAGAATATTTATATTAGAAGCATATACAATATCAAAAGAATACATGTTTATTGTTATAAGACTCCGTAGTATATCATTCACTATCCCTTCCTATATTCTAAGTATCGAGAACTGTAATTTCGTAAAGAAGAATAAACAGAAATGAATAAAATATAAACAAATACGAATTTTGATGAATGTTTCGGATACTACTTAAATTGCAGATAACTCCGCTCTTTTCTCTCACTTCTGCATCCCGTCTCTAGTTGGGGAATTTTGAGCGAAGAGGTCATCATACACAGTGCAAGAACAAATTGAATTTAAAAGTGTTAAATTGACCTACAGTGAATTTGAACCCACGACCTGACGGCTTCTAATATAGTGCCTATGACACCTTGACTATTCTTTCACTACTGCTAGCTTGAGAGTTGTATCATGAATTGATGTTCGGAGGGAGAAAGAACGCAAACAAAAGTTTGATTTTTTTTTAAAAAAAGAAATAAACACAGAAACTTTAGGTAGGGGGAAAAAAACCTCAAGTAGCCAACTCTCGGTTAAGAATAGAGGCGCAAATCTGTCTTGGGGGGACGAGTAATACCGTCTCATAATCTTTTTTAAGCCATCTCCAAAATATTATGAAGTTAAGAAACAATATTGAGGAAGACCAGGGGAGCAGAGTGGTCTTCAACATTGGGAGACGGGCAGATTTGAGGCTTCTTCTGGGCTGACAGCAATTTAATCTCGCGTTCCACTGTGACAATCGGATAAAAATCATCAAAATTATCATATAAAATCATCATACCAGAACACATTTCGAGTCGGATTATTGTTGAGACAGTAACCCGCAGTTCCAAGATTAGAGGGGACATGTCCCCCTCACCCCCGGGATTTGCGCCAGTGGTTAAAAGAACCCTTTCAAAGAAATCTTGAGTGTGATACAATATTTCGTTTCTAACATAGAAACCTGTGTGTCTTGGTAGGTATTGAGACAATTTCGCTGAAATCTAATAGGAGCATGTTGTGTGCTAAAACAAACGATCCGCGCTGGAGAGTAATACTGCCGGAAGTACGTTTCTTTCGCGCGGTACAGTAGCCAGTTTTTTTATACGCTATCCTAGCCAGTTGTTGGGGTCAAGGTGGAACAAAACCAGTCTTGTGGGGCTTCTAACCCGTAGTACTACAATTATAATTATTTTTATTACTATTACTACTTATCTGCAGAAAAAAAAGTAAATCAATTTTCTGAGTATTATTTTCATCTTAATTTAATGAAAAAGTATTATGAAGATTACAAATGTAAAAAACGTTAATTGGGTTCGGTTTGAACCCACGTAAAAAGCGACTGGCGTTATTAGCCAGTAGCACTAGCACGCTCGGTTACGAGGGCCGACAGCACCAATAGTTTGATTAAATATGGTACGTGGGAAGAAACGGATAACCAAACAGAACCTTTATTTAGTCCCTACTTCCCGGAGTATTACTGTCCCGTGCTAGTCCTTAAAATAATACATTACTATCTGTCATTTTTGTCGCGGGTCTACATCGTTTAACCCCTCTTGAACTCGATGTCATAAATCGTGGCGGTTATAAATCCTTGGCCAGGTGCCAGGGAAGCAAATGCGAGTGTGAGAATTAAATCTGTCTTATCTGAAGGTTTGTGAGGAGAAGAAACTAAATTGTAAACCAAAGGTTTAAGAACAACTCAAGTTATTAATAAAAACTATGTCAAAAAGTATTTACTTATATCATAATAAAATAAATACTAAAGACGTTTTGAAACGAAGAAAAATAACGTATAACTTTGTATCTGTAGGCAAACAAACCTACCGTAAACACACTAAAGACAAAGACTCATGTGTAGTAGTCGTGGTTCAGTAGTCAAGGCGCTCGGATCCCCGCCTGCTAAGTTTTTCTTGCCCAGTTTACTGTTGCCCACGAGAAGAGGAAATACTCATCACGTTACTAAAACAAAACAAACCAAATTGAGACGAGAATAAACATTTTATTTCAAGATGGGACAAGGCTAACACAAATTATCGTCTCGCTTTCAAGATGAGAAACGAGACGAGACTAAAACTATGGTAAATATTTCTCGTCTTATCTCAATTCTCTGAATAGTGTGTGTTCACTTTCTAAGTAGTAATTGCCATGGATACTGAATCTTATACGGAGCTCCCTCGTGGCTAAGCGATTAGCGTACGAGTTTTGGCGTGAAAGACCCAGGTTCGATTCCCGGCGAGAGCTCATGTGGTTCGGATTCCACGTTAATCAGTAGGTCCACGTCTCATATTGACTTGCTGTTGAAAGGGACAGTAAACTAAAATCAACTCAACTCAACTGAATCTTATACGTAATATTGTTACTTTGTATTTTGAGTTCATCAAATTATGGACTCTGTAGGTACTTTAGCCGCAAAGTTTTATAATTGCTTCAGGCATATCCTAAAATTTAGTTTATTTTATGCGTTAGTGTCCACTGATATTCGTTTATTTTTATTGCAGTTATTTTGCTTGAAACTTAATTTCTACGTAAGACTTAAGTGGAATGCTTTTGTTTAATATTTGGGTAGATGCAGCGTTGTGTTCTGTAGGGCCCGACCCCATCCCCGATATCCCAATTTTTCTGTAACTTTTGCCTAATTGTAGGCCAACTATTAAAATTTTAATACCTGTACCAAAAAGGTTAAAAACCTTCTTTGTGGTTGGTTCAGTCGCAGCCTGCTCAGCTCTGAAGCTTGTGTCACTGGATCTATCCCAGCTCTCCCCAGTGTGTATTATGTTGAACAAACAATGTGTGTGGAGGGTTTCTCGGGGTTTTGTTTCCTCCCACTTTCCGCATTCCACTATCTCTTTCATTCTCATCATCGACGTCCCCTTGACCTGAGCCGGCATAACCATGGAACGTAAAACTTAAAATCATAAATTCTAGTACAGCTCATATAAATTCAGTAACCCTACTTTCTACATGAAAGTTTACTGGAAAACTTTCGTTTAACATTTAGCTATTTGTAGGAGCATACGCAAGTCTTATGCCCTGGAGGTACAGCCACTTCTCTCCAATCCAGACTATTTTCTAATTTTGCGTAATGTTAGGGGCGATTTTACAAATTTATTTTATAATCTATCCTCATACGGAATTTGTATTCTATAGTCTTCTTCTTCTTCTTCTTATTATTATTATTGTTATTATTATTATTATATTATTATTATTACTATTATTACTATTGTTATTATTATTATTACTGAAGATTTGACATCTCAATATGACTTCTGATTATAACAAGATTGAAGATATTTTCGAGCTGTTTCACTGATTCACTCCTGTTCAGATATTCTTTAAAAGTAGTTCAGACATTAATTACAAGAAAACAACTTGATCCGTCACAATGCCAGCAGATTTATAGAGGAATTGCATTCTCCCTCTGTTCTTTATATAGGCGCTAGCTGCAGGCATTTGCCGCCAGGCATGGCAAGCTTGATGAGCCGCTCTGCATTCGTAAATAACTTGAAGAATTTTAATATCGAGAGTTCGAAACTCTGACTGGGATATTTTATTGTTTTATAACATGAAGATATGATAAAATATTTAAAAATGTAATAATTTTACATGTGTAATTTGCAAATGTAATGATTTGATATTAAAATTAGTGTATACTTCCTATATTGCATGTTTGTTTACGTTTAGTTAGAAATACTTGTAAGACTTCTCGGATTAAAATCTCTAGAAAAAACAAAGACTCTTGGATAGGTGAAATTAGAGTGAAATGAATGCAAATAAGCAAACTGAAAATGATAGGAAAGAGGAAAAGAAACTGCTTCTTTACACTGTCTGAGGGTGAATTTCCTTATAAGAGATACTTTGGAAGGTGTAGTGTCTAACCTAGGCCCTAAGAATGAGTCTTATGTATCTATGAATTGTTTCCTAAACACGTTACGTTCTCAGACAGTACGAATCAAGGTTTTAGACATGTGTCGCCATGTTGTTAGTATTAGCCCTGTGAAGAAAGTCGTTTCAACTCTAAGGCTTAGAGAAATATTTTTCATGTTATTGTACATTAGAATTATCAATATAGTAAATTATAAAACTTTCCGTAATTACCTAAAGAGGAATCTAAACTTTTTAATTAAGAAACAAATGCTCACGCCTCTACTCTAAAACGGTTATGTCATTTAATAGGAAAAACACTCGTGTATGTAGGAAATCACACACGTTTATGATTGAAAGGTTTTAATAAGGGCGAAACACTTTGATTTCATTCACGATAAAATACTATAGTGCAGAGAATTCAAAGTTAAATTTGAAATCAAAAGAATACAAACAAACACGCAAGGATGTGAAGAAGAAAATTGTCTTGAGAGTCAATTGAAACCTTTACGGGACCCTTGTGCTTCAAACCACTTTCTCGTTTGCTTCTCTGATTCACCGAAAGTATACCCGTTACCTTTCTTTATTTATGTACTTGGTTAGACTCGTTTTGTAGTTCCATTAATCATGAACGACAGGGACTCGAACACAAACATTGAGAATATTTAAAATTTCAAGGGCTTTCCCACCGGGGGTGGGGTACATGGATCGTTCCAAAGGCAAGTAAGCTTGAGGTGAACAACATCGCGCTCCTGGGTTTTCTTTGAAAGCTCCCGTACTCCAGTTTCTTCGCACTTTCTCATTCCACTATTTTGCCCTTCATAATTCACTTCTTTCATTCATGGTCTCGCTTAATGTGAGAGGCATAATCGTGGGACATTAAATCAAATAATTTATTTCATTTCATTTTCAAACGGTTAAAGAATTCAAACCTAACTGAAAAACAGTTGTATTTTCTATTGGTTATTAACTTGTTCTCACAAAAATATACAGAGATAAAACATGGGAAATCGTAATTCCATTCAAAAGTGAAATGGAAGATTCACAATACGTTAACCCAAAACGAAAGCATTACAAATATTTCGGAACTTTTCCAATATAGATACGGATATTCTAAACATAGGCCATATAATATCTGTTTTCAAACAAAACTGAATCAAATAACAATTCGGTTTCTGAAATAAACCAACACATTTTGTTTCAAACTTAAAGGGAACCGAAACTAGTTAACAGGGGTTTCGAACGCGTCTAGTAGTTAGACTATAGGTGATGTTTCTATTATCTTTTGAAATCAACTGCCATTATGTAGTGACAATTTGGAGATAAAGACCCTAAAGTCCCTTATATATATATATATATATATATATATATATATATACAGAGAGAGAGAGAGGGGGAGACAGATATGTATATATATATATATTCAGAGTAAGAGACAGAGAGGCTGTTTCACAATTCCTGTATTTTTTTACAGCACTGGAAGAAGTTTTCACACTATTAATGTGAAATTTGGCATTATTATTAAGAATTATCTCAATCTTTCAAAGTTTAACAATAATTGAGATAAATTCATTGTTTAGCTCTTGTTTTGGGTACTTAAACATAAAAATTTATTTTCCTTAAGATATATTCAATGTTAAATTTTCAAGCAGTTTTGTCCAATGATTATGGGGCAAATCTGTATTATTTGTTACAAAATGCAATAGCACTCTTCCGAAATGATAGTATAGTTATATCTAACATTATTTTTGGTAATACTTCTGTTTTGTGTGGCAAGGGACGTAAAAAGTTGGTGGGTTGAGTGTCGCCAAATTCCTAAATTTTATTTTGGGAATGCCAGTAAGGGGTCAGCTCAATCACAAAGATCACACAATTAATGCTCCGATGCTTTTTGTATCTGCCACTGACTGATATGGGTCTACAGTTCTCCTTCCAAAAAATCACGTCAATATTCAGCATGAATATTTTTACCAGGGGCATAGATAAAGAAATGTATTTGTCAATTAATGTGAAAATAGGAGTTCTTGTAGTGAAAAAGGTATGCGTGTTTGTAATCTGGATTGCTGTTTTAGTAAGGCAGCTCCTCAGGGGCCAGAGGGGGCATAAGATATGATGTTGAATCTATAAAAAATCAAAATGAGAGTGAATGCCAGATTAATCACAAATATCTTAGAATTAATATTCCGATGCTTCTTTCATGTGTCAGTTAATAATATGTTCAGGAACACCAACACATATTGCAACATACTTACCAGATCATATGAAACAGATAATTGTCCACACTGTAGAATGATCACTAAAGAAACGTTGGAGAAGGTGTTCACAATGGCTATTGTAAAGCACATTATTTTGTCTTGCTCGTTCACGAGAACATGCTGAGTAAAAGTAAGTTGATATTATCTGTCCTTCACTTAGGTTAATCTTATTTTGAAAAATTAAATGACGATACAGCCACAAAGTGCTGCTTTTAAGAAATAATTTTAAAGAAATAATTCTCATGTATTTCTATTTTAACTGTGTCCATAATATACGATTTATTGATGTATTTACGTGTACTATCTGTCAAAGAGATTTATGCATGTTTTCCGCCGCATAGTACCTTGCCTCCTGGTGATTTAAAAATAAAATACCACAAATTACCCTATACCATTTCGCCAGTAGCTTCCTATTTGCTGATCAGTTAAAACAACACTTTTGGGCATCCTAGTGAAAAATGTATGCATTCTTGCGTGCATTGTACGAAATACACAAAGAGTGAACGGAATAAAAATCAAACAAGGAAACACTACAATGCGATGTAGAGTGCTTGGAATTTTTCCACAAATGACTGCATGTTGCGCTTTCCCCTCATGCAGTTCTTGATAGTGTAATCGGTAACACCGTGGTCTCAAGTTCACAAGATCCTCAGATCGACTCCCTTTGAAGACATATGTTTTATATTCTTTACAACAATAGAGATACTTTTAATTACCCAGTCAACCGAGAGAAGGAAACTGTGTAGAAACACAATGTTACACTTTTGTATTCACATTATAGCGAAGAAATATTATCATTTCTTCCAATTCAAACCGTGGACTATAAGTTAGTCAATAATATTTTTTGATATTTGTATGTGTGTTGTCGTCGGCAGATTTCTACACTGTACATTTTTAAGTCGCAAGTTTCTGAGAAAACATTATTATTATTATTCATATTATTATTATTACTATTATTATTCGAATGACAAAAGAAGGAAAGTGAAAGCCACATATTCGTAGCTCTTGATAGAAACAGAAGAGATATACTTTATGTCACATGCATTTTAGATTTGCACATGAACGTAATAATATTATTACATTTATAGATTGGCAGATAGAGCTATTATTTTACGAGAACAAGAAATGGAGTATAAATATTTGTTAGCTGGTAGGAGTAAGGGACCTACTGATTAACGTGGAATCCAAACCACATGATCTCCTACTGGGAATCTATTTGGTGTTTTTTTCTTGCGTTTGCTTTTTCTATATCATCTTGTGAAGGTGAGTTTTGGATTAACAGAGGTTATGGCGTCATGGTGTATTTGCCACATAGCGCATTGAACCGTTTCCAGTACTTGGATGGATGATTAGTATCTGAGAGTTTGTTGCAAGTTTTTACCCAACATCGAAGTTTATAAGCACGTATACGCATCGTAGTTACGTACTGTGTGCTGTAACTGTTTGTGGTGACGCAATTAATCTGGATTTTGGGTGAGAGTATACTCACGATAAAACTGACGTGAATGTGTTATCATTGTGAGGGAATGAGGCGATAAATTGGGTTGATATGGTCGAGAGGTACTGACAGGTATGAACGAAGTATGGTAGGTGTGGCTTTCTGGATGGAAGATGTGATTGCGTTTATGGCAGCGTACATATCGCCTTCCTTTGAGGGTGCTATAAGATGAGCGGTGGAAGTGGAAAGATGATTCTAGTATCTGTCCCAATTTGCTTTGTCGAAGCGAAGGCTTGTGGAAGGAGTAGGTTGTGTTAGATGTGGGTTTGAGCTGTGAGTGTTGATAGAAAGTTTGATTGGGACATGGTCGCTGCCAAGTGGATCTGGAACGTCTATGAGGCTGCGTGGGGCAAGATTTGCTGACGTGATGACTATGTCTGGCGTTATATTTGAAATGGGGCAAGTTGGTTTAGGAAGGATGAATAATCCCATTGGTATGAGTGGTGAGAAAATTTCTGAAGTTCGTTCTGTCCTGCTCTGTACGACTGTGCATATTGAATCCTGCCATAATGATATAATGGTTGAAGTTATCGGAAATGAATTGAACAAATGAAGTAGATAATGGGTGACCTACGCATGTAGATTGTTGCAACAGTGACGGTGAGGTTTTTAAAATAAAGAGATATGAAACGTATTCTGGAAGATGAGCAGCATTGAAGATGTTTGACGAGCTTGACAACATAACATATCAGCCTACAGTCTTTATTCCTTAGGAAATGTACTACTTGCTCACCACCTTTGGTAAAGATCCGGCCAGTATTTATTCAAAAATAAACTCTAGTAAAAGCAGTAAGGATAAAATATGTTCCCAATAAATACGGAAACCAGAAGTTGTAGTATATTTTTTCGTTTCTGGTTTGAATAGAGGTATTACTGTCGAGATGGAATATAATCTTGGGGAACATATTAAATTACATAAGACTCGTTTGCACTATCCATTCAATAGAACCGGAAGTGATTGATTTCTTCCACTTCCGGTTTTAGTAGAAAGATTAGAGTCGAGAAAGAACATATTGTTGGACACTTAATTGATTACAGAAAACTGGTTCTCGCTATTTATTACGGGTCATATTGCGATCAACACTAAAACCAGAAGTATTTGGGTTTTGGTACTTCAGGTTTCATTAGGAGTTTAAAATGGATAATACATGTTTGCACAACGTTAAATTGATTCCCGAGAACAGCTTGCCCCTATATCTTAGAGTTTTTGTTTTATCTAGATTGACTTGAAACCGAATGTTATGGACAATTTCTACTATTTCCTTTTCACAAGGATGTTTCACTTTGTAGTGATCAACATTAAAAGTGGAAATGGATCATTTCTACTTATTCCGGTTTTACTAGAGTGTTAAGGATGAAGGTTGTTCTTGAAACGCTTTCTCGATTGCCGAAACCTGCTTGTTTTTATTTGTAACCGTTTTTGCTCTACAGTGATGATCGTTGTGACCGGAAGTGACTCAATTCTATCGCTTCCGGTATTAATAGCGCGTTAAAGCTGAAGACGAAGGTTGTCCTTGAAAAGTTTAATCGATTGTTTAAAGCATCTTTTCGATATCTATTATTGTTTTCGCTCTATAATAATAAAAGTTGAAACCGGAAATGATTCATTTCTACCTTTTCCACTTTTATTAGAATTTTAGGGATGAACATGCACGTTGCCCTTCATAGGTATTATCAATTGCCGATAACGCTTTTAGCTACCTGTTGCCGTTTTTCTGTACAGTGGTCAACATTGAAAAAGAAAATGGCTCATTTCGACATCTTCCGGTTTCACTAGACTGTTAAGGATTAAAGTAAAAGTTGCCTTTGAAACGTATAATCTATTGCCGAGAACTGTTTATTAGTGTTTTTGTTCTATAATTATCAACGTTAAAACCGAAAGTGACTCATTTCTACCACTTTCGGTTGGCAAAACATATCTATTAACGAAGTCCATCGAGATAATCACTCTATCTCTCTATTACAAAGAGCAATTTAAAATTTTGTATTCATTCAAATGTTATCTCACGGAGTAACGTACGTACGTACTAACATTACGATGTTACAAGTTCCACTTGGTGATCCTAATAGTAAAACCCACAAAGAGGGTCACGTAAAATTTTCTCAATTGATTTGGAAGTTTTAGCTTGAGCGTCATTTCAGCTTTTGCTTAGCGGGGATGACCCCTTGATATAAGTAAAATTTCACATTTTTCATTGGTTTACTAGAAATCTACATAAATCTCAAACTCATGGGGGAGTTAATTGCGCCTCTCTTCCCCCTAAATGACACCCCTGAGTTATAGTATATTTGTTTCACTTCCGAGTTGAGTAGATCGATTACTGTCGAGGTGGAATATACTCTTGGACACTTAATAAATTACATAAAACACTTCTCGCTGTCCATTCAATAATATTCAACTGGAAGTGATTGATTTCTACTATATCTGGATTTACTAGAATGTTAATGAGGAAGTTATCCTTGACATGCTTTATTGATTACCGAAAACTGATTCTTACTATCTATTATCGTTTTGGCTTTATAGTGATTAACATTAAAATCGGAATGACTCATTTACACCACTTCCGGTTTTATTAGAGTGTTAAAAATGAAGATGATTGTTCTTGAAACGTGTAATCGATTACCGAAAACCGTTTCTCGTTATCTATTACAGTCTTTGCTATACAGTGATCAATGTTGAAACCGGAAATGACTCATTATTACCACTTCCAGTTGGCGAAATCACCTCCATTAACAAATTACCTCGAGGTAATCACTCTATTTATATACTGCATAAATCAGAATTTAAAAAAAATCCCATTCGTTCAAAAGTTATAGTGCGGATTATTACGATATTATAAATTTCACTATGTGATCTTAATAAATACTTCTTACAACCCTCCACACACACACACACACCAACATATATACACATGGAAGTAGACCTGGTAATTTGCGCATACTTACGCCGGGAGCTAGAAACAGATATATATATATATATATATATATATATATATATATATATATATATATATATATGTATGTATGTATGTATAAACGCAGCATTACTAAGAACATAAAAGAAGCTGTAAATAAAACTTTCAAAGATTGGTACCACTGCTGCATCTAACAAATGAAATTGTTCCATAGTGATTGATTCGTAAGATGATGTATATGGGTTTTCTGATGGTAGTGTATTAAAATGCCCTCAAGTTGACCACAAAATAAAAAGTTAAATTTATCTCTCAAATTTTCCAAAATTGAAGTCGACGGTCATAATGGGAACAGTCTACAATGACATATTATGCATATAAAAATTAATATACTCTACGCTTTTCGCTGGGTGCCACGAAGCTTCGAATGATATTTGGTTTCATAATCATAAGCAGATATATCTGCTTATGAGGTCTCTCTCTCTCTCTCTTTCTCTCTCTCTCTATATATATATAGATATAGATATATATATAGGGGACTATAGGGTCTTAATCTCCAAATTTACAATATTTAATGGCAGTTGATTTCACGAGATAATAGAAACATCAACTACAGTTTTGATTTAGTTTCGTTTGAAAACAGACATTACATTGCCGCTTTTTTAGAATATCCATATCTATTTTGGAAAAAAGTTCCGAAATATTTGTAATGCTTTCGTTTCAGGTTAACGTATTATGAATCTGCCATTTCGCATTTGAGTGGAATTAGGACTTCCCATGTTTTATCTCTATATATATTTGAGAGAACACGTTAATAAGCAATAGAAAATACAACTGTTTTTCGGTTCGGTTTGGTCCCTTTTAACCGTTGGAAAATGAAATTAAATAATTCCTTGTTTTTAATATCCCACGATTGTGACTGTCAGGTTAGCGGAACCATGTATAAACAAGTGAATTGTGAAGGACAAATGACTTGAATGAGAAAGTGGGAGGAAACGGAAGTACGGGGATTTTTTGACAAAACCAACGACCACGATGTTGTCCGCCTCAAACTTACTTCCCTTAGGAACGATCCAGGTACCCCACCCATCAGATAGTTCAGTAGTCGGGGTCCCGGTTGGATTTACTTCCGATGGGAGAGCCTTTTAAATTTTAAATGTTCTCGAGGTTTGTGCTCGAATCAATGTCGTTCACGGTTAACAGAACTGCAAAACGAATCTAACAAAGTAGAAAATAGAGACAAGTTAAGGAGATATATTCGGTGAATCAGAAAAACAAAAGAGGAATACATATAAAGCAGTAGGTCCCAGTTAATTGTTCGAATGACTCTCAAGACTATTTTCTCTTTCATGTCCTTGAGCACTTGTTTCATGTCCTTGAGCATTTTCTTAAGTTTCATGATACAAATTAGAATTCCCTACACTATAGTATTTTATCATGACTGAAATCAGAGTGTATAAATAAAGTTCATTCTTAGGAAATTAGGTTTAGACACTACTCCTTCTAAAGTATATCTTATAAGGCAATTCACGCTTAGACAGTGTAAAGAAACAATTTCTTTTCCTTTTTCCTATCATTTTCATTATGCATGTTTGCATTTATTTCACTATAATTTGACTCATCCAAGACTGTTCGATTATTCTAGAAATTTTAAACCGAGAAGTTTTATAAGTAGATCTTTTGAACTAATGTAAACAAATATGCAATATAGGCAGTAAAGACCATTTTTAATATCAAATCATTACATTTGAAATTTACATATGTAAAAAAGCATTACACTTTTAATTATGTTATCATATCCTAATTAAAAAATAAATACAACTTCCCAGAGAGAGTAACGAACTCTCGATCTTCAAATTTTACAGTATCTTTACAAAGACAGAAAGGATCAAGACTCTTGCCAACTAATGGCGTATGTACAGCTCGCAGATAGTGTCTATATAAAGAACAGATGGAAAATGCAATTAACCCTGTATAAATCTGAGGGAATCGTGCCTGATCTAGGCTTACATTTTTTGGATTTATTTTCTGTACAAGTTTTCAAGTTTATGTGGAAAAGAGTGTACCACAAAAAAAGCGCGAAATTACCCTCGGTCTTGATGGGATAGGACGTAATATTGAGGTGTCAAATCTTCAGGAATAATAATAAAAAATATTAATAATAAAAATAGTAATAATAATAGTAATAATAATAATAATAAGAATATAGAATACAAATTCCGTCTTAGGATAGATTGCATTAAAATTTGTAAAATGGCCCTTAGCATTAGGCAAAATTACAAAATAGTCAGGATTGGGGAGAAGTGTCCGTACCACCGGGTCATACCCCCTGCGTACATCCTTACAAGTAACTAAATGTTAAACCAAAGGTTTCCAGTAAACTTTCATGTAGAAAGAAGGGAAAGCTGGGATAGATCCAGTGACACAAGCTCCAGAGCTAAGTGCACTACGA
The DNA here is from genome assembly GCF_964235325.1 of Thermobia domestica. NCBI lineage: Eukaryota > Metazoa > Arthropoda > Insecta > Zygentoma > Lepismatidae > Thermobia > Thermobia domestica. Next base: position 77,325,698 of record NC_137458.1, read on the forward strand.
CTGAAACAACCATAAAGAAAGCGCTAAACTTTTTGGTACAGGGTGAACGATTAAATTCACGAAACTTCAATAATAATAATAATAATAATAATAATAATAATAATAATAATAATAATAATAATAATAATAATAATAATAATAATAATAATAACGAACCACCAATGGGCAAATAGCGACATGTCCATAAAAAATGGCGAATTTGCAGCTACCCTACGCGGCGACACCACTTCCGTTTTGAAAATTATACCACCAGTAGCCCACCAGGGGCTGAGACGCGACGGAACGCCAATGAATGACAAGTTATTCCATCAAAATGCTTTAATTCGCCAATATGAGTGATTTTTTTTACATTACAGTGATTCTAGAAACACTAAAGAATTTTTTTTTTAAATCTCCGGGATTGGCACGAACCACCAGCCTTGTGATTACTAGTCGCATTCTCTTCCGACTTCGCCACGGAGGCGTTGAAAAGAACCGCATGTGAAGGAATAAATCGTTGAAATCTTTTTAATTTTGCTAATCAGAGTGTTCTCTTAACCGTAGGTATTGGACAACCTAACCGTTTGGATTCAGATAAAAAGCATTCGCATTGTTGTAATTTTATAACGAAATGAAATGCGTCTCTTTATTTCATTTCATAGTTCTCCCGCATTCACTTTCTAATGATCGGCGACAGTTGCCATCTAAACTCATACAAGTAGACGCACTCATATCAAAGATATTTCATTCATGATGCAGAGACAGAGGTTACTTTGAGCCCCGGAGCTCAATTTAGGAACAATTCGTCATATAAATATAACATACATGTGTTTGCTACGTAAAAGGTGTTAAAATTCAAAATGTTCTAAACGTTTGAATTTAAAAATATTATAATACTTTATGGGGAACTATTTACGCAGAGGAACTATTTAAAACTCTAGTACCCAAATTTTAGAGGATAGCGTTCCATTACAATTTCATGCAGAAAGTATTGTACTGAACGTTTTAAGAAAAATAACTATAATAAACATAACTGAATTTCACTGAAAAGTAAGATATATAATAAACTAAATTTTAGGATATGCAGAACTAATTAAAAAAGCTTTGCTACAAAGACCATAATTTGACATGCTCAGAATTACAAAACAACAAAATAGCGGTTAAGATTCAGTCTACACAGCAATTATTATTTAAGGAATGGATATACAATATTTCTAGAATCAAGAAAAGACGAGAAATGTTTACGATACTTTTCGTCTCTTCTGCATTCTCATCTCCAAAGCAATACGATAATTTGAGTTAGCACTGTCCCATCTCGAAAGCAAAATGTTCATTCTTCTCTCAATTTTGTTTGTTTTGTTTTAGTAACGAGATTTGACATTTCTCTTCTCGTATGCAACACTAAATAAAACCACAGTATTCTTGTCAAATGTCACGTTTCTGCTTGTAACGGTATGGCCTGAACGATAATAAGCTTCTAGCTTCTACGAGATAATAATTATTGTTTTTAGTTTCCTATTATTACTATTATTATTCCTAACAGATTTGATAGTTCAAGTGTTGAAACATGCGAGTATTCAAATATGTGAAAATTTTTAAACTATTCATCACCGATCAATCGCCCCAAAAATTCTAAAGAAAAATAATACTTGTCCTTTGTAGATCCGATTCGAGGACCTTCAGATTACTGGCCAACAGCCTTCACTACTGAACCACTATCAGTGAAAGGTTTGCTCTTAGTGTGTTCACGTTAGGTATTTTTGCCTCCGCTTGCGAATTTTTACGTAATTTTTATTCTTTTCAAACCGTCTTTCGTATTTATTTTATATGGCATAATTTATATGATTAACATGAGTTTTTCTTATAATATTGGTCCTCAATTTTGTTTCTTCTCACACCAAACTGTCAGATTAAATGCTCATATTATGCATTTGGTTTCAAAGCAGTTACCGTTACCTTATCGAGGACTAATATTCACATTAGACAAACGTTTGTTCGACATAGTACTGAAGCACAAGGGTCATGTGGTCAGCTCCAAATGAAAATGATTGAAGTGTTGCTTTCTATTTATGTTTTTTTTTAAACAAGCATTGGAAAAATGAATCGTAAACTACGAGTGTCGAACCCAGGACACGTAATGGCTTTTCAGTGGTCAAGTACAATATCCACTCACCCAACATTACTCAATGGAAGTTTCTGTAACAAACTTAATACCTGAAACTAGTTGTAATACTTTCGTTGTATTAGCGTTAAGTGCTAACCTATGAAGATTTTATCTGATTTCTTTCTTATCTTTATACAGTTTGTTGTGTGAACTGAAATAGTAAAATAAATTTAAATATCTATTTTATTCATATTTGCTACTTGAATAGCTTTGTTAATATAATTAAATTACGAAGTTGGTGCTAGTTGTATGGACTGATTGTTCATAACATCGATTCCAAGAATGGTTAAAGAATGTAGTCCCGCAACAAAAATCTTTTTGACAGACAGTAATGTATTATTTTATTACAGAGGACCGTTCTTTTAGATTTCAGCGTATTTAATTGAATAACCATCAAGACACACTGGATTCTATGGTAGAAAAGAAATATTGTGTTTCAATCAAGATTTCTTCAACAGGATTGTCCTAACCGAGATTTGGGTATTTAAGACTTCATTCGACAAAGTGGAAGTTTCTGGGTATCTTTATGTGTTTTTTAATCAAACTTTCGTTCCCATTCCTCCTCCCTCCTATCTCATTTCATGAAAAAAATTCTCAAGTTAGGACACAGCGACAGTAGTGAAAGAATAGTCGAGGTGTTATAGGACTAGGTTAGAAATCGTGTTGTTTTGAGTTCAAAAGCACTGTAAGTCAGTTTAATACTTTTAAATGAAATTTTTTCTTGTAAGGTATGTGATGACGTCTCTTCCTCAAATTACTTCATCTAGAGAAGAGATGCAGGAATCATGCATATGTTAACTGAGAGAAAGAGAGAGTCGAGATATCTCCAAATGAAATATTATCGGAAACATTCATCTACATTCATATTTTGTTTATGTCTTAGTTTTTTTCTTTTTGTTTATTCTTCTTTACGAAATTACAGTCTCGATTACTTAGAATATAGAAACGGATAGTGAACGATATATTACGGCGTATTACAAGAGAGAACTCATTTTCTTTTGATATTGTACATGATTCTAATGAAAATATGCATATATCACCAATTGTAGATTAAATTAGACAATCTCCTGTTATGTTTCAAATATGACAAACAGTCATATTTTGTATGTATATATTACATGTTTTCTACTGATGCAATATTTTTTCAAATTGAAGTAACACCCAGTGCATATCTTGTTTTTATTTCTTATGTTGTCTTTCTTTGTTTAATTTTCCGATTACACTGGAAGCTAGTAATATAACTTCAAAAAATATTCTTGTTATGTTTAATGTGTTAATAAATACTACTACTACTACTACTACTACTAATAATAATAATAATAATAATAATAATAATAATAATAATAATAATAATATAGTTAAAAAATAAAAACTACGAGTGATTTGCTGATAAAATATTCTCGCAAAACAGAGATAGCAGGCAAAACAACACAACCTGATTTTTTTTCATAAAGTTTTACTAGAGATTTTAAAACTGATAACTAACAAATGTGAAGGTAATGTTGAAACCAATAATGTAAAACATTCAGAGATTTTACAAAATACTGTGACCCGTAAAATAAACTGAATGTTTGACCAACATTTAGTTTTCATTGGTATGTCTAAGGTTAAGTAAGATCTCTTTCTGACTTGCTCATGATATCAATCACTATGTAGATACTAAACGGCGTATTCTCCCCGATTTTTTTTCGTCGCAAAGGCATGGATATTTTTCTATTTTTTTTACTGTTTGCTACACTGACATGTTTCAAAAAAACTATTGCACTTGTAGAACGCCTTATGAAGTTCTCAACTAGCGAATCTCAACAGTATTATTTTTGTCTAATATTGCAAGATATGAAGAATGGACGTGTGAATCCACTTTTGCTTGTGTGTATATAAACATGCATATACGCTACGGAGTTTTTGGGGGATTCGTCGAATATAGCCCTAAAAGTTGCCAGTCACTAGACAATAAAAGACAGGCAACCAGTAATTCTAGGATCATGCAGTTGTGGGTCTGAACCAGTAGTAGTCCTCACGATAGAATACATCAGTTCAGGCCGGTAGCCAGCCGAAAAATATAGGGGGGGGGGAGTGCAGCAGAAGTTAGCGGGGCCCGATCCAACCATATTATAATTAATTTGCAAGCCCACCGTGAAGACTTTAGGATGCCAGCAAAAATTTAGGGGTGGCCCCCTTAGACCCCCTTGATACGGGCCTGAGTCCAGTCCCATGACCAAAATAATTTAACTGTTAATGCAGGCCACTAGGCCAAAAAACAAATAAACTATGGACCTTTGGTACATGTGCTTGAATTATAAGGAACATTTGAATATTAATTTTATTATCATGAATGAGGCTCCCGCTTAAGAATCTTTAACTTTGTCATAATTGTTATAAAGAAATATATATTAGTTTATAAATAAGAAAGCAAAAATAAGTATGAGTATTACAAGAAACGTACTTCTTTAAATTGTTTTGTACCATTGAGGAAAACAGTTAAATATATTTGTATATTCTAGGAATGTCTTCTTTTATTTTTTGTCAATGTCAATTGTTAATTAATGTCATTTTTGCTTGCAGCAATGTGACTAGAACAAGTGACGGACCTAATCCTGAGCTGAGACTAGATTTAACACTGATGTGGATCTCATTACCCACAATGGTATGCGGAAAATTCCTAAATTATTACACTCTTAATACGTAAAATTACTAACATCCTTAAAGGTGTTAATGTGCATAATATTCAACGCGTGGGAAGTAAATATACTCAAAGCACTAATAAAAGATACTCGAATTTTATTTTTTATCGGACTCTCTTTGCTTTAGAATTACAGACTATTGAAAGCGTGAGAAAGTTAACGTTGCAGGTATCTCCAAATTTACTAACAACTGAGCTGAGGGGCCATATAATCATCTTAGAGTAGTGATTTGCTCTATGCAAACATGCGAGATTGAAAATCTGTTAGTGGCAGTGCAAGGAACTCCCTACAAGAAGTAAGTTGAGTTGATTTTAGTTTAGCGCCCCTTTCAGCAGCGAGGCTATATGAGACGTGGACCTACTGACTAACGTGGAATCCGAGCCACACGAGCTCCCGCCGGGAATCGAACCCGGGTCTCCCACACCAAAGGCGCGTACGCTAACCGCTTAGCCACGGATGAGCTCAAACAAGAAGTAAGCTATTCCTGGATATTCTGTTAGAATAAGAGGTAATACTTATAAAGTATGGGACGGTGTCCCAGTAAATAACAAAAACTCGTAGACAGAATATATACATGTTAATCAGAAAGATGATGGCAATGAATTGTTGATGTACTGTGCGTTATTCTACAACAAATGACGTGAATTACTGTAGTTTATAAAGTTAACTTTAAAAAATCATCATAACTTTAATGTATCATGGTGATAGTATGTTGCTTAAAGCTGAGCACTATTTCTAATGTTTAATTATTTTGGAAAAACTAACGCAAAGACGATGTACGAGAAATTGAAGTATTCCTCGAAAAAGAAAAAAGTCATCGATGTTCTAATCCCCCATAACGATATAACTAAACTTGAATTTAAAAATTTGGCCCCTCAAATTAGAAGTTAATGTTTTATCACTGGCTCCCTATGCACTCCTTTCTCACTCCCTTCGTAGCGGACAGTTTGTGACAAAAGTACAACACTGTTATTCTGCGAAATGTTGCAGTTGGGGTAACAATGTCAGAGACGCGTCGAGAATTGCCTCCATCAAATCTTGAAAGCATATCTTCACACCAATCAACACGCATGCGCTTCTGCCGTTCAGTCAAAGTGTGAGGCACCGAACGAGATGAAGGCGAACGTAGATTCAACGTTCTTGAAAGATGTTCGAGGAATTCACTAAACTATCGAAAAATTGTAACAAGGGAAGGAGCAAAGTCCCCAAATGCCCCTCCAAACGGTCAAGGCTTTGTGTCTAGTTCAAATCACTTTTGAAATCGTAAAGAATCATTACCCGAAAATGTTCCCTTTCGAGCTTCATTCTATACAGCCGAATACTGCTCACATCATCAAACAAGTTAAGGCGATACGGCCACGCCGATAAGCGAAGCGAGTTGAAACTTGCTTCGCTTCTTTGTTCTGGATACCACTACCGAACGCAATTGTTGTAATTCAAATACTGTTCCACAACAATGCGTATCTCACATTTTCGCAGTGACCCTCGTACAAAAGAAAAGTGTTCTGGGATAAATATGAAAATGTCCCCCCTATTAATCTATTTTTTGAATTTGGCGTCCCCTGAAGCAGTACCGGGTACAGATGCTAAGTTTCGTTGCAATATCGAGAAATATTATGAGGAGAAAAAATAATTTTTAAACCTGTTTGACAATACAAATGAGATATTTTCAGAAAATCGAATCCAGTAACAGCACTCTTATCCTAATATACCACAAAAGTATGATAAACGGAACGAAATATAACTCTTACAAGCTTTATATCTACATGTTAGCTTTAAAATACTTACATGTTTATACATTGTTAATAGTCTATGGACATAAGTTAATATATTATTTATAACTGTTATATACAAATTAATGCTAACTATATTTTATGATTTTTTTCTTTACTTTTATTATTGCTAACTAATATGACCAACTTAGTAATCCTCGGATAATTGTTCGGATAATTGTTTCTAACTTAGATTAGTGTCGTTCCGTTATCCATCACCTATCGGCCCGCTATGTCCTCGAGTGGCAACAATCAGAAACTGCTTAGCAGTGCAAAATAAAGTACTGTATACTGTAATAACATCAAGGGCCACCCACCCGAAACACTTGGAATGTAGAAAGTAGAACTCAATATTCTATTTCTACAATATTACTACACATTTCATACAATCCGTGTTTACTCGTTGACTGATAAAATTCAATTCATCTCTCAGTCCAATCTGGTTAAATCAAATGTGCTACTCTGTTCACACTCGTCATCATCGAAGTCAATAACATCGTCAAAGTCAGGAGAATCATCTCAGGAAAGTCTATTACAGTGTTCACACATGGCGGAACATTCTAATCCTACTTTGCCTATTGGTGTGTATGGACCACAACGAGACATCCATTGCATACCTGCAAGTATTAGAAAATAACACACACCCTATAATGCAACACTTCTACCCACAAGAATTCGGCAGCGAACGGTGCCTCCTAGCCAGCCAGGACTCTACCTGCTTGGCTTAAGGAACATTTCATGGGGCTGTACGTATGAATTGGCTCCCTATCGCACCCGATCTTAATGTATAGAACATTTGTAGGATGTTGCAGAACGAGCTCTTCGCACCATGAATCCTGCACCAGCATCTGTATACTCACCCCATCAGGATCCTGACGGCTACAGTAGGACAATTTGTACATGCCGACCAGATGCCGCGGTCGGATTGCCTGCGCCGAATGCCGACGTCTTTCAGTGCTATTTTCGACCGCGACGAATAGTTGCCTTGCTGAGCAGTCTGCAAATAGCCGGAAATGAGCAATAAATGCGCCGGTGCCACCGTCGGAAAAGTTGTCTAACCGAGCAGTCGGCAAACAGCCGTAAAGACGCAGTAAAAGCACAGAAAAGAGCCGTAAAGGAGCAGAGGGTTGGAAAGAGGCCTTTCCGATTGTTTTGCCGACTCTGACGGCAAAAGGTCTGCAACTTTGAACAAGTATATCGTCATGCCGCATAGGACGGGTGCCGGCTACGTCCAGTGGCTCGACACCGTCGACGGCGGTAATCCCTCTTTCCGACCGCGACTCCCTGATGGGGCATTGTGGGCCCATCAGAAATATATGGTAACAGATCCCCGTGGAATCATATTAGCAACTACCAGAATACATCCCACGCTGTGTCCACTCCAAGCAAACCTGGACCAAAAGAGTATTAAGTACGTGGTCGTAATTCAGTAAACACCTAGTGTAGTTGCTACAGTTTTAAATAACATTTCCGCAAGTACAAGGAACATGTTAAATAAGAAATCTTCCATCAATCACAACAATTAATTTAATTTTTGGTTTCGATCAACTGCAATACAGCTATGATATATGTGGTTTTATACTTTTACGAATTTTTTATTCTGGTAGTCATAAATCCACTCCATCTTGGCTGTGACTGTAAGCCTACAAGCCATATAAGGTTGAGGAGAAATAGATATTGTGAAGATTTGGCCGTAAGAGATCTTACGTATTGAAGTTCACTTAAGTCTTCAATGCCCATTGAAGAAAGATCTGTATTTCTCTTTTTAATTGCATGTAAGTACTCTCGGATAGTTGCGGTGTTAATAACAGGCTCAATTGGAATTCTCTTAACTGTTATGCGACACCGGTACCTGGCGTGACACAATTAATTCCTTCCATAGGAAGAAAAGTACCTTTCTTATCAAGACTTCACACAATTTACGTCAACATGATCAAAAACATGTAATGAATAGCTGGGGAGCCAGCGATGGTAGGTAGATTGTGGCTTAACTGTAACATATTCACACTCCCGTTGATGAAATATGTTTATGAAACGTTTTGAAACGTAAAAGGGAAGTAGATTTAGAGCAAGGCTTGTCTACTTGGGTGACAGGAACGATCAAGGTCTTACACCAAATACGAGACTTTGATTTATGACAACGCACTTACTTTCAGCTTTCTGGGATTCACTTGAAGTTGTTATTTTGTAACTTGTATGTAGAAATGTAAAGGCTTTTGGAATAAGATTTTTGAACCCCTGACTTAGTCGTATTCTTAAAATTTGCACTTTCTTAATACACTTTCTCTGTAACTTTTCGTGCACATCGCCTTTTCTTTGTAGACTAGCTTCACGAATAGAAAGTACACAATTTTTACAACTACAGTGTCTACGTTAAGTTCATTTCCACAAATTACACAAATGAAATAAAAATTATTATTTTTTAATATTATTAGTGTTGCTCAGATATCCTCGAACAATATGAAATGAATATACTCTTGTCAATGTAATATATTATACTAAGTTTCATTAAAAATGATATGAGAATTCAAGTTTAAAATTAGGAACATTACTTTCTATTTTCTTGTTCTTAATTACGGTAAGTGATATTGACAAAAAGAAATAGTAATTTTGACAGTTAGAACATGATTAAATATTGTATAATTACAAAACGTTATATCCAGGCATATTATATATTTCATACTGTTTTTTAATTGAATGTGAATAATCATGTAGTGATCAAACCTTTTAATGCTTGCCTTCCACTTGAAAACTGCTATTTTGCAATTAAACCTAACGTAAATGTATCTGTATATTTTTTAAACTATAAAATCTAAATTGATTATGAGCATGTAAACAAAATGGTAAGTTCTAGTAAAGATAACAAATCAGAATACTAAAGGCATAGCAATATATGTCTACATATTAAATTATAAACCGAAAACCTTAGAGAAAAAAATAACCTACTAGATACTCTTTAAGTATTTCCTACTACTGTATTACCACACAAATCACTTAGCACATACAGGCTTCATAAATCTCCCACTGAAACGGACACATGAAACTAGACAGTGTCAAAGCTGGATTATGGTCCACGCCCAGCCGGTCCGGCAGGAGGACTTTCCCGCACCTGCAGTCATTTGCTAAGAACTCTCCAAACATCGTTCTCATTTCTATAAACGTATTCATACGTATATCATTTTAAAGCTAATAAAACATTTTTTATTAGCTTTAAAATAAGAGTTTTATTTGAAACTTGTATTGGAATGTTATGAGGTTTCTTATTAATAATAACCAAAATCTTGAACATTATATTGAAAAATTTACTTTCTCAGCAATTTATTTCAATAGCGCCATATATTACTTTCTTTAGATAAAAACGCATCAGAACATAATTTCAAGAGCGTAATGTGAGGAATCCAACTTTACGCTGAGAAGCTTCCATGCTCCACGGTCCTCCGCTAACTTCTTCGTCTTCGCGCATGATCTTTCTGTTTTTATATCATCCATTAATTGTAGTCTCCTTCGCCCCCTCCCTCTCTTTCCCGACACCATACCCTCTAGGACATCCCTCATGATACAATCTCTTCTTAGGCAATGTCCCAACCAGTTTCTCTTCCTCTTCCTAATAATATCTTAAAGTGTTCTTTTCTCACCCACGATTTCTAACACTCTCTCATTCGTTTTCCGCTCGGCCCAACTAATTCTTTCCATTCTTCTCCACACCCACATTTCGAAGACTTCCAGTCGATTTTCAACACCTTTACGTAATGTCCACGTTTCGGCCCCATACAGTACAACACTCCACACGAAGCATTTTATGAGTCTTTTTCTCAACTCTTTATTCAAGGTCCCACAAAACAGACTTTTCTTCCTTCTAAAGGCTTCTTTCGCCATTCCTATCCTTGCTTTTATTTCACGTTCGCACTTCATGTCATTACTAAGAATACTACCCAGATATCGAAAACTATTCACTTGTTCTATTTTCTCCCCTCCTACTTTTATATTTGACACAGACCCCTTTGTTCCAATCACCATGGCTTTGGTGTTTCTAACATTTATTTTCATCCCATATTCTTCAAAGCCCTTTCTCATTTTTTCTAACATTTTATTGATTGTCTTTTCAGATTCTGCAACAAGCGCCATATCATCTGCAAATCTTATGCATCTAATCATTCTACCTCCTACCGAAATACCATCATCATCATGTAAACTCTTTTTCACTATCTCTTCTAGATAGACATTAAATAGTGTTGGCGAGAGGCAGCATCCTTGTCGAACTCACCTTCCAGTTGCACTCTCTTCCGTCAGCTCTTCCCCTATCCTACCACTTACTTGTTGGTTCATGTATAAGTTTCTTATAAGTCTTCTATCTTTCCATTCCAAAACTATCTTCGTTAGAACTCCCAACAACAATTCCCAATTCAAGCGGTCAAAAGCCTTTTCTAGGTCAATAAATAAAACATACACATCTTTCCCTTTTTCTATAAATCTTTCACCGATCGCCCTTAATAATCCAATTGCATCCATTGTGCCCTTGCTACTTCTGAACCCGAACTGCTCCTCCTCAACTTCTTTATTTGTTCTTTCATATAACCTTCAGTTCAGTATTGGGAGCAGAATTTTAGCTGCATGAGATATTAGACTAATAGTTCTATAATCCTCACATGTCTTTAGGTTCGATTTCTTAGCCACCGGTATCATGATCGTTTTCAGAAAGTCTTTTGCCCATTCTCGTGTTTCATATATTTCATTGCATAGTCGGAACAATTCTTTCTTCTCCTTGTCTCCTATATTTTTAATGAATTTGATTGGTATGTTATCTATTAAGGTTGCCTTTCCATTCCTAATCTCGGATATAGCCTTTTCAAAGTCATCCCGAAGAATACTAAGTTCTTTATCATCCTAGCCTACTTCATTTTCTACTTCAACATTTAGGCTACACGGTCTATCCCTACTCGCATATAAGTCTCCAATGTATTCTTTCCAACTTCCTATGACCTCATTTCTCTCGCTGACTACCTTCCCATTCTAATTTTCTACTGCCATCATAATACCCCTTGTTTCCTCCGAAATTCCATAGATTTCACCTCCTTGTACATTTCCCCATATTTCCCAACTCTTTCTAATTCTTCTGTGTCCTCGCACTTTCTATTGTAAAACTCTTCTCTCGCTCTGTCTGTTTCTCTTCGTAATTCATTATTTAACTTTCTGTACATCTTTGTGCCCTCTTGTTATTAACCTGTTTCCACATCTTCCTCTCCCTCATTTTCTGTAACATCTGCTCTGTAAACCATGGTTTCTTAGCAATTTTGTGTTCGCGGTAACCTACTGTTTCTTCTGCAGCTTGCTGTAAGCAACGTTTAATATGTTCCCACCGTGCGTTACTACCTGCACCTATTCTTTCCTCGTTTGAACATTTTTCTTCGAATTTTTTAACGAAAAGATTTCTTATTTCCTCGTTTTTCAATTTTTCAGTATTCAACACTTTGTTACCTACTTTTCTTCTGCCTACATTTTTCAGTTGAATATCTATTTCGGCCAGCACAAGATTATGATCAGAGACAATATCAGCCCCGGGAAGGGTCTTCGCGTTCTTTAAGCTATTCCGATACCTGTCCTCAATCATAACATAGTCTATCTGATATCTTCCGCCGTCTATTGGTGATTTCCATGTATATCTTCTTCTCTTGTGCTGATTGAACTAAGTGTTCCCTATTACTAGTGAATTCTGTCTACAGAAATTCGCCAGTCCCTCTCCCCTTTCATTTCTTTCGCCTAAACCATATTTGCCTACGATACTACCTTCCTGTTTTTCTCCCACAACTGCATTGGAATCTCCCATTAGAATTATGCATGCACCTTTCTTCTCCCTATCTATAATTTCTTCTATTTTCTCATAATTTTCCTCTATTTCTTCATTTGCATGCGAAGTCGTCGGTGCATATGTCTGTATCACCACTAGATCCTTCGGTTTTCGTTTAAGTCTTAACATCATAACTCTATCATCAATAAATTTTACTTTCACTACCTTCTCTTTTAAGCGCTTTCCAAGAATTATTCCTACGCCATTATGATCGTCCTTTTCATTATCTGATTAAACCATTTTATATCCTTCGCTGTTCAATACCCCATTACCTTCCCATCTAACTTCACAAACGCCTACCAAATTTAAATTATTTTGTTTCATTTCTTCTTTAAGATTTTCTAATTTTCCTCCCTGTAACATAGTACGTACGTTCCACGTCCCTATCCTAAACCTTTTGCTCTTCCTCGTCTTTCTTTCTGTGTCTGTCTTCCCCCATTATTACTTTCTCGTCCAATAGTCCTTCCCAAGCCATCCCCTCCCGGAGATCCGAATCGGGGGATATTTTACCTCCGGAACTACATTTTGACCTGCGAAAGACCATTGTTCATATGTTCTATTTTTTGCTGCCAGCAAACTAGGGAAAATAGAGTGGTGGTTTCCCGTTGCCTTCCACCCCGCAGTATCCCAGCCGTTAAAGTCACTCTGACCACGCCAGGGACTAATGTCCAAGTTGACGTACCAATCACTATGATTTTCGCCAACTTGGCTACTGGAGAACTGCTGCCTTCTCCCAGAACACTCTTCGTCTGGCTACTGCATTTAGACCAATTCGGTACGGGTGGCCCTTCTGGTAGTGAACTACCACCGACACAGCTCTAAATTTCACTGTAGCACACAATCCTCCCCACCCGACACATAAGTGTCTTCGTAAAGGTGGTGTTTATCGGGGAGGTATATCATTAAGGTTAAGATAAAATCAAGTAAGTTGTTCATTAAGTTTCTCCAAAAATATTCGTATCCAAACTTAAACATGGAGAACAAACTTCAATCTCGAAACACGTTTCACAGTATTATTCTTAATCCAAAGAATTTAAACAAAATTTAGTTTCTAATTTGTTTGCTCAATTAAATGTTTTTTGACCAAGAATTGAAACAAGCGCCTTAGGCACTGCAATTTTAAGTCACAGTCTAGTCATAAATTATCAAATTTCACTACTAAAGTAAATTAGGTTTTTTTTTGCTGTGTAAAATTCTTATATTTAGAATCAAATTCAGAGAATGCCCAATCAAGCAGGTAATACTCAAGTTCAAACAAATATTCATTTTAATCTTAAAGTGGGAGAATACATTTCAAACCCGAAAAATGTTTCGCCCAACTATTCTCAATCCACCGAAATTCAAAGCTAATTTAATAATTTCTAACTTAATTGCTCAATTTTACTTTCTCATTTCAAAATTTAAGACACCGCACTTTTAACAATCAGTTTAATCCTTAAATACCAAATTTGAAAGCTAAATTTTACTGTAATTAACATGTAATAATGCTCACTTTTAGCTCCAATTCAAAACAGAACTCAAGGCAAGCGAATAATCCTCGTTACACACACACACAAAATATTTGTACCTAAATATAATAGTTGATATCAGGATTGCAACTCCCAAATGCATCACAGAATTAATTTTGTCCGTTTATCACATAATTTTGATTCTTGGAATGACTAAATACTGGTATCAAACTTGCCCAACAAAAGAGAGAGAATTTATTCCTTTGAGAGTTGACATTTGTTGTCGACAAATCAACTCAAATCACGGATCAATAGGAAAAAGAGTGAAACTCGATTAATATTTCACTGATCAACATGAATTTTTACCAGGTTGAACAAGATATTCTTATTTCAGAAAATAGCATTAGGGGGTTTTAATATAAAAATATATAGTTCATTCAAATATATGTTCAAGCGAAAACTCAACCGTACTTCCCCCACCAGAACAATTAGCAATGCACACTCACTACACATTAAAGCTAATAGACTAACCTACATTTTCTTCCCATGTTTCTTCCGTTTTTTTTTAAATTCAACTTCTCCTCCTTGAATTAGACATAGAATTATCTTGATCTAATGTCCTGAGAACATGAAGTAAAATTCGTAATTTTACCGATTCAATTATAACATTAAACCTCCAAGAGTTAAAGCAAAATGCTATATTCCAAATAAAGCGCAATTACGAACGAAATATTGACCCAAACTAAATAAACACAAAAAAATAATAATCCAACGGAAATTATTTTACACGCGAAAATGTACTACTAAGGGGTTATCAAGTAGGCCACACCGAAAAATCTGCAAATTACAAAAATACAAATAGTGAGCAAATACAAAAATAATTCATAACCACTTTAAAAACTGACATTATCACTTTACTTTTAGTAGCCAAATTTTACTCCATTAAAAAACACTCAAAACATGACCTGCGTGACGAAGAAAGGAGGGAATGAGAACAACAACCAATTGATCTTCAAACCTAGGGCGATAACCTTCAGCTTATCGCTCAAGAAACCACACGCTTACCACGAAAGCGAGAACAATATTGCTAATGTTCATAACAAGTTTTCTCTCTCTCTTTCTCAATAATCCTCCTGACTTTTCTTTTGAAAAAGACAAAGATCTTTAAAGGAAACATCTATACAATTAACCAATAACAATTAAAGCAATAATAAACCAATATCATTCAATAATCGTGCTTCTTTGTAATTTCGCAAAAACCTATTATTTTACAATTAATATCCAGCCTTTTGTCCTCCTCCTGATCAAGTCCACTCCGACAGAAGGGGTGGAAGGCATCCAATTGCAACATAAGGTTACATACCGTTTTTCAAGTATGTGATGTACACATTTTTCTCTAATACTAACATGCAGTCTCGCTTGGTATATTACGATAGTTATAATATTTTCACCTTTTTTGTCATGAGAAGTCAGGTTACAAAATTTTGACTTTCTAATTCCTACTTCTTCTAGTGTTACTAATTTAAAATATGTCGTTAAGTTCTAAGATCTTTGTCAAATATTACAGACAGTATTCCACGGACCACACGAGGTACCTACTGCAACTATGGGATTTACAAGCTCATATATGGAATATATGGTAAAAAGATTAGAAACTGTAGTGTCAATTACTAATGAGATTGCAAGTGAGGATGTGCGTTCTGTTCCACCCGATTCGAGGAATTGCAGGTTTTCCGATGAGAATGAGGGTATTTGGTTATTTAAACATTACAGCTATACAGTCTGTTTATGGCAATGTGTAATTGAAGAAAGCATGAAGCTTTGCAACTGTACAAATGTTATTGTAGGTGATAATAAGGGTAACTATTTCTTACTATTTGTATTATTTTTTTAGTATTTAAAATCATAAATTATTAAACAACATAAATAATAATTTAAAGTAAATTATAGAAACAAAATTCATGTATAATAATGCTAGTTCTGTTAGTCTGAAACTACAGGGTGATTTTTCAAAACTGTAAGATTTCTTTTGGGTCTATAATTTCTAATTGAGGTCCTAGTTTCATGCAGTTTGTGGCCAATGATCATGGAAGGACGGGAGATTTATGGAACTATGTTTACTGGTTTAAATGCATCTGGGGTAATATCCACCACTCCTCAATAAAAACATCAAATGTATTTATATATTTGCCACTGTACCTTACAATTGGAATGAGGCCTGGTACGATGTGAAAATTTGAGTTGTCTTAGTTAGATGGCAACAACGCCGAGGTCAATACGAAACAGGTAATTGGGTCGTTGTATTGGGAATTGTGCTGTACACTTCTGTGCTACTATACAAGTATGATCATGACAAAGCGAAAACGGTGTACTCTTCGAGCAACATGATTTTATCGTAAAAAGTAAAAACGGGATATATTGTTGCTACGCAATGGGCATTTTGAAACGAATTTGCTTTATTTCCTGTCCCAGACAGGAACATAGTATGGTTGCTAGTGAACACATTGGAAGAAAATGAATCGCTGCTGAGTGAAACAGAAACCGACAGAAACAGAAACCGACTATAGCTATTCAACATGTAATCTATGGGTGTTACCACTAACACATAATTTGTATTCTAAAGAACACATTATTTGCATTCTTCTTTTTCGCTTCAAAAATCCAAAATCTCACTTTAATTCTAAGATACATTTCAATTTCGAGTATTTGCTGCTTTTGTTAAGGCGTGCTGGAAATTGCCCCGGATGAATTTGAAACAATAAACATAATCCCATAAGCCCCCATCCTTCCTTGATTACTTGCTACAAACCAGATGAAAATCGAATTCAGTTAGAAATTTTAGACCCAAATGAAATCCGTGAGTATCAAAAAAAATCACCCTGTATATATCATAAATATACGTACTATAGAATGTAAGTGAATGTTAATAGTGAATCTATATTTTATACCAGAAAATAAAACTCTGAATGTATTATATACAAATGACGCTACGTTTTAGGTAGAATTCCAAAGTATACCTCTAAGGTGACAAGTACAGATAAAATCTAATGACATGTACCGAAATGTAAGGAAAAAAACACTGCTGAATACACGTATGTAACATTACATCTCCAGTTTCAATCTTAGATTCAAAATACACATTCAAACCTAAATTCAAGGTAAAGAGTATGTTTTCATTTTCTTCTTTTGGAGAAAACATATTTTTTTTAAATAATGAAACATCTAGTAAAGAAGTGTGCATTTGGTCTAGTTCACATTGACCTACTCAATTTAATATTAGGATTTAGGAAATATTTATTTTTCCTCTAGTAAAGAATTATTTTGAAGAAATGAACTACTTATGAGTTGATATCACAGTTGTCCCAAAATTTGACATCAGACTCAATGCGCTCATTCAGTATCCAACACCGTCATGCCAATTTTGCGATTTTTGTTTGCGATCTACGTCATGGAAGATAATTACTTGTGTTATTTGCACTGATGCGATCCCGACATTTCAATATTCAGATTATGATATGAAATCCCGTAATCAAAAAGTTTGTTATTAATGATTTTGGTAAATATAATTTGTGTCGATAAAAATGATTGTGAAGGAAATGTGCGTTTCCAACTTGTATACTATTCGTCCTTATTTAGAAAATAACGTGTAAAACACATCAATAGTTTTGTTTGCATTAGTTATGTGTTGTTTTGGGTAAGAATTAATTTCTTTCTGTAACGTAAAGAAATAATTGGGATAATACGGACAGTCAACTTCGCCATGTTCTTAATTTAAGGTTTGAGATTGGGACAGGTATGCATACACACAATAATTTGTTTAGTTAATTAAAATTTATTTGTTTCGACGAATATGTATGTAGAACTGTTTGGACTAATGTGGGAGGTTAAATTTTGATATAAAACATATACTAATTATTTCATTTTCTTATATATAATGTACGATTAAAAATTAACATGCCAATTATGTTTCTCGAAACAATTGGGTTGTTAAGAGCAAAATTAATTCAGCGAATTCGTGAAAAAATAGACATAAATTTGATATGGCACAGTTAACTTCATAGAACATTTTATACTGTATTTTACATTGCAAGAAGTATTGGCAATATTTGAGATAGGATCTTATAAGGTATAATAGGAATTTCTGATGCGGATCTTAAGGTAGTCTATCTTAGTGACCAGAAGTGGACTTGTTTCTCTTGGTCAATGATTTTTTTCTCTTGTCAGATAGTCAGTAACTCAGAAGAATACAAGAAATCAAAATCTTTTCAAATCTAATTTTTATGTGTGAGTGAATATAATATTCGTACTTCTGGAATTATGTTTTCTAAATATCCCTTACGTTTATTCAAGCATCTTCTCTTCAAACAATCAATAACTAACAGGAAAAAGATTAACATATGTTTTGCAACTAAATTTTAAAATAGGAGGCTAGTGTTAATTTATTTTTCGCCTGTAACCTTGTCTTCTTAATATTCCTTCATGATTTCCCCAAAACCGTCCTTTCTACAAAATAATCCATATCAAACACGTCAAATAAAATCCTTCATTTCGAATTGAAATTTGAATATTGAAAAAGTGTGAAGTCGCCCGTGCATTATTCGATAAATATATATTTAGTGTTTTTTGAAATAAACGATTCTTCACTCTCAGGAAGCTTGGGAACAAACTCTCCTGTAAGTCGCAATACAAATTTCTAGTCATATTTATATTCTTAGTGGCATAACTTGATGTTAAAACGTATTGCTTTCTGTGGGTAATAAGTATTATGTACGCCGTAGAAATAAATCTGGTTGTTATTTAAGTAACCATTATCCATTTAAGCATGAATTTTATATTACTATTCATAATGAAATAGTGTTTACTTAACTAATCACATTTTCCAGTTTTGATTATGAATTTACTAAAGATATTTCGCCAAAACCTGTTTGATTTTTTCAAAGAAAATAACATGGATGTAACTGAACACAGTAATTGGCATTTATAAAGGTTCTTATATCGCCATTCAATGATCTCACAATCTACATAAACATTTCTTTAGTTAGGTATGAATAAACACATTGTTTTCAAAGTGTAATTTATGAATTAACTAACTATGAAATAAAAATATGAACAAAAAGAAGAGAATAAATAAGATAAAGAAGAAAAACAGATGATTTAAAGAAGCGAGGGTCAGATAATTTATCGCCTATACAAACGTCAATTTCAAATCGAAAAAAGAAAATGTAGGCTGATTTCGCCCTCTAGGTCACTCCTCTCTACGGACTTTGTTTAATATAAGCAATAAATTCAATAAGTACATTTTCTCTACAGGTTACCGGCTCATGATATAGTATTTGAGGTCCTACTTATATTAATAAAATTTTTAGGAGAGCCTAAGAAATATTACGTGCCTTTGCATCTATCCCACCGTCACTACGCACTTGAATCAATAGCAAAAATAAGTTCAATAAATAATAAACTGACGGACAGCACTAAACCAAACGCATAAGCTCACAGCGTCTGAATCTTCATCGCGTTTCGGCCTAAAGTTAGACTCAATGGCGTGGAGGTGACATTATTCACCTCAAAGACCCCCTTAAGTATGGATTCGTCACTAATATCGGTCGTTTTTCGATAATATATACTTGTCCCCCCCACATTTAAGGCGATCAGAAGGGCACAAAACTGATCTTTATTCCTTAGATGTTGGTATACTTGCTTCCAAATTTCGTTATAATATATATATATATATATATATATATATATATATATATATATATATATATATATATATATATATATATATGTATATATATATATATATATATATATATATATATATATATATATATATGTATGTATATATATATATATATATACATATATATATATATATATATATAGAGAGAGAGAGAGAGAGAAAGAAAGATAGATGTAGATATAGATATATAGATATAGAGATATACCTACTGTGAACATATATGCTTTTGATTGTTTTTGTCTGGAGTTAAAAAGATTTCAAGAAACTTCTACAGGTCATTATATCCTATCTCAAGGTAACATTCAATAAATTAAATTTTAAGTGCGACTAAAAAATATTATTGGTCTTTGTCCTCTTCACACACCTCTTTGTGAAATGTTATTAGTTATTTGAAATCAAAACATTATTGCATTACACGCAGGATACGAGTGAACGCAAAGTCGTTTACCTGGATTTCCACTGTATGTAAACATTAAAACTTTTTTTTTTGTTTCAACGCCTTTCCTTTGGTATATTTTGGATGCGCTTTCTTCCCTTGGTTATTCTCTTCCTGCAAGCAGAACAATAGCATGTTCAACTTATTGTTCTAGAACCTTGACAAGCTTCTTTACAGTGAAAGTTTTCCAATATACCTCTTTCCTACGCTATTAGTAGGAAATATATAAACCGCACGCGAGAAACGTTGCAAGGGACGGAATGGTAATAGGATAGTTGTCACCTTAGTAACCACTATGAACTACACATCACGTTACTGATTGAAACCTGCAATCGAATCATGATGACTGGCATAGTAACAACAGCACCCGTGTGTAACTATTAAAATAAGTACAGATAATTTTGAATGTCGTGTTCTGCGGAAACTCATCAAAGAGCAGGTCGTTAGAAATATAACCACCACCACTTAAAGGGTTAAAACCAGGTAAATTTAAAATGATTTACAGTATCTTAAACCTACTTTGGACTATTAATAAACATTTCATTGTACTAATTTCCGATATAAATTTCTTACTGAGTGCGTGTGTAACAGATACTCTCATGTTACATATTCTTACTTAATGAGTAACATTGACTGTCCGTTATTTGAAGATTCTATCATTCCTTTCAATGTCTCAAGACACTTTAATACAACATCCAGAACATTTACGCGTCAGATAAACTTTAGTATTAACACGCAAGGTTTTCCAAGTGTCACACTTCGATATGCTTGAAACTCTTGGAATGAATAAATGAATCAAAAGTAGGGCATACGTGTTTTTTTTTTAATATTTGCCAACGTGTGGGATGAAAGGGGTAAACATCCAAAAAATTCAAACATAGGGCAATATCGCACAATTTAGCAAGGCCATAACTAGAATGCACAATAAAATTGCTTGAAACTCTTGGGTTGAATAAAGGAATCAAAAGTAAGTCATACGTGTTTTTATATCGTTCAACGTGGGAGATGAAGGGAATAAACACCATCTAAAGGGCGTACATAGAGCAGTATGATACATTTTAGTAAGTCGAAATGTAGCAACGCACAATGGGAATTAGCTTGAAACTCATTTGGTGAATAAAGGAATTAAAAGTATAATATACGTGTTTTTATATCAACCAGCGTAAGGGACAAAGGGTGTAAACACCCCCTAAAGTGGGAACATAGGGCAATATGAAACATTTCAGTAAGGCCATAACTTGCAAGTTACAATAGGAATTTGCTTGAAACTCCTGGAGTAAATAAATTAATCAGAAGTAGCATATACATGTTTTAATATATTGGCCAACCTGGGGGTATGATGGTGGTAAACACCCGCATAAAGTGCGAAGAAAGTACAATATCGCACATTTCAGCCAGGCAATAACTACCAATGCACAATGGGAATTTATCACTCCTGGATGGATAATATGAATCAAGGACAGATTTGCTCTCTTATTTCGCCCGACGTAAGGGATGAATAGGGTAAACACCCATCTAAAGTGCGACCATAGGGCAATGGGACGAATAGTTATGGCGGCACTTGGTTCCGCTTTTGTGTTGAATTATCCACTTTTCCCAGATTCTGCCTGATCCGAAGGACACGATTTTCCAGTGTCGCACGATATGCCGTATCAGGAGTATTGCCCAGCCATGGAAAATCGAATACCACGAAAACTCATTCTCGTTTATGAGGGCGTATTCGTTCCCCTTTACGACGACTTTTCAGGGGTGTACTCGTTCCCTTTTATGAGCACATTTTCCACCTCTATTTTAACATAGCAGAGCTAATAAAGGACTATGAACATATTTTCCAATCCCTATGTAACATAGCAAAATTACGTAAGCCAATGAACACAGACTACGAACGCTTATTTTAACAGCACTCGTATATAACGTAGCAAATATTACTTACATAACAGAGAATAATGGGGGTAAACTCTTTCCCTTTTATCAACACATTTGAAACATAGCATAGAATTCATAACACTATGAACACAGAGACAACGAACGTATATTTTAGCAGTACTCTTATGTATTGTAAAGCAGATACTATAAACACATCTACGGCATACCTCAACCCTTATTTAACATAGTAGATATTACACAAGAAAGGCTACATATCATTAAACTATGAATACATTTTCCAATCGTATTTAACATAGCAGAGGTTTCACCAGGTAGAGTAAACTGTTTTTATGACACATTTTTAGCGGTGTATTCGTTCTCTTTTATGCCCACTTTTTTCAAGCCCTATTTTAACATAGGAGAAATTACACAGAGACTACCAGAACCTATTTTAGCAACCCTCTATGTATAAAAGAGTATGACCTATTTTAAAACTCTATTTAACGTACCACAATCACAACCCCTATTTAAAACAGGACCAATAGCAGGAGTGTTCTCGTTCCCTTTTTCAACACCTATGTAACATTTTAGAAATTACATAATCATTCATCTAGTACTGCATGTCCCAAACTTAGTGAACATCATGGTCAAAGTCAAAAGCTGAACCCAAATAAACAGTAAACGAAGCAACACATTCTGGTGCTGTTTCCACATTTAGTAATAGGTCATCAACTACTACATGTCCCATAAGTACAGACTATGGGGTTCAAAGGTCAAATATTTAAACTCGGATAGCTCGTAAACGGTGTCACACATTCAGGTGCTGTTCCACATTTAACAATAGGTCATCAACTACTACATGTTCCAAAAGTAGTGACCGTCGAGGTCAAAAGTCAAATATTTAAACTCGAATAACTCGTGAACTAAGCAACATATTTAGGTGCTTTTTCCACATTTAGTAAAATGTCATCAACTACTACATGTCCCAAAAGTGCTGACTATTGAAGTCAAAGGACAGATATTTAAACCCTAACAACTTTTAAACGGAACAACATATTGAGGTGCTATTTCCAGATTTACCAATAGGTCATCAACAATGCACGCCCGAAAAGCACTGACCATCGAGGTCAAAGGTCAAATATTTAAACGCGAATAATTATTAAACCGAGCTAAATATTGAAGCGGTGTTTCCAGGTTTAGCATCACTAATTAATGCATGTCCTAAAAGTACTCAGAATCGAGGTCAAATTGCAAATTATTTACACTCAAATAACTCGTAAACGGTGTAAGGTATTGAGGAACGCTTTCCACATTTTGTAATAGGCCATCGGCCCCTACATGTCCCAAAAGTGCTGTCAAAGTGCAGATCAAAGTTCAAATATTTAAACCCAAATAACTTTTAAACGGAGCAACTATTGAGGTGCTGCTTAAGCATTTAATAATGGGTCACCAGCCACTATATGTCTCAAAAGTAGTGACCATCGAGATCAAAGGTCAAATATTTAAACGCGAATAACTCGAAAACGGAGCAGCATATTGAGATGCTGTTTCCACATTTAGAAAAAGGTCATCAACTGCTACATGTCCCAGAAGTCCTGACTATCAAGGTCAGAGGTCAAATATTTAAACCATAATAACTTTTAAACGGAAAAACGTATTCAGATGCTGGTTCCACATTTAGTAATATGTTATCGACTACTACATGTTCCAAAAGTACTGAGTATGGGGGTCAAAGATCAAATATTTAAAGCCGAATAACTTGTAAACAAAGGAGCATATTGAGGTGTTTTTTCCACATTTAGTAATAGGTTATCTACTACTACATGTGCCAAGAATACTGACCATCGAGGTCAAAGGTCAAATTTTTAAACACTCGAATAAATTTTAAACGGAACAACCGATTGAGGTGCTATTTCCAGATTTACCAATAGGTCATCAACTAATACACGCCTCAAAAAACACTGACCATCGAGGTCAAAGGTCAAATATTTAAACGCAAATAACTTTTAAACCGAGCTACATATTGAGCTGGTGTTTCCAGGTTTAGTACCACCAACTATTGCATGTTCTAAAAGTACTTACCATCGAGGTTAAAGAGAATTATTTAAACTCAAATAACTCGTAAACGGAGTAACTTATTCAGGAGCGCTTTCCACATTTTGTAATAGGCCATCGGCCCCTACATGTCTGAAAAGCACTGTCAATAGAGGTCAAGTTCAAATATTTAAATCCAAATAACTTTTAAACGATGCAACGTATTGAGGTGCTGCTTCCGCATTTAGAAATAGATAATCAACCACTACATGTCCCAAAAGTACTGACCATGGAGGTCAAAAGTCAAACATTAACTCTTAATACCAAATAATTAGAGCGCCAGATAAATCTATGTGACTTATTCACTTTTGTACTAAGCTGAAAAATACGAAGAAGGTCTATTTTAACTGGCTCAGTATTTTGTACCTTTTTGTAATATTTAAACAAACGAAGGGATAAATTTATACCAAGGAGAATAAAAGTGAAGAAGGAAGTAGGAAGGAAGGAAGAAATTCGAGTGGCTTATTTACTTTTGTATTAACGAAAAAAGCCAAGAAAGGCCACTTTAACTAGTTATGTATTTTACACCTTTTTGGGCTATTCAAATAAACGAAGAAATAAATTTGTACTAACCAGAAAAAGCTAACAAGGACCATTTTAACTAACTCAAACTTTTATACTATTTTGTACAATTTCAATATACGAAGGAATAAATTTAAATGGAGTATTTAGTTTTGTACCAACTGGAAAAAAGGCTGAACAAAGACCATTTTAACTAGCAAAATATTTTATACCGTTTTGTACTATTTAAATAAACAAACGAATACATTTGTATTAACCAGAAAAAGGAAAAAAATGACAAAAATAAGAACCTCCGAATTTTATATCATTTTGAACTAGTCAAATAAACGAAGGAATAAATTGGGGTGAGTTATTTAATTTTGTAACATCCAGGGAAAAACCCGAAGAAGGAACGTTCATAATTTCTATACCTTTTCGTGCTATTCAAATGAACGAAAGAAATAATTTAGGTGTTCTACTTTTTATAACAACCTGAAAAATGAGGTTTCAATTTAACTAGCTGAGTATTTTATACTGTCTTTTACTATTTAAATATACGAAGGAATAAATTTTAGTGACGTATTCTAATTTTGTACCAGCGAGAAATAACATTTTTAGCTGGCTCAGTGTTTTATACCTTTTGTACTATTTAAACCAAAGAAGAGGGAATTTTTTAGCAAACAGAAAAGCGGAGAAGGGCTATATTAACAAACTGAGTATTTTATATCATCCTGTACTACTCAATTAAACGATCGCGTAAGCCATTGTTAAAGTGGCTTTTCTTAGCTTTTTTCTCGTTAATACAAACATAAATAAGCTCGAATTTATTCATTCTTCTCTTTTTCTGCTTGGTATAAATATATCCCTTCATTTGTTTAAATATTACAAAAAGGTACAAAATGCTGATGTACTGAAAGAAGACCTTCTTCGCTTTTTTCTGCTTAGTACAAACCTGAATAAATTACATGAACTTATTCGGCGCTCTGTTTAAAAGTTACTAAGGGTTGAATATTTGACCTTTAACCTCCATGGTCAGTACGTTTGGGACATGTTGTGGTTAATAACCTATTCCTAAATGTGGAAAGACCATCTCAATACGTTGCTCCGTTTAAGAATTATTTGCGCTTACATATTTGAACTTTAGCTTCGATGGTCAATACTTTTGGGACATTTAGCAGTTGATGACCTATTACTAAATGTTGAAACGCCATCTCAATATGTGGCTCGGTTTAAGTTATTCTCGTTTAAATATTTGACCTTTGACCTTGATGGTCAGTACTTTTGGGACATGTAGTAATTGATGACCTATTACTAAATGTGGAAACACCATGTCAATATGTGGCTCAACTTAAAAGTTATTGTCGTTTAAATATTTGATGTTTGACGTCGATGATCAGTACTCTTGGCGCATGCAGTGGTTGATGACCTGTTACTAAGTGTGGAAACAGCCCCTCAATATGTTGCTCTATTTACGAGTTATTAAGCTTTAAATATTTAGTCTTACACCTACATGGTCAGTGCTTTCGGAACGTGGAGTTGTTGATGACCTATTACTAACTGTGGGAACAGCATCTCAACATGTTGGTTTAGTTTAAAAATTATTCGAGTTTAAATATTTGATCTTCCACCTTGATAGTCAGTCCTTTTGGGGCATGTAGCAGTTGATAACGTATTACGAAATGTGGAAATAGCACCTCAATATGTGACTCCGTTTACGAGTTATTCGAGTTTAAATATTTGATCTTTGGCTTCCATAGTCACTACTTTTGGAACATGTAGTAGTTTATGACCTTTTATTAAATGTGGAAACCGCACCTCAAAATGTTGCTTCGTTCACAATTTATTCCAGTTTAAATATTTGACTTTTCAACTCGATGGTCAGTATTTTTGGAACATGTAGTAGTTGATAACCTATTGTTAAATGTGGAACAGGCCCTCAATATGTGACTCCGTTTATGAGTTATTCGAGTTATATATTTGACCTCGGACCACCATAATCTGTACTTATGGCACATGTATTAGTTTGTGACCTATTACTAAATATGGAAACAGCACCACAATATGTTCCTTCGTTTAAGATTTATTCGGGTTTAAATTTTAACGTTGACCTCGATGTTCACTACGTTTGGGACATGCAGTACTAGATGAATGCTTGCGTAATTTCTACTATGTTACATGGGTGTTAAAAAGGGAACGAGTACACTCCTGCTATTGGTCCTATATTAAATAGGGATTTAATTGTGCTATGTTAAATAGTGGTTAAAATAGGTCATACTCCTTTATACATAGAGGGTTGCGAAAATAGGTTTCGTAGTCCCTGTTAATTTCTCCTGTGCTAAAATAGGCCTTGAAAAAAGTGGGCATAAAAGAGAACGAGTAAACCCCTAAAATGTGTCATAAAAACAGTTTACTCTTCCTGGTCAAATCTCTGCTATGTTAAATAGGGTTGGAAAATGTACTCATAGTTAATGATATGTAGCCTTTCTTGTGTAATATCTCATATGTCATATAAGAGTTGCGTTATGCCGTAGATATGTTTATAGTATTTGCTTTAGAATACATAGCAGTGCTACTAAAATATACGTTCGTAGTCTCTGTGTTCATAGTGTTATATATTCTATGCTATGTTTCATAGGTTTTGATAATAGGGGAAGAGTACACCGACATTATTCTCTGTTATGTTAGTAGTATTTGCTACGTTATATAGGAGTGCTGTTAAAATAAGCGTTTGTAGTCTCTGTGTTCATTGGCTTACGTAATTTTGCTATGTTAAAATAGGGGTGGAAAAAATAAGTCAAACTCTTTCATTATTTCTGCTACGTGTTCTTAGTCTTATATAAGTTCTGCTATGTTACATAATGGTTGGAAAACGTATTCATAGTATTTTATTATCTCTGCTATGTTTAAATAGGGGTTGAAAAAATTGCTCATAAAATTGAACGCTTATACCCCTAAAAACTGGTTGAAAAGGGGAATGATTACACTCTCATAAAAGAGAACGAGTTTTCGGGTAGTTCGATTTTCCATGGCTGGGCAAAACGAGTGACGGCATATCGTACGACACTGGAAAAGCGAGTGCTTCGGATCAGGCTTGAGCTGGGAAAAGTTTGAAATTCATCATAAAAGTGAAGCCAAGTGTCGCCATAACTACTATGACGCATTTTAGCAAAGCCATAACTAGCAACGCACAGTGGGAATTTGCTGTAAACTCCTACAGTGAATAAAGGAATCAAACGTAAGACATACGTGTTTTTAATAGTCAAAGCCGTAATAAGTCAAAGCTATAGAGCCTATGCAAAATGGATGTATATCCATTAAATGTCATCCGTCTACTTGCAGTCTATTTTGCTATTCTAGTAATTCTGGTAATTGATCTATGAGGCTGCAGATAGAGCAGTGTCAATATACAACGAAAACGTTACTGCTACTACTTTGACTTTAATGAGAGTTTCAAGGAACCAAATGATATCACAGACTCTGGAGAATTGGATGTAACCTATGAGGAATATGTGTGAAGGTCAGCATCGGAAACCTGCGATGTTATGAGTGCTGAGCTTGTGGACTTGGAACACAAGTGGATCTCAGTTGAATTTTGGAAGACTGAAAAACAAGAGACTGTTGTAACATCCGTTTTGCGACACTACAAACAAGTAACGTCCCTAAAACAATCATACTGTTTTGAAAAGCAAGTCTCTTCAGATGGAACACAAATAAAATTACATGAAGTGTTACTCGCCGTGCTTCAGAACTTTCAAACTCCCGTCGGTGCACGTTTACAGCTGCATGACTTATATCTGCAGCGAGAGGCTCTCAAGCAGGTCAGAGGATAACCTCGCTTCATTTACGGTCTCAAAACATGATTGTGAGCATTTAAGCGGGCGTCAGTATTGTTTCAAGTAAAATGATCAAACTTATAGCTGTTTTTCAACATTAGCCAATGTGTATCTCGAACGTCATAACTAGTTATGGTCTTCTTAAAAGGTGCACTGTTATGTATGTATGCAGTTTAGGGGAGTGTTTATTTCCTTCGTCCCCTACGTTGGTCGCTAGGACTTTTGATTCATTGCAGTAGTTTCGAGCAAAATCCCATTGCGCGTTGCTAGCTATTTGATTCATGAATTGTCTCATATCGTCCTGTATTCGCACATTAGAGGGTGTTTACCCCCTTCAGCCCCCACGTTGGAAGATTAAAAAACATGTATTGACTACTTTTGATTCCTTTATTCACTCTTTGAGTTTGAAGCAAATCAGAGTGTGACACTTGAAAAACCCTGCTTGTAATAATAATAACAGTTAGGTTTTTGGAAATACCAAATTTCTTTTAAATAGTGGTCTTCTTGCTTCTATTCGTGAGATAGAAATCTTAACGTTATCTGAAACTTTTCGTTTTATACTTTGTACATATTCGTTTACTTTTATTATTATGCGCACTCTTCTATAAATATTTTGAAAATATTTTTACATGTTTAATTCAAAAAGTTGTTGAAGAAAGGATGTGATTCGCAAACGTCTGAAATTTGTTTTTTGAACTTTCCTGATATTCGTAGGATACACACAAGTTTGTCTGTAGAAAGGGTCGAAGATGTTAAATCTTTGGAAGCGTAACATTGAACTATAGGCTGAAATAAGAATGGCTGGCAGTCACGGATTTAAGTAGATTTTGTATAGTTTCAAGAAGGAGCAAGACATGGAACAAGGTCCTTTCTGCTGTAATCGATTCAGTTAATCTACTACTTTTCTCATGCCTTCTATTTTAATTCTTTGTAATTGTAATTTGTAATTGTATGGAGGTCATACTCCATTTAAGTCTTTTAAGATACTTATTTTGGATCACTGTTTTCGTCGTGTAAAGACATTTATTTGAAGCTTGTGTCGGTAATTCTTGGGATCGTAAGGGTGACCAACAGAATCTGCGCTGACGTCCCCAATAAATAAGTTAATCAACCAATTTCTGTATCATCTACTTATTATCCTACCATTGAACGATAATGATAGATACTTTTGGAATTACAAATTTTTTTTTGTACATTATTCTTGAGCTGCACGTCTTGCACTTTTATTTCCTGTAATCAAGTACAACGCAGAAAGAGGAGACAATTGAATATATAAAAGCGTTTAAACTTATATTGGTTTCATTCCGAAAATTAGAAGAAGAAACTATATATAGGTTTCTTTCTTATTTATTCATACATTATGAGTGTACACAGGGCCATCCAAATGATGAACAACTGGCTATATTACTTGTATTGACTTAGTGTTAACTTGTTGACTATACTATTAAACTATTGTATATATCATAATTATTTATTTCAATGATACTAACAACAATGACTAGGATCAAGTCACCTTAGAAACCTTGTCAAGAATTGAGATAGGTCTAAAATTTAAATCTGCAATTTCTCGACTTTTCGAAGATTTAACTGGAAATCCAATCCGAAATTGACCATCAGGAAGACCTAGGACTATTTTAAGATGGATTTCGTAGAAATAAGAATAAAAGAAGGAACTTTATCAATTGGCTAAGGAGACAAGGAAATGGTGAGGATTTCTGAGTGAGACACAAACTCCAGTTTGCATAGACCATAGAGTTAGTTTATTTCTCGATTATATTTAAAATTTTATACCGAATATATATATTGCCAATGGCCCATATATATTGCTATCGAACCAAAGCAGGGACTTCTGAATTAATCCCCAAGCATAAAACCCCACGGACCACATCGAATATAGCTGTGTATAAGTGCAACATAGAATTAGTTTTTTTTAACAGGAAACAAGGCACATGAAACAGACACAGAACTAACAATGTTTTCACTTTGGCACAACAAAATTTTCATTCATTAAACATCATAGAAAATTAAATGTCGTGCAAGTACCAACTGCACTGTGTCTTCATTTATTGTGAAAGACAAAAAGTATACTATATACTAGATTACAAAAACTAGTTCTAGAGAGGTATTCCATCTATAAGTTGAGAGGAACCGGGTGAAAGTCATGAGATATAAGTCATGAGAGTATAAGTAAGATTACCCTTTATAATGTTACTAATTTATTTTTCTGTTTCAGAGAGACAACGCTTATGTGATACAAAAGGGAAAGAATGTTTGGAACAAAACAAGGGTAACTAGTGTACACACATTTTAGTGTATTAACAGTTTATACAGCGTGACCTATAATTCACTTAACATTAGCATTTTCCTCTTCTCAACTGGTTATAGTATAAATATCTGATTCAACTAAATCATATCTTATGATGCGGTTTGTGATAGACATAGTTCGTGAATAATATGTTGTAAGAGTATATTTATAAAATACTTTATTTGCAAAAAGAAGTTTCGTTTACTATGATGCTATTTAAAGAGATTTTGTCTTCGAAATTCCAAAATGGTGGTTACGTGACCACAATTACAGAGATGCGATTGAGACCATTGCATTATTTACCGAATTGAACCTCCATTGTGACAAATAATCCGCACCACAAGTGAGAGATTCGAACCAACTGAATTTATAGTGGGTACATGGAATCCAAGTATGTCTACATACTAGAGTTGGAGTTTTAGTAATGGCAACACTGCTATACATACACGGGTATACTCGAAAAAAAAGCAATCCATTAAAATTCATACCAGCAATAGGGTAGATGCCGACACTCTCTCAGAGCACTTGAACTCGTCTGCCTCCCGTCCATGCGCGCTCACCGTTAGCAGTTAAAGGGAAGTCCTGAGGGAGTGCTCGTGGACTACAATCACACACGTGAGTGCTCGCGCAATACAGTAATGTTTAAGAAGGAATTGCAGAGGAGTTGGTTGAAAATCGAATGCGGTAGAGGTATCAATGCAAAACAGTGTTACGAAGTATTGCAAGATGTTTGCGGTGCAAGTGCGTTACAACACTGCACAGTAGCAAGGTGGGTCAAAGCCTTTAATAACGGACGACAAAATGTCACAGACATGCTCCTGTAAGTGAAGATGTGAAGAATGTGAACGCGTTAGTGGTAGCGGATTGAAGCGCTATGATTCGTCAATTAGTCAAAGATACAGAACCAGGGCATTCGGCTGTGCTGAAAATTTTATGAAGAACGTGGGTTGCGTAAAGTCGCCTCAAGGTAAGTTACCCATGATCTGACTGAACAACACAAGTGGCTGCGATAAGATAACGCTCGAAGACACTTGGAGCGGTATCGAAGTGAAGGTGGGCCCTTCTTACGGCGGATCATTGGTATTGATGAAACCTATGCGAGATCATATGAACCAGAGCTGAAACCTCAATCAAATGAGTAGCGTTAACCTGGGTCACGGAGAAAAACAACAGTTCGGTATACCCCAACTAATGTGAAACCTATGTTCATCATTATATAAGGCTGGAATCGTGTAATCATAAACCATACATCATCATCATAGGTATTCTGCCTTTATTGGCAGGTCACTTGCCTCAGCTGAGAAGCTTCCATGCTCCACGGTCCTCCGCTAACCTTTTCGTCTTCGCGTATCATAAACCATACCGTTCCCCCAAAACACACTGTTAGTGCAGAGGACTACTGCATTTTTTTTGCAAAACAATCTGCGCTCAGCATATAGACAAAATCGACGCCACTTCCTAACGTACCCATCATTCATTCTGCATGACAATTCAAGGGTACATTCAGGAGGTGCGCTCATTGATTTGTTGCATCGTTGGAAGTGGGAAGTGTTCTATCGGCCCCCGTATTCTCCAGAATTAAATCCATGGGACTAAAACCTCTTCCCGAAGATGAAAGAACCTTTTCATAGGACACGTTTCGGCACAGCTGATGATCTCCTACGGGCGACCGATAGCTCAATCCGCACTATCCAGAGATTAGGCACTGCCAACTGCTTCCAGCGATTTCCATATCGCTGGGAACGCGTGGTTCACAATACTGGTAATTACATCGCGGCCCTGTAAAACATTCCAAGTTCAGTACTTCTCAAGATATACCGTTGTTGCCATTACTAAACTCCAACCCTTGTATGTAACCAAATTTATATTTTGAAAGATAGAAGACATGTTGTTTATAAATGGTTCATTTCAGATGCATTTTTGTGAATTTTATTCTTCGTCTTGCATAGCACACATATTTACGAATTGTGCTAAATTGAAATATGATTACATTTTATTTTTTAAAAGATAACGGCTTATATTGGAGTAATTGAACTATTGCTTAAAATGTAATATATTTAATGACGATATTGTCATGTTGTCATTTTAATGAAAACAATAAAAGATTATTTTATAATACCTAATCTTTCAGAAGGTTAAACTATTTAGATATTAGACAATAAAATTTAGATCGATATCATATTA
Source organism: Thermobia domestica (assembly GCF_964235325.1). NCBI lineage: Eukaryota > Metazoa > Arthropoda > Insecta > Zygentoma > Lepismatidae > Thermobia > Thermobia domestica. The sequence goes on from NC_137458.1 coordinate 77,358,549, forward strand.
TATATAACGTATAAAGTGAGGTATAACCTGTTAAACTAGTCATAACATGCGTTGGACATACTGTTATTAGATGTTAAGACTAAGATGTTATTTCATCGTGGAGCATTCTTATAAATCTTAGAAACAAATATTAGAACGTCGAAGAACATCATCTTTCAAATTTCGTGATAATTTAGTCTGTAAAATTCTTGAAGATACCAATGATCATAGATTAAACACTGCAATAATAACATTATTTAATATTGGAAACTGTTTCAGATAAACTTGAGCCTGTTAACTCTGTTGTACACAGAGAAAAGGGGATTAAGTGCAACTGTCCCCGAAGTTGCGTTGAAAGGACTGTTTCTGTGAATTATGGTTCTGTGTAAGTTCTTTTATTACACTAACAAACACGCTAAAAAGCGTGTCAGTTTATTTATAACTTACCAGTAAGTTAACATTGCTTCACAATATTTAAATTTTCACGTTAGATTTCCAAACTCTTTTGCTTTTAATACTGAAACTACTAGTAGTATAATTATAACATATTTTCTAAAATAGAGAGATGACACCAAATGTAGAATATATGTCTCAGATGTAAATATATACATAAAAACCGGCCAGACCTCACTATCTCTTACCGCCTTTGCTCTATAGAGGTAAATTAACATTGAGGCTGGAATCACCTCCGGTTCGAATAGGCAAATAAAGGGAATAATGAATCACATTTCTGTAGTGTGGAATCTATAGAGAAATGCTAGTATCTATTTCCTTTTTGCCAGTATTTCTATTAGTATTGCGATCAATGTATTTGATTTCCTCCACTTTTAGCTAAAGTGAATAGATAAGACCCGAAACAAAATTTATTCTTGTGACTCTGAAACCTCGTGAAAAAAATGTTACTGAGCTAATTGTCAAAAAAATGTTTCATTTCTTGAATACCTAGAATTTGTATGACAATTTTGTAGTTTTTGGTAGTTTAACAATTGGCAGACGCTCATATTTCCTAAGATTATTGTTATACATTTCAATATAGGACTACATTGGGTGCAAATAATTTCTTCTATCTATATCTCCGTTCTAACACTTGATTTTGAAATCAACTTGGAGTTGCCGGAAATGTGTGGACTCTATTGTCTTCACATTAAAAATCTTACTTCATTCTTTTCGCTTATTTTAGCCTTTATGTTTCCACAAATAATACACGAAAAGTCATCTACGATTTAAACTGGGTTCAAGACGAGGAAGGTCTGCTAACCGTGGTTGTTGAAGTCATTTTGTTTTCTTTCAATAGCGATTGTTGAAATTTGCTGTATTTTTGCTACTACGTTGTCTAAAGTCTTCTTCAAGGGTATTCTTAATATCATTCTTCATATATTCATATCATTCTACAAAACACTTAACAATTGTGGTATCGTGATTTTTTTTCTTTTTCTCACGCCATCATGTCTTATATCTGTGGATTCTCTGACATGCATACAACCATTCGGTGATGAGCTTATATAAATACCTTATACTCCTACATTACGTATAATAATTCTCTTTATCAAAGTCTACTGAAACTGTTACCTCAAGGTAAGGTCTTAGTAGTGGCTTCAGCTATTCCGTTGTGGTACTCAGTTAAACGGTGTTGTGATGATACTAAAAATAGCAACTAGACGTTTCAACTTAAAATATAGAAATCTGAAAAAGAATCTTGAAATTAATCATTTACTAAAACTTCATACATAATATATTTTTTCTCTATAAAATAAAGCTGTATATATATCGGCCTGCGTTCCGGATTGGGTGCAAATATCGATCCAAGTAATAATAGGCCTAAAGATATTCTTCTTAACTATATGGATTTATTATTTTTATGTATATAAAAGTTTTATTTGTTTTTATTGTTTGTATTGAAAAAGGATATCCTTCAACTATTTGAGTTTGGTAGGTATAGCATACACAAAATATCTATATGTTGCAAACCTATGGCAATATTTGAATTTCCATATCTCGAAAAACTGTGATTAGACATCAAGATAACTTTCCTACGTGACTTAATTATGTAATTATGTATGCTGGTTTCTTCTTTGGTGGTCATATTAGAAAATGACCTCTTTCAAGATGAGAATGTCACTGCACAATACAGTTTTTCTTTCCTCTAAATTAACCTGTCTCTTTGAAACACTTTTTAGTGCCGAAGCCGAAAATGAATGTAGCTTTTCCGTATCAGGTATCAATTTGACGAAACTCATAATTTTGGTGTAGAAAATGAGGCAAAAATAAGGGGCAAATTTCGAAACTTTGATTTTCAAGTCATTTACTGTAACAATAAGATGTTTTAATCTTGTGTTTATAATAATTGTACTTAACATAAACATTTTAAATTGTTACCACTAGTTTGCGTGTTTTGTGCGAGACTGAAAGTTCTACTAAATGACGAGATATTACATTTGTTCATTATGGGGAACCGAATAAAGTTGCAACGGCAACATTGCGAAACTAACGAAGAACCACAGCAAACTGCTGGCTACTTCTATACAACCTTGTGTATGTGCGCTTGTATACGTTTATCAGGTTACGATAAGCCGATTAGTGTGCAGGAAGATTGGAACATCAAACATATTTGCCATTTTAAGACACGTGATCATTGCACAGCAATATAAGCGGGAAGCGTGTGGCTTATTATTTCTTTTATGCTAAATAATTTATCAACATAAAGCAGGCCGAGAAAGTGCCCTAATAATTTAAACCAATTCTGTTATGTATGTGGAAGGGTCACTGCGACCACAAATAGCACTGCAATTACACAACTGATAAAGAAGGCTTATGAATTGTACTTCATGTCAAAAGTTGATAAAGGTAAATCATGTTATCCAAATGTATGTTGTAAGTCATGTATTGCAAATCTCAGCGAATGGTTACGCGGTAACCATAAATTAATCAGCTTCGCTGTGCCTATAGTGTGGAGTGAACCATGTGACCACACACACTATTCTTACCTCTGTTTATCCAAAGCTCGAGGGACAACTTAAGGTAGAAACTCTGTGGACTACCCGGACATACCATCTGATAGACGACCTGTCCCACATAGAAATGAATTTCCACCCCGTATGCCGCGAACAGAAGCATCAGTGTGCGATAGTGACAGGCAAAGTTATGGTGACGACAGTGACAAGTCGATAAATAATCGCAATTATACGTTGCTCGATGAACCACACTTCTTGTTCCAGGAGCCTAAAATGATCTAGTGTGAGACCTGAGTTTGTGAAAATCACAATTAGAGCTCCTTGCTTCAGGATTACGAGCCTGGAATCTACTTAAAAAGGGTGTTAAAGTTACCGAAATATACCGAAATATAGAGTTACCTTGTATCATTTTTAACAGGTGTGGTAATGAAGTGTATGGTAGAGACGTGGAAGGATTAATGAAAGCATTGCGACTTCTTGCAACAGAGATCAGTGTAGGTTTTTTATTGACGCCTCAAAATTCTGTTTGAAGCGTGTGCTTCTCCATAACGGGAATTTTCACCCACCCATTCCCATTGATTACACCGTTGCCATGAAAGAATCCTCCGAAAATCTAAGGAATCAAACTGGAAAAAATACAATACTCGAAACATGAGTGGCATATTTGTGGTGATCTGAAAGTGATCGGTGGGTTGTTAGGTTTGCGGTTCGTTCCTTTCTAATTCCAGGTGAATAAATGTGTAACAATAACCACTTGCGGATTCCAAGAGAGTGTACTTACCACCTCTCATCATCAAGCTAGGGATAATGAAGAGGTTCGTGAAAGGATTGGACCCAGAGGGTTCAGGGTTTCAGTATTTGAGGGGGAATTGTGAAAACCTATCTAATGCCAATGTCAAAGAAGGGGTGTTCATTGGGCCTGAAATATGTACATTGATAAACAATCAGGAATTCGAAACTACATTGGTTGACGTTGAGGAGAGGGCATTTCTTTCTTTGAAAACAGTGTGTAGTAGCTTCCTTGGGAACCTTAAAATGAGAACTAGGAAAAGTAGTGGTGGAACTTCTGTAAAAGTACCAAGCGATGGGTTGTAACATGTCGCTTAAAGTACATTTCCCTCATAGCCATCTTGATTTCTTTTCTGTTAACCTTGGAGAAGTTTCGGACGAGCACGGTGTAAGGTTTCACCATACAATGCAGATCTTTGAGCAAAGATACAAAGGTAATTAGGGATAAACTTCTAGCAGACTACTGTTGGAGTATTATGCAGGACAGGTTATCCCACACCCCAAACCAAAAGAAAGACATTGTAAGAGGATCTGTTGTATTCTTTTAGTGAATATTAACAAGTATTTCACAGTAAGACTGAACGTTGAAGAGTAGAAACACAGTGTAGTTGATCATAGTTAATTTTCAGTGTACAATGAAAACCCGTTTTTCACGAAATATTTCCCTTTTTTTCGTTTTACTGCTACCATAATGTGAATATTCTACAAAGTGTATAGACACTGACGTCAAGCATGAGTCCTGATTATTTTTTTTTTTTGTACTTTTATAGTGTATGTTGTAGGCAGTACCTTTCTCCATAGTTATTTAGTAATATACATTTTCAACAAATATTACAATAAGCTTCGTAAATTTATTTCACTCTTTCTGAAAAATTTTACTCGATACAGACAAACGGATCTCAGATTCAGATTCAGGAGGTAAAAATACATAGAAGTTAGGTACTTCCATCCAGAAAAAAATACAAAGTTTAATTTTGTTGTTTATTGATAATTGAAATGTTTCCTCCAAAAAATATAAAGTAGGTCAAAGAGTAGGGCGCAGTAATGACACGGCGAACTTCCACAATTTTTACACGTATATAGGTCAAGCACAATATGGAGGTCAATATTGAAAGCGGTAGTAGAAATTCAGCATTCTTGTATTGGTAAAAGTATGAGGGTAGAAAGGAATCTATTTCTAAACAACACAGACTGTTTTTCATTGCTGTTTATATTAAATGATGCTTGTTTTGAAACTCTAAATGGTTGATTTCCATATATTCTTCTTTAAACAAATTATTAATGGAAGACACATAATGTATTCATGACATATGAATCACGTAAAAGAAAACTGATCGCTTTCACTTCCATTCTCGGTCTATCGTTGTTAATATTGAAACAAAAATTATAGTTTTACCATTTATAGTTTCAGGAGATAGATACGGTCTCAGATTACATATATATATATCTATATATATATATCTATATATATATATATATATATATATATATATATATATATATATATATATGTGTGTGTGTGTGTGTGTGTGTGTGTGTGTGTGTATTATATGTTGAATTTCTTGACAGGATAGCTACTTGATATCAATTAAAGTATTAAAACCACAAATTGCTTATTTTTACCATTTGTCGTTTCAATAAGGAATTATGATAAGTGCAACCTATTTTTCAGACCTAAATCAATTTCAAAATACCGTTTTTCGCTATCTCTTCCCGATTTTTGAGTATGGGGAAGAACCAATGAAACTGAAAGTAATTAATTTCTACATTTTTGGTTTGGTGAGAGTAACCGGATTATGTAAAAATTTATTTTTGGGTACCTTAGTCTAATGAAAAACAGCTTGTCTAAATCTCATATCATGTTTTTTTTTTGATAACTGTGTACAGTCTAACGGACGGAATAACATACAAACGGATATTACTATTCTATAAATATCCCGATACTACTGTATTTAACAGCATAGTTTGAAGGACTAATAGTTTTACCTATAACAGAAAATCAAGTATCATTTAGATCATAGAAATGAAAAACTATCTAATATATTTCCTCATTTATCATAACCTCACTAATCTAACCCTACTAAATATGAAAGGTTTAACAACTGTAACAGTTGGCTATCTATAAAATAACTTGCACAACAATATAACTTAAGAATTTGCTATAAATATGAAATGGTGTATTCTGATGTAACAACCATTGAGAAACAGAAGAAAAGACTACTTACACTTGAGTTTTGTACTGGATCCTTTCAAATCATAGTAAGAGCTCAGCACCTACTGCATATTAGTTCTATAGTCATTTGGATTGGAATCTTGTAAGTGCCACGAATGTTGAAAGCAAATGAAATTAGGCATTCAAATCAAATTAACTTATTTTTATTAATAGTTGTAAGCTATAGCAGTTTTCAAAACATTTTGTGCTTTCTTACTTTATTATGAACTCTTTAAATGCTCATTTAAAGTGTGTTCTATCTCACTATCTACAGACGTTAAGGGGCTAGTCGATATCACGGTACTGGGTTCTAGTAATACGTGTATTCGATTTATTTCATTCTCAAAATAATAATATTTTTCTTTTATTGCTCTACAATCAATTCGACCTACCCGTTTTGATGGTTGGAGAACTTGATGTTAGCCGGCGCGTCTAAATAATTCTTTCTAACATATTACAGAATTACTTAAAATTTTAAGAAGATCTTTCTCAAGAACAGAGTATCTAGTTTACCCAATGTTCTACTTGACCCAGCGTTTATCCATGTATTAACTTCCAGACAAGGAGAGAGCAAATCATTAGCCCCTTGGCAACTAAAGTTCTTTCTTTTTCCAATATATTTCATCATCCAAACTTCAATTTATAGCATGCAGGGTAACCAAAATATTTGTAGATCAAATAAGCTTAATACCTCTGATGACTTCTGTGCATATATTGATACAAAGCTACAAAAGGCAGCTGCCATCGGCGCTTTTCGTGGCTGAATTTAAGAATTTCATGGTTAATTGAGAATTAAAACCACCTCAGCAACAGGTATTTTTTTACAATTTTAAATTTTACGATGCCAGTTTAGGTCAAATCCTTAAAGCGATGAAATTAAAATATTATTTGCCACTTTCAGTGGGTGGAGTCGTTGAATATTGTGTGTTTACGGAATCTCTCAATAAGTAACTTTTGTCAATATAAACGAAAATAGGTCTAAAATTGAAGTAAATTCTATTGACTAACCTTGGAGGATGACTAAATTTCGGCCCTGCCTCTCTCCTCTATTTGCGACTCTGCACACTATACTTTGAAATCGTTTACATGATCTACCGTTTATATTTATTAAGCGCTATTTTATAGTATTACAATATTTTCTTCACCTATCATGATTTTTCCCAGCAATACGCGCATTGTGGAACATATCAACAAATACGAGTTATTATATCTTGCGATATTGCAAGAATCGCATAACACTCAATATATATTTTCGAGTTATTTCATTTTACATGCTCCGGTAATATAATCAGATCTTGATTGCATGGAGCTCTGATCCATCAAATCATGAATGATAAATATGGAGCTATATTATTTTGCAATCACGAATTTCGTTTGGATACTCTTAGAGTTCATAATTAAAAAAGCTCCTGGTTTGGTTCCTGAAGTCACATTTTTGAAGCAATTCGCTTCTCCAATTACATTACAGAGAATTATTCATCTTTGAAGATGGATTCCAGCAGATTTGTTTTATAGTCAGCACTTTGCCTCTACATACCTTTATTTAGATAAATCTTGTGAGATAAATTGGACGGACTCAGGGTAAAAGGTAACAAGTCATTTTTACTAAATTTTTCATGAGAGGCAAAAACTAATTAAGGTATAGTAAAAACACCTAAGGAAATAATTTTAAAGCCTTAATTTTTTACAATATGTTTCGTTGTAAATACTTTGAAGTTACGAATTGGAATTTTACTTTTACCAATATTATTAACGATATTATGTTATGTCACTTACTTCTTTAGGTTCAATTATATATTGATACGTTAAAAAAGGAGCAAGTCATCATCATATTCAGTTATAATTGCTGTATTTCTAATAGAACATTGTAGAACTATTGTGTTAAACTTCACAAATGTTTACATTGATACATACTTTGATTCACTAAGTGTCCAAATTACCCAGAGAATTGTTAGAACGTTTTCAGCAATATTACATCGTTTCCGTGGATTTTCACGAATTTAAAAACAAAGAAAGGGAACTCTAACACACATAGTTGACAAACACTATTCAACCTTTTTTTATAAGACTTTGTCTCATCGCATCACCACCATCGGTTGTTAAACATTAAAAAGACAAAAAGGAATTTTAACACACGAGGCTGGGACAAGTTAGCAATAAAACTTGAAAATCTCTGATTCTCATCGTGGTTTTCAACTTTTGTTCCTCACCTTGTGTTAAAATTCCGCGTGTGTTAAAATTCCTTTTTCTTTCTAATATTTAACAACTGATGGTGGTGATGGTATGAGAAGTCTTACAATTAACGATAAAAAGGTTTGTCAACAATTATTATATTGGAATATAAAGTAGTTTCTGATTTATATACAGTTTGCAATATAAAAATTATGGTAAAAGCTGTGAAGTTATTAATATGTTTTTACTATTAATTTTATGGAAAACATACTTTCTAACTATGAAATTCTTATAAAGTACAGAAACTATTAGTCATGTTTTGGTTTAGAAATTACTATATCGTTAAGTATACCTGCGGGCACACCGACCAAGAGTATATTTTCAAACGAACTCCCTCCGTTTATATTAGGATTAGAAGTAATATGACGACACTGTAAGGAGATAGCTACAAACTTTGCCTCACTAACTGCATTTAATCATCCTCTTCAGAATCAAGCAGTGGATCTTGCACGTTGGTTGCATTAGGTAAACCTGTCTAGAAGTCATGAAATATTGGCGGAATATAAGGCAATAGAGATTACAAATCTATCTTTTTCTCTGCTGAGATTCGCAATAAACACACTCGAGGTTCCAAAGTGAGTTTCTTTATGCGTCGTCGAGAAAGGTCCATAACACAAAATTTGTCATCAATGAATGACGTTTTATAATGTAGCTTTAGCGGGTTCATTACGAAAATAACTGAACCATTTGGCAGACTACCATATAAAGTTTGCTCCCTCATTGTTTGGGTATCATCTGTAGCTGTTTTTGCTAGTGTGAACAAATCAAGTAAATTGCCTTGGGTCATTTCAATTACTTCAAAAGAACTTTTCTTGGAAACAACTCTATTAGCTGTGCCCAGTCATGATTATGAGAATGAGCATTTGGTGTCGTTTTCTAAGTTTTCCGATCTTCCCATTGTTAAAGTCACACTCCATCCTGCTATGTCCTGACACCAGAAACCTGGTGAATACGGACCTGTTTCTTCAATACTTTTTCTATTTAACATTAGACAAAATGTCTTTATTTTATTTTTGTTTATTTATTTTCACATATTTCCGGACATTACCGACATCTAAAGCCTGACACGTACAAAAGATGATGTCCCTCTGCGATCATACTACCCAGGGAAGGTGAGAAAGAATGAAATGGGGAAGAAAGCAAGCGATCTGGTACAAGTATGCCTGGCCATCCTGGCACGTGACTGCTGCAAGTGAGGAAAACCGAAGAAAATATTACTGGCAATGGCTGGCCTGAAACGAATGTTACAACTTTTTGTTCGAATGTTCCCTCCGGTAACCGAACTAAGGATTTCATCCAGCTATGGTGTGGGGGTCTACTAAACAGTAACATAATTTGTGAGCATGTTAATGAAATGAAGAACATTGGGGGCGGGAAAAAATAACCAAAACTTAAGTCAATCTTTGCCACTGTTGTATTTCTTCATGGATTGCAAATGCAGAGATTATTTTTTTAAAATGTGTCTGATTACAAAATATTTATAAAACTATTCGTTTGCTCTTTATGTACAGTATACTGATATAATTTCGACTAACCAATAATAGAATTGGTTTTCCTAATTATACTAATGAAACATTCAATAATTCCCTTTATGAAAACAAAACATTCACTTTTAAGACATAACTATTATCAATACATTTATATTTGTATCAGTTTCGACAAATAAACGCATTGTGTAAAGCTTTAAATGTAAATGTAAACTCACTACTATTTTAAATGTAAACTCACTATGATGTGTTTTATAGTTCTGCAGATGAAGCAAAAACGGGTGATTACTGTCATATGACAGCATTTGGGAAATTTGTCAAGGAGAAGAGACGCTTACAAGTTATACATGGTTTCTTAGATATAGCAGGTAAACGCATTTTAATTTACATGTAATTTCCTAATATTTGCATGGTTCAATGCTACAGTATTTTGAAATTTCTATGGTTACTTCTAATACTTACCCGTACTCGTAATGGATTTATAGAGTCCTTGTCATTTCTGGACTACTATTTCTGTATATTTTTGATATTAGTTATTCGTAGAAAAGCTAGGGACGTGAATTACCTAGTATTTTTATGATAACTATCGTAGGGAGCAATAATAATGTTTATATTTACTACATCATCATCTACATCAACATTAAATAATTCAACAATTAAACGAAGTGAGAAATTAAGTCCGCTAATTCAGAAGTCTAAATGTGACACATTGAATATTCTGGTGATTAATTTGTGAATTCTGTAATTATGGTTGATTATGAAAGATTATACAAAGCGATTACTATACGGAAAATATGTTAAACTGAATGGCTTCTTAGTAATTAGATTTTAGCTTAGGTCAGTTAAAGTTTAAGTCGATCAATCATCAGTGCAATAGAAACTAAACATCTCCCAGTATTAACTATATGTTTGTTTTTTTAAAAAACCCTCTTTTCTCTTTGGTTCTTTTAAAACTGAATTTATTCTCTTTTACTATCACTCTTTTCGTTTCCTAAAGAATCACGACCAAAATGACTTGGCAATTATACTTTCAGTCACTAATCGAGATGTCTTCGTTCCATTAGAGTTAAGACCTCCAACATTGTCTGTTGGAATGATTGCGTTCAAAGTCCCTATTGAATGATTGCGTATAAAAGTATAGCAGGTACTAGGGTAGGACGTATTCATTCCCAGAGCCAATCAGTTTGGAGGCGCATTATCAATCTCCATGCAATTATTGGTGCATGTACCAGAGAATTAAAAATCTGAAACGTTTTAGGGAAGGTTAAGTAAGTACATTGTATTTACAAATGCCTTAATAGGGTTTTCGTAGTGATATGAGCTCTTAATTCATTTGTAACGGTTTTATGATTTTATACCACTAACGCTATAGTTGCAAGTAAAACACAGCTCCCTTTCGCTGAGAAGAAATAATGAAGAGTAGAAAAATAACAGTTAATACAGTACTCATTTATATACTGTACACTTACATATTTTAACTGCTCTGAGATGCCATTGTTTGATATTAGTAAACCTGTACTGGTAATTATATAAAATACAGCTTTACTATATGTATTAATATGTCCCGCCAGCAGAAATTACCTAGGTATTATCTGATACGGCTTTCTTTAGTATGGAATAACTAATTTGTAACGTAAATTTACCATTTGCATGAAGTGGTCTGCTCTATCTGCACATATGTTTGTTTACAATACCGATACGTATATTCGCACTTGTGACTACCTATATTCTCCCATACGGTCCTTATCATAATTCCATTTCTATAATTTTTCTCCACTTGTTCCATATTATGGAATATTTATGGAGCAAAGATATTAACTTTTCCTTCATGTAATCAATTTTCAAACCACAATGATTGCATTCAGCTCACAAGTGAAGATATTACATCATCAAATTTGCTCGAGTAACTTGCAGTAAAGAGAGCACATGTAACCCTGTACCTTAAATGTTAATAATCAAACAGCAATAGTATGTACGTTTGTCACTAATCAAACAGTGTAGTATTCAGTTTACCATCCACTGGAAGAAACAAACACATTTGCTTCTTGAGAAAGGAAAGGAGATATGAAGGTTGATTTAGCATTCGAAATACGCAGGTTTCATTTAATTTATATGTCTTGTTTGCTCGTTTAGTTGAAGGAGGGAAAGGAAAGCACGAAGAAAGAAAATTTCACTGTAACCGTGTCCTTTTTGGGGGTACGTAAGATATGTATGTTACCTGTCGGAAGCATACATTTTAAATTAATTTAGGCGAAGGTATATAAAAATACTTTCATTTATCACAGTCTGTTCTTATTGTCTATTTTGTAGTTTTCTAAGTCAATTGAAGCAGCTTATGATTGCTTAATTCACAAGAATATTTTATTGTAGAATGACCCCAGAGAAAGGGTCTGAACTTCAAATTTCCTTCACAGTTTTGCAGTTCTCAGTATCCACAACTTTCTGGAATCCATAATCTTCCACTGAAAAATACAATCTTTGAATACTGATAACTGAACTGAGTTTCCTCTCTTTATTGTGACCAATCTGTTACATCTCCCATCAGGACTTTCTACCACTAGTCTAATCTCAAATCTCGCCATTCTTCCCGACCCATCCATGGAAAGAGTGCATTTTCTGACCGAATTTTATTGCCTATCTGGATGAATACCACTGTACACCAGTCTACTAAGACCATCAGGCAGATGAAGTTCCTAAAGAAGAACAACTCACCCAGGTATGGATGAAACATCAGGAAAGGAGGTATCAGTTGATCGTAGTACTAACATGGTCCCGATGACATATTTAATGTGGACTTCGAAGCAGACTCAAAAAACACAATTGATGGGACTATGCAATAGCTTACTAGTGATTCTGGTAGCGCATCAATTCTCAGTGACGTTGAATACGAAACACATAATTTAATTTTTGTTTAACTTTCAAAATGATATCAATGTTTTTTTCTTTTTGCTAAACTATTAGCTCTCATAGCATACGGCAGTCTTTTAAATCATGCATGTTGTCGCTTTTTTTTACAGAATAGGCTGCATATACCTATCATCTATTGTAGTGATTTACTATTTAATGAAATTAGCTGTCTTTCAAATGAACGTGTTTGATCACATCAAATTAGTTAACTTTCATGTCTACTTGGGTTCTCATGAAACAAGAGTGAAGCAAGATTTCTTCAACCGATCTAGCAAATGTTTATTTTAATAGATTCAGCACCCGAATTTTAGCTGCAAGGTATAATTCAGTTCTACATCCTATTGACCAGATCTCTTCTTTCACTCTTCAATTTTCCCCTTAACTTCAGATAATAATTGTAGTAGACACACAAAGTTTAGATGTTATGTGGTGCCTAGTTTCACACACCATCTCCGCCATCAGTTTTGCATATCCTACTCTTCCCGCAGATTGGACCACATTTATGTCAGTAGCTTCCTTATTTATCAAGTAAAACTCGAACCTGTTTCTTTAGCGATCCTTACATTGTCATTATGAGAATATACATATATACAAGTTTCCAAATTTTAGAAAAGTACTTCACTGTGGTACTTTGATAAATCTACTCTTAGCCTGAGTACAAATATTTAATAGGGAGAAATGGTGAATAGTTTTCCATTTAAAATCACCCAGTCAAATCAGAGATAAATATTTATGCGACAAACTAAGATCTCGCACACTAAGTAAACCCCACTGTATTCAGTAGAACAAGGCATGTAGTATGCATTTCAAATATTATTCGAGCCTTGTAAACTCATACGTGCAAGGAGAGTTACCTAGCCACCTAGTTCGGCTCAAAATCTAAACACACAAAGCCACATTTGTATAAATAATGAATATATGGATTCTTTGTCCGAAGAAACTTTGTATCTACTCATAACATGGAACAGTCAAGGACGGTAAAAATACCTAAGGAACGACGTGCAGTTAAACATAATATAATTAGTTCTCTTCCGCGTAATTATGGTCAAATTTATGAAGCTTTATAAGTATTTTCCCAACTTGCTCAGTATATTAAACACTATGTGCAACACTTAAGTTTAAGAAGTAAATGAGTATTATTTAAGCTTGGTTTCTCTATTGTTATGTGTAAATGCTAAGGCATACACACAAATACCTTCACAATCAATTTAGTGGAGGAATATAATCTATTTAAATTAGTTCATAATCTATCAGTAGTGACAATTTATCACTAAAAAAATATATTAGTTTCGTTGCTACTCTCCCTCACGGATTTGTTTAACAATTATTGAGAAATGTATAACTTATGGGAGGGTGTCACGGATAGTACTCTAAAAATCTTTAAACAGCCCAACTATATCTTCATTCAGAATCACCAACCCTTTAGTTTTTTATGTTTTGACTTAAAAATCTGAACATAATATCTAACATTTCATATGAGTTGCTACGTTTCTTCTAAAACAAAAATGTAGAGCATGCTTTAATTCTTGTTGTATTTATGTACATATCATGAGACTTACTCTCCCGTTCCCGTTGATAATTTATCCTGTGCTGCCTATAAAGCTTCTGGCAAGTAACCATTAGTTTTCGTTTTAAATTTCTCCACGTATTTGGATTTAACGGGATTTTCGATCTATGCTTCACGGACCGTATTACCAAACAACAACTAAGCTAAAAATGAGTCGTAACTTAAGCTTTGGCAATACTTCGTACTGGAATACATAAAGATGACTATATATAAAAAGTTTATTTAGTCTCTTGATCACACCTGTCATATAAGCAGAGCATATCAAACTCGCTTGCTACAATACTTACTACGCTCCCATTTTGGTCGAGAATTACATGCATGATGGTGCAAACATCATCTTCACAATAGAAGACATTCAGAAATCTTAGAAAAATGCCAATATATTCCTTGAACCATAGTAATTGAATAAATAGAAACCAAAGCGGACATATATATATATTCATTCCGAATACCGTGCTACATACAGCGCGTACTATGCCGATGCTAATTCAGTAAACATCAGCGGCGTAGCGTAAGGGAACGCCGGTATGCCCGGCATTTCCTGTTAATAAAAAAATACGTATTTCATTGTATACAAATTGTTTGCTTCTAATTATCACAATTATTTCCACTGCAATCTTCTTGATGTGCTCTCTCGCCTTACTTTGACAAGAGGAACCTACGCATGAGAGTCACTCAGACGCACATTTTCTGTCTTTCCTCTTGTCGGATGCTATGTTCCTTAGGCATCCGGGCCTACTGCAAGTAACAGGGTTTTCGTCTGATTTCTGTCGAATGCGCATGCCCAACTACTTCATCCCTTAACTCTCTTCATCCCTTGCAATTCTACATTTTGCTTTCGATATACGCTGGCGTATTCAAGTATTTCCAACTCAGTACAGAACGTACAGAACGTACGAGCGCTAACATCAAGGAGATAGAACAAAACAGAAATGGTTAATTCAATGCCGGTTATGTAAATAATAGTATAAAAATAGTTATGCTTTAACCGTAATTAAATGCATCGTAATTGTAATCGTAATAAAAGGCAAACTATTAATCTGCATCATAAATCCATAGTATGTCCTCTGGCGTGGCCAGAAACTCTTTGAGGGAGTTCACACACACAAGCATAAATATAAAGCATTCTGTAGAATCACGGTCACCGTTCTGGTAGACCAATAGAGCCAGCATTCCCCGCCCCTCGCAAAGATTGCTTGGACCCTTCAGTCATTGGCACATATCCCGAGAAGATAAGGGGGACATGTCCCCCCATCCGATTTGAAATTGTGATGATTTGTATCCGAATGCCACAAAAGAAAGTGAGATGAAATTGAGGTCCCTTGACTTGTTTCATTTTTTAAAAAGAATCGTATTCTTTAATATTTCATTGTCATTAATTATTGCTAGTTTATTTTCAACTATTTGTTTAATTCCTGTAACGATTCCTATAATGCTATTGTGATCATCATAATTTTACTCAAATAAGAGTATTGTTTCGCCATACATAGTTGATTTTCTTTCATAGTTTTGGAGAAGTCATTATTTATTTTATTACAAAACAAGTGTTCTAAAATTTTAATGTGGATCATTGTGGATGGGTAAATAGAAACATATCAATTATAAATATGCATGTATTCAGAATTCAGAATGTGTTCACGGTACTGATTTGTAATACTGATACGTATCACAATTTCATCTTCATCGCCTAGTATATAATACACAACAGGTTCACCTCAGAAATCAGATTCATCTATTATATTATGAGTCTCATCTCCCCTCCTTCCAGA
Organism: Thermobia domestica; assembly: GCF_964235325.1. NCBI lineage: Eukaryota > Metazoa > Arthropoda > Insecta > Zygentoma > Lepismatidae > Thermobia > Thermobia domestica. The sequence goes on from NC_137458.1 coordinate 77,374,442, forward strand.
ATAAGCCTCAAATATGCCCTCCTCCCAATGTTGAGGACTACTCTGCTCCTCTGATCCTTCACAGCATTGTTTTTCAACTTATTTTGAACATCGCTTTAACATAAATATTTTGAACATAAATATTTTGAACATCGCTTTAAAAATAGGGAAAGGTCTTACCGGTTCCCCGAATGTTGAAGACAGATTTACGCATCTGCCTTCAGTATCAGGATATCTGACAACAAAATACATACATAGAAACAGGTCCCCAGAGTTGGTTTAAGTGCTTTCCATTTGCATCTTCAAATGATATACGTATACACTCAGGCCCATATTCACGAATGGGCGTCTGAGTTCCGGAATCAAGATGACAAATTTCTAGGGACGACTTTTTAAAGAACGAGATTGAAGTATGGTATGCGGAGAAAGAAGCTGCCCACAAGAAAGAAATAAAGGTAACTATACTGGAAACAATGTTCATACAACAGCGGGGACGAGTTTTCTTGTCACACGGTAGTGGTAAGAAGGAGCTGAGATAATTGCTTATTGGCTTCTAACGTAATCCACGCATTTGCTTCTGTATGCCCTACTAGGCCACCAATTAGGGGGCCTCCCCCTCAATTTTTATAACCCAATATTTCCCATCGGTATAGCTATGTATTGCTAATTTTAGTAGTATTGTATCGCACAATTGACTAACTTTGGCATCCCCATTTCAGAATATCACGCTACGCTACTGGTAAACATTCTTATGTAACTCAGTAAACATTCTTACGTAATTCAGTAAACATTATTATGAAGGATGATTAACAAGTAAGATACCATTGATTGGAATTATGATATAAATGCAAACACAATACACAGGCTTATAATACGGCGGAATGACCAAAAAAAGCCTTTGCCCACTTGTGACATTGCTTAATCTAGGAAAACGTGTAAAGTTTTTAATAGCCAATCTTTGTTCCTTATCTAATACAATATGCTGTTACGTCTGCACACGATCAACTGGGCCTACTACGTGATGTAATTAAAATATTGCGTAGCAAGCCAGATCACTACTTCTGATAAGAAGCATACATACAAAAGTTGCTTAGTATATCAACTAGAAGAAGAGTGTTTTTCGAATTACTGTAAAAGAGGTGCATTATTCTTCCGTTGTGGTCAAATATCTTTCAGACGGGCTTTTAATATTGGAATTCTAGGCGACGTTCTAGGTAAGTGTCGTAATTCAACCGTTACTTACAACGTTCGTTAAAAATTTTTCAAAAATCATTTTGGTTTCGGGATAGGATGTTGGAAATAGGAGTGCGGTAAGCAAACGATTCCTCAAAGGAGGAAACATTATAAAATGATACATTTTGGAAATAAAATGAAATTAAATAATGAGTCAAACGAATGGAACAGTGAACAAAAGTAATTTCACAGTGTTTAAATGACGTAAAGAGTTATATCAGGAACGTGAATTTGAGCAGCAACTTTGTACTACGTCGTCATTCCTAAAATTTACGAAAGGCAGTAGATTGCTATGCAGGGAACTTCGCCAGCAATGGGAAAGTCGCCTCAGTCACCGGATTTGTTAGCAATCGAAATCTTGTAAGTTGACCTTGCTAGAAGAATAAGTAAATGTCAACCTGTTCTGAAAGTCTCTGGATGATTCTTTAGATCTAACAAAGCAAACATTAAACACATTAATATATCAAATTAATAAAATATGAAAAGCTTTCATCAAGGTTAAGGATTAGCATTTTGAGTGATTGCAAACATACTCAGTTTGTCTCAGTGGAAATAGGACATTACGTGTTAATTTCTCTGTATGAGAGATGATACTTACCCTAGAGACCAAGTATAATAAACTGAATTGTTTATGCTTACATGCGCTTTTCTGATAACTATGAAAGATCGGTATTGTGCTCAGGCATGTATGTATGTGCGCATGTGTGTGTGTGTGATTTTCTGTGTTTTACCTCATTTATGTTAACAGACCAGTTGGTATTTACATAATAACATTAGGAAGATTATATAAATAAAATTTAAAATATTTAAATTGAATACTAAAATTATGACTTCTCTATAACATATTTATTTCTAGTCTCAGTTGGAGGCGCCATTTCGTTTTTCATTGGAATCAGCTTTCTCAGTGTGGCAGAGTTTGCTTACCATTTTACTATAAGACCATTCTTCCTTCTCTATACACGGAAGAAGTAAACTATAATCTTGGATAGATTATGGAATATTATATTATCTAATATCAAGGAAATGGAAAATATATGGGTGAACGATAGAAATTTTAAGCGACTTGAGAGCCATAATTTATGATATATATATTGCACTCAAGAGACATATAAACTGCCTGTGAAGATTTCAATAGAAATAAGTGGTCTATATTTCAGTTCTGAGATGATTTAATGTATAGCTGTGTATAGAAAACTTCACAGTATTAATTTGAATAGCTAATTTATTACTGACTATAGGATAACCAGACCTAGTAACATATTCATAACTTTTTCCTCATATGTACATGTTATTTTATCCAGGTATAACGTAGCGTAAATAAGAATATGGCAACATTTATGTAAACATTATCTTGATATTCTCTGTATGGACTCTGGAACATAAAACAAAGATCAATAAGTTTGGAGTGAAATATTAATTATTCCACTCCCATCAAATAAAATATGAAAATCGTGTATGTTATATTGCCGATTTAAACGCATAAACATTGTATAATCTATATTTACAATGAATGAAGTGTATTATGTTTGTTGCTTACAATCTTGTTAGTTACATGTATCGCACAAGATAGACAAGTAAATTTTGCAATATCTATTGAAATACAACTTCACCTTTGTCTTATAAAATACATAGCGAGGTGTTATTTGTCGTTTTGGGTATGTTTTCTTAAAACTGAATTTAGTTCCACAAGTCTGAATTGCATTAAGATTTCTGAATTATATGAGTGTTGAGTGGATACAAAATGTGTTTCACAAATAATTATAATTTCTTAATTAACTTATTAAAATATAGATTCAACTAACTTTCCCAGAACAGGTTGTTAAAATATAGTGTCATTGTTAGTCTAATTTAGTTTAAAGAAATTACTTATGATATAATTTGGGGATTTTCTAAATCGCAATAAGGTCTCCAAGTCTAAATGTTAAATTTATAGACTTACTCTGGTGATCTAGACTTAAATCAAATAACAATGTGTTCTGTAGCTTAGGTGCATCTTGCCGTAGTAGTGATAACTATATATATTTGGTTGAAAGGTTTGTTCTGGATTCTTTTTTTAAATCCCTCAAGAAATAAGTTACTCTATTTAACATTGCTATACATATGTTTTTATTTAATCCATTTTCTTGTTAATTTCTGATAATGCATATATAGAAAAGAATATTTGTTACGATTTAAATATAGTATCTTGGAGTTTATTCATACAAATTGCTTTAAATCCCATAGTTACAAATAGTTTTCTTCTAAGGGTATAAATAACGGTATGAAAAATACCATCCTGATATTACAAAACATTAAAATTTTTATAAGCTATGCAACTTTTCATCTAAACTAGGAAGATTCAGCTAGATTCCCAAATATTACTTACACGACCGTCGTATTGTAAATGTAAATTCGTCGCTTTTAAGAATATGGGACAAAATATCAGAACGATGCATATACACTTTTTTCTGAAATAAGCGAGGACAAACGTTGAAACTTCACAGAAGATTTTATGGCCTACACATATTTAAAAATACAGACCTTTACCGTTTGTGGGGGTTTATTTCATCTCCAATCATAGTTAAACAATTCTAATGATCTTAGGTTAGATTGCATGACGCTAAGGACACCCTTTATTTCATATGCAGTGTAAGTACGTATAATCCTATTGCGTGTGGTAATCTTATATCTGTGTGTATGCTTTTAGGTGAGTGTATTTTGTACTGCTCCAAGGTCAATTGTGTTACTATATATTATTTTCATTGGTCTATTTGGCATTAAATAAATATTAAGCGTAGACGCAAAAGCTTCTCTGATAATTCTAGGGACATTCTCTCGATTTGCATCCGTTAGCAAATCAAAATTTTAATCACTTTGCAGTTGTTAAACCTGTTTCAAATGCATCGTGACTTCATTCATCAATTTTTTGTCGTTGTTAATAGTACTCTAATTATTCTATGCCTTAGTTAGTGATATCGCAAGAGATACCAACAATGGCTTCTACTTTCTATAAATTTCTATAATCCACAGTATCTACTTCACTCTATTTCTCTGCACACTTTTCCCTCTCTTTTCTTCCGAGACACATTTACTGAAAACTAGATAAAAAAACGATAGGTATAAGAATAAATATCATACACCTGAAACAACAATATCTCATAAGTTATTCCCTCAAAAAAGTTTACACTCGGTCTTAGTGTCCTAAACTAGGACAAACCGAAAGGTGGGAAGCAACCAGCTTCAACTTGAGGTTTTCATTTCATAAAAATAGAAGAACGGAAAAAAATATACTTTTATCATTGATATTCATGAGAGATGATGTTGGTAGTGCAATTCTGGCTACATCACTACGTAAAACAATTACTGAGTATAATTTCATTGAATGTCGTATCTGAAATCTAATTTGTTCTATGCATGTTGCGAAAAGCCAATTTCGAAAAAATTGATTATGACATTTAACAACAAGTGTCTTTTTTATTAAAAGAAATTATTAATTTTTAGTTGATTTAATTTTAACATGATAAAATGAAACAATAAAGACGAAATTCACCAAATTATCAATAACTCATATAAGAACACACAACCAATACGTAACCTATGCTAATTTGTACAACTTATATATTCATACTTCTAATACCACTATATGCAATATGCAATTTAGGTTTCCCCATATTATTTTGTTTCCTCTGTTGTATATTATTTCCAATTTTTGTTTTGAAGTGTTTAACTATTTTTTTGCTTAAGTTGTATATTCTTTTTATGTGATTCAATACTTTTATTCTGTAATTGTTAATATTTTCTGTGTATTTTTCTGTGTATTTGATTTTTTAAAAAAAGAATGTATCCACATGGTTAAGTGCTGTGAGAAGTCTGCAGTGCCTTAACTTCGGCACATAAAATAAGTCATAAATAAATAAATAAAATAAATAAACAACCCTTCTGTTTAGATAGATACAAAACCCCACTTTGTATATGCTTCCACATTCCACCCAAATGGATTTCAACTTAACTAAAACTATGAAAACATAAGTTAAGTATACTGAATTATTAGTTTATGCTGCTACATCTTGCAACGATTCTTGTTTATGTATCAGTCCACATATACATCGAAGAAAGTAAAAAAATACATATTTATTTATTTAACAATCACCAGATACAGCTCAAGGGAAATTTTATGTTGGATATCTAATAACAGCAATAACAATAGAAAGAATTTGGAAATTGTTAGGGCAGAATCTGCTATAGTTCTGGTGCACATGCCTTCTTTTAGAGAAGAAGAGAAATAAGTAGAATGTTGAAACATTCTAGAAGTTTGTGGAACATAGTTTGTAATAGAAGATGTGATCTTGAAATTAGTTTTATACTGATATGTTTCTTGTGACACTGATTAATATTTAAATACATAGTAAAAAAGTGGAATGCTGTTTTTAGTCGATATTATATAATTAATTTTTAGAATTGCTCTTGTTTAATAGAAATGCATTAGTCAAGGCCTGTTTTGTAGATGTCATCCCGGCATTAGCCTGTTGGAACTGAGGGAAATCCTTGGAAACTCCAGTCAGGATGATCGGCAGTGGGAATCAAAACACGACCTCCCAAATGCAAAAATAACGTTGAATCACTTGAGATTTTTCACTCCGTTTACTGGAAAATAAATTGAATGAAGCTCTAGTTTATTCTAATATGGAAATATTATTCCCAGTTTTCAGTCTATAGAATAACAACTCCATTTGAATAATACACCAATATTATCAATACTGAGTAAGTAAATAAAGTATCGTGATCTTCTTCGCTTAGGGTAACTAAAGAAATTCTAACTTTAATAGCCACACGTGATTCTTCTTTTAGGTAGTGCATGAGATCTTGGAATGAAAACTCAAAGGCCCATCATTGTTTCCATTTTAAATAGAAAATCTTACGAAAGATGTGCGATTATTTAATTCATAAATTCCAGAATTGAGCTAGCAGCACTGGAAATTGAAAACATTTTAAAACAAAATAAATTAATATTAAGAACAGTAGACAACATGACTAAGCAACACACAAATACACTACAGATGACCTTAATAAAATTTTGTTGACATGAAGTGTTTATTTATATGCGTCTGAACTTACTTATAATGGATATAATTAACAATGTTGAGGAGGTGCATTTTCTTTAAATGTATTAGCCGCAAAAAAGTAATGATGGTTATTAATGGGGTAAAAGCAAATGCTACTGTTAGTGATCAGACTAGAATTACACTTATTAATACAATTTGCTTTTGTACGTAATATCCCGTGTAATACCGTGTAATATCAGTAAGTTCTTTATAAGTATCGTTTTCTAACTCTAGTCGTTTAGCTCTTTTCAATTTCCATAAAGCCAAATGTCATTAGCCTTTTCCATGGAAACAAATATAGGAGCAACGTGCTGGACATGAAAGAATGCTTTTTGCATCTGGCTTTCTAAATTAATCAAATTGTAGTAGTGGATGGGCTAGAGCAAAACCACATTGAAACTTTCTCAGATTATATTTTGGGTTTAAGTACCAAGCGAGACACTTCTTCACCAAGATCTCAAAGAGAGCACAGAGTTAGTTCATAAAAGGAATCAATACTTTCACAGTGACTTTGGTTATTAACAAGTTTCTTTAGCATTTACTTTCATTTTAATCAAAACCATTAGATTTAATAGTTGCTATGATGTGATGTACCTATGTATCTGAAGCAAAGCAAGAAAACCAGTCATATAAATAGAATTTCCTGGTAGCATTTTTTAGATTTACTTTACTATATCTTGGTAATTCATACGGCCTTTCATGTTTCAGAAGAAGTATTTCTACTGTATTTTAGGATTTTCACTTTTAACGGCTTGAGCAAAATATAGGTTTTATTTCATTAGTAAAGCACATACCAGGCGAACTTTGTCCTGTGTACACATATGTGACATTCTCTAACGAGATGGCAAGGACGAATTTTTGGTGTAGGATAACGAACTGCTTAGAAAATGAAAAACATATTTAGAAGAATGGTTTGTAAAAGTAATGAAAAAATAGTTATGCGATGTATTTATCCACTCAGTTGTCAATTGGCAATATAATTATTAAAACGAGTCTCAGAGATTCATTTAACAGTTGGTGCATAAGAGATAGTAAATTTTACCATCCAAAATTTTACTAAAAATAGTGACTGTGTTTTCTAACTGGATGACTAGTTCTGAAAAGATTTCGATTAGTGTACAAAATTTATAGTGAAAGTAATTTAATTCTAATATTCATCTATAGTCAAAACTTATGAAATTTGAATCAGAATACCGAATTTAATACCTCTCATAGATTTACAGTTAGTTTCCCTAACAATTTCCCATTTATCACTGTAAGCACTAAAATGGTTCACAGCCTTCCATTTTCCATAGGCAATGCTTAATGTCTGTTCATTCGTAACACTTTAACGCAAATTCTTATAATGTGTCCGAAAGGGCATACTGGAATTGAATACCTGTCTTTCATTACTAAATTTGATTTAAAATAATTATAAAAGACAATGATTCTTCGAAAAATAAAAAATGTATAATATATTTTGCAGAAAAGTATATAATCCAGATACTCTTCCATACCATTATATTTGAAATATAAATTCATATTGTAGATTATTTAAATTGCAGAAAGTTAAACTGGAAAATCATTTCTTATGAAAATCTTAATTTACTTTTCTCTCTTTTTTTAACAATTTCAAATAATAATTGCGAAAGAGCACACCATTTCTTTGCCTTATTAAATAATTACTTCGCTTTCTCATTATCATGAATAATTTAAATTTTCAGTTCAGTTGTCGTATGTATATTTTACTTATGCAAAGGTAGGTATGGAGTTTAACAATGAACATAGTAATTAAATTATTGAGTATAATGCATATATATATATATATATATATATATATATATATATATATATATATATATATATATATATATATATATATATAATTTCAATGTTAGCGTAAATGCATTGGTAATCTATTAAATAGCTAAATTACCTTTTCATTCATTTACAGGATAATATATTTATGAAAATACGTGTAAAATAAATTATGTGAGATTTGGCAGCTGTAAAGTATGTCAGTCCTTATAGACTATTATATCAGAATCATGCCTATTTCTTTGTAATTGATTTCTTTGATTGTTCTAAATATACCAGGAAAGAGAATAAATGTGCTCAGCTATTTCTGATTCATTGTGTAATAGTACTAAGTATACTAAAATAATTATTGTTGTTCAATAATATGATTCGTTTTTCGTTCTTATAATTGCTAAATTTTGATTTTATATTAATATCTGTTAAAACTACAGAAATGTACATTTATTTATTTCAATGAATTTGATGTAAACATATAAATTCTACTTTTAATAAATTGTTGTGTCCTTTCAGAAATATTGAAATATGTTTATCATTCTTAAGAACGTATTTCTTTCTCATTTTGCAATTGTAAAACAGCCGGATTATAAGCGTACCTTATATTACACACTAGTTAATGATTATTTGAAATATTAGACTATTCGCAATATTTTGTAAGTTCTGATATTAGAGCAATGGATTTCAAACCAATTAGTGTATTTTAAGTAGAGATGCAAAAAAGCCGGCTTTTTTGAATCGATGTTTTTTTACATAAAAAGCCGGCTTTTTTGGAAAAAAAACGAGAATTTTGGAAATTTAGGCTTTTTTCATTTTCATGATTTTTCTATCTAAATAGCTTTCTTATAGTATATTCTATACTTAGATAAGAATTCCATGACCTAAATGCCATATTTTGCTCTAAAATTCACCATCAAGATGGATGGAACACATGTTTTACGAATTAAAGCTAACATGAAGAATGTAGTATTTGAGGGCAATTTTAGAGGCTATTTAACTTTATTTTAACTTTTGAGTTATCGATATTTTTTCTTCTCGATATCATTTCAGTTTGTCGTCTGTTTCATTTCTAAGAGCCTAGTACTCTAGCTTCTAACGCAGAAGTTAAACTTACGTTTTTCTATATATCCGTCAAAGCGTACGTTTATCAATATATCCGTCTAACCGTACTTCCACATTTCTGTTATACTGTAGCTGTGCAACAATTTAGCAATTATTTTCCGGATACAACCTTGAATACTAATTTATACAAATAATCAGTAGCGGATTTAGAAACGTACTTTGGGACTGGTTTCTCTGATTGTTTCATTTTCTAAAATCTCCTAATTTTATTTGGGAGGAGCTTGAAGTTTATGAGTACAGGCATAACTAATACTGTATTTCGTTTCGTTTATATATTTAGCGATAATCTTCCGGATACAACCTTGAAGATCATTTTATACTGAGAATCAGTGGCGGATTTAGAAAAGTATTTTGGGAGGGTATTTTTCTTACTAATGTTTAGTTTTTCTAAACATTCGTAATTTTTATTTGATGGCAGCTTAAAGTTTCAGTAAAGGCATAACTAATAGATATTTCGTTTGTTTTAGACATTCCGTAATTTTGGGGAACAAGCTTCAGTCCGAAAGACCGCCCCCCTAACCCTCGCAAAACTGTCACTGCTGGTAACACTGTTAAACAACGAAAATGTATATTGAACAAAATCAGCTAATTCTTATTGATTTTGTGGTGCTAATCACGAATTTGAAAGTTATTTTCGAATATTAGCTCTACTTTTCGTTTTACAGGCAAGTCTAATAATAACGCTTTAAAAATAAATATATTCGCTTCGTTTGGGGTAAAATGTTACACTGATCCGGCAACACTGGAGAAATTATATGAACGCTTGGTTTAATTGTGTTCCTTATCTCAGTAGTGTTTTGCTATTGTTAGAAAAGACAGGTTTAGTGCAGTTATCAGCGTTTTGGGTGTGACGTTTTTGTAGTGCAGGACATAAAAATACAACTACAAGTACGCAAAAATACTGGTATTTCGAATGTATATTTTTAAATAGTAGTCGGAACTATTTCAAGTGACATTTTGAGGATTTCAATAAACAAAAATGCCGCGAAATTGTATAAACAGTGCGGATAGCTTCTGCTACGTGTGTGAGGAAGTGACATTTTCCTCACAAAAGCAGACTATAACACCACTAATAAGGAAAGCCTATCAATATTACTTTGGTTTTAAAATTGGAGACCAAGATAAATCTTGGGCACCCCACATTGTGTGTAACACTTGTGCCAGCAATCTAAGAAATTTGATTAATGGGAAGGGGTGCTCAATGCCTTTTGCAGTGCCCATGATTTGGAGGGAGCCAAGCGACCACATCAGAGATTTTTTATTTTTGTATGGTTCTTTCCGTCAAGAAGGGAATTTCCACGAAGGAGAAGCGGGCCTTGATCTATCCTAACATTCCTTCAGCAATGCGCCCTGTTCCACATGGACTACCTGTTCCTGACCCACCTAAAGAATACAATATTTTTTCTGATGATGATCAAGAAGTTGAAGCTCCTGAATCAAGTACTTCGAAGGACCCTACGTTTGTTGTAGAAGAACCTCCATGTGAACCACATAGACTTACTCAAGAGGAACTAAGTGATCTAATTAGAGACTTGGACCTCTCGAAAAGCAAAGCCGAAATTTTAGCGTCACGCTTAAAGCAATGGAATTTATTGCAGGAAAAAGTAAATATTTCAGTGTATCGGAATAGGGAGAAGATGTTCACTTCATTTTTTACTATGGAAGACACACTTGTGGCATGTACAGATGTAAATGGTCTCATGAGGGCACTTAAAATTAATTACGAACCTACGGAGTGGAGGCTCTTTATAGATTCGTCCAAAGTGAGTTTAAAGGCAGTGCTTTTACATATTGGAAATGAACTTCCTTCAATTCCTGTAGGTTACGCAGTTCATATGAAGGAATCTTATGAAAACTTGAAACGTTTACTTCAAGCCATTAAATATTACGATTTTCACTGGCTCATTTGTGGTGACCTTAAAGTAATAGCACTGTTGCTAGGTATGCAGTTAGGGTATACAATGTATTGTTGCTTTATATGTGAATGGGACAGCAGAGATCGTGGATCTCATTACCGCAAAAGTGATTAGAGTACCAGAGAAACTCTTCAGCCGGGAGTGAAAAATGTGCAGCATGAACCACTGGTAGATCGTAACCGAATTTTGCTTCCCCCTCTACATATTAAATTAGGTCTTATGAAAATTTTTGTTAAGAGCATGAACCAAGAGGATGAGGCCTATAAGTACCTAAGAGGACAATTCCCTCGATTAAGTGATGCCAAAGTTGAAGAGGGTGTTTTCATAGGGCCACAGATTAAGCAACTATTCAAAGATCACAAGTTCGACAAAATTCTCCAAGGTGAGAAGAAAGCTGCGTGGGAAAGCTTGAAGAGTATTTGTTCACAGTTCTTGGGAAGACACCGAGCAACAAATTATAAACAACTGGTAGCAAAGTTGTTATTGTGCTACGAAAATCTTGGTTGCAATATGTCTCTGAAACTCCACTTTCTTCATTCACATCTAGACTTCTTTCCCGAAGATTGTGGAGCAGTAAGTGACGAACATGGTGAGCGTTTCCATCAACATATTACAGCCATGGAGAAGAGATATGAGGGAAAGTGGAGTTCTAACATATTGGCCGACTACTGTTGGACTATTGCAAGGGATGCTCCAGATGTAACCTACAAAAGGCAAGCCAAGCGAAGACGCTCAAAACTAAATAAACATAATCCTGTACAAGGGATCACTTGAAACTTTTGTCTACATTGCAGTGTAGTTCTTGCACAAAAGGTATTTGTACATATTTTTCATGTTTTGATGTTAATACTGATTTTTATTACGGAATTGTTAATATTTAACTTGACCACGGTTACTTTATTTTCTGTATCGCTGTGAAACTGGTATTTGCGCAATTTTGAAACAGGAAGTACAAGGGTATAGAAAGCTATAGGTTAGGGTACTTCTTAACTCCCCAGCTTATCACGTCACAGTGAAATAGATAAAAAAAAGTGAAATGTAGGTTTTTACAAGGATTTTGCTTAAATGTTCTATAAATATTAATACATTTGTATATATACAGCTACTGTTGTACAAGGGCGTTTTTTTCACAACCTGAGCTAAGAAAATTTTTCTATTATCATTTCCTTTATATTATGCTTAAATGAATGTAAAAATCGCAATTTCAAAGAATTTACATACTTTCGATCAAAATTTGTTGAACAGTGTAATTAGTAATAATAACGATTTAAAAACAATAAGAAATGAAGTCAGCCAACTCACAGTAGACGCACTATTTCTACTTCATAGATGGAATGAAGAAAAGTTTTGTCAGAATGGTCGAATGCTGAGTTGAATTCCGGACTTCTCGATAGAAGCGCAAAAGCTCCAGTCAATCATGTTTGTTATGCAGTTGTATTTATCTTAACTTAAATATATTCCGTAGTCCTTTTTGTGTGTGTGTGTTGGTGGGGTGGGGAGAGTTCCATAATGATATGAAGGGTGTGAGCCAAGAACATGGTAACTAACAAATTTTCAGTTGCTGAGTTACGCAGCATCAGATAGGCAGCAACGCATACCGCTTCGTTTATTCCCTCATGTATAGACTTATGTGAAAAATCAGCTTTCCGACTTTCAAAATGGATTGTGCAGCAGAAAATTTCTAATTTCTTAAAATAGTAAAATTATGGGTTACCATGTTCTTATCTCACACCCTTTATGTTCAATCCCTCTTGTTAAAAATACAGAAAACTTGAGGACTGAATAAACCGTGATGGTGCTTATATAAAACTGTAGAATTTCAAGAATATACAAAACCAAAAGCTCTAGGTGTGCAGCCTTTAAGTGTATCATATAAATCTAAGTATTTTTCTTATGTTTTATTTTAATTTTATTTTGTTCCAAAAAGAGGGTATGGAATATTTTGAAGTAAAAATACTACATAGAATTTTGCTACTTATTTGAGTATTTTTTAAAAAGAAGTATTTACTTTTAGGGTTGGCTGGTTTACACCAGCTGTTTTTCTTCTTTTTTAAAAAATAAACAACTGGTTTAAACCGAAAAAAAAATAAAAGGTACGAAAAATGCGAATCGTGTGAACTTCATGGTGACGTTTCCATACATCAAACCATCTGCATTAGTTTTATTTCCTTTTCACCTTTTAATCAAGGTGTCCCATGTTCAATTCTCGGTCGAACCACAACCCTTCTTTTATGCGTAAACAAAGTAGCGGTTCGGATGTCACTTTAAGCGAAAGTCTTCTCCTTGATAACCTCGGTATTACGTAAGGATGATAAGCCTTAACATACGAAACGAAACTAAATTGTATATTTCTGCATGCCTGGATGCCTGTTGTTTTATAAAGAAGCCAAGGTTGCTTAAATATACTGATATAAATTGACAAAATTTATCGATTGCCTACGTAGCTTCCAACATTAGCTTGGATTGTACTTTCAATGATATGTACGCACTAAATTTGTAATTTACTACCTCAGTTTTAGCGTACTGATTATGATACGTTGACCTTTAAATTTTACATGCAAAGCAATAACAGAATTTTTTTTCCGTTATTGTTTTACATTTAGAGTAATGACGGGATTTTCCCGATGGCTAGGGCGGGAGTTTCTCAATTTAAGAAATTTACTGACCGGTCTTCTTTAAGCTTATGTGAACTCTTCCAGCATAACCCCGTTGTTGCATAATAACACAAAGGCGAAACAAACTTATTTCTGTCAATATGTAATATAAATACATAAAGCAAAATATCTAAACCCAAAAAAACCTGGTTTAAACCAAAAAAGCCTAGTCTAAACTCCCCCCAAAAAACGTTTCTTTTTTGGCATTTTCAAAAACAACCATGGCTCTTGCCAACCCTGCTTACTTTTGTATGTAGGAGTTAAAAAAAATCTTATTATATACATTGGTTAATCCCTTGGAATTCATAATGTAAATATGTTGAGAAGTAAAACTGTTTGAAATATCTTTTCGAAATTCATGGTTTATTTTCGAGGTTTTATATTATTATCGGCATCAACCACTAATTAAATGACTTTTTGTGTTGTAGAGAAGCGAAACAAAACCTGGTTTACCAATTTAAAGCAGAATTTTCAAAAAAGCCCAAAATTTCCCAAGCAGAAAAGCGAAGCAGAAAAAACCGAGTTTTTTCCAAAAAAGCCGGTTTTTTTTTCGAGCCCTTGCATCTCTAATTTTAAGTTTTCCATGGTATTAAATTCGGAAGAACGGTAGCCTTATTGCGTAGTGGCATAAATGAACCCTCACAATAGACACGAGGAAAGAACGTTAATCGCTATCTTTCATTATTTAGGGAGCAACCAAAAATAGAGTAGCCCCTGACGACTTTCAGGTGTCGGGTGTATGATTGAAATCTCATACTCATCCGATACACAGAGGCTATTTGATGCTGGAGAAGAAAAAGAATTGAAAATACAATTCTGGAAGATTTGCACATTCCTACTACATCAGTTATTGAAGAGCATTCCTTTCTTTAAGTAGTGTTCTCAAGAACAATACCCAAGCATTAAAATCGTTAGTAATATCGAATTTCACCTGCAACTTATGCTGGATCTAGAGACGATCATAATGTCTATCTACGGTTTCCCAAAATGACTAGGAAAAACCAATTCATGGATTTCTTATTGCTAACTTTTGGTGTGTTTATGATGTGTACAGATTAAATGCTCACTGTACCAAACTCAAGGCAGCAATTTATGTTCTAATCCAAAAGATGCGATTGTTCCAATGACCAATCCCAGGATGCCACCAAAGAGAACGTAAATGTTTTATGCTCTTAATTGAGGCAATCCTGCGTTCTGACATGAAGTCAGAGTCACGGCAACTGTAACTTAAGCAAAATAAATGGAAAAGGGAGAAAAGTGAAAATCGCACAACTAAGGCAAATAATCCAAATAGGCCCCTGATGACGAAACCTACATTTAAATACGATAACGCACGTCCCACTGTCAATAACTGATACCAAGAAATAACTTGTTGCTCAAACATTAAATTGTGGAAAGTTCCTGTGTATTAAATCTGATTGTAAGATCACAAAGTTGGTCAGGTTATTTAGTCAGTACCCAAACCAAGTAATGGAAATTCAAGGAAGAATTTCATATTATGCAAGCATCACAGACTTAAAGAATTCATAAGTGAGCCACTCATTCTTCCATGCTGGAATTGTAAATAGGGGCAATCCGCTAGTCATTGCCGAGGAAAATGTGTTTGCTATCGTTTCGCACTTTCCCATCAGCGTCAGTATGCTCTTTAACTTGATAAGAATATCTGAGCAACCTGTTACAAAATAGGACATAGGAACGAGGCTACCCAGAGCCCCCCTTGTTCTTGACAAACCAAGTACTTAAGTTATTTTCGAACCATAGAACGTGTACACTAATCGCATTTCTAACATTTCACCCAATTCGTGGCCTTATGATAGCCAGTTATTCTCTCCTAAACATCCTTCCATCTTCTGGACAAATGACACTAACAATTAATAAAATACGTTCACGTGCCCCCGGGCCATCTTAAAATACGCCCGTTTACCTAATGAAGACGTCTGACCAATTGCAGAAAAGCTTAATGATCCAAGATAAAATGCAGATTTAATATAAAATGAGGAACTAAGTAAGATCATGCTAAAAGAATATCAACATACTGGCTATACTGATTACTTATGCATGTCATATTCAAAATTCTGAAATCAGACTCCTTGTCTCCAGAAGATACTCATCGTATGCACCATATCTAAGAAGCTACCAGGAAGGAGACTCATCTATTTTATGGTTCAAGAGGGGGAATGCTGATTTCTGTTACTTAAAGAAACTGTCAGTTGTTCTAGTAATTTTGATTCAATAAATTCGGAAAGTTGTATTCAAGATAATTTTCCGAAGATGATCGTCGAACTTTCATCAAAGGATATGACAACAGACATTACCATTTCTGCAGTTCACCAATAGAAGACCTGCAAATTGTTTTGAAGCCTACAAGTATGGAAAGAATTAGTCATTGTTCCAATTCAGAAATGAGGTAACAAAACTATTAGAATAGTTACTGATGTATATCTCTTTGGTCGGCTACCTATAAAACTCCATTAAACATTCTGTAAGCAAGTTTTACCCCATATGGAGACGAAATGTTAAAGATTATCTCTGCGGGTTTAAGTGGATGGATCAACTATCTACTGTATATTTCGTTAGATACTGAAAAGGAAACGGGAATTAAATAATTCGGTACAATTATTAATTATTTAGTTTAGAAAGATGTACATTTATGTTCAAAGGAAACGTTATTTAAGAGAATTGAAAAATAACATCCTAGTAGGATAGTAATTGGCCATGAGCTTTTATATAGAGAACGGAATAATTTAAAGAGATTCCTTATCGCAATTTATTAAAATTATTTTCTAGAATACAACATCAAAATACGTAATCAAAGGTAGTGACCAGGTTCTGGAGCGAATAGCGTTCAACAGCTTTAGACTTATGCTAATGACGAGAAACTGATAAGAAATATTATGAGGACAATGGAAAGAAATCCAGATTTTTTAAAACGCTTGCATGGCATAATTTTGAAATAAATGCAGGGGAATGTAAATACATACTTGCTGTCCTGGCCGTACTACTGTAAGTTATGAACACGTTAAATAATAATATAATTCTTGTTATAAATTGGAGATCTTGAAATAACTTATATAAACACAAACATATAAGTGACATATAACAAAATCATAACTAAGCAATTAAATATCAACAGATTGCAGGCAATTAGTAGTATTATTCAGTCTAAAATCTTTGACTTTAATAATTCTGTGAAAGAATTTGAAAATTAAAAAAAATGTTATTATACGATCACTTGATTATAAGTAAGAATGTGGACTGAGAGTATTTGAAAATAAACTCCATATCCAAACATTTTGGCACAGGAAGGTCGGTAATAGGGTATGGCGAAATCACCATAACGAGGAAATATACAATTTGTAGGGGAAGTTGGGCTAGCTACAATACTTTTCCCGTCTTTTTTTTAGTCGCAAACTATTATAGATACACAAACCATATTGAGTGGACTAAAGGTAAATGGCTTAGCTACATACTTAAACAATACAAATGCAAATTATCGAACAATAGATTTGATAACATCAACTTCTTGAACTAAGTCAGACTGTTGATACTTCCTCCACCATTACACAGTAAATTACAACATCATCTGAGGTAAGTTGCAACAATCGGACTTACCTATAAAACATAATGCTATAAAATCTACAATTTCAACATCGTGTAACTCACTATCACAGTAGCAGTCAATTCTATCAAATCTACAGTTTCAAGAACTTCATTTAACTCACTATGGCAGTCAATGCTATAAAATCTACAGGTTCAGTATCATTTAACTCACTATCACTGTGGCAGTCAATACTATCAAATCTCCAGTTTCAATATGACTTCACTCACTTTTGCTGTGGCAGTCAATGTCTTTACAATGTATACAGATGAAGTACGGATTTCTCTTGGCATACGACCAATGATACCAATTCTCACAAGGTAAACACTTTACCTATTCTTCTTCTGCATTCTGTTCTTCGTACGGCTCTTCACAAATCAAACAGATACAATCTTCTGTGGAAGGACTTCTTTTCTACTCCTATTTGGAGGGAGCAGATGGAGGTTTAGGATCTTGGGTCTAGCCTAGAAATTGTTCAGTTATTGGAGCGAAACTTGTAGGATTCAAGTCTCTTCAGCCCGCAATAAAACTGCTTAAAAATAACATTTTCCATTTGCACATTCGAAGTTCGGACGGGGGGCATTACACTAGAAAATTGTTCAAATAGGATAGGAATACAAATTTTAATCTGCGTAACGTCCTCAAAACGGACATAATTTTTAATATTTTCTATTCCTATTTGGAGAGATCAGAGTGTGTACATTTCCCCATAAAATCCTGTGATTCGGCTCTTGAGTCTAGCCTAGAAGACGTTGAGTGATTGGAAAGAAATTTCCTTTTTCTATTTGCATATGCAAAGGGATACGGGGGCATGACCATAAAAATGTCCAAATGGGAAAAAACCTACAAATTTTAATCTGTGTAAGCTCCTTAGAGCAGGAATGGTGTTTATTTTTTTCTATTACTATTGGCAGGGAGCAGAAAGGAGTATTCCTCCATAAAATCCTATGGTTTGTCTCTTGTCCCATTTGAACAATTTTTGAGCGTCATTTCTTCGTCCGTCCTCCTCTGTATGTGGAAATGTAATATTTTATTTTTTTTATTATTTCTATGGTGAGAAAAGAGTTATGAATCCTGCAAGTTTCGTTCCATTCGATGAATTCCTTCTAGGCTACACCGAAGAGCCGAACCATAGGCTTTTAGAAAGGAATATGCCCTCTGTGCTCCCTCCAGATAGTAATGAAAAAAGTAAAATAAAATTATGTCTGTCTCAGGTCGTTACTTGATTTTTTTTAAAAAAAAAAACTGTAAGTTTTGCCACATTTGGGCAACTTTTGAGGGACATTTTACCTTGTCGCTCTTTTAGAGGTTTGCAGGAGCTGGGGCCGGACTCGGGTCTAGAAGTTATATATCACTTCGCGCCCGGGCCGAGCACGGGCCGTAAATTTTTAAATATACAACAATATATCTCGGGTTTCTTCGGCCCTAATATTGTAAATATACTGTACAACGATATTTATTGGACTGTTCTTTCTGGATAACTTTTAAAGCACAACTGCAAAATTAAACCTTTAATGGCAGTAAATAAAAATACAATTTTGAATTAATTATTACGTTTCTGCAATTGGGGCTTATTCCGTGCTCATTTGGTTATAATTATAATCAAATTATCACACTAGCTCTGGCCGGGCTAATAGCTAAAACTTATTTCGGACCCCGGTCGGGCTTCACGTTATAAATAGATGAGCCGAGCCCGGATTTAAATTTCCAACCCTTTGTAGGCCTCTACCCCCTTCGTATTTGCAAATGGAAAATGTTATTTTCTCTCGTTTTATTGTTGTTTGGAGAGGTAGCAATCCAGTAATTGCGTTCCATTCGCTAAACTCTTTCTAAGCTAGACACAAAAGCCGAACCCTAACTGCGAAATATTTGGTGCTTATTACTATTGGGAAAGGCAAAGAATAATTATCAGTATGTACGAGGAGTCGAATCTGGAACTCCTGGTACCCTGCTACCAATAGGTGCTTTGCCACCTAAAGTACCGGTGCATATTCAACTTGTAGCTGACCACCAAGAAGTCCGGGATTGGGTTTCAAACGGAGTGCTCTATTAAAAATTATCTCTAAATTTGAGAACACTGCACTTTATTATTCAAAACTTAGACACAAACATGCCGGATTTCTTGAAATGGCAGTTTCTTTCTTATAATTCTAACTTAGTGGCGTATTGAAGGGTGCTTCCGGGCTTAAGCCCTCCCGAAATTGTATATACCATATAAAGTAAATGAAATATCTTGCAGTATTTTCACATTTCCAGGAACAAAGTTAGCAAAGCCCCCCGGAAACAAAATCTTAAAATCGCCACTGGTCTAACTACCACAATTTCAGAACATTTTTGTCACAACCATAAACTTTTACTAAAATATTTTTGTTTTTGATCATTGCTCTAATCGCTTAGAAAATAGTTCAACCTAAAAAAACGCTCTACGGTAAATTAGGAGATGAAGGGTGGAACTAGTGTTACTTTTACATTAAAGTTGAAGTATTGAAAGAAATCTAATTTTCTCCGAACCCTTCCACTTCTAGGCAAACTATAAATAAATAGCATTTATTTAGAAATGTTGAGGCCTTTGAAGGAGGCTGTCAGGAAGAAGAGATAGAAGCTTGGAAAAAGGAAAGAAGGATGCTGCACCATGACAATGCTCCTAGCTGTTTGACGCTTCTCACCAAGGGAAATTTTTCAACAAGATTAATAAAACACTTGTATCTCAACCACTCAACTCACATGATTTGACACCTGCACAATTCTTTGTATTTCCAGGTATTTTATGTCATATAAGTGTGTACGCATTTTGTTTATCATACATAAATTTGTAGGTAGAGTCTACATTATAATCCTGTACACACATTGAGAAAAATCCGTTCTCCAGACAGCGGTATATTGTACAAATATATGGAATCCTCTTGGTTACTACAGAAATCAGTACGGAGCATACGTTATCCATATGCTACATAGGCACTGCCCTTAGAAGTTACATCATGCCATTGTATGATGTCTGATATCTAATAGCATTCCTTATACTACATACATACATGTACGAGCTTCGTATGTTACCTTATTTTATATACATCCATTTGTATGTGAGATTTTGACCGCCTATATTGTTTCATACGGAAATTAAGTACAGATGG
Source organism: Thermobia domestica (assembly GCF_964235325.1). Classification (NCBI taxonomy): domain Eukaryota; kingdom Metazoa; phylum Arthropoda; class Insecta; order Zygentoma; family Lepismatidae; genus Thermobia; species Thermobia domestica. The sequence continues at coordinate 77,394,947 of NC_137458.1, forward strand.
AGCACTTATAATGTATTATAAAACATGCGTTATCAGTTATACGTCTTCTGTACGTTAAGCCCAAAAACTACACGAATTACGCATGCAACCTACCTTTTTAAGTACGTAAGCTCATAAAGGTATGAAAATTCGAAGGGGCCAAGTCCGGGCTATACAGTGAATGGCCGAAGGTTTACTACTTGAGTTGGTGCAGAAGTTGTTTTTTTTGCAGCTACATGGGGCCTGGCATTGTCATGAAAGAGAATGACGCCTGTAGACAACATACCTCGCCGTCGATTTTGTATTGCCCGCCGTAATTTTTTTAATGTTTCACAATACGCATTAGCATTAATTGTGTCTCCACGGGCCATAAAATCAATGAGCAGTACACCTCGTCGATCCCAGAATATGGTTGCCATGAGTTTCCTAGTGGATGGAACTGTCTTGAATTTTGGGGTTTGGTTGGTGAATGAGCGTGATGCCACTCCATGGACTGCTGTTTACTCTCAGGTGATGCATAACAAACCCATGTTTCGTCCCCTGTAATGATGCGATTTAGGAAAGAGTCTCCTTCATCGGAATAACGTCCCTAAAACGTCAGTGCTGCAGCCATACGCTTGGTTTTGTGCTAATCTGTGAGCATGCGAGGGACCCACCTTGCACAGATTTCTGAATAACGCAGATGGTCTTTAACAAATTCATGAACAATTGTTCGAGACTTATTAGGAAAATGTTCATACAGTTAATCAATTTTGACGCGCCGATCGTTCCTCACGCATTCGTCTACTAACCTCAGCATTCGTCTGTAATGACAGATGGTCTCCCTGAACGCTCCTCGTCATGTGTACTCCCCCTCTCCAGGTTGAAGTTGCGACATCAGCGCCGAACAGACGACTCGTCCATCACATTGTCTCCATACATCTCCTTGAATTGGCGATGAATTTCACAAGGTCGAACGTTTCGTACATTAAGAAATTTAATCACGGCCCTCACTTCACAACTGGCGGGGTTCTCAATTCCTTTAATCATCATAAACGAGCACAGACACAACACAGGCATAGCGTCACGCAACCTCGCACAGAGGAGGCAGACAAGCCACTGACGCGGTCTGACCTTGCCCAGCGGCTCTCCGAGTCGTCAGAGCTTCATGTGGCGCAAACGGGTACCACTTTCCAGGTGGCCCTCGTATATTAATAGTTCCTTCAACAATCGTATTTTGTATGCGGATGGGAGAATTATAATTCTCAGAGTAAACAATGTGTTTGTTCCCTATTCCTAAATGTATTAATGATTATATTAATCGTAAACGGCGCACTCACTGGATCAACTTTTGGCGTACTAGTATATGCCAAGCGAATTCGCAAATGCATTGCCTATTGCAACAATAGCTACGACTTGTACCACTGAATACGATTCGCTTCACGATTTGTGCAATACTGTAAGAAAAATTGTTTTGGCCACTGTGGATACCTATATCATGCTTATGACACAATTTTGCAGTGCTTCATTTTTTTTAATATAACATTTACGTATTAGGACACCTTTATGAATAAGTTTCTTACACATTTTTCTGTCTTTTGCACATAGAGAGATTTAATCTTTAAACGGTAATATCATGGTGCCTTTTCCCTGTTTCAATAAAAATGTTAAGTGTTAGTTACTTTATGAAGAGCTACGTCTACATATATCAATAATCTTAACCTGATCTTTACTAATATCAAACTGCCTTTTATCTTGTTTCAACAAAAATTCTTAAATGCTAACTTTATAAAACGTTATGTATAAATGATATCAACTTTGATATCAACAACACACGTTATGCATCAGAACTCAGTTTATTCAATCACGTGTTGCCCTAAGATGGATACACTGAAATAGGAAGTGAAAGTTTATTCTCACGTGATCTGATCAGCAATGAGAATGAGGCAGGGACAGGAAAACAAAATATGCGTCTACAACACATTTCGACTTCCGTTGCTGAACTGATCGCAAGGGACCTCTTCCGTTTCGTGTTTAATCACGGTACAATACAACACAGTGGAGCCAACCTTAAAACAGAAATAGCGCTGTTGCAACGTGCCTCACCTTCCACTACTACTTATCTAATTTGTTAGTGTGATTAAATTTGCGAATCTTATTTGGGTAGATCATGTATCCAGAATACAGTTGAGAAACAAAGTGCAAACAGAATCCAGATATTTAATTAAAAATTAATGGAGAGATTTAATGCATGCAACATTGACCCTTCGTGTTCCAGAGGTCAGAGAGTTCGTTAGGTAATAAGTTACAAAATTGTATAATCTCCATTCCAATGGACAATGAAAGTCAGTAATAATGAATTATTATTTCTCTGAATTTTTAAGCACATTCATATTAATATATTTTACATATAATTATCCAGCAGCAGTCATACGGATCAATATCAAGAAATAAAAGCATGCAATCAAAAGTTTTAGAAGTATGTTCTTAGCAATAAAATTGCTCTTTAATCTCGTGTTTAAAACAACGTTAAAATTTAATTTTTTATTCCATTTTTCAAAGTACGTATATTGGAGAATTCTTGGTTGGTTCTTCACGATTTCAAATATAATGTGAAGTGACTGTGTATTAGAAGTAACTGTGCAGGATAGGTGCAGGATCGACGAGAGAAGCGGATCGCACCGTTGGAGAATAACCAGGTCCATAGTCAAGAGCACCATTCTGTTGGTTTATCACCGCAGACTCATCAAGCTTCAGCAGACTAGTAGAATGAAGGTGTTCGAGAACATCATTGGAAACGCATGAAGACGAGAGAACTCGACGCCCCTTGCAGATCAACAGGATAGAGGTCCAGGTGTTGACTGTTTCCAGCTATCCAGGCTGCTCCAAGGGAAAACATTCATCATCCCAGATGACTAGGACGACGCCAGTCTCGATGGATCCATCAGGCTAGTGCTCATCTTTTATCTTTGAATCATAACCTTTCTCTCTCTCTCTCACCTTTTCCTTACTAGTCATATTCAAAATTAGAAACATTTGAATTTTATTTAAATACAATCATAATTTAGTTATTAAGTACCGTGTTGTGCATCAGTTCCATCCCCAATAACACATTATTCTATGAGTACTATTAGAGATTATTCTGAGCTACAACTGATGGCACGGCACCGGCACAATAATGTATTTCTATATTCTAATCCCAATAATCTGAGAAAATTAAAGGAATTCTCTTGAAGTCTGGACTTTCAGAGAAAATTAACTAGTGTTTAATATTGTTAACAAAGCAGCAACTAGGGGTCTATCCAGCCCCAAAATATGTCGACCTCAAGATAGGGAGATAGTTAGAGCTGGCGCCATGAAGAAAATCCGGCCATTAAATAACTACCAAAACAATTATGACAATTGGTGATGGATTGTTCGGAGGTAGGATATAAGTAATTATTTGTCGGTAAATATTTTCGAAGTAATTAACAAAATGATAATAATTCTTTATTCTTAAAAATGTAGATGATTGTCCTCATGCGGAAATTCGTGAAGAATTATAAATTGTAATTCTAAGTTTTCGTCGGTATCTGAGGGTACTGTTCACCCATTATATATGAGCGATCACGTCTCTCAGCGGGCTCACTATCCTGAAAAGTGGAAAAGGAAGAAATAAATGCGTAATACAGCACCCTGGGACTCTTTGAAATTATTTACTAGACTTTGCAGTGGGCATATAAACTGTGCTTGAGTTTATTCTCCCGTTTTCTCTCTTTCTTCATTTACTTTTCTCACTCATACATCATCGCCTTCCTTAGCCTTGGTGCATAATCATAGGGTATTATATGTTTTTTTTTTTTAAATTTTAACGAGCAGACAACATTAGTTAAAGTTAAACCATAGACTATTAATTGGTTGTTTGAGCTAAAGTACGGTATCATGTAGGGCACATGCTAACATTATATGAGGTATGGACTTAGTGCAGGACGTGGAATCTGAGTTACATGAGCTCCAATTGGTGAACTGAATCATAGAAACCCATGCAATAACCATATAGTCAAGAGGGAGTACTTCGAATTAGATTAGTTAAATTTAACCTAAACATTAATTTTACGGGCCTAGGAAGACGCTGCTTCGATTCCCAGCGGGATTTCACGTGGTTTGGATTCCACGTAAATTGGTAGGTATCTCTTCATATAGCTTCGCTGCTGAAAGGGACGTTAAGGGTTTCCGTTAATTAAACCAACCCTTTAAGAAGATGCGAAAAAGACACATTTAATATTATCATATTTGTGTATATTATTTTAAGCATCGAAACAATAAGAATTTTGGAACTTGATTGGAACTGCATATGCCACTGATTATAATAAATAGTAAATGACATACAACCCACGTGCGCTCTACAGTGATTGACTGTGAGTACTTGTCTCGAAAGCGTGAAAATCTTCTTAATTGCCGAGGCAAATCATCTTTATGCAATTTAAAATTTTGTTTAAAGATTACATGGGATTCTGGGTTGCCTAATGTAGTAAAAAATTAGTAACCCCATGTGAAAGACCACCCCATCCATTGGTGCCACGTGCATTTGCGTGTGGAAAGGATTAATTATAAATATTGTTTCCTTAGGGAGCCAAAGGGAAAGAATCGAATGATGTTTAACAGTGTAGACTGGGGCAGTGCCGGATACAGAAACGGAGCAGGCGCCCGCTCATTAAGGGAATATATAACTCTATTGTTTTCTTAGCAACGAAAGTGGCGACAAGAGTAGTTTTCTGTTAGTATATTAAATTAATAATCTGCTATCAGTTTATTGTTACTACAAAGTACCTATTATGACCTAGGAATAACATTTGGAGAGGATAACAATTTGCGACAAATTCGACCGTTCATTCCCTCGGGACTAAAATGAAAAAATATGGGGTCAAAATTCGTAGCATATTCCGTAATGACAAAGGCACATTTGCATTTCAGTTTTGTTGTAGAAGTTAATATTACTTCTTATATTAATTTGCGTTGCGATCTAAAATAAATGCGAAGTCAGGTACGTGATGCGGTCTACAAGAATTGAAGCGCTTATGGAATAAAGGAGTTATGAAACAAATTGGCACTACACCAAAGTATAATTGCATGCCCGAATTTTTCTAAGTCCCTTAAAATTGTAGGTTTGGGCATCGCAGTCGATGTAATGGTAGGGGAAAAATGAAATCTTTGATTTTTACGTCCCACGGTTATGCCGATTAGACTAAAGGAGACGGTGATAATGAGTAATGAATGAAATAGTGGAATGAAGAAAGTGGGAGGAAACGGGAGAACCCCGATGAAACTCATGCACTTCACCATAAAGTTCACTTTGCGGAGGCTGGGATCGAACCCGGGACCTCAAGCATCAGAAGTGAATGCTCTACCACTGAGCCACCGCGGCCCCGTAATGGTAGGGGAAGTGAAAAGAAAAAAATAACGAGACTTCCCAACACAGCTCACAGTTTGCTGTTTGAAAAACTCATTAGTCTTTCTATAACTTATAATGATACATTTAGAACATCGCAGTACTTGGTAAATACAGAAACCTTGGTTGCAGGTAAAGCACACACGCTTTTCGACCACAATATTCGTTAAAAAAGGGAGGGGAAGTTGTTAAGAAATTCGTTCTCTATTCATGAAACAGGAATGGAACTTCATAGTTGTTTTGGTAACCATGCGAGCTAAGTCCTGCTTTCTGTGCGAATTTATTCTTTTGAACTTAGTTCGAGTCCCAATCGATGCTCTTACGTTTCTGATCTTGTAATTTTTCATTTATTATTGCCGTACACTTTTATAGTACATGTATTACACGGAGGTGATGGACAACTTTCTAATTTATCCAAACATTGGAAGGTGTACAGGTGTAAAACCTTTTCTATATGTCCCATTTTGATTTCTTCTAGTGCAAATTACTTCTTGCATCGGTCCGTAAGATTTTTGTAAACCTCAAAATAAATCCGGAGTTCTAGTGTTCAACAAATCACTTCCAGCCCTAATACCTTCTTCATCACTACCAGAACGCAGTTCATATTATTATTATTATTATTATTATTATTATTATTATTATTATTAGTAGTAGTAGTAGTAGTAGTAGTAGTAGTAGTAGTAGTAGTAGTAATATTAATATTAGTATTAGTATTATTATTATGCCTATTATTATTATAAGTAGGAAATAGACAAAAAGGTTTTACGATACTAAATTTGGTGAGTTATTTTATTTCCTCCCAGTTGGTTGTTACACACAGTGTCGCAACTTGTGGGGGACATCGGGCAACTACATCGATGAGGGCTCATGTTAAGAGATTTTTTTTAACTCCATATACGATACGAAGAAGAAATTGTAAATGAAGAATCTAACAGATTTACTACATTATATAAACAAAATAACACACACAAAGTAAATAAAACAAAAATGAGTCTGGGGCCCATTTCAGTAAAATATGTCTACTATTAGGTGGCCTAGAAGTAATATATATTAGTATGGATATGAGATTTGTAAATATTGTCCCCTCAATTAATTCGTCATGTATGAAACGGGTTCAGGGGCACAACTAATGGAACCGCATACCTGCCGTGCGGGAGGGCGCGCAGACTACGGGGGACCATAAAGAATAAGAGAAAGATGGAAAGAGAGGGACCAAGAATTTAAAAACAACTTTCCTATGGAACCCTAATACGCGTCTTAATGCTGCTCACACCAGAAAAAATCTAATTTACGGCGTTGATTACACCTATGGACTGTATGTTGTTATCTTCGTGTATCAGAACCATGTTAGATAGGTTTTCACTACGATCTCCCATTTTTTTTTACTTAAATGTTTTAATCGCTCTCAATAGTATCACCGTTTTCTAGAATCTATCTCACAAGAATGCACTCAGTTTCATGAAACATAGGTCATCATCTTACCACGAAAAATCTCTCATGAGTATTCTGCGAGTGGAGATGAGGCGTTTACTCTGTTGCTTTCAAATCGGTGTTTTTCAGGTTCCAAGTAGTAGTGTTGTTAACGGCTAGAGCAGCTCGGTTCCCGGCTCAGTCTCCATCGAGCCGAACTGAAAAGTGAGCCGAGCTAACAGCTCATCCAACCGTGCCGGCTCGAGCCGATGGTTCATTCCTACTGACCAGGCTCAAGCCAATGGCTTACCTGAGCTGAGCTGAACCGACCAATGGCTCATTCCAATTACCCCGACTTGAGCTGTTGGCTCAGTTGAACCGAGCCGGAGTTCAAGCCGCGTCCGTGGCTCAGGGATCGCGCCGAGCCGGTGGACAACACTATTTTCAACTCGATAAAGTTTTTGCGTAACTATCGCAAAGACTTAATCGATTTAAGCAGTGTTTAGCAGTTTTCATCGGTTCAGGTGAGTAGGGCCACGATTTCCATGCCTCTTCTTTCGTTATGACCCGAGTACTCTAAATCACATCCTTAACTTTAACAGTTTTCTAAACATACAGAAAACCAACTGAGGAAGGTGATAAATTTCCTTCTAACGCTTGTTGAAATCCAGTAGTCTTTAGTGAGTACTACGTTGTGTAAATTTAATTTTCGTATATTTAGTTCTTTTTAAGATATTACAATTAAAGTCAATTTTTCCATAGAGGAGGGTTGCCAAAGAGCACGCACGCCCTAAGAGCATGCAGTGCAATTACGCTGAAGTGGTAACACACAAAATTGTTATTGTTATGCTGGTTGATGCGTATTTGTGTGAGAGTGGATACGAAGAGAAGGGAAGTTAACGGATCGCTGGAAACAGAAAATAATTTTTAAATATGTTTTTTCAACTCTTGATGTAATATTTTAAAACTCTTAGTTGAGAAATTATTCTGATATAGCAGCTAGCTACAGTACCCTTGTTGCAGGGTAGAAACATGGATGAAGGTATAATTGTTTACCATGGCTTTGTTTCGGTGGTCTTGCATGTGCAGCCACATGGATAAATTTTACTCGAGTTGAATGCTGTTTCCCATAGAGTGCGCGCTAGGGAGTTAGAATAGAACGCGCGCGCACTCTTTGGGAGAATTTCTTTGAGAGTGTGTGCGGGTAGCGGCATTCATATTACAAACTATGCGGTTATTCTTATCAGTTACTCTCAGAGTGTGATCGGATGTTTGAATGGATTGCAGAATTATTTTCAATTGTTTGCCTTTGATTCAATCACCAACTCTAAATCTATAAGAAGTATTTTAAATTCACAAAATTTCTTACATTACAATGATGATGATGATGATGATGATGTGTTGTTCTGCCCGGAGGCCTTTGGTCCATGGTAGTTTGCCATTGGCTTTCATGGTATGACGATGTCTTCTTAAGAAGTGAGAAAACGATCAAAATGAAGATTCTCGAAGTGTTCTGGAGTAAGATGCTAAGCGAAACATTCAATTACGATTGTAATGAAACCACGAACTAAGAATTACAAGAAAGACATACACTAAAGGTGTTGTTCAGGATTTCTTTCCAGTTGGTGGGATAATGTAATGAAACCACGAACTAAGAATTTAAAAAAATCATCATTAATGTTACTCATAAAAACCATAATTTGTGGGTGAAACTGAAGGAAGATTTTCTTTAATATTTTAAATTTCGTGGACGTTCATAATATAATTTTTAAAACCACATGGACGTATAATCAAGAAATTGTTGAAAGCAAAATCAAAACAGATTAGAATCACCTGTAGTTAAATAACACAGTTTTTATTAGCAATAGTTAACATTTTGGATAAAATTAAAAACAATTGGAAGCAAACCTTAGGGTAAATTAAAGTTTAAAATCCTTTTTATTTTTACATCGTTAGATAAGAATATTATTCAGAAAATGTTATTCTTTTTTTCAATATGAAGTCTTATAATTTCATTACACCATAGAGAAAGGAAACGTTTTACACGTACAGAAGCCGCAACAACAAGCCAGTCTGTTCATCCTAAATACATCATTCCTCTTTTGAAATAAAAAAAAGCGACAAATTGCACGTACCAAATGTTTCTGAAATTTTTACTATTTCTTCATTTCACAAGTTTATTCTGAGCAAACGAGTCAAAGGAAATGTAAAATCAAAGAGAAAACTCTTTGATCCTACCGATGAACCACCCACTTCAACAAACAAAGCTGCAGCTGAGATCAACCAAAACTTCATGCGCAATGTGTCACAAATTGAATGAAGAACCAATTGACGAAGACTGGATTCAGTGCATTAATTGCGAACCATGGTGACATGAGCATTGTTCGTCTTACGAAGAGGTTTGGAATTCAGGTACGATAGGTTTTGGGTGCGCCCTCTTAGGGACCGCAAAACGCACTCTTTGGGACACTGGTCCTTAAGAGGACGCATTTCGGTTTTCTTTAACTTTTCAACGTATATCCCCATTTCTACATCCAGTGGTAAAGTTTTCTGTTTCTTACGATGAACCCTAAACTTCAAATAAAATTATGTACAATTTATATAATGTTTGCTTCATTACTTTCGGAGCTTTTTAAAGATAAATATTAAGTGTGTGCTCTTTGGTGACCTTCTTCTACTCAACGTTCCTCTACTCAATTTATGTGAAAATTGAACCTCTTATACCCCTTAGCCCTTAGCAAAGCAAAGGCGAACCGAACGACTATCATTACTCTTCTCAGTGACGTCGAAATAACGTCGAAATGACATCTTAATAGCTGGGTATGATAGAGAAGAGTGTTTTGAACGCACTAATTATGTGCTAAAAGAGTAATTATGTGCTATTTACAAGAGTATCACGTTAAAGTACGTTTGGATAAATGTCAATTTTTACAACCCGAGATTGAATATATGGGACCTATGATTTCTCCAAGGGGTATTTTTCCGGTGGTGAAACACCAAGAGGCAATTTTAAAATGTGAAACACCAAAAGACGTGTCTCAATTAAAAGCGTATTTAGGCATGGTAAACTTCTTTCACAGTCATCAGCCAAATTTTTCTTTAAAACTGCCTCACTTATTTGAATTATTAAAAAAGAAACAGAGATTGACAAATGTGCATGATAAAGAATTCCAATTGTCAAAAGACATTCTAAGGAAAGCAAAATGGAACCAACCTTTTGGCAAATCAGCTGAAGTCGTTCTCATCACTGGTAGTAGTGCGTACGGAGTTGGAGCTGAACTTTGTAACAGGAGACAAGGAGAACTGCATACTGTAGCTTGCGCATCAGCAACCTCCACTGATGCTGAGAAAAATTACAGTCAATTTGAAAAGGACACTCTACCAATAATATTAGGTGTTAAAAAGTTCCATAAATATCTATTTGGTAGATCCTTTGAGATTGAAACGGATTCGCTACCAGCAAAATTGATTTTTGGAGAAAAATCATGCATATCAACTTTAGCTTCACCCCGCTTACAAAGATGGGCATTACTCTTACTTAATTATGACTATGTGATAAATTATTCCAAACATGTGGAAGTAGCAGATTGTTTGTCTCGGTTGCCATTGTCAGAGGAAGTGGGAGATTGGGAAATATCTAAAAAAAAATTGTTACTAATATCACAGTTGATCCACCCTTGTTCGCCAGGATTTGCAAGGAAACGACTTTGGAGTTTACGATTAATCAGATAAAGAACTGGTTGCTTCATGGTTGGCCTTCAAGATTGCCATCTACAGGTAATGTGAAGGAATTAAAGGCTTATTATCGTCGTCGTCATGAGTTATATGAGCAACAACAGTGTCTCTTTTGGGGTTATAAACTAGTAATACCGGCGTCTTTATCATCTATGATATTACAAATATTACATGAAGGACATTTAGGTGCACAAAACATGAAGGCTGAGGAAAGGTCATATTATTGATGGCCTTCGTTGTATCAAGACGTAGATCTCGTAGTTCAAACCTGTACTTCTTGTAAAGTTCTATACAATAAAGCACCGCAACAGAAATATATATCATGGAGAGACTCAATACATCCTTGGCAACTAATCCATCTAGATTTCTTCGAGTTGGCTGGAGGAAAATTTTGATAGTAGATTCAATGTCAAAATGGATAGAAGTATGGCAAATGAACTCTACCAATACTTCAGAAACAATTACAAAGTTGAACACTTGTTTCAATAAATTTGGTTGGCCTCAAGTCATGGTAACGGATAATGGTCCGCCCTTCTGTGGTAAGGATTTCAAGGACTATTGGCTAAAAAGGGGAGTGAAGATACTGAATTCTCCTCCGTGGCATCTCCAGACCAATGGTCTAGCGGAAAGAACGGTACAAACCGTAAAGGGTTTGATGAAAAATAAGTTAATGGAAAAGGGACTTTCTGTGTGTTCCTCTTCACAGTTGATAAGGATCTTGGAACACATAGTATATGGACTTAGGTTCACACGATCGGAAAAGTTGCATAATTCACCAGCCGGTTTACTCTTCCAATATGAACCACGTACCCGGTATAATATCACGTATCAAGACTGTAGGAAAGGCAAAGATGACCAGGATACTAGCAAAGACAACGGTGTTTACAACCAGAACCAATACAGTAAAGGTCAATTAGTATGGGTCTTAAATAACCCCTGTCACTTCCCAAAATTTGTACCAGGAAGAATTATTCGATGTATAGGTAACTCTTTGTATGAAGTATGGGTAGAGAACAAGTGGAGAAAGGTACATGTACACCACTTACGTAGTCGAAGACAGAAATCAGAGAAGATTAAAGAGTCTCGTAACGACTTACCAGTGAATAACCGGACAAGTGAAAATGTAAAAATTCCAACTGCGGTAAATAGGTCTCCTGATAATTTTTGGTGGTATATGGAAACTGAAACCTAGCCCAATAATCTTGGTCCACCATTATTGTCAGAAAAAAGGAGAATGATGTCCAGATAGATATACGCCTCAATAAATAAAAAAAGAGGAGGAGAATGTTGTAGTGCTTGGAAAGTGTTTGCATATTTTGTTAGTAGTCGTTTTAATAATGTAAAAGAAAAGTGTGTAAATTAACTTGTCTGTGAGCTTGTTTTCGTTTATTATTGGGTGAATAAATAATGAATTATTAGAGTAAAATGATTACTTATTATTTTTCCAATTCTTTTCAACTAAATATACTGGAGGGTTATGTCCAAAGTATTTTCGGTGTATTCCTCGTTATATGGCTTTGCATCATAGCAGAATGTATTACTATCATTTGGAATTATATGAAAACGTCTCAAGTTATCACCCTATACATATTCCTTTCCTTTACCCGAATAGTGTGCTCGCCGAAGGACGTCATCCCTCAAACGTGACGTGCTGAATGGCCATTGATGCCGAAAGCCCAGAAATCTAAATCCTAAAGGACTTAAACGTAAGACGTTTTACATCTGTTGACGGTATGCGAATTACCAGGCCTTGAGGGAAATCCTAATCGATAATACTGGTTGTTCCTATAATGAAAGGAGATTTCCCCCTATGTCAAAGAACTATGTGCTGTGTAATTAAAATGCCACGAGTAGTTCTATCTGTAGTGTGTATGAAATAAATTATTAAAAAATGCGACCTATGTGACTTTCCGATTCCAAAATTGCTTCGTTGCGAATAACATAATAAAACAATAAAAGAAAATAAACTTTATTGTCAAACCAGCATCCTTTCAAACTCAGAGAGGATGAAACTGGCATTAATCGAGCTTGTATTTCTATAAAGGATTTTTATACATACATATAACTGCCAGCCCTTCGAATGAAATCTTCTGAAACACGGTTTCGATGAATGGCTTAACATTTTACTTGAATCTGGAACACTATCCCAAAATATGTAAGCTTTGATCCATTGGAAAATGGAAATGAAAACTGTTGGTAAGAATCATTTAAAAAATAACTTTAGAGATTCATTGTTGTTTTAGGATAGTCCTCATTTGAAATAATAAACGCTGGTATACTTTCGAAGGAAATAATTTATTTCGAGATAGTAAATTTTTAATCAATTTCAAAAACTGTGTTTGCATTTTTGAGATATGAGACGACACGAGGCATTTCAAGAGGCTTCTCGTCTCGTCTCGGAAACGAGACGGGACAAGTAGTCTGTCTCGTCTCGTGTCTCGTATCAAAGGATTCTTTCTCGTCTCTTGGCAACACTAGCTGAAAGAAAGAAAGAAATATATAAAGATACATATATGACTACACACACCTTCTGACTACTTAACCCTCACTAATTTAAGATAATCTACAAACAATGGAAGAAAGTAATTATTAAGAAGAAATATAAACATAAAGAAATGTATTTCGAAAGGGAAAAAAGCAAACCGTACCAATCACTCTACAAGCAGACACCTTACCGAATTATCCTCGGCAGAACTTGCAATTTGTGATTTCGATGCTTTATTTATACCGTGTGTGTTACGTAACGACGCTACGGGATGTCATTACTAGTGCTACCACCTCGTTCAATACCCATTTTGTAGTTTGATCTTGTACATGATCTACAAAACGGATCTTGTATATACAAGGTGTAACAAAAAGGTACGGCAAAACTTCTTGGGTGGGTTCCTTATGGGTAGATAAGCAAAAAAGTTCAGATAACCATATATCCCAGAGTTACGGCCCTTGAGCCTCCTAATGGTGTGAAATAGTCACATTCTGGTCGCTCCTTAATGTGTCTCAATTTAAACCTCAATATCTCAAACTATAATTAAGATAGGAAGATAATTTTAGTATAGTACGCTACAAAATATACCAAATTTTTCCTCGAAGATCAAGATCTAAGGGTTTACTTGTCCCTAGCATAAATCCTTTATTGTAACTAGATATCGGCGTTGCCCAACTCAGGTAGAACTGTATAAATCTCTCAGAGTGGCTAATCCCATTACGGTTATCATAGTAGCATCGTACGTTTGTTCCGTCTGGCATCTGTAGCTTCTAACCGTGATTGAAGAACGTATATTTCGGTAACTAGGCTTTGCAATCAGCCCACGTCATGTGACAACATATTATCGCAATGGAATGACAATATATTATGCCTTTGGGCCTCAGATGTCAAAATTTTGGGTCTGGGCTTTTGTCTCCTAAAACCGTTTTTCCGCAGAATAAAAAACCGTATTCCTTAATTTTTTGCTTATTGTTCCTACACAATGTGTCGTTTCAATTCTTCATGTCCTTCAAGCTCTTCCGACTTACTGTTATTAGCACTTTTGATATTTCACGATCAACGTTTTGGAGGTGTTTGTGTCCCACCTAAAGGTTTTTCTTATTTTTTTCAAAAAAAAAAAGACTGAAGCATACGACTTGGTCTTAAACACAATGATCAGAAGATTTGAGAACTATATTTCCTTTCTGCTGTAGGATATTTAACAGTTGCTGGTTAATAATACTAATGGAAAGTCTGTTCATATTACCCCAAGTTAATATAAATGTATTCAAAGGACATACATTTTGATATTTTAAAAGCATAGTTAAAGACACTTTCCACGCTTCACGAAGAAAAATGATTCTTTAAACGTGTGTCCTTTTTAGAACAGCTTCTCTTTATTGAGAAAAATCGTAATTTGGCAGTTATTAAAAGCAACATTTCTTTGTCTAGAGGTAGAGGAGAGGGGACCATGGAAGTTACTATTGTCACGTATAAAAATTAAACCTTTGTTCAACACTGCCTACGTATAATTCAATGAAATTAACAAAAAAGCAAAATTCTCACAGCTTTTCAAAAGAAAATTAATATAATTACTAAAAATTACATCCATTGAAAAACTCAGGGATAGCAAGGGCACCCTCTTAAATCCGCTTGAGATCGTTCGAGTCCAAATTCAAGTAAAGTTAAAATATGGAAGACCCAGGTTCGATTCCCGCTTTGAGTTAATGTGGTCTGGATTCAACGTTAATTAGTAGGTCCACGTCTCATATAGATTCGCTGGTGAAAGGGACATCAAGCTCAAAATGAACTCAAGAAAAGTTAAAACAATGAGAAATTTTTTAAATGTTTTTTCCTATAATATTGTATGTTAAATAAAACTACATACACTATTTGATAATGGAAGCATCGTCAGAAGTACAGTATCCAATAAAGCAAACTTTTGGAGGAGGGTTTGCCTGAAGACACGTACAAATTTTAAAAATAGTTTTAAAAGGTGCAGAAATACTATTTTATCGCGTATGAACTTGAGGTTTCTAGAACAGTAAGTTCTGACCACACATTAACATCACTGATCATCATAATATTGAACCCTGGCCGCCGAACCAGGATATGATCAAGCAATGGACTAAACCATAGTTTCCAACTTTATCCAGTGTAAATAAAGTAGGATTGAAAGCCATTTATCCAGTATATACCAGAGCGTCAAGGGAAGGGAGCTATAGCCCGTATAATCTCCCCCTCGGATCCGCGCCTGTTAAAACCAATTCATATTTCATAACTTCACACACGACACGATCAAGCACTGAATCTATTGAAATCTTACTAGGTAATAATTATCGAGTGTCTGCACTTTTTTTTATTAAAGCTCATAATATATTCATAATAAATCTAATCATAATCAAAATTGTCACTCATGTACTGTGTACTAATGCTTTTCATAACTTTAAACAAAATGAAACGGTGGAGGTGGACTCTGGCGAGTAGAAGACATGCAATTTATTATATCGCCTCGCAACCTACTTGGCCACACACTTAGGATACACCGTTCACCTTTTTTCCATGCTATCTAAAGTATCGGATAATCTTAAACTCGCATTGCCAATTCGGGTTTTCTACCAATTATTATGTTGCCACTTAATTTGGATGCAAAATCCTGACTTAATTAGCATTTAAGAACTTTACAGTGTGCATTAAAATGATGACACAAAAATATATTGAAATCTCAGTTTCAAATTTCACGGATGCCTTGAATCCAAATACCTCTGCCGTCATTTCCTTCAATGTTGAAAGGAGACGAAAATTGCAATTGATCTCAATATTTCGCTTATATGATCTTTAATTCCCATTATTTTTCATAAAACTTTAAAAAATGAAATGAAATCTTTAAGTCTTACGTTCCACGTTTATGCCGGTTAGAATAAAGGAGACGGTGATGATGAGAGATGAATGAAATGGTAGAATTAAGAAAGTGGGAGAAAACAGGTGAACTCAGAGAAAACACACGACCACAGTGTTTGTCCACCACATAGTCCACACGGCGCTAGCTGCGACCGAACCTGGGATCCCAAGCAGTGGAGGTATAAAATGTACCACTGAGCCACCGCGCCCCAAAAATTTTAAAGAAATATTAGTTACTGACAAGTAACACTTCCGATGTGTAACACTTCGATTTTGATAAAATTAGGAAGGTACGCATTACACATGAAATAAGTGTTTCCTACTTTTTACGGAAACCAGTTTTACGGGACAAAATACCCCACGCAAAATTTTGAAAGCTAACGCCCGAAAGGCAAAGAAACTGAACAGAAGTAAATGAAATTTTCCACACATATTGCAGAGAAAATTAGGGAATACGTGCTTCGTATTTTCCTAAAAAAAATGGTTTGGTGGGGCACGGAACCCTCCAAAACTTTCATTACGAAACATTGAAAATGCTAGTAACAGTATGTCAGATGTGAGTAAAGGACATGAAAAATTGCAACGAAAGAATGTGTAAGAACAATACGCAAAAAATAAAGGAATGTAATTTTTTATATTCTGCGGAAAAACCCTTTTTGGGGGAAAAAGCCCCCACCCAAATTTTTTTCAAACTGAGGCCCGAAAGGCCAGAGTAAGTCAACCGAAGTCAATGTCATTGTGCGCAAATATTGTAGACATGAAATGAAGGAATACGGATTTCTTACTTTCGTTAAAAAAAAAGAAAACCGTTTAGGGGGGAACAGACCCCTCCAAAACTTTGATCGTCAAATATCAAAAGTGCTAATAACAGTATATCAGAAGTGCTTGAAGGACATGAAAAATTGGAACGACACATTGTGTAGGGACAGTATGGAAAAGTAAACGATTACGGGTTTTCTATTTTCTGCGGAGAAAAGGTTTTAGGTACAAAAGCTCCCGCCCAAAATTTTGAAAATTGAGGCCGAAAGGCCAGAGGAAGTGAACTGAAGTGAATGAAATTGTGAATAGACACTATAGACATAAAATTAGGGTATATAGGTTTCTTATTGTCCTGAAAAAAAAAAAAGAAACCAGTTTAGGTGATATAGAGATCACTTCAAAACTTTGATCGTAAAATATCAAAAGTGCTCATAACAGTATGTCACAAGTGCCTGAAGGACATGAAGAATTAGAACGACTCATTGTGGTTGGGACGATACGCAAAAAAGAAACGAATATTGTTTCTTATTCTGCAGAAAAACGGTTTTAGGGGGCAAAAGCCATAGCCAAAATTTTGAAATTTGAAACCAAAAGGCAAGAAGAACTCTGCCGAATTGAATTACATTGTGCATAGATATTGTAGACGTAAAATGAAATAAATTGATTTTCGTATTATCATGGAAAAAGCGGTTGAGTGAGGCACGCACCTTCTAAACTGGTGATTACTAAATATCAACATTGCAAATAACCACGTCAGACGTTCCTAAAGAATATTTGGAATGGCAACGAAACTTTGTATAGGGACAATTTCCAAAACAATAAATGAAACGTGTTTCGCCTTTTGTGGAAAAAACACTGTTGGAGCCTAGGCCAAATCAGAAAAAAAGTATATATTTCCGTAATAGCGGAGGAAAGAGTGGACCGAAGCAAGTGAAATTGTGTGTAGATATTACACACACCCTATATAAAATAAACCGTTTCGTGTTTCTCAAGTGTCCCTGTCCGCTTTGCTTCAAATCTGGCAGATCAAGAGCAAACTGGAAAAAATCGACACGTCTTTTTTGTTTGTGCGCAAAAACATTCTAAGGGTTAAAAGTGCCTCCTGAAGTACTATAAAAACGCTATATATACTGTTTGTGCTTGTAGTTGATCTGAAAAATGTAAAGAAGTTGGATGGATACACGACACATGTAAAACACGAAAGGCCATATTTTACACACCCAATATCTATATACACTTTCATTCTCATTGGTCCACTTCTCTCGACTCTCAAAGCATCAGTCCACCCAACAGGTTTTTTTTCAGGACAAATACGAAACACGTATTTCCTCATCTTAACTCTACAATACTTATGCACATTTCATCCATTTCGGTCCATTTCTTCTTGCCTTTCTTGCGCCAACTTTCAAATGTTTGTGTGGGAGCTCTTGAACTCTAAAACCATTTATCCACAGAAAATAAAAACGCATATTCGTTTACTTTGTGCGTATTGTTCATAGAATAAGTTTCGTTTCAATTACTGATGTCCTTTGACACATCTGACATATTGTTACTAGCACTTTTAATATTTCGTGATCAAAGGTTTGGAGGGATCCGTGCCCCACCTAACCGTTTCTTACAGGAAGATACGAAACCCGTATTCCTTCAGTTTATATATGCAATATCTGTGTAAAATTTCATTCACTTTCACTCACTTCTTCTTACCTTTCGGGAGTCAACTTTAAAAATTTTGGGGTGCGCTCTTTTGCCTCCTAAATCCGTTTTTCCGCAGAAAATAAAAGCAACAGTATTCGTTTTATTTTAGCCGAATTGTCCATAGAGAAAGTTATGTTGCAATTCTTCATGTCCTTTACACACATCTTACATACTGTTACTAGCACTGTCGATATTTCGTGATCAATGGTTTGGAGTGTTCCGAGGCCCACACAGTCCTTTTTTCCAGGAAAATACGAAACCCGTATTCCCTCATTTTATGTCTACAGTATCTGTGCACAACTTCATTCTTATTGGTTCACTTCGTTTTGCCTTTGGGGTTCTACTTTCCAAATTTTGGGTGGGGGATTTTGCCCCCTAAAAGCGATTTCCCGCAGATAATAAAAAAACTGTATATGTATATTTCGGCGTATTTTCCAAACACAAAGTTATGTTGAAATTCTGCATGTCCTTTACACACATGTGACATACTGTTATTAGCACTTTTTATTTTTCGTGATCAAAGGTTTGGAGGGTTCGGTTCCCCACCCAGCTGTTTTCTGAAGGAAATTACGAACAACCGTATCCTCAGTTTATGTCTGTAATATCTGTGTACAATTTCATTCACTTCGGTTCACTTATTCCTGCCTTTCGTGCGTCAACATTGAAAATTTTCAGTAGGGGCTTTTGCCCCCTAAAACCGTTTTTTAGAAAATAAAAATAAAATATTTATTTATTTTTTGCGTATTGTTCATACAAAGTTATGTTGCAATTCTTGACGTCCTTACACACTCATCGGACATATTGTTACTAGCACTTTTGATATTACGTCATCAAATATTTGAGTGTCCCATTCCCCACCTAACATTTTTTTTTACAGGAAAATATAAAACCCGTACAATCATTTCACGTCTACAATGTCTGTGCAAAATAACATTCACATTCGTTCACTTCTTAGCAATCAGCATCAACTTCCAAAATTTTGGGGTTATTTTTTTTTTGCAACCTAAAAACTGTTTTTCCGAGGAAAATAAATAAAATGTATTCGTTTATATTTGGCGTTTTGTCCATATCCAGAGTTATGTTCCAATTCTTCATGTCCTTTACACACATCTAACATACTGTTACTAGCACTTCCATATTTCCTGATCAAAGGTTTGGAGGAGTCGGTGACCCAAACAACCCTTTTTCCCAACAATATACTAAACCGGTATTCCCTCATTCCATGTCTACAATATATGTACAAAATTGTTGTTTTCTGTAGTTTTCTGCGGAAACTTCTTTCACTGCAGTTCACTTCCTCTTGCTTTTCGGGCGTCAACTGTCAAAATTTTGAGGTGGTTTATTTTGAACCTAAAACCATTTTTCCGCAGAAAATAAACACTCGTATTCCTTTATGTTTGAATATTGTTCATACAAGAAGTTTCGTTGCAATTTTTCATGTCTTTACCACATCTGACATACTGTTACCAGAGCTTTCGATATTTCGTGATCAAATTTTTGGAGGAGTTTGTGCCCCACCAACCGTATCCTCCAGGAAAATACGAAACCCGTATCATCATCTTACGTATGGAATATCTGTGAATAATTTTATTAACCTCGGTTCACTTCTTATTGCCTTTCGGGCGTCAACTTTCAAAATTTTGGGTTGGGGCTTTTTTCTCCAAAAGCCATTTTTCCACAGAAGAAAAAAAACCGTATTCGTTTATTTTTGGCGTATTGTCCACACAGAAAGTTTTGTTGCAATTCTTCATGTCCTTTACACACATCTGACATACTGTTACTACCACTTTCGATATTTCGTGATCAAATGTTTGGAGGGGTCTGAGCCCCAACGAACCTTTTTTTTTTACAAATGTGTACGAAAATCATGTTTCCTTACTTTATGTCTACAATATCTGTGCAGAACTTCATTCTTATTGGTTCACTTCTCTTTGCCTTTCGGGTGTCAATTTTCAAAATTTTGGTTGGGGGAGTTTGCCCTATAAAACCGTTTTTCCGCAGAGAAAAACAGTATTCCTTTATTTATTTTTTTTTTTTTGCGTATTGTCCATACAAACAGTTAAGTTGCAATTTTTCGTGTCCTTAACACACATCTGACATACTGTTACTAGAACTTTTGATTTTTCGTGATCAACGGTTTGAAGGGTATTGGTGCCCCACACAACCGTTTTCTGAAGGAAAATACGTAAAACCGTATCCTTGGTTTACGTCTGCAATGTCTGTGCACAATTTCTTTCACTCCGGTTCACTTCTTCTTGCCTTTCAGGGGTCAACTTTAATAATTTTGGTTGGGGTCTTTTACCACCTAAAACCATTTTTACGCAGAACATAAATAACCAGTATTCGTTTATTTATGGCGTATTGTTCATACACAAAGTTATGTTGCAAATACTTTACACACATCTGACATAGTGTTACTAGCACTTTCGATATTTCGTGATCAAAGGTTTGGAGGGGTCCTAGGCCCACCCAACCGTTTTTTCCAGGAGTATACGAAACCCGTATTCCCTTACTCTATGTCTAAAATATCTGTGCACAATTTCATTCACTTTGGTAGGCTTGTTTTTGCCTTTTGGCTGTCAAATTTCAAAATTTTGGGTGGGGGATTTTGCCCCTAAAATGTTTTTTCCACAGAACATAAAAAACCCGTGTTTGTATATTTTTGCGTATTGTCCATACACAAACTAGTACCTTTGATAATTGGTGCTCAAAGTTTGGAGGGGTTCGTGCGACACCCAACCGTTTTTTAGGAAAATACGAAACCCTTTTTTTGTCATTTTACGTCTAGAATATCTGTGCACAATGTCGTTTACTTCGGTCCACTTCTTTTTGCTTTCTGGGATTAAACTTTCAAAATTTTGTGTTGGGGCTTTTACCCCCTAAAACCGTTTTTCCGCAGAAAATAAGAAACGTTTTCGTTTTTTTCGTATTATCCATACGTAAAGTTTCGCTGAAATTCTTCGTGTTCCTTAAACACATCTGACATACTGTTACCAGCACTTTTGATGTTTCGTGATCAAATGCTTGGAGGGGCTCATGCCCCTCCCAACCGTTTTTTTCATTAAAATACGAATCCGTATTCCTTCGTTTTACGTTTGCAATATATGTGCACAATTTCACTGCTTTCGCTTCAGTTTTCCTTGCCTTTCGGGTATCAAATTTTAAAATTTTGAATGAGGCTTTTATATTAAACCTTTACATTATATTACTTTTTGGTTTTTATGAAGTTCTTTTTTGGGTTAAAGGAGAGAAATGGTTTCTTCTTATGTCGGTTTCTTGCCATTCATGTTGTGTGAACTGCTTAAGTAAGATCATTTTGTAACTTTTGATATCATCCAAATCCGTCACGATAATAATATAGTCATTCTTAACTATTTGTTTTACTCTCTTTCTTGCAGTTTGCCATACTGATATATTTGTTACAAAATTGAGGTTTGGTCGAACGCCTTTCGAATTTGCAGCCAACCATACCGCCGAGATTTTATGTTGCCTGCTATTGTAGGAAAAGGAGAATTGCAGGTTTACTGCACTTTTGGAGTCGTGTATACATATGATGTTTCTCATAGCTACTCCGTCTATCAAAACAAACCTTGGCACACTGAATTCTTATCCCCTGTTGTACTTTTCGGTAAACATTTGGCTTATGTACTTTTACCTGGGGCCACTCCAAAGAGGTCCCAAGTTAGGAGGGATTTACCGAGGGCAATACACTAGCCGGCATGAAAATCCTCCCACGAGGGTGAAAGGGTGTACCGGATAGATTTCGAAACGCTGATTACAAATATATCATCGAGAAGGTTCCGGTACGTAACGTGTTTTTGGCGGGATGTTGTTTCCATAACTGACTGATAAGGCGTATTTTTCGTATTTAATATGTGTTTTCCGTGTTTCGAGTGCATGATTCTGAATTTCTAGGAGGGTGTACCGGATAGATTTCGAGACGCTGATTACGAATATCGCATCGAAAATGCTCCAGCACGTAAGTTTTTTTTTTTTTTTGCGGGGCGTTGTTTCTTAATTTACAGAAAAACGTTTCTTTCGTATTTACTATGTGTTTTCAGTGTTTGGAATGCATAATTCTGATTTTTTATCTTAATCCAAGAACTGCTGCTAGGCTATATCCTAAGAACATTCTTTTCTCTATCTCATGACCCACCGGAAATGTACCAGCTCGCCTTGGGTTGGAAAGATTTATTTTCGTTCCACACTGCATACACTAAAACCTATGCGTTATTGACGGAGAAAGGTTTCGTAATCAAATAGCGATTATTCGTCGGCTCCCTTTTGTCTAGACGACAGTCAGATTGTTGAAAAATGCGCCAAGACACACACTACGTTGTAACATGAAACAAATATTTTCGTTTCGAGTCGATCTTCGTGTTAGAAGGTGGTGTTACGCTGTGTCTGTGTATACCGTAGGTGAAAAATATTTCTGCGTGAAATATTGACGTTTCTTTTAAACGGACATACCGAAAACTTGCAACAATTCGACAGATTCATTCTGCTGCATATGTGGAGAATTGGTTTTCAAGGGACAATGTAGGCCATTGGCACCGTTCCCGAAGACAGCCTACAATCTGTACTTCGGGTGTACAATTGGCGACCAGGATCACGATTCGCCTCCGAAACAAAGTTGTAAGTCGTGTGTGCGCGTAATCTCACAGGATGGTTGAAAGGTACACATAAATCGATGCCGTTCACCGTACCTATGGTTTGGCGCGAGCCCCGTGATCATGTTTCAGACTGTTACTTCTGCCTGACTCATATAAAAGGTTTCTCAGAAAACATGAAGCATAATATCATAATATACAGTATCCTAACTTGGATTCCGCGAGGAGACATGTGAAACATGATGTTTGTCAGTCTGTACCCGTACCACCAGACTCATACACCCTGTGCAGTGTTTCATCCGTTGAAGAACCTGCTGCTTGTGAGGATGTTGCACAATCTTCGAGGACACAGTCAGATTTCAATTACGCTCCAGTGTCTGAAACTAATGAAGCACATGTGATAAGTCAGGAAGAGCTGAATGATCTGATCAGAGACTTCAACCTTCCCAAGTCTAAGGCACTGTTGCTTGCATCATAACCTCAACAATGGAATCTACTAAACCAAGATGTGAATATATCGATGTACAGGAAACGAGAGCTGAGCCTGATTCCTAATTATACAAAGGATGGTGATTTGTTGAATTGCAGTGACATTCCATCGCTTATGGAACAACTGAAGTTGAACTACAACACTGAATATTGGAGGCTATTCGTAGATTACTCTAGGATAAGGCAGTGTTACTACACAATGGCAATGAAAAGCCAGCCATTCCTATTGCTCATGCTGTACATATGAAAGAAACATACGAGAACATGCGAAACCTATTGCAGAAAAGAAAGTACGAAAAGTTCCAGTAGTCTGTATGCGCTGACCTTAAAGTTATTGCCATTCTCAGTTGTTTACAAGGACGTTACACAAAGCACTGCTGCTTCTTGTGTTATTGGGATAGTCGAGCCAAAGATCAGTACACCATCACAAAATGGCCGTCAAGGAAGCAACTGGTCCCAGGGGAGATCAACGTGGCTAATTAACGTCTTGTGGATCCGGAGAAAATATTCTTACCACCCCTTCAAATCAAATTAGGGCCCATGGAAGTCTTCGTCAAGGCCCTGAACCGGGATGGTGAAGCATTTAATAGTCCCAGAAAACTATTCCCAAGACTCAGCGAAGCCAAGGTGTAAGAAGGTGTTTTTAAGGGACCTCAAATCAGATTCGTTTTTAAAGGTACTACATTTTCTTCTAAGCTAAAATGAAGTGGAAAATGTGGCTTGGGAGGCCTTTCGAGAAGTGTACAGTAACTTTCTACGGAACCATAAGTCACCTGATTACAAAGAAATTGTGGGCAGGTTAATTACTTCATTTCGTAACGTGGGATGTAATATGTCCCTAAAGTTACACTTCCTGCATTGCCACCTGGACTTCTTCCCTGAAATGATCAGCTTGGGGGAGGTCTCTGACGAACACGGGGAAAGGTTTCACTAGCAAATAACTACCATAGATAGGCGCTACAGTGGTAAATGGAGTATGAATATGTTGGCAGACTTCTATTGGAATGTGACACGCGAGACGCCCTATACTAATTACAAGAAGAATAGAGAAACCAAGTGACACGTAAGTGTTAAACTGTAACTTTTTATGCAATTTTATCAGCATAATTTCTATTGATATTTAAATTATAACGTACAAATTATTATGGTTTGAGAATAGCATCTTTTGACGGATATTGAAACACCTGACCCTACACCCTGAAAACTGGTACGTTCTGGAGAAAAACAGTTTACGGATTGAAACTCAGGAGTTCGAAACCTATAGGAATCACCTATTTTCGTTCGTGGTAGCGAAAAAATTTCCTTTTGCCGACCAGTTTTATCCCAACATTCACCCAATTTTCCCTGCTCAAGTACGTTACGACAACCAATACACAGTACCTATCGAAATATTGTTCCATGCTTACGAGAATGAACTATAAACCATGACTTTTCGATGAACAGTGTTGATGCAATAGCTATTTCATTGCGAGTATATGGTTTTCTTTATATTAGTAGGTTTAATGGGACCCTCGGAATTACTCCGTTGTCCAAGCCACCTAATTGTTTGTGCATGAACGTCTTTGTTATGTTTAATGAATGTGATTCGTATGTCCAGATGACAGATTCATGTCCTTCTCGTGTCAGCATTCATTACCAGCTTCTCTAAACCTTGACAAGGAAGACCATAGAATGGTGACTTTAGCAGGCGTGAAACCAGACCATGACATTTCCGATGTTTTCACCTGTATAAAATAAAGTTCACTATATAAATATCATAATACATTCATATCATAATAAACAAATTCTTGTAACGAATGTTACAACTGGTAATGCTGAAACCATTTCATGTTTCATAACATTGACAGACAGCAAAATCGAGTATCGAATCTATTGATAGTTACTTGTAATGAATGTCTGCACGTTTTCTATAAAGTTCATAGTATATGCTATTGTAATATAAATTGTCACCCACGTAGTGTTCGCTAATGTATTTCCCGATTCAAAATGTTTTTTTTTATGAAAGGAATGACGCGGATTCGAAGTGTCGCATAGAAGATATGCAATTTATTAACTCGCCTCGGATCCCACTCGACCACACACTTAGATTATGCGAATTATATTTTTTCATGCTATCAAAGTCTAATCTTAAATTCGCATTGCTGATTCGGGTGTTCTAACAAGAATTATTATGTTGTAACTTAATTTGGATGTAAAATTCTGAATAAATAGTATTTAAGAACCTAGCAGTAAACACCTATGTGCATTAAAGTGATAACAGAAATATAGTGAAATCTCAGTTTCAAACTTCACGTCTACCTTTATTAAAAATACCTGTGCTGACATTTCTTTGTTCAATCAATGTTGGTAGGAGCCGAAAGTAGTTAACGATTACTATTTTTCGATTGTATCACCTTTATTTCTAGCTAGTTTTACATAAAATTTTAAAGACATTCGTTTCTAACTTCTTTCTTCCATGAACACTCAAAGAGAAAATAATTCATAACGAAAACAAAGTTATTGAGGAAAAGTGTAAATTAGAGTACACGCGCCGCTTAGTTTGCGCATGCTTGCACTATAACAATTCTCGAATGGTTTAGGTAAGACTCGAACTGCTAACAATACGAAGTGAACCCTCAGAAAGTAAGAAGTGAATTCCTTACCAATATATTAAGAAGAACACGACTGCTGGAGATTGATTTTGAAAATGTTGGTTGACGGGTAGAAAATGTATGCTTATTGTTTATCTATCTGCAGCAAGCAAGTAGAGATATAGCAATAGGAAAGTTATGTATATACCGTCATCACGCACACCACATCAATGCGTTTAAAACTGTGGTAGTATATTATTTCTTATATTATTGCTATTTTCCTAAATTCATTTCGGATCGAACCAGCAAAAGGTAGTGCCTGCTCTTCTATTGAATGTGCCACAAGCTGCCATACCTATATACAAAACATAAATAAACTTCATCTAGCCTGTGATATTCGACACTACAAAGACTAAAGCTTGTCAGATATGCACACTGCAAAATAAGAGAATCTCAAGTAGGGATGATCATAGTCGAGTTAGATGTTGTTTAGCCCAATTCGATCTGTGCGCCAATGTATTGCTTGAGGTCAATGTATTTGAGGTCAAGTTTGGAGTCGAATAGAGTTTGATAATTAGGTCGTCCGTGCAGTTCGTTTTCGATAGTTTTGAAATCATAATCTGTTTATTTGCAAAACGAAAGCTATGAGAAATGTAAACAATAACTTTTAACAATTTTAAAGTTGTTCATATGAGGGGATAGTTTTAGCACCTAATCTTGTCCCGACAACGAGATGAGAATAAATTTTTATCAGAAGACAACCTCCTCAAATCTTGACTTGTGTATATGAATATAAGTATTTACATACTATGAAGGCAGAGACGTGCAAGGTCATATGTTTAGATCAAGCCGAAGTCCAACCCTTGAAGAACACTTTTGAACGTGCTTGACCAGCACACGATAATTTTTAACCATTTTTGGAACACGCCGGATTACATTGCTTCTTCGGAACTCAAACCGGGAACCTCGTAAATGATAACTTTGCCTCCTACACTTCTCGACAACCGAGGTGAGTATTGAAACAGTAGAAACAAATACTGTAATTTTTAGTATTTGAAGAAAGAAATAGCCCATCTCTCCTTTTTATACACGTTGTTATAACAGAAAAGAGAAAAGGTAGGATATACAAGAGGCAGAAACCAAGGTAAAAAACGAAAGAAAGAAATTATCTTTCCATTTTTTCTCGTTCTTTCTTCTTCTTCTTCTTCTTATTATTATTATTCTTATTATTATTATTATTATTATTATTATTATTATTAGTAGTAGTAGTAGTAGTAGTAGTAGTAGTAGTATAACCGTACTGCAGTAAACATTAAAGTCCTCTATGATCCTTCGTATTCTTTCGCCTCACGTGTTTATGTCCTCTTTCCAGAAAATTTAAACTACATATAGATTTTTTTTTCGTTTTGAATAAGCACGACTTAAGTTGGAGAACGTTTTTCGATTAGAGTCAAGTTTCAAATAAAACTCGCTCCAACTACCCTTTGCCCATCCCTATAAACCAGGATCTGTATCACATTAGCCGCAAGTCTTCAAACTCTGCCACTCAAGAGTATGGGCGAATAAACACGTAATCTTCACATTTATTTTGCACGTTTCAACAAATAAACAATATTTTCGTTCCCTTCCTACCTTTATACATCTAATACTGACCAGAGATGACCACTCTGACCTAACCTTACTCAACCTCACGCTCACAAACTCATTTCCACCTCACGCTCACTCAATCTCACGCTCACCTCACCGGTCTGACCTCACGCTCATCTCACCAGTCTGACCTCACGCTCACACAACGTCATGCTCACATCACCAGTCTGACCTCACGCTAACTTAACCTTACGCTCACCTCACCACTCTGACCTCACGCTTACATAACCAGTCTGACCTCACGCTCACCTCACTAGTCTGCCCTCACACTCACTCAACCTCACGCTCACTTCGGTCGAGTGTGCGTGAGTTCCGAACTCGTCAGCGTCGATTTCCTGAGTTTGGGCACAGCTCTTCCCGCTAGCCTATTGGCTAGCACACGCACCTTTGGTGCACAGGGTCGTGGGTAGAACTTGCGATATTTCGATGTATCGACCGATAGTTTGAAATGTGGGGATTTTTCGATAGTTTTTAGTAGTTTCGATGTTTTCTTGGTTTCTATATCAAGGTATACCGATATCACGTTTTGAACATAACGAAAACTATTCATATAACACATTTTGAACATAATTAGGTAACACCTAGAATTACCTAATACAACCAAATATGACAAACACACGTCTTTTTATAAAGACCACCTAAGTAGAATTTACAATATTGTAATATTAGTTCCTACGCCTAAACGACTTTTGCTTCACACGTGAACTACTAAATGCAAGTGAATTATAGAATTCCGCTCCTGGGATCGATAGTTAACATTTAGACATTTACGATTTAACATTTATTACTATAGAGCAAAGACAGTAACATATAGCGAGACATGGTTTCTTGCAATTGATCCAGCATCCGAAGAAGACCTTTCATCTCCATCTTTAACAATGTACTAAAATCGGAAGTAATATAAATTTACTACAACTTTCAGTCTCAGTATTGATCTACATAGATCAAAAACACAATAAAAACATAGATCCTTTTTGTTTAAAGAATCGATTTAGTTTTCTAAGAAAAGTTCTCACAATCACTCGTAACCTCCTGTTCTAGCTGAAAATGGCAGAAATCGACCACGTCCGGTTTTAACGTTGATCACTATAAAATAAAAACTCTAATAGAGATAAGCGTTTTTTAGCAATTAATTAAACATCCCAAGAATATCTTTAGTTACCATCCTTGTCTTTCCACCCGAAATCGGAAATGATAGAAGTACATTACAACTTGCAGATTCGATGCATTGCGAAAAAGGTAAGAACTAACGAGAAGTAGGTTTTGGAATCTGGTGAGGCATCTAAGAATAGTTATCATCTCTCGTAACCCTTCATTCTAAATGGAATCTTTGTGTTTAACGTCCCACTTTACACCGATTAGGCTAAAGGATACTGTGATGATGAAATAATGAATGAAATAGTGAGAAGAAAGGGGAGAACCCCGAGAAAACCCACCCACACGATGTTTGTTCACTTGGCGGGGTCTGGGATCGAACCCGGGTCCCTACGCACCAAAGGTGAACGCTCTACCACTGAACCACCGCACACCCTCAAAAAAGTCAAAATTCAATAATAATAAATATAATAATAATAATAATAATAATAATAATAATAATAATAATAATAATAATAATAATAATAATAATAATAATAATAATAATAATAATAATAATAATAATTGATTGATTTTGCAAATCTATGGCTTGAATCATTGGTCGAAGTTAACTGAAATTTTAACCTTATACTTGCAGTAGACATTTGCATAGAGGCCGGTCCGTATGATGCGCTTCACCCCCTTCCCTAAGTTATGTTTCGCATGTGACTCTCGACATCTGCCAGCTTACCAATCTCTATCTAGATAAATTTCAACAGTCCAAACAGTTATTCTGTCATTTTAGAAACACTCTTGGTAGTTTCAATATTACTGGTTTCAATATGACCTCAGGCTGGTTTTAGGGAGTTGGTTGCACCCGTTAGACTATTTGTTTGGGGGGGGAGGGCATATGTTCTTTCAAAATGACAGAATCGCACTTTTAATTATACTATAATTTTCCTTTTAAAAATGGCAACTGTGAAGGTGAATGAATGTTTTCTATGTGGCTTGAAAGGATAAAATTATAACGGAAGATGGAAGAAAATACTGTATAGACTGATACTGTTTAGAAAGAATGGACAAGGGCTACTAAGTGATGTAGCCTGCAATGTATTCGACATGCAAACCAGTGTGGAAACTCATTGGGGAGGGGGAATCTTGCTAAGAATTTAAGCACTCTGTTTTGGGGCGAATATTATATTCGGGGGAAAATTACACCAAGTAGTTGGAGAGATGGGTGTCCCTCGAGGGAGGGGGGAGGCCTGCAACTTTTATGTGGTTAACTGGTAGCCCAAGATTCAAGATTCCCCTCCTCTGTATAAAATTCATAAAGAAAACACTGACTTAGCCTACATACTCCCGATTAAACAATGACAACCGAAGTCTGATTAGAAAGCTATAGTTAAAGAAACAAAGGAAACTATTTAAACCAGTTTTGACGGTAATGTATCTTTAAAAATGCAGGTAAATACAAAACAATTTAATTTAATCGGTTATTTTATGATACTAAATGATGAATATTCTTGACCGGATTTCGAGGCTGAAAATTCCAGTGTGATTGACAAAACATCAAGATATTCCATGATTATATTCTAATTGCTTCTAAGAAATACCTGATCACAAAGACACTAAAACTTCGATCCCAAGTTAGCCAATGAAAAAAAAAAGGTAGCGGACCAAAGTATGGTCGTTTCACTGCAGGTGTTATCGTCAGATAGAGAAAAATAAGCTTTTGTGTAGGGAACCAAAATCTACAGTGTTTTCGAATTACAATATACTTCTCCTTGCTATTGGATAAACCAGGTGTCTACTTTGATCCAACCTCACTCAACCTCACGCTCTGTTACGTGTCGTAACTTTATAAATAAAAAAATAAATAACGAGAATAGTATTAGAATTGCGACTTAGTTTTCTTTTGTTTAAGGGTTAATCAGCGCCGCCAAGTGGTTGGTTGAAGAACTAGACCATCATGTATGTGATAGATGTGTAAGGCCGCTTCATAATGAAGTTGGTGATAGCAAGGGTAAAATATCTATATAGTGTTGAATTGGATACTAACGAAATCCACATTATTGCGACGAGTTTGAGCATATTCTGTAATGAGTTGTGATATTTCGCTCTTTTTATTAATAGAAATTTGATTAAACTTTGATATTAGCTTGTTCTACGAATTAATATTAAATAGGAGGATAAAATACAAATGGATTTCTGTGACTCTGTGGACGTATAAATGGAAGCTGTAAACCTCATTAAAAGCATATGTTTGTGGTGCATATAGACTCCAGTGTTCAAGATTTGTTAAGTTTTGTACATTTGTTGGTTATTTGATTCCTATAAAGGATATAATCGTTCATAAGAGCTTGTCATTTAACCCGAGTGAAGAGCTTAGTGATATATTTATTAATGATCATGTTTTTTTTCTGTGATTTCACGGCAAGTAAGTAATTTTCCAGGTGAAAGAAAGCTTTATGTCGAATGGTCTCTGCAATTTTCTGGGGAAATTAGTGAACTATTGTTTCTCTCTCTCTCTTCTTCAATTTAACAATTAATCAAACAAAACGTGGGGTGATTTCTCGGCTGGGATCACCTTACCCTATGCGACTGTCCATGCTTACTTCGGTAGGGTCACATGAGCACAGCGTAACACAAAATCACCAACTTCATTATATGTATTGAAGTTGAGCAGAGAGCTGTGTATAGTTGTGTGTGAAGTGGAGAACATTTTTTTTTGGTGTAACTAATGAAACTTACA
Organism: Thermobia domestica; assembly: GCF_964235325.1. Lineage (NCBI taxonomy): Eukaryota > Metazoa > Arthropoda > Insecta > Zygentoma > Lepismatidae > Thermobia > Thermobia domestica. The sequence continues at coordinate 77,426,439 of NC_137458.1, forward strand.
TTTTTCTCTCTCAGAAACTATTTAAATCGAATAAGTGGTTTAGTGAAAAGTAATTCAGAGGACATTTATTATGAGAGGCATTATAAGTAATAGAAGAGAGAAAGGGTATTTATCTATTTGTAGTTATATAGCGATAACCAGTCTCTTTTTCACTATGGAAAGTGTACGTGGTTCGAACTGGAGTGATATGAATTCAAGTCAGAGCACCGTACCAGTTCAATTGTGTTTAAATCATTTCGAGAATGGAGACCATGGTCGGTTTAGAGATAAAAGTCCATTTCTAGAAAGAAATAATAGAACTTCTTCATCTTCTGAACATTCCTCGGAGTTACGTACTTTTTCTTTTTTAAATGAAAGTGATAGTGAATCGGAATCAGCTTCTAATGTTTGTGTTCACACTGAAAGAAATAACAGGTGTATTACGTCATTATCTGGGCAGAGCGAGTTGTTGGTTGAGCAAGGTCATGGACACGAAGGAAGGAGTGATAAGCCTGTTGTTGGAGCCGAGTCTGTTGGACAGTGCGTGACGAATCCATTTAAGTTAGTGAGTGAGGGTGAGAAAAAGGAAGAAAATCGTGGGTTTGGTGAAAAGTGGAAAGTAAATGCGTTTATGCCCTATAGTGTTAATATGGACAAAATTACAATTATGGCAGCTAATCAGAACTTCTTACATCAAGTGGATAGTATTCCCCATTGTGATGGAATGGACGATATGTTTACCTTTAAGTTCCTGTTGGCGGTGTATCGGATAATTCAGACGGGACAATACCCGAAGGAGGCAGTTTTTGTTAGTTCCTTGGGACGGACATCAGGTATGTTCTATAATGAATTTAGTAAACAAATGTTGCTTACTAATGATTGGAGTGTTATATGCAAATCTCTGTTTGATCGTTTTGTGACTCCATTAGGTAAACAACAAATTTTACGTCTTTATGTTCATTGTTTACAAGAGCCTAACGAAAATGTTATGGAGTATGTACAAAAGGTTATCGATAGTTATGTCGTTTGTACCGGAAGGACAGATCGAACAGCGATCCTTACGAATATAATGGAGGGTATGATACCCGCTCTTAAGTATGAATTGTTTAAATACGATACTCCAAATGACTTAGATAAATTAAGGAATGAAGTGCGAAAGTATGAAATACATTCCAGAAACCAACTTGTATACAATAGCATAATTAGGAATCAAACAGTGGCGGAGCAGAGGGAAGTCAATTCTAGCTTTCGCTCTAGTGTTACATATAGTTCGGTTCCAGATCTAAACAAACTTGGTGGTAGTTTTGCTAGGGTTAATATCTCTTCAAAAGAAAGGGTTAGGCCCATTACTTCGAAGCCAAGGAGCCGGGTGCGATCCCAGCTAGATCGAGACTCTAGAAGTAATTCTAAAAGGGGTGCTCAGATGTTATTGGGTACGAATAAACAGTGTAATAATAAGGATTTAGTAGCTTCTTTCGTTGAAGTATTTATACTAGGACAGCGTATTATTGGGGGGATAGATAGCTGCTCATCGGTGAGCTTACTCAATAAAGAATGTTTTGATGAGTGGAACCAGAAACAAAGAAATCCTGTTAAGGTTCTGAAGGAGATGTTTACAGGTGTTGGAATTTCAGGTAAGGCATTGACTCTTACATCGTGTGTTTATATACCTTTAAAATTCAGCAATCAAGTTTATCGGCTGAAGTTCTTTTTGGTGGACCGACTAGAGCCGAAGTTTATTATTGGTATCGGTGAACTGAAATACTTGAATGCTCGTTTGGATTTAACATCAGATACGTTGTATTTAGGTCAAGAAGGCATTTCGGTGCCAATCATATATAAACCTTTTCGTGAAAAATCTGTGAGTAATTTGCAGTCAACAAGTAGCAGTGCCGTAGGAGTTAAAAACCGAACTGACAATTGTGCATCCAACTCCCAGTTTTTAGCTAGACTATTTATGAAAATTCCGGACGTTGGCTTGGATGATTTCAGAGTCACCGAACGGTGTGCTCCGTCAGTGTCATTGAGTGACGTCATGATGTCCAGTCCAGACATTAATAAGTCGACGTCGGAGTCGCCAGTGTCGGACTTAGAAGGTGAAGTGAAGTCGCGTTTTCGGGATAAGATTTTTAACCACATAGAGTCGAGAGACATCAGAGGCGAGGGGCGTCGTGGTGTGCAGACCACTAATGCCAAGCGTCGTCCAGCGTCGGCGTCGAGGTGGAAGCAGCGTCGAAGTGGTAATAATCAGGCAGTTGTTTACAAAGATCAGCAAAGTAAATTGGAGTCGTTTTGGCCGGAGCATTCGATGGTTTTTCAGTCAAGGCAGTGGCGTCGAGATAGCCCCGAGGGAGCGTCGCCGTCGTGGGATCGTCGTATAAAATGTGCCCAGACGTTAGTGACTCGTCCATTAGGTGAAAGGAAGATGTTTAGAGGATCAGAACAGAGTCAGGTAGGTAGTCCGAAGAGGCGTCGGAGAGGTTTCAGCCCTAGGGGAACATCAGCGTCGGCGTCGGTGGATAATAATATTATGAGTGAGTTTAGCGTCCAAACCAGGGACAGTGATCTTGGATTATCGATGGACTTAGGGTGTAGTAAGGATCATCGGTTGATTTCAGAGCGTCGGTTTGGCCGTTCATCGAGAGAGGCGTCGGCGTCATTAATCCAAGATCTTCGAGATGATTACTGCGGTGTGGTAACAGGAAATAAATCAAGTAATAAGACTATGTCTCTTCCCCAGAAGTTATATGGAAGAGGGTGGAGACGTAGGCGTCGAGACGGTATGAGTAATGGTTTAGCGTCGGCGTCTAAAATTAGTGAAAACGAATTTTTGAATAGAGACTTCGAAATTTCTGATGAGGTTGTTTACGAACCTTGTTTGTTAAGATATAGCAAACTTAATGCACCTAGTGATTCAGCGTCTAAGAGGGCGTCTAGTGATAATAGTGTTATGGTTTTTCCTTCTGAGCAAGGAAGGAATGATAAAAGTTTTTGGTCGGCTGGTTCATTGAGGAGACCAGGGCAGTCGTCGGAAGTGTTTTGTTGGGAAATTGTCTATGATTCGTCAGAAGTAACTTCGCCGTCGGTATCCAATCCTGTCACCAGTGTTGCCAACCTACGGAGGGAGGACATTCACGAGAGTAGTTTCCGAAATCCAATTGTACATGGGACACCAATTGAAACTGTTTGTAGGAACTTAAACCAAGGTCGATGTGAGGCGTCGCCGTCGGGCTATGCACATGCTCCCAGTGTTACATCCCAGGACCAGGATTTTAATGGAAGGAATTTTTATCCTTTAAGTGCACCTCAGTCCATGGGAATGAGGGGGATGGTCATGGAACAGCGTCGGTGTGAGTCGTCGTCGTCGAAGGCTACGCGAGATTTCAGGGTTTCCATCCTAGACAGTGCGGATAATAGCTTCGTAGATGAGATACGGAAGAAGACTACAGATGTACAGCCCATAGAGAAGTGTGGTCAACTACATTTGAGCCAAAGTTGTCCAGTGGCGTCGGTGGAGGATACCTGTAGTGTATCCAACTCAGAATTAGTGGAACTTAATCGTATAGCCATACCAGAGAAGAAATCGAGTGACTTTTTGCAAGAGACGTCGGAACATGGAGAGTGGAGACGTGGTGCAATTGAAATGACAGTGCAGACTTCTCCGAATCTCAGTGAGGGGGCCTATAATATTATGTTGGGCCGAAATAAGAATTTTGGGCCCCATAGGAAATCCAATAATATGGATGGCCTACTGGTGTCATCATTGGAACATAAGGTGTTAGAGGTTTCACCGGTTCGTGGGCAAGAGTCTTTGAAGTCTACAGACTTAGAGCAACTAGAAAGGAACTGGCGAGAATCTAAGATGAGTGGAGATTCAACTTCGTCATACCAGGTGGCTGGATTAGCGGAAAGTGGTCAGCCATTGGAGTCTTCGTGTGATCATCGGACATTGAAAAGTGTTCCATTACCCATTGATTGTCCTACCAGTATGGGTTCATTTCATGATTCAGGTTTAGGAAGTGCTAATCGGAATAGTTTAAACTATTTTATAGCTGGTCCTGTTGAGACCAGTTGTGTGTCTGGAGGGAGTCAATCACAATCCAGAAGTCGAATCCAGGTGGAATCAGAGGCGGCCCTAGTCTCTGATGGATGTCGTGTACAGCCCGGGGTACCTTCAATCTTCAGCGATTCCCAACATGGGTTAGGCCTACCCATGGTCAACAGTAGCAGCTTTTCCAATTCCAAAAGGGATGCCACAAGGGTAGAGGTGCCCTTAATTTGCAGTGGAGGTCGAGATGATCCAATCCATGTCCCAGTGTGCAGTAGGGATTCTAGCGGTCCAGGAGTATCCACGGGAAATACTGATGAGCAGAGTGGTTCCATGTTACTTCATTTTGGAAGGAATGGTTCCAGTGGTCCAATAGGAGAGGGAGATAGTGGTCACTATCCAGATGCTGAGGATGCGGTCAACGTCCAGAGTCAGCGAGTTTCTTCTGGAGATTCCAGTCAAGGAGCTGCATGGAGTGCTGAGGACTTAGGCATGAACTTCCAGTCGCGGGAGGAAGTTCATACTGTTCCTGTTCAAGTGGATCCTGAATTTGCTGAGTTGGATCCAAACTTGCAAGGGTACGTAGAAAATTTGGTTAAGAAATTTCCTAATGTGTTTTGCAATCGTGTAGGTCAGATTAAGAGCTTTGAATACACTATACTTCTTAAAGATTATGTTCCCATCAGGAAAAAAGCTTATCCTCTCTCTAGAGCAGACCAGAGGGAGTTAGATAAAATTCTCGATAATCTGATTGAACAAAATATAATTCAAAAAAGTCAAAGCCAGTGGGCTTTTCCGTGTTTTTTGGTAGGCAATAAAACGGGGGATAAGAGATTGGTAATTAATTATCAAGATTTGAATAAGAAACTCTGTATCAATGCGCAGTATACGCCAAGGATGGAAGATGTATTAGCGAGTTTGTCTAAAGGAACTATTTATAGCCACCTTGATGTACAAAAAGCATACTGGCATTTAAAACTTTCGCCGGAATCTACTCAGTACACAGCATTTTTAACCCATAGAGGCTTATTTGAATTTAAATTTCTTCCTTTTGGGTTAGCTACCGGATCTTATATGTTATCCAAGGTTTTAACGGAACTGTTATATCCATTGAAGAACGAAGGAGTGGAATGGTTCTTTGATGATGTTTGTTGCATTTCCACGGATATTGAATCTCATAAGCATCTTTTAGAGAAGGTGTTGGAAAAATTTGACGAAGTGGGTATAACTTTATCGGTAAAGAAGACTAACTTGTTTCGCAAGAGGATTTCATATTTAGGGTATGAAATAGAAGGAGGAAATATGTATTTAGACCCTTCCAGGCTAGAAGTGATCAAGAAATTGCCAGCACCAAAAAATAGAAAAGGGTTAATATCATTGGTTAGTTTTCTCCAGTATTATAGTAAGTTCATCCCTCAATTCCATGAAGTCATAGAACCTATGACTCGACTTCGTTCACCCCGGCAGGAGTATTATTGGGGTGTCGAACAGCAAAAGGCCTTGGAGGATATTAAGGAACTTTTTGAGAGTCATGTGATCTTAAAACTTCCGGATTTGGATAAGAAGTTTATAGTCAGCGCAGATGCCAGTTCAAAATCCTTAGGCGGCTGTATTGAGCAGGAGGATGATCAAGGTATGAAGCGTCCAATTGCATTCTTTTCGAGGAAACTGAAGCCTTATGATAAAAATAAGCCCATATTTGTTTTGGAGCTATTAGCGGCTATCGAAACAATGGAACGGTTTCGAACGTACCTGCATTCGAAATTCGAATTGCGAGTAGATCATATGGGACTAGTCTATGCGATGCGTAACCTGCGGAGAGTTAAGAAATATGGTAGCTTATTATATCGTTTATTTGCCTTTGATTTTGAAGTTAAGTCAGTCTCCACGAATATGAATATCTCCGCGGATTTCCTTTCGAGGTTATATGATACTGAAAATTTTGAATCAATGCATTTGGAACCTACATATGAAGAACAAATGACAAACATGTGTATGGTTAATATGTGGGCAATGCCTTTTGCTAGTCAATCAGTGCAAGAGCATCAGAAGATGGATCCTTTATTAAGATCAATCATCGACAAAATAAGGCGGAAGGAATCAGTTGATGGTTATAAAATGGTACAAGGGATTTTGTGTAAGAAGACGAAGGCCCATAGTAATCCATACAAGATCTGTTTACCCAAGAAGTTAGCTCCAAATATTATTGAATATTATCATTCTTCTATTTTGCCCGGAAGTCACCTTGGGTTGGGCAAGACGATAGGAAAGGTGTCCTCTAGATATTCATGGGAGGGGATGCTGGACCAAATTAAGGATTATGTGTTATCGTGCGACTTGTGTCAGAAGAATAAAAGTAGTAATAAGAAGCCTATGGGGCAATTGATTGCGAGCTATGCTACGGTGGTGAATGGGTTATGGCACACAGATGTCCTTGGACCAATGCCAGATACAAGGTCGGGAAGATATTGTATGATTGTAGTTGATTCATTTTCCAAAATGGTGTTTCTGGAACCTTTCAAGAATCTATCTAGCCAGACCTTGATAAATAAATTATACAAACTGATGTGTCGCAGAGGGTTTCCGTTTACAATTGGGCCCGATAAACATTCAGTTTACACGTCTGCTAAATTTAGGGATTTCCTGTTTGGTAATGGAATCAAGGATGTGCGTATATCCCCTTATCATGCTGCTTCTAATCCGGGGGAGAGATATATACGTACTGTAAAGGATAGCCTGAAGATATTCTTCGGAAACAAGCAGAATCAATGGGATTGAGGATTACACGAGATTGAATTTTCGATAAATAATGCCCAACATGCAGAAACTAAATGTACTCCGATGGAAATGGTATTTTCCTATAACGTTTGTGATCCGTTGGATGTAAAATGGAATGTGCCCAGTGCCGATGTGATGAAGAAAGATCCTCAATTGGTAGTAAAGGCCTTGGAGAATTTAGAACTATCCTGGCGAAGGAAGAAGGAGCAATATAATAAACGTAGGTTATCTACTTCATATCAAGTGGGGGATAAGGTTTTGTTGAAAGCACAAGTCAAGTTGTCGCTAGCAGATAAAGTCACCAAGTCATTATCTAGCCGTTGGACTGGTCCGTATGAAATTATACGATTCTTAACGCAGAATACCATAGAAGTTAAAAATGTAAATGATTCTCGTGATGTAAGGAAATCTCATGTGTCATTAACGAAGAAGTATCGCGAGTTAAGACAGTAATTTCAACTTTATGGAATGTTTGGGAAGCTAAGGCTGAGATTGTAAATAATTTTAGAATGTTAAATAAAATGTCGACATTTTTAATATGTAAATACAAGTTATTAACAGCTGTTTCTATTTGCAGATCTGTATATGTGATAAAGGATACGATTATGAATGCGCATTATTGTCGGGATCGATCCAATGTTTTGTAAATTTGGTACCTATTGAATGGTCATCGGATGAATAAAATGGTGATGTTTGAAGACAGCCTTCCAGGAAAATAAAAAAAAGCAAGAAAAACGAAAATTTTTGTTCTGTAACTTGAATATTTATATTCATTCCAGTTTCTGTAAGTTACTATATTTATGCAAATGTTTATATTTTGGAGTCTATATGGTAGTTTAATAATATGTTTTGTTAATTGATTGCCGTTAATTAATTTCGGTTATGTAAATAAGCTCGTCGTACTGGTTTAAGAACAATTGTAATTGGTTCTGGGTCGGACATAAGACTCCGGGATACCAATTAGACTAACAAAGTGTGATTGTTGGAGTGTATGTGGGGGAATTTAATAATTTTTTTTGTTCATTTAGTTTAATTAGTGGATGAATGATTTGAGAGGATGCTAGTAGGTAAAGTAGAAGGTGGAGGTTGTAGTTAAGAACTAATTTAGACAACTAGACCAACGTGACCCAGACCTAGTTAAGAGTATATATAAAAAATATAATAAAAATCTTAGATTTTTATTTGGGGCGCTGCGATGTTGTTACGTGTCGTAACTTTATAAATAAAAAAATAAATAACGAGAATAGTATTAGAATTGCGACTTAGTTTTCTTTTGTTTAAGGGTTAATCAGCGCCGCCAAGTGGTTGGTTGAAGAACTAGACCATCATGTATGTGATAGATGTGTAAGGCCGCTTCATAATGAAGTTGGTGATAGCAAGGGTAAAATATCTATATAGTGTTGAATTGGATACTAACGAAATCCACATTATTGCGACGAGTTTGAGCATATTCTGTAATGAGTTGTGATATTTCGCTCTTTTTATTAATAGAAATTTGATTAAACTTTGATATTAGCTTGTTCTACGAATTAATATTAAATAGGAGGATAAAATACAAATGGATTTCTGTGACTCTGTGGACGTATAAATGGAAGCTGTAAACCTCATTAAAAGCATATGTTTGTGGTGCATATAGACTCCAGTGTTCAAGATTTGTTAAGTTTTGTACATTTGTTGGTTATTTGATTCCTATAAAGGATATAATCGTTCATAAGAGCTTGTCATTTAACCCGAGTGAAGAGCTTAGTGATATATTTATTAATGATCATTTTTTTTCTGTGATTTCACGGCAAGTAAGTAATTTTCCAGGTGAAAGAAAGCTTTATGTCGAATGGTCTCTGCAATTTTCTGGGGAAATTAGTGAACTATTGTTTCTCTCTCTCTCTTCTTCAATTTAACAATTAATCAAACAAAACGTGGGGTGATTTCTCGGCTGGGATCACCTTACCCTATGCGACTGTCCATGCTTACTTCGGTAGGGTCACATGAGCACAGCGTAACAGCTCACAAACTCATTTCGACCTCACACTTACTCAATTTCATGCTCACATCATGTCTGACCTAACCTCACTCAACCTCACGCTCACAAACTCATTTCGACTTCACGCTCACTTGACCTCATGCTCACATCATCATTCTAACCTCACGCTCACTGAACCTGACACAGACATAACAAGTCTGACCTCACGCTCAATCAACCTCACACTCACTTCTTGAGGTTGAGGTCGAGTAAGCGTGAGTTCCGAACTCGTGAGCGCCAACGTTATGAGTTTGGACACCTTTGCTACTGACTTCTGCTGAATTGTAATAATGTTTTTTTTTTGTTTAAAAATTTAAACTTTATTTGTAATTATTGCTAATACAAAACTCCAATATTGAAGTAGTTTTGTTTAACACAAGAAATTTCACAATCTTTCAGGAACTAACAATTCTTACTTGTTTACAACAATTTTCTATAGATCATTGTTAAGTTAAGGACAGTAACTATCTAGAAATTGGCAAATATCTGACATTTTTTTACAGAAAGATAAACAAAAAATTCTGTTTAAAAATATATTATTCATTTTGCAATAATTGTAAATGAATATGTTCAGTAATTCAAAACTAATACGGTCAACAAGAAGTTTATTTGTTTAATTATTTATTTTCATGTTATGCAACCAAGAAATAACATGAAATGTCAAATCTCTTTTGACAAACTGTCGAGATTTGAGAGTGGACAAACTTTACATTTTTGGACACCGACTTCCTCGAAATTCCGGTAGCCAGAATTGGCCCGGGATAGGCGAAATACATCTAAAAAAAGATGACAATCTCAGCAAAATGCAAAAGTGTTTTAGTGTTAGAGAAAAAATAATAAAATCTCTAATTTCTAGTTCTATTAGTCTTGTAACTGAGACTGTGGGGAAAGTACTGATAGAAATAAAAACAATGAATTATAATTATTTTGTAGAACATTCGACTTTAATATTACAAGAATTTCATCTTCCAGTTTGCTTCCTTGTGAAAAATTATACAGTATATTGCTATGCTATGTAATGTGTATGTACTGTCGCTGATTTGTAATTAGAATCAGAAATATAAGTAAAATGTACATTTCAGTAATAGTTTGCTCTTAATAGTTTTCTGTTAAGAGGAAAGAATAAGTACTTTTATTTTGACAATTTTTTTTGGATTCAATTTTTTGTTCTTCGTAAACCTTGCATACGGAAGTGGAAGATGATTTTCAGACTTAGATTGTTGATTCCAGTATATTTCAAGCAACATTTGTCGGATCTAGGCCTCTCAGATATGTCGGTATCGATATCGTCATATATCAACATTCGATATCGCCAATATCACGGCATTGATACATCAACATCCTAAATTTCCGATACCGATTTTAGGAGGGAGAGGTTTAGGGGACACCGAAGACTTGCGATGGATGAAAAAATATAACATATTTTTTAGAAAAACATGTTATAATGTCAATTTCTTTATTATCACAAATTGCAATCTAAATAAACCCACTTGCAAATTTACAATATCATATTCTGCAATGTCTTAGTCACAAGAATTTTTTTGTTCGCGAAAAAAAGAAACAAAAAGCACCTATCGAAAGCAAATGTTTTGAATTTTCACCAAGAATTTATCATAAGAAAGTTTCGTGTCGGAGATTTTCATCCCAAGTCGTAGCCTAGCCGCTATATGCACACATGCTGTTATGCAAAGTCAGAGATTTTGACTGGGAAAGGGATTTTTAATAATAATAGCAATACTACTACTTTTACTACTACTGCAACTACTGGTAATAATAATAATAATAATAAGCACATTATTATTGTTATAACAATTGAGTTTACAACAAGATAGCGTGCCTTTCTTTAGTATTCCTAGGAGACTCGTAAGTCTGCTACGCCACTGGTGTCCCGTATACTGTGTTTGTCTCTCTTTCTGTTTCATGTTGATTAAAATATTATCTCAGCTATGAACTTAAATTAGTCATTGAAAGAAAAAAGGTTAAACAACGAGTACTAGAAAACTAGAAATTGATAACACGACTGTCTATCCGTTGTCTATTGATTATTCTTATCTGATTGTTATGTTTGAAATAGTCTTATTTTATGCAAGCGAGTCATAATTTAGTACACATACTACGAACAAACCTTCTGAATAAACACATCTATGTTTGCTTCAAACAAAAAGGATGTTTATGTTATCAAGGAGACAACCTGCAGGCCAGCAATTTACATTTATGAGTTTATTGTATCTCGAACAAACCAAACAATAATAACGGCGCAGAACTTTTTGAAACACGCATCATTTGACAAAGTTATGTAAATATGTATCAACGAGGTAAGTATTGATTGAAACCAAGTAAACGTACTTATGTAGACAACCACACCCATACCTCATTTTTAGAAAGAGTATTCGTGCTAAAAGAACATTTGAATCTTTATATGAAGAATTTCCTTTTAAATCCACATAGGAGGAGGTAAAGTGAAATAGAAACACTATTTCACTGTCTTCATATTTTGAATCATCTACTTACATGTAAGTGCTGTTATTGATAATTGAAGATTTAGATTGTCATATGTTATATGATAAATACTATAATTGTTGCATTTAATTGCTTCAACCTAGTGCAGTCATTTAAGGATAAACGTAATTTAGATTCGTATGTGAAATGAAATGTAATTTCTGGTTTAATGTCCTACAAACAAGTTTTCTACGATAGAGTATACGGGCGCTTAATAAAAGTGAAAGACTACAAAGAATAATGGAATGGAAATATTTGAGGAAACGGGAGAGCCGTGAACAAATCATGGACATTATGTTATTCAGAATAAACTCTTATGAAGTAGTATCCAACCAGGACCTCCTCACGCTAGGGCGGTTGCTTTTGACGAAATTATCGTGTCCCCTATGTACTTTAAAATTATTATATACGTGCATACATTATTTCTGTACACAGCTAATTTGCAGTTATAGAACGTAGTCGTAGAAATACTAAGAAAATGTCTGTTTGAAGGACGTCAGTCGTATCATGTAATCGAATTTCATTCCCAAATTCCTAAGTAAATAATAAGACATTGAAACTCAATCTCGTGTTACCGGTTTAATCTGTTTTACATGAGTTATGACGTCAAGAAAAAGAGGGCTGCGTTGGACAGTGGATAAGTGCTCACCTCTAATCCAAGGAATCACTGGTTTGTTCCAATCCCATGTATTTTTTATTAGTTCGTTACATACAACATCATGTCTGCTTTGAAAGTATTTCTATTATATCATGGTCGAACAAATCATAAAACCTTCCTGGAGGATTTCTCGGTATTGAGAATCTGTCATAATATAACGAATGGGAAAATCAACTAAAATAATTTGTATAACTTGTTCCATATAGAAAAATAAAACGGAACATTGAAACAAAGTCATACTTCCATAAAAATCAATTAATACGAAAATTGTGAAGACTATAACATACATATTTCCTCTGCTGCTATTGGATGGATCCAGAAGAAAGTTTCAGTTTAAGTTGAAAATAGAACAGAACACAAAACTACATTTTATTATTCACCTAGTTGTCAGTGTTGCCACGTAATAACTGTACATTGACACAAAATCATACTCGTATTTCCATGAAAATCCATTATTATCAACCGTGTGAAGACTTTAAAATACACACCTCCTCTGCTACTATTTGATGTATCAAGACAAAATTTTCAGTTTAAATTGAAGATAAAACAGAACACCTAAATACATTTTATTATTCACCGAGCTAGCAGAGTTGCCCCGTAATAACTAAAAGAATCGCGAGAAGTGACTTTTTTTTAGGGAAATTTTTTTAAATATCCCTAAATTATTTTTCTTTTGTACGCAGAAATGTCTCGTTTGTTATGTAAACTGAGAGCCTACACTTTTCCAAATTGATCGAGATATAACTTATTCCAGTGTTGTAGTGACGGTCGGAACATTGACATAAAGTCGTACTCGTACTTTCATGAAAATCTAATATTATGAACTATCTGACAACTATAAAAATCAAATTTCTTTTTTTGTTATTTCATGGATAAAGATGAAATTTTCAGTGTAAGTTGAACATGAAATAGGACACATAAATACATTTTATTATTCACGTAGTTTGCAGTGTTGCTACATAATAACTAAAAGAATCGCGATAAGGGACGTTTTTAGGGGAAATTAATGAAATCTCTAATTTCTAGTTCTATTAGTCTTGTTACTTTGAGACTGTGGCAAAAATACTGATAGAAATAAGAACAATGAATTATGAATATTTTGTAGAACATTACACTTTAATATTACAAGAATTTCATCTTCCAGTTTACTTCTTTGTGAAAAATTATAGAGTATATTGCTATGCTATGTAATGTGTATGTGCTCCCGCTGATTTGTAATGATAATCAGAAATATAAGTAAAATGTACATTTCAGTAATAGTTTGCTGTTAATAGTTTTCTGTTAAGAGGAAAGTATAGATACTTTTATTTTAACAACTTTTTTGGATTTATTTTTTTTTTGTTCTTCGTAAACCTTTGGTACGGAAGAAGAAGATCATATTCAGACTTAGATTGTTGATTCCAGTATATTTCAAGGCATCATTTCTCGGATCTAGACCTCTCAGATATGTCGATATCGATATCGTCGATATCAATATTGTAATATATCAACATTCGATATCGCCAAATCACGACATCGATATATCAACATCCTAAATTTCTGATACCGATTTTACGGGTGGGGAGGTTTAAGGGGCTTCGAAAACTTGCGATGGATGAAAAAATATAACTTATTTTTTCCAATAACATCTTATAATGACAATTTCTTTATTACCACAAATTTCAATATAAATAAACCTACTTCCAAATTTACAATATTATATTCTGCAATTTCTTAGTCACAAGAATTTTTCTGTTAGCGAAAAAAGGAAACAAAAAGCACCTACCGAAAGCAAATGTTTCGAATATTGACTGAGAATTTATCATAAGAAAGTTTTTTGCTCGTGTCGGAGAATTTTATCCGTACTCGTAGCCGCTATATGCACACATGCTGTTATGTAAAGTCAGAAATTTTGAGTGGGAAATGGATTTTTAATAATAATAGTAATACTCCTACTTTTACTACTACTACTAATACTACTACTACTGGTAATAATAATAATAATAATAATAATAATAATAATAATAATAATAATAATAATAATAATAATAATAAGCATATTATTATTGTTATAACAATTGAGTTTACAACAATATAGCATGCCTTTCTTTAGTATTCCTAGGAGACTCGTAGGTCTGCTACGCCACTGGTGTCCCTTATAATGTGTTTGTCTCTCTTTCTGTTTCATGTTGATTAAAATATTATCTCAGCTATTAACTTAAATTAGACACTGTGACAAAAGAAAAACAAGTTGTCGACGAGTACTAAAAAAGAAGAAATTGAGAACACGGCTGTCCATCCGTTGTCTATTGATTATTCTTATCTGATTGTTATGTTTGAAATATTCTTACTTTATGCAAGCGAGTCATAATTTAGTACGCATACTACGAATAAACCTTCTGAATAAATACATTCATGTTTGCTTCAAATACAAACGACGTTGATATTATCAAGGGGACAACCTGGAAGCCAGCAATTTATATTTATGATTCTATTGTATCTCGACCAAACCAAACACTAATAACGGCGAAGTGCCATTTGAAACCCGCATCATTTAAAAAAGTTATTTAAACATGTATCAACAAGGTCAGTATTGATGGAAACCAAAAAACGTAGTTATGTAGACAACAACACCCATATCTCATTTTTAGAAAGAGTATACGTGCTAAAACAACATTTGAATCTTTATATGAAGAAATTCCTTTTAAATCCAAATAGGAGGAGGTAAAGTGAAATAGAGTCACTGTCTTCATATTCTGAAAAATATGCATCTACTTACATGTAGGTGGTGTTATTGATAATTGAGGATCTAGAGTGTGATACGTTATATGATAAATACTATAATTGTTGCATTTAATTGCTTCAACCTAGTGCAGTCATTTAAGGATAAACGTAATTTAGATTCGTATGTGAAATAAAATGTAATTTCTAGTTTAATGTCCTACAAACAAGTTTTCTAGGCTAGAGTATACGGGCGCTTAATAAAAGTGAAAGACTACAAAGAATAATGGAATGGAAATATTTGAGGAAACGGGAGAACCGTGAACAAATCACAAACATTATGTTATTCAGCATAAACTCTTATAACGTAGTATCGAACCAGGACCTCCTTGTGCTAGAGGCGGTTGCTTTTGACGAAATTTCCGTATCCCCTATGTCCATAAAAATAATTATTTACGTGCATACATTATTTCTATACACAGCTAATTTGTAGTTATAGAACGTAGTAGTGGAAATACTAAGAAAATGTTTCAAGGACGTCAGTCGTATCGTGTAATCGAATTTCATTCCCAAATTCCTAAGTACGTAATAAGACATTCAACCTCAATCTCGTGTTAAGGGTTTAATATGTTTTACATGTGTTATGACGTCAAGAGAAAGAGGGCTGGGTGGGACAGTGGATAAGTGCTCACCTCTAATACAAGGAATCACTGGTTTGTTCCTAGAACATGTAACTTTTTAGTTTGTTACATACAACATCATGTCTGCTTTCTTCTCTGCGGTCTCTTGTTTTCTCCAACATTGCCATTCCACTAATTCTTTTATATTCGTTCAGCATTATTCGTCTCCTTTAGCGTAGAAGGCGTAACGTTTGAGTATAACACTTGAAATGAATTTCATTTCATTTAGGAATCTAAATTGCTCTTTAGTTAGTATGATATTACTGTATATCACCTATTTCATTTCTATTAATAAAAACAAATGAGGCTCGCCTTAACAAATTTCCACATGTAAATTCAATACACTTAAAGTGATAATTTACATTTATAAATACAGATTGCTGTAGAGAAATAAAATCAAAAAAAATCTCTTACATATCAAAAAAGCATTACTCGCTATTTTTACTGTTTTGACACTCTGAAGTTTAACAGTGAAACCGAAGTTCCAATAGGTGTCTGTCACTTCTTCATTTCAATAAAATCGAAGGTGAAACATATTCTGCAAGTACTAAATCCATTGGAAGAAAGTGTTTTTTAGAAATCTATTTTCGTTATATCCATTATAACGCGATCTGTGCTATAATAAAAACAACGAGATTTTCAACCACTTCCGGTTTCAGGTACATAAATTCAAAACAAAACTCATTCTTGAGACGGTAAATTTGTGTAAAAAGGTCACTTTTCGAATTATCTTACTGTTTTTGGTGTATGGAAAAAAGTATTAAAATCATTTTGCTAGGGCGTTGTGAGTTGTTACGTGTACTATGTTCTATTAAAACACTGATCCTATAATTAAAACCTCTTCTCGCTTTCTATTACCGTTCTTGTTCTATGGCGATCAAGGTTGAAACAGTAAATTATTGTTCTTTGCCACTTCCGGTTTGGGTAAAAGTGTAATGGAGGAAATAGAATATAAGAAGATTGCAAGACTCATCTTTGCGATATCTTTTACAGCTTTTGTTCTGTAAAAATCAATTTTGAAACCGAAAGTACTAGTAAATTTCAACTTCTCTAGCTTTCAGCACGATTTTATATCTGGTGACGACATGTTCCCTTGCGACGCCGAATTGATTGCGAAAAATCTCTTGTAATTATTTATTACCTTTCTGTTCTTTGCTGATAAACATTGAAACCGGAAATGGATTATTTCCAACATTACCGGTTAAAAAGAATTAGGAAATAATACCTATTTTTGAGATGCTGGATCGGTTGGGTGATTGCAGAAATCCTTTTTTGACGATTTTTACTGACTTTGCTCCATTGGGATAACGCTGAAACTGAAAACGGTTTATTTCTAAGGCTTCAGTTTGAATAGAGGGTTAAGAGAGCAGACGCAAAGGTATTCCTAGCACGCTGATTTGATTACAAAGATCTGCTTTTGAATATCTCTTACCATTTTTGTTTTGATATTCATTGACGGACGGACGAACGGACAATACCATTCTATAATATCCGACTCTTTTGCGTACCGTAGTTTGGAAATACACGTATTTCATTTGATGGACTGATTTAATCACCCCTATATATTGCGTGCAAGCCATGTTTGTTTTCGGTATTTCTTTTTTAATTTTCTCTTTACTCCACTCTCTACATTCTTCTTTTGCGTGATACTTCTGTCTTATATAAAGAGTGAAAGAATATTTTATGTTTCAACATTAATGATATTATTTGTTTCGTTGCATACAGAGTCCTTCATTACTCCACTGTTTCATTTATTCCCATCATCACCGTCTCCTTTAGCCCACACGGCGTAAACGTGGGTAGTACAACTGAAAGATTTCATTTTTACTTTGAAACGACGAGAAGAGAACAGAAAATTTAGTGATCGTGAATAAAAATATCGAATTGAAGATTTCAACTTATGGCTAAGTGGCCCCGCGTAGTGTAATCACTAACGCTCTCGCCTTCGGTTGGAGCGTGTCACGGGTTCAATTCATGGTGGGAGCACTCGGTCGAAAAAGTGTAAACATTTTTTTCAGAGCAGCCACCTTGAATGAGGTTTTCCTCATTCCCACCAGAGAAATGCCGAGGTGGTACCTACTTTATATGTCCCAGGCTGCTTACTTCCATCTGTTTCCCCGGATAGTGTGTTCGCCGAGGGAAGTCATCCCTCAAACATGACGGGCTAAATGACCATAGATGTCGAAATCCTAGAAATCTAAAATCCAAATTTTGTTTCTATCTAATTTTTCATTGTAAATTTTTTTGTGTTTTCTTCTTACCATAAAATAATGGTAGTTTAATTACCAGCTAGGATCAAACTACTTTCTGTTAAAAGAGCTCTAATGATTTTGTTTTTTTTTTCGTTGACCAATTTTACAAAAACAACTTCATCATGTAGTATAAGTCATTTCTCTGGGAAAATGAAGAAGGCGTAGATTATTATTTTATTGAGTTTACATTCGGATAAATTTCTCAAAAATGATCAATGCGATTTTTCTTGCATTTCCTAACTAAGTATTTCGTTAACAACCTAACAATATGGCACAACTCTTTTTTCTTGAAAAATGTACAAGGGGTAGTTTATTATTGGAGAAATGTATTTATGCTTCACAAATATTTTTTTTTCAATTAATAATGTAATAAGGTGGCATAACTAATTTGTCCTGAAAAAATGTACGAATCCTATTTAATTTTTGTGGATGAGATTTTTGGAGGATTTTCTTAAAAACGACTCTAGCAATTATGTTAATATTTCCTTTAAAAATACTTCATTAATAACATGGCATATATTATAATTCTCTTGACTTCAAAAACATATAAAAGGAGTAGTTTATTCTTGGAATAAGTTTTCCTTATGTTTTCTTGAAAACAAAGTCATACCATTTTCTCTTATTTCTTAAAGAAATATTTATTAACTCTATAATATTGTTTAAATTATTTCTTAAGAAAAAAAACACAAACGGTATTTTAGGCAAACTGTTGGGGATAAAATTATTTTCTGACTACTTTGTGGAAAACGACACGGATGATACTGTTTATTTCACAAACATATATTTTATTCTTTTTTACAATGTTCCATAAATCACTTCCATATATGAGAATATCCATAAGGTACAGGTTATTTCAGGAGTGAGTGTTTTTTGGACAATTTTGTAAAATACCAGTCATTCGATTTTGCTATTATTGTACAAACAAATATTTCATTAATTACCCTTATATATGGCATAAATTATTTCTTGTTGAAAAATCTAAAAGATGTAGTTCACTTTTAAGGAATTTACTTTCGGTGAAATGTTCCAAAACCTCCTTAGAATTTTGTTCATATTTCACATGAAAATGTTCCTTTAATGACTGCAGAAAAAACATCATTGAGTTTAAGGAATTTTGATCGAGAAAGTTCAGAGCGGTGGCCTGTACCTTAAATTCCTTCCTTACTTCAATGATGTTTCCGTATATGTAATACATGATTGAAGTCTTAAATTATGTCAACATGTAACTTTTTTACGGTAAATATAAAGTAGAACTTGAAAGGGTTATGCAGTTAGTTTAAGTTAACACGTTAACTTAAATTTACTTCACATGATGAAACAATCACTGCAAACAAGCACAGGTAAATTTGACCCCTCTACCATAAGGAATGGTACTTCCTGCATTAATTATAGTTGCTTGTCATATATTCAGTCTTAAATAAGTAAAAATATAATTGAACATGAAGGTATCACAGTTTTCACAAAAATAATTTTAATGTAATAATTCGTCAAGATGTCTAATTACCAGTTGTCACTAGATAACTCATGTGTTCATTTCAAATAATGAGTAGCAGTTCTACCGTATAATTCGTGTTCTTCTAGAATTACACTGAAAGGAAACTTACTACGTCGAACTGTTCACCGAAAGTGTTTTCTGTCTTGCTTTTACGGTTTGATACTTGAAATGATTTGAAACTGAAATTTATAAGAACAATAAAACAATATTTACATATTGTACCATAGAACTCTGGATAAGGTCGTCGTTATGATTTTATCTTATATATGTTCCATCAAACAATTTTAAGAGCACGACACTTTGAAAGTTGAGAAGGGAATAGACTCATTCCTAATGTTAGTAGCTATTCTTTGTATTTGAGGTGAGGGAATGAAGAATACATATAAATAGTAAGATTATTAAAACCCTGGTTTATTAACTTGAATTCAATTCCTTTTTAGAGCAAACGAAAATATACGATATTAATTTCAAACTAGCATTGCTTTAATTATTTGTCCTTTTATTTTATCGTCCCGTCCAGCAACGAGTCTACATGAGACGTGGACCTAGAGCTTAATCTCACATTCGTACCACATAAGCGCCCGATGGGAATCGAACCCGAGTCTCTTACGCCAATGGCGAATAAGTTAACTGTTAGTTACGAGGGAGCTAAAAATTGACTTTGCAAGAAACCCAAAATGCAATTAGCAATATTAAAAACAATTTCAATAATTAAGGTGTTAAAAGAAATTAATTATTGTGAAGTATTTGAGACACTGAATTCAAATACGAGAACTCGTTCCTCGATATCTCTCAGCAATTTCACTGATACCTTTCAATAGTCAGATGGATGGGTGGAGAAAGCCTTTCGAAAAGACATCACACAATTCGATGCGAAATTCCTTGAAAATTTTAGGGGTGAAGGAATTCTGCATTCCATACTATTGCCATAATCGTGCATCACACACGAAGCAGATGCAACAAAAAGTTAAAATGTTTATTTATTATTAATAATAGCATTATATTAACATTAATATTATTATTATTATTATTATTATTATTATTATTATTATTATTATTATTATTATTATTATTAATAATAATAATAATAATAATAATAATAAATTTGCAAACTAGTCGTCATTCTTATTTAAAATAGTTGTAGTGGTATTTATTCCTTGTATCTAATTTGGTACACTGATCTGCTGCATTTTATATAAACTTCGGTGCGTATGGTCCAGCGTTAGACTCCGGAGGAAACACGGTCCCCTTCTGTTTACCATCTCATTGAAGACAGAATTCACGAAAAATTCAATATGACGTCTATAATTCAGAAATATTAGCGCCTGAAAACCGATGTACTTATCAAGCATTAGACCTATGAAGTTGAAGCTCTCCAACTGGCCAACCGTAGATCCCCATGAGCTTTAGAGTCTGAGTATAGCTTTTATTATTACTTATAACATTCCCATTTCTTTGCTATATATGTAGTCTTCGGATTTGGTATCTCAGATATCCGGTCACATGTTTAAGTCTAAATATTACTATGTGTCTACATTGTTCTAATAGCAAGAATATATTATTATGAATACAATATATGATTTCAATACAAATACTTCAAATCAAAAAGAAAATTCGCGTTTCCTCAGTAATAGAACTCTCACCTTAGATGCCTGGGATCCCTGACTGGATAGTATCTGTCGCCAAATTCTGCTTGTGTTATCCAAACTGTGTGTGTGAGGGGGTGTTTCTCAAGGTCTTCCGATCTCGTTCCACTTTCTTAATCCACAATTATCATCTACCTCATCATGACCGTCTTCCTTAGCCTCCCCGTTTGCAAATTGCCGCAACTATAATCGGTCCGCTGTCGCCTTTGGGCAGATAGCCACGTGAGTGAAGGAGAAATGACTGCTGGTATCGTTTCGCTTACCGTTCCAAGCGGAAAGTCAGCGAAGTGTCTGCCGACATCATAATATTACATGTCAGTTGTCGTTTTTCCACCAGGTAGTGTTATAGAGACTTCTCAGAGAATGATCGTGATAACATGGGAACGTCCACTGAATTGTAAAGATCGTCTTTTATCAAGCGCAGTGTTGCATAGTCCCTATGTCCGTACGTCCCTAAATCCAACGATAATAATATATTTTAGTGGTAACATTTTGTTCACATAACATTCTTACAATAGGGAATTAGCGAGCTTTTAATTGTTGTATGTAGACTTGAGAATATTTCCATTACAATTAAGGTTTTTAGCGTGATTCTGGCATATTTGTAGCAACATTACTGTCAATGTCATTGCCAGCACTGGCGACGCGATGTACAGATGCTTATTCCGAGGAGGGTTGATCAAAGATAACAACCAATTTTAAATTGCAGGAAATAGGGCCAACTTGAGCCATTCTGTTACTTATACAATTTTTATTATTTAATAGAGTACTTGGTCGAATAGCTGCCTCATTTTTTATACCGCGTCTGTTTAAGAAGAAAAGAAAGAAAAAGTGATTTTGAAATTTAGGGCGGAGAACTTTAAGCGCACAACACCTTGAATTCCAAGAAGAATGATTGATTGATTCACTTTGAGGTTTACGTCTTGTCAGCAGCGAGGCTATATGAGATTTGGACCTACTGATTAATGTGGAATCCGAAACACATGAGCTCCCGCCGGGAATCGAACCCGGGTCTACCGCGCAAAAAGCGCGCACGCGAACCGCTTAGCCACGACAGAGCTCTGAATTCCAAGAAGAGAGCAGCGTCTCTTCGTATATGTGTATGTAAGGAAATAATTCAAGTACCAAAGCTTTGCAGTGTATTGGTATTGAACTTTTCAGGGTATAAGCATCAATGCAATATGTTGATGGGTAAATTGGGAGTAGTAGTCCATGGGTGAAGAGGGTGATAACTCCCCCTATGGAAATTTTGCCACTATATTAGAAATGTTCCTTAGGCTCCTTAGAATCAAGAAATAGTTTTTGGTCAACATATAAGTGCAACAACTGGGTCCTCGTACTCCTAACCCTTAGCACCCGTGTATATTTACAGACATCGATGGGATCTCTTTAAATTATGGTAGATCAGATCGTTAGTAAAACACTGGAACAAGCTATACCTCGATCGATTTATAATACTCCAGACTTTTAGTTTACGTTATGAGCGGAACATTTCTGTGTAGAAAGGAAAACTAATTAAGGGCTATTTAAGAAAACTTCCCCTAAAAAGTCCCATCTCTCGATTATTTTAGTTATTATGTGGCAACACTGCAAACTACGTGAATAATAAAATGCATTTATCTGTTCCATTTTATATTCAACTTACACTGAAAATTTTATCTTGATCCATCAAATAGCAGCGAAGGAATTTTTTTTTTTTCACAGAGTTCATAATATTAAATTTTCATGAAAATACGAGTATGACTTTATGTCCATGTTCCGACCGTCACTGGAACACTGGACCAAGTTACCTCGATTGATTTGGAAGAGTGTAGACTTTCAGCTTACGTAACGAACGAGAAATTTCTGCGTACAAAGGAAAAATAATTTAGGGATATATAAGACAATTTCCCAAAAATGTCACTTCTAATATTATGAACTCTGTGGCTACTATACAAGACACATTTCTTTTGCTGCTATTTGATGGATCAAAATGAAATTTTCAGTGTAAGTTGAACATAAAATGGGACACATAATTACCTTTTATTATTCACGTAGTTTGCAGTGTTGCTACATAATAAATAAAACAATCGCGAGAAGGGACGCTTTCAGGGGAAATTAATAAAATCTCTAATTTCTATTTCTATTAGTCTTGTAACTCTGAGACTGTTGCAAAAGTACTGATAGAAATAATAACAATGAATTATGATTATCTTGTAGAACATTCGACTTTTATATTACAAGAATTTCATCTTCCAGTTTGTTTACTTGTGAAAAATTATAGAGTATATTGCTAAGCTATGTAATGTGTATGTACCGTCGCTGATTTGTAATGATAATCAGAAACATAAGTAAAACGTACAATTCAGTAATAGTTTGCTGTTAATAGTTTTCTGTTAAGAGGAAAGTATAAGTACTTTTATTTTAACAAAATTTTTGGATTACATTTTTTGTTCTTTGTAAACCTAGAGTATGGAAGTCAAAAATCATATTCAGAGTTAGATTGTTGACTCCAGTACTGTATATTTCAAGCATTTCTTGGATCTAGGCCTCTCAAATACGTCGAAAATCGATATCGTCGATATCGATATTGTCATATATCAACATTCGATGTCGCCAATATCACGACATCGGCATATCAACAACCTAAATTTTCGATACCGATTTTAGGGGTCGGGAGGTTTAGGAGACTCCGAAGACTTGCGATGGATAAAAAAACACAACTTATTTTTTATTTTATAATGACAATTTCTTTATTACCACAATTTGCAATGTAAATAAACCCACTTGTTAATTTACAATATTATATTCTGCAATTTCTTAGTCACAAGAATTTTACTGTTCGCGAAAAAAAGAAACAAAAAGCACCTATCGAAAGCAAACGTTTCGAATTTTGACCGAGAATTTATCATAAGAACGTTTTTGGCTCGTGTCAGAGATTTTCATCCGTACTCGTAGCCGCTATATGCAAACATGCTGCTACGCAAAGTCAGAGATTTTGAGTGGGAAATGGATTTTTAATAATAGTAATACTACTACTTTTACTACTACTACTACTACTAGGGGTAATAATAATAATAATAATAAGCATATTATTATTGTTATAACAATTGAGTTTACAACAATATAGCGTGCCTTTCTTTAGTATTCCTAGAAGACTCGTAGGTCTGCTACGCCACTGGTGTCCCTTATAATGTGGTTGTATCTCTTTCTGTTTCATGTTGATTAAAATATTATCTCAGCTATTAACTTAAATTAGACACTGTGACGAAAGAAAATCACGATGTCCGACGAGTACTGAAAAAGAAGAAATTGAGAACACGACTGTCCATCCGTTGTCTATTGATTATTCTTATCTGATTGTTATGTTTGCAATATTCTTATTTTATGCAACCGAGTCATAATTTAGTACACATACTACGAATAAACCTTCTGAATAAATACATTCATGTTTGCTTCAAATACAAACGATGTTGATGTTATCAAGGAGACAACCTGGAAGCCAGCAATTTATATTTATGTGTCTATTGTATCTCGACCAAACCAAACAATAATAACGGCGCAGTACCTTTTGAAACCCGCATCATTTAAAAAAAATATTTAAACATGTATCAAAAAGGTTAGTATTGATGGAAACCAAATAAACGTACTTATGTAGACAACAACACCCATACCTCATTTCTAGAAAGAGTGTACGTGCTAAAACAACATTTGAATCTTTATATGAAGAATTTCCTTTTAAATCCAAATATGAGGATGTAAAGTGAAATAGAAACCCTATTTCACTGTCTTCATATTCTGAAAAATAATCATCTACTTACATGCAGCTGGTGTTATTGATAATTGAAGATCTAGAGTGTCATATGCTATATGACAAATACTATAATTGTTGCATTTATTTACTTCAACCGAGTGCAGTCATTTAGGGATAAACGTAATTTAGATTCGAATGTAATTTCTGGTTTAATGTCCTACAAACAAGCTTTCTAGGCTAGAGTATACGGCCTTTAATAAAAGTGAAAGACTACAAAGAATAATGGAATGGAAATATTTGAGGAAACGGGAGAACCGTGAACAAATCACGGACATTATGTTATTCAGCGTAAACTCTTATGACTTAATATCCAACCAGGACCTACTCGTCCTAGAGGCGGTTGCTTTTGACGAAATTTCCGTGTTCCCTATGTCCATAAAAATAATTATTTACGTGCATACATTATTTCTATACACAGCTAATTTGTAGTTATAGAACGTAGTCGTGGAAATACTAAGAAAATGTTTCAAGGACGTCAGTTGTATCGTGTAATCGAATTTCTTTCCCAAATTCCTAAGTACGTAATAAGACATTCAACCTCAATCTCGTGTTAAGGGTTTAATATGTTTTACATGTGTTATGACGTCAAGAAAAAGGGGGCTGGGTGGGACAGTGGATAAGTGCTCACCTCTTATCCAAGGAATCACTGGTTTGTTCCAACCCCATGTATTTTTTTTAGTTTGTTACATACAACATCATGTCTGCTCCCTTCTCTGTGGTCTTTCGTTTTTTCCAACATTGCCATTCCACTAATTATTTTATAATCGTTCAGCGTTATTCGTCTCCTTTAGCGTAGAAGGCATATCGTTTGAATATATCTCTTGAAATGAATTTCATTTCATTTAGGAATCTAAATTGCTCTTTAGTTAGTATGATATTACGGTATATCACCTATTTCATTTCTATTAATAAAAACAAATGAGGCTCGCCTTAACAAATTTCCACATGTAAATTCAATACACTTAAAGTGATAATTTACATTTATAAATACAGGCTGCTGTACGGAAATAAAATCAGAAAAAATCTCTTGCATATCAAAAAAGCATTACTCGCTATTTTTACTGTTTTGACACTCTGAAGTTTAACAGTGAAACCGAAGTTCCAATAGATGTCTGCCACTTCTTCGTTTCAATAAAATCGAAGGTGAAACATATTCTACAAGTACTAAATCCATTGGAAGAAAGTGTTTTTTAGAAATCTATTTTCGTTATATCCATTATAACGCGATCTGTGCTATAATAAAAACAACGAGATTTTCAACCACTTCCGGTTTCAGGTACATAAATTCAAAACAAAACTCATTCTTGAGACGGTAAATTTGTGTTAAAACGTCACTTTACGAATTATCTTACTGTTTTTGGTGTATGGAAATAAGTATTAAAATCATTTTGCTAGGGCGTTGTGAGTTGTTACTTGTACTATGTTCTATTAACCTCTACGGTCCCCCAGTACTCATTTGAGTACATTCATTTTAATATTACGTAAATATATGTCGTTTTATTTCAATCGCACCCTTACACGTTTTGCTTCTCAAGTGCTCATACGAGAACAAATTTAGTGCACTCTGGGTCCATCAGATGGCAGCATTGAGGATACAGTGTTAGATTCAAAAGTATGGCTGCAGCAGGAGAGGAAGGGATTGAAAGTCCTGACAAAAAACGTGAGTATATTATTTGATTTACCTTCGGTATAGTATAAAAAATTATTTTCTTGTAGTTTAATAGAAACTTCTTGATATAGAAACATTACTCGTGATTTGGAAATTCTGTACATTTCAGAACTTAGTAAAAATTATCATGTACTCAGATGAGTACTTCGGGACTTATGTATACATATTATTCCCCTGTACTCATTTGAATACTTTTCATATTGTTAGATATTTTTTATCTTTCAAAAGCTATTTTAAGTTTTGTTTTCTTTTAACTGCATTTAGAAATAAATATGTTCCAATTTGTAGATAACTTGTCTCATGATTCCGAATCACCAGACAAAATTTGGAAAGTGAAGCCAATAGTTAATGAAATACAACACGGTTGTAACCTGCTGCCACAAACAGAAGTCCGTTGCTATCGACGAACAAATTATACTTTTTTCAGGACAGAAAATAACTCAAGGTTTGAAGCAGTATATTCCTTGTAAGCCCAATCCTTGGAGATTAAAAAAATTGCTTTAGCAGCGTGTGATGGTTTGGTTTTAAATTTTTTGAAATATCCAGGTAAAAATACATTTCCTGAAGAGTTAGTGAAAGTGTATGGAGTAGGAGGAGCTGTTGTAAAAAATTAGTTGAACCAATAGATTCTGTAAAATTTGTTTATACTGACAAGTTCTTTACTAGTGTGTCCACTGCTGAAAAAGTGTTGGAGGCAAATGCATATTGTACTGGTACAGTAATGCGAAATAGGACAGGAAGAGCATTTAAAAATCTGAGGAGAGATAAGGAAATGGTAAGAGGCAAAGTGATGTCGTATGTAGAAGTAATGGTAAAATAGTTATAGTTAAATGGAAGAACAATAAGAGTCTTCTCTTGTTTTCTACAGCTTTTGGTAGTTTACCACAAGATCAAGTCCTAAGGTACAGCAAAGAAGATAAGTATCATTTTTGTGTTCCTAGGCCTTCTGTAGTAAAACATTATAATAAGAAAATAGGGGTGTAGATTTGCAAGATAGATTGATTTCGTAGTACAGAATCCCCACTAAGACTAAGAAATGGATTGTAAGAGTATACACTCATTTCTTGGATTTTGCTGTTGTATTTTGAATAAAGTAGATTGTAAGTTTGCAGGTATACCAAGAAAGACGATTTTGATCTGTTAAGAATTTAGATCAGACATTGCTAATTCCCTATTAGTGTCTGACCCAGAAAGCGTGACACTTAGTCCCAAAGTTGACAGACCAAGTAATAATAACAGTAATGTGGTTTCTGTGAAAAAATAGAACAAAGTGTTATGCCTATGCCTCAATATCATGTTAAGTATGATTCAGTAAATCACTGGCCAGATCATGTCCCTGGTAAACCAAAATATCGATGTAGGTTTAAAAAATGCAAAGAAAGAACAAGGATTTAATGCAGAAGCTATCCTTTGCTTGCAAAACAGAAGTTGTTCTCTTGCGTTCCACACCAAGTAAATCCATTCACCGGGTTTTGCAAGGTTATATGTTATGAAAACAACAGTGTATGCTAGATATTATTACACATGGCAAAGGTAAAGTTATTCTCGAGATGTAAAATGCATAGTTGTTCTAATGAAACATTGAATGTACATGATTATGTTAGCAGCTTATCTTATAAGGTACTGAAGGTAAAAATATAAAACTAGTACATTTTCTTTATTTCTCATTTTGCTCAGATACATCACAAAATTATAGCATAATTTGTTGTAAACACTGCAACAATATTTTTGCCATTAACGTTTGATTTTTCACTTAAGAATTGCAAAAAGTCGTTTATGGTATGCAGTGAATTCAACTAAATTCTCATAAGTAATTATGCTCACACTGAATGTATCATGAATGATGTTAAAATAAATAGTTTTTCTTCAAAACAAAACAACTAAATCTTTATTGATAGATGGCTTTTAATACTTGCTTCGCTTCAAGCAAAACCATCCTTTATTTATTTTTATATTTACAATAAATATATGTAGTACGCCCCTAAAGTACTCAAATGAGCACATGCCCTCCCTCTGCCCCTATGGCACATTTTAATATGAAATTGCTATTAATACACAAAATACATATAACTAACTAGAAAATATTCAGAAATAATTTTTTGGTGCAGTGAAAAAAATTCGGGACCGTAGAGGTTAAAACACTGATCCTATAATTAAAACCTCTTCTCGCTTTCTATTACCGTTCTCGTTCTATGGCGATCAAGGTTGAAGCAGTAGTTTATTGTTTTTTGCCATTTCCGGTTTGGGTAAAAGTCTAATGGAGGAAAGAGAATATAAGTCGATTGCAAGAAACATCTTCCCGATTTCTTTCTCAGCTTTTGTTCTGTAAAAATCAATTTTGAAACCGAAAGTACTAGTAAATTTCAACTTCTCTAGCTTTCAGTACAATTTTCCATCTGGTGACGACATGTTCCCTTGCGACGCAGAATTGATTGCGAAAAATCTCTTGTGATTATTTATTACCTTTCTTTTCTTTGCTGATAAACATTGAAACCGGAAATGGATTATTTCCAACATTACCGGTTAAAAAGAATTAGGAAATAATACCTATTTTGGAGATGCTGGATCGGTTGGGTGATTGCAGAAATCCTTTTTTGACGACTTTTACTGACTTTGCTCCATTGGGTTAACGCTGAAACTGAAAACGGTTTATTTCTAAGGCTTCAGTTTGAATAGAGGGTTAAGAGAGCAGACGCAAAGGTATTCCTAGCACGCTGATTTGATTGCAAAGATCTGCGTTTGAATATCTTTTACCATTTTTGTTTTGATATTCATTGACGGACGGACGAACGGACAATACCATTCTATAATATCCGACTCTTGTGCGTACCGTAGTTTGGAAATACACGTATTTCATTTGATGGACTGATTTAATCACCCCTATATATTGCGTGCAAGCCATGTTTGTTTTCGGTATTTCTTTTTTAATTTTCTCTTTACTCCACTCTCTACATTCTTCTTTTGCGTGATACTTCTGTCTTATATAAAGAGTGAAAGAATATTTTATGTTTCAACATTAAGGATATTATTTGTTTCGTTGCATACAGAGTCGTGGTGAATTAGATTTGAGCGTTCACTTCTGGTGCGCGGTGTGACTGGTTCGATCTCACCTCGCACCAAGCTAGCTTTGTAGCAGAGAAACATGGTGTACTTGAGTATTCTTCTGCTTGCTAATACCTTCATTACTCAACTGTTTCATTTATTCCCATCATCACCGTCTCCTTTAGCCCACACGGCGTAAACGTGGGTAGTACAACTGAAAGATTTCATTTTTACTTTGGAACGACGAGAAGAGAACAGAAAATTTAATGATCGTGAATAAAAATATCGAATTGAAGATTTCAACTTATGGCTAAGTGACCCCGCGTAGCGTAATCACTAACGCTCTCGCCTTCGGTGGGAGCGTGTCACGGGTTCAATTCATGGTGGGAGTACCCGGTCGAAAAAGTGTAAACAGCTTTCACAGGCGAGCCAACTTGAATGAGGTTTACCTCATTCCCACCAGGGAAATGCCAGGTTGGTACCTACTTTATATGTCCCAGGCTGCTTACTTCCATCTGTTTCCCCGGATAGTGTGTTCGCCGAGGGAAGTCATCCCTCAAACATTACGGGATATATGACCATAGATGAGGAAAACCTAGAAATCAAAAATCCAAATTATGTTCAATTTATGATTAAGTGGCCCCACGTAGCGTAATCACTAACACTTTCGCCTTCGGTGGGAGCGGTCACGGGTTCCATTCATGGTGGGAGCACTCGGTCGAAAAAGTGTAAACATTTTTTTCAGACCAGCCACCTTGAATGAGGTTTTCCTCATTCCCACCAGATAAATGCCGAGGTGGTACCTACTTTATATGTCCCAGGCTGCTTACTTCCATCTGTTTCCCCGAATAGTGTGTTCGCCGAGGGAAGTCATCCCTCAAACATGAAGGGCTAAATGACCATAGATGTCGAAATCCTAGAAATCTAAAATCCAAATTTTGTTTCTATCTGATTTTTCATTTTAATTTTTTTTTTGTGTTTTCTTCTTACCATAAAATAATGATAGTTTAATTACCAGCTAGGATCAAACTACTTTCTGTTAAAAGAGCTCTAATGATTTTGTTTATATTTCGTTGACCAATTTTACAAAAACAACTTCATCATGTAGTATAAGTCATTTCTCTGGGAAAATGAAGAAGACGTAGATTATTATTTTATTGAGTTTACATTCGGATAAATTTCTCAAAAATGATCAATGCGATTTTTCTTGCATTTCCTAACTAAGTATTTCGTTAACAATCTAACAATATGGCACAACTCTTTTGTCTTGAAAAATGTACAAGGGGTAGTTTATTATTGGAGAAATGTATTTCTGCTTCCCAAATATTTTTTTTCATTAATAATGTAATAAGGTGGCATAACTAATTTGCCCTGAAAAAATGTACGAATCATATTTTATTTTTGCGGATGAGATTTTTGGAGGATTTTCTTAAAAACGACTCTAGCAATTATGTTAATATTTCATTTAAAAATACTTCATTACTAACATGGAATATATTATAATTCTCTTGACTTCAAAAACATATAAAAGGAGTAGTTTATTCTTGGAATGAGTTTTTCTTATGTTTTCTTGAAAACAAAGTCATACCATTTTCTCTTATTTATTAAATAAATATTTATTAACTCTATAATATTGTTTAAATTATTTCTTAAGAGAAAAAAACACAAACGGTATTTTAGGCAAACTGTTGGGGATAAAATTATTTTCCGACTACTTTCTGGAAAACGACTCGGATGATATTGTTTATTTCATAAATACATATGTCATTCTTTTTTACAATGTTCCATAAATCACTTCCATATATGAGAATATCCATAAGGTACAGGTTATTTTAGGAGTGAGTTTTTTTTTGGACAATTTTGTAAAATACCAGTCATCGGATTTTGCTATTATTGTATAAACAAATATTTCATTAATTGCCCTTATACATGGCATAAATTACTTCTTGTTGAAAAATCTAAAAGATGTAGTTCACTTTGAGGGAATTTACTTTCGGTGAAATGTTCCAAAACCTCCTTAGAATTTTGTTCATATTTCACATGAAAATGTTCCTTTAATAACTGCAGAAAAAACATAATTGAGTTTAAGGAATTGGAGCGAGAAGGTTCAGAGCGGTGGCGTGTACCTTAAATTCCTTCCTTACGTCAACGATGTTTCCGTATATGTAATACATGATTGAAGTCTTAAATTATGTCAACATGTAACTTTTTTACGGTAAATATAAAGTAGAACTTGAAAGGGTTATGCAGTTAGTTTAAGTTAACACGTTACCTTAAATTTACTTGACATGATGTATCAATCACTGCAAACAAGCACAGGTAAATTTGACCCCTCTACCATAAGGATTGGTACTTCCTGCATTAATTATAATTGCTTGTCATATATTCAGTCTTAATAAGTAAAAATATAATTAAACATGAAGGTATCACAGTTTTCACAAAAATAATTTTAATGTAATAATTCGTCAAGATGTCTAATTACCAGTTGTCACTAGATAACTCATGTGTTCATTTCAAATAATGAGTAGCAGTTTTACCGTATAATTCGTGTTCTTCTAGAATTACACTGAAAGGAAACTTACTAGATCGAACTTTTCTGCGAAAGTGTTTTCTGTCTTGCTTTTACGGTTTGATACTTGAAATGATTTGAAACTGAAATTTATAGGAACAATAAAACAATATTTTACATATTGTACCGTAGAACTCTGGATAAGGTCGTCGTTATGATTTTATCTTATATATGTTCCATCAAACAATTTTAAGAGCACGACACTTTGAAAGTTGAGAAGGGAATAGACTCATTCTTAATGTTAGTAGCTATTCTTTGTATTTGAGGTGAGGGAATGAAGAATACATATAAATAGTAAGATTATTAAAACCCTGGTTTATTAACTTGAATACAAATTCTTTTTAGAGCAAACGAAAATATACGATATTAATTTCAAACTAGCATTGCTTTAGTTAGTTGTCGTTTTATTTTATCGTCCCGTCCAGCAACGAGTCTACATGAGACGTGGAATCTCACATTCGTACCACATAAGCGCCCGATGGGAATCGAACCCGAGTCTCTTACGCCAATGGCGAATAGGCTAACTGTTAGTTACGAGGGAGCTAAAAATTCACTTTGCAGGAAACCCAAAATGCAATTAGCAATATTAAAAACAATTTCAATAGTTAAGGTGTTAAAAGAAATTTAATTATTGTGAAGTATTTGAGACACTGAATTCAAATACGAGAACCCGTTCCTCGATATCTCTCAGCAATTGCACTGATACCTGTCAATAGACAGATGGATGGGTGGAGACAGCCTTTCGAAAAGACATCAAACAATTCGATGCGAAATTCTTTGAAAATTTTAGGGGTGAAGGAATTCTGCATTCCATACTATTGCCATAATCGTGCATCACACACGAAGTAGATGAAACAAAAAGTTAAAATGTTTATTTATTATTAATAATAGCATTATATTAACATTAATAATAATAATAATAATAATAATAATAATAATAATAATAATAATAATAATAATAATAAATTTGCAATCTAGTCGTCATTCTTATTTAAAATAGTTATAATGGTATTTATTCATTGTATCTAATTTGGTACATTGATCTGCTGCATTTTATATAAACTTCGGTGCGTATGGTCCAGCGTTAGACTCCGAAGGAAGCACAGTCCCCTTGTGTTTACCATCTCATTGAAGACAGAATTAACGAAAAATGCAATATGACGTCTAGAAGTGAGAAATATTAGCGCCTGAAAACCGATGTACTTATCAAGCATTAGACCTATGAAGTTGAAGCTCTCCAACTGGCCAACCGTAGAGCCCCATGAGCTGTAGAGTCGGAGTATAGCTTTTGTTATAACTTATAACATTCCCATTTCTTTGCTATATATGTAGTCTTGCGATTTGGTATCTCAGATATCCGGTCAACTGTTTAACTCTAAATATTACTATGTATCTACATTGTTCTAATAGCAAGACTATATTATTATGAATACAACATATGATTTCAATACAAATACTTCAAACCACAAAGAAAATTCGCGTTTCCTCAGTAATAGAACTCTCACCTTAGTTGCCTGGGATCCCTGATTGGATAGTATCTGTTGCCAAATTCTGCTTGTGTTATCCAAACACTGTGTGTGAGGGGGTGTTTCTCAAGGTCTTCCGGCTTCGTTCCAGTTTCTTAATTCACAATTATCATCTATCTCATCATGACCGTCTTGCTTAGCCTGCCCCTTTGTAAATTGCCGCAACTATAATCGGTCAGCTGTCACCTTTGGGCGGATAGCCACATGAGTGAAGGAAAAATGACTGCTGGTATCATTTCTCTTTCCGTTCCAAGCGGAAAGTCAGCGAAGTGACTTCCGACATCATAAAATTAGATGTCAGTTGTCGTTTTTACGCCAGGTAGTGTTATAGATACTTCTCGAAGAATGATCATGAGAACATGGGAATGTCCACTGTATTCTGGAGATCGTCTTTTATTAAGCGCAATGTTCCATAGTCCCTATGTCCGTATGTCGCTAAATCCAACGATAATAATACATTTTAGCGGTATCATTTTGTTCACATACCATTCCTAGAATAGGGAATTAGCGACCTTTTAATTGTTGTATATAGACTGAGAATATGTCCATGAAATTTAAGGTTTTTAGCGTGTTTCTAGCATATTTGTAGCAACATTCCTGCTCATGTCATTTGCCAGCACTGGCGACGAGATGTACAGATGCTTATTCCGAGAAGGGTTGAGCAAAGATAACAACCATTTTTAAATTGCAGGCCATAGGGCCGACTTGAGCCATTCAGTTACTCATACAATTTTTATTATTTAAGAGAGTATTTGGTTGAATAGCTAGCTCAGTTTTTATACCGCGTCTGGTTAAGAAGAAAAAAAGAAAAAGTGAAATTTAGCGTGGAGAACTTTAAGCGCACAAACCTTGAATTCCAAGAAGAATGATTGATTGATTGACTTTGAGGTTTATGTCCCGTCAGCAGCGAGGCTATATGAGACGTGCATCTACTAATTAACATGGAATCCTAAATACACGAGCTCCCACTGGGAATCGAACCAGGGTCTACCGCGCCAAAATCTCGCATGCTAACCGCTTGCTTAGGCATGAACGAGCTCTGAATTCCAAGAAGAGAGCAGCGTCTCTTGGTATATTTCTATGTTAGGAAATAATTCAAGTATCAAAGGTTTGCAGTGTATTGGTATTGAACTTTTCAGGGTATAAACATCAATGCAATATGTTGATGGGTAAATTGGGAGTAGTAGTCCATGGGAGAGGGGGGTGATAACTCCCCCTCTAGGGAAAGTTTGCCACTATATTAGAAATGTTCCTTAGGGTTCTTAGAATCAAAAAATAGCTGTTGGTCAACATATAAGTGCAACACCTGGGCCCTGGGACCCTTAACCCTTAGCACCCATGTATATTTACAGACATCGATGGAATCTATTAAAATGACCGTAGATCAAATCGTTAGTGAAACACTGGAACAAGTTACACCTCGATCGGTTTCTGCGTACAAAGGAAAAATAATTTAGGGATATTTAAGAACATTTTCCAAAAGTGTAACTTCTAATATTATGAACTCTTTGAAAACTATAAAAAACAAATTTCCTTTGCTGCTATTTGATGGATCAAAATGAAAGTTCCAGTGTAAATTGAACATATAATGGGACACATAAATACATTTTATTATTCACGTAGTTTACAGTGTTGCTACAAAATAACTAAAAGAATCGCGAGAAGGGACGTTTTTGGGGGAAATTAATAAAATCTCTAATTTCTAGTTCTATTAGTCTTGTAACTCTGGGACTGTGGTAAAAGTACTGATAGAAATAAGAACAATGCATTATGATTATTTTGTAGAGCATTCGACTTTAATATTATAAGAATTTCATCTTCCAATTTGCTTACATGTTAAAAATTATAGAGTATATTGCTATGCTATGTAATGTTTATATACTGTCGCTGTTTTGTAATGATAATCAGAAACATAAGTAAAACGTACAATTTAGTAATAGTTTGCTGTTAATATTTTCTGTTAAGAGGAAAGTATGAGTACTTTTATTTTCACAAAATTTTTGGATTAAATTTTTTGTTCTTCGTAAACCTAGAGTATGGAAGTGGAAAATCATATTCAGAGTTAGATTGTTGACTCCAGTACTGTATATTTCAAGCATTTCTTGGATCTAGGCCTCTCAAATACGTCGAAAATCGATATCGTCGATATCGATATTGTCATATATAAACATTCGATATCGCCAATATCACGACATCGGTATATCAACATCCTAAATTTTCGATACCGATTTTAGGAGTAGGAGGAGGTTTAGGAGACTCCGAAGACTTGCGATGGATAAAAAACACAACTTATTTTTTACAATAACATGTTATAATGACAATTTCTTTATTACCACAATTTGCAATGTAAATAAACCCACTTGTTAATTTACAATATTATATTCTGCAATTTCTTAGTACCAAGAATTTTTCTGTTCGCGAAAAAAGAAACAAAAAGCACCTATTGAAAGCAAATATTTCGAATTTTTGACCGAGAATTTATCGTAAGCAAGCTTTTCATGTTCGTGTCGGAGATTTTCATCAGTACTCGTAGCAGCTATAAGAACACATGTTGTTATGCAAATTCAGAGATTTTGAGTGGGAAAGAAATTTTAATAATAATAGTAGTACTACTACGTTTACTACTACTACTACTACTGGTAATAATAATAGTAGTAATAATAATATGCATATTATTATTGTTATAACAATTGAGTTTGCAACAATATAGCGTGCCTTTCTTTAGTATTCCTAGGAGACTCGTAAGTCTCGTACGCCACTGGTGTCCCTTATACTGTGTTTGTATCTCTTTCTGTTTCATGTTGATTAAAATATTATCTCCGCTACTAACTTAAATTAATCATTGTGACAAAAGAGTTGAGTTGAGTTGATTTTAGTTTAGCGTCCCTTTCAGCAGCGAGGCTATATGAGACGTGGACCTACTGATTAACGTGGAATCCGAACCACATGAGCACCCGCCGGGAATCGAACCCGGGTCTTCCACGCTAAAGGCGCGTACGCTAACCGCTTAGCCACGAGGGAGCTCATTGTGACAAAAGAAAAACAAGTTGTCCGACGAGTACTAAAAAAGAAGAAATTGAGAACACGACTGTCCATCCGTTGTCTATTGATTATTCTTATCTGATTGTTATGTTTGAAATATTCTTATTTTATGTAAGCGAGTCATAGTTTAGTACACATACTACGAATAAACCTTCCGAATAAATACATTCATGTTTGCTGCAAACACAAAGATCGTTGATGTTATCAGGGAGACAACCTGCAGGCCAGCAATTTATATTTATGAGTCTATTGTATCTCGAACAAACCAAACAATAATAACGGCGAAGAGCCTTTTGAAAACCGCATCATTTAAAAAAGTTATTTAAACATGTATCAACAAGGTCAGTATTGATGGAAACCAAAAAACGTAGTTATGTAGACAACCACACCCATATCTCATTTTTAGAAAGAGTATACGTGCTAAAACAACATTTGAATCTTTATATGAAGAATTTCCTTTTAAATCCAAATAGGAGGAGGTAAAGTGAAATAGAGTCACTGTCTTCATATTCTGAAAAATATGCATCTACTTACATGTAGGTGGTGTTATTGATAATTGAAGATCTAGAGTGTGATAGTTATATGATAAATACTATAATTGTTGCATTTAATTGCTTCAACCGAGTGCAGTCATTTAAGGATAAACGTAATTTAGATTCGTATGTGGAATGAAATGTAATTTCTGGTTTAATGTCCTACAAACAAGCTTTCTAGGCTAGTGTATACGTCCCTTAATAAAAGTGAAAGACTACAAAGAATAATGGAATGGAAATGTTTGAGGAAACGGGAGAACCGTGAACAAATCACGGACATTATGTTATTCAGCATAAACTCTTATGACGTAGTATCCAACCAGGACCTCCTCGTGCTAGAGGCGGTTGCTTTTGACGAAATTTCCGTGTCCCCTATGTCCATAAAAATAATTATTTACGTGCAGACATTATTTCTATACACAGCTAATTTGTAGTTATAGAACGTAGTCGTAGAAATATTAAGAAAATGTCTTTGTTTGAAGGACGTCAGTCGTATCGTGTAATCGAATTTCTATCCCAAATTCCTAAGTACGTAATAAGACCTTTAAGCTCAATCTCGTGTTACCGGTTTAATATGTTTTACATGTTTTATGACGCCAAGAAAAAGAGGGCTGGGTGGGACAGTGGATAAGTACTCACATCTAATACAAGGAATCACTGGTTTGTTCCTAGAACATGTAACTTTTTAGTTTGTTACATAGAACATCATGTCTGCTTTCTTCTCTGCGGTCTCCCTTTTTCTCCAACACTGCCATTCCACTAATTCTTTTATATTCGTTCAGCGTTATTCGTCTCCTTTAGCGTAGAAGGCGTAACGTTTGAGTATTACACTTGAAATGAATTTCATTTCATTTAGGAATCTAAATTGCTCTTTAGTTAGTAAGATATTATGGTATATCACCTATTTCATTTCTATTAATAAAAACAAATGAGGCTCGCTTTACAGTGTGTAAATAAAATTTCCACACGTAAATTCAATACACTTAAAGTGATAATTTGCATTTATAAATACAGGTTGCTGTAGAGAAAAAAATCAGAAAAAATCTCTTACATATCAAAAAAGCATTACTCGCTATTCTTACTGTTTTCACATTCTGAAATTTAGCAGTGAAACAGAAGTTCTAATTGATGTCTGTCTCTTCTTCGTTTCAATAAAATCGAAGGTGAATCATATTCTACAAGTACTAAATCCATTAGAAGAAAATGTTTTTAGAAATCTATTTTCGTTATATCCATTATAACGCGATCTGTGCTATAATAAAAACAACGAGATTTTCAACCACTTCCGGTTTCAGGTACATAAGTTCAAAACAAAACTCATTCTTGAGACGGTAAATTTGTGTAAAAAGGTCACTTTTCGCATTCTCTTACTGTTTTTGGTGTATGGAAAAAAGTATTAAAATTATTTTGCTAGGGTGTAGTGAGTACTTACGTGTACTATGTTCTTTTAAAACACTGATCCTATAATTAAAAACTCTTCTCGCTTTTTATTACCATTCTTGTTCTATGGCGATCAAAGTTGAAACAGTACATTATTGTTCTTTGCCACTTCCGGTTTGGGTAAAAGTGTAATGGAGGAAATAGAATATAAGTCAATTGCAAGACTCGTCTTCGCGATATCTTTTACAGCTTTTGTTCTGTAAAAATCAATTTTGAAACCGAAAGTACTAGTAAATTTCAACTTCTCTAGCTTTCAGTACAATTTTATATCTGGTGACGACATGTTCCCTTGCGACGCCGAATTGATTGCGAAAAATCTCTTGTAATTATTTATTACCTTTCTG
Organism: Thermobia domestica; assembly: GCF_964235325.1. NCBI lineage: Eukaryota > Metazoa > Arthropoda > Insecta > Zygentoma > Lepismatidae > Thermobia > Thermobia domestica. The sequence goes on from NC_137458.1 coordinate 77,465,152, forward strand.
TTCTTTGCTGATAAACATTGAAACCGGAAATGGATTATTTCCAACATTACCGGTTAAAAAGAATTAGGAAATAATACCTATTTTTGAGATGCTGGATCGGTTGGGTGATTGCAGAAATCCTTTTTTGACGATTTTTACTGACTTTGCTCCATTGGGATAACGCTGAAACTGGAAACGGTTTATTTCTAAGGCTTCAGTTTGAATAGAGGGTTAAGAGAGCAGACGCAAAGGTATTCCTAGCACGCTGATTTGATTACAAAGATCTGCTTTTGAATATCTCTTACCATTTTTGTTTTGATATTCATTGACGGACGGACGAACGGACAATACCATTCTATAATATCCGACTCTTTTGCGTACCGTAGTTTGGAAATAAACGTATTTCATTTGATGGACTGATTTAATCACCCCTATATATTGCGTGCAAGCCATGTTTGTTTTCGGTATTTCTTTTTTAATTTTCTCTTTACTCCACTCCCTACATTCTTCTTTTGCGTGATACTTCTGTCTTATATAAAGAGTGAAAGAATATTTTATGTTTCAACATTAATGATATTATTTGTTTCGTTGCATACAGAGTCGTGGTGAATTAGAGTTGAGCGTTCACTTCTGGTGCGCGGTGTGACTGGTTCGATCTCACCTCGCACCAAGCTAGCTTTGTAGCAGAGAAACATGGTGTACTTGAGTATTCTTCTGCTTACTAATACCTTCATTACTCCACTGTTTCATTTATTCCTATCATCACCGTCTCCTTTAGCCCACACGGCGTAAACGTGGGTAGTACAACTGAAAGATTTCATTTTTACTTTGGAACGACGAGAAGAGAACAGAAAATTTAATGATCGTTAATAAAAATATCGAATTGAAGATTTGAACTTATGACTAAGTGGCCTCGCGTAGCGTAATCACTAATGCTCTCGCCTTCGGTGGGAGCGTGTCACGGGTTCAATTCATGGTGGGAGTACCTGGTCGAAAAAGTGTAAACAGCTTTCACAGGCGAGCCAACTTGAATGAGGTTTACCTCATTCCCACCAGGGAAATGCCAGGTTGGTACCTACTTTATATGTCCCAGGCTGCTTACTTCCATCTGTTTCCCCGGATAGTGTGTTCGCCGAGGGAAGTCATCCCTCAAACATTACGGGATATATGACCATAGATGAGGAAAACCTAGAAATCAAAAATCCAAATTATGTTCAATTTATGATTAAGTGGCCCCACGTAGCGTAATCACTAACACTTTCGCCTTCGGTGGGAGCGGTCACGGGTTCGATTCATGGTGGGAGCACTCGGTCGAAAAAGTGTAAACATTTTTTTCAGACCAGCCACCTTGAATGAGGTTTTCTTCATTCCCACCAGAGAAATGCCGAGGTGGTACCTACTTTATATGTCCCAGGCTGCTTACTTCCATCTGTTTCCCCGGATAGTGTGTTCGCCGAGGGAAGTCCTCCCTCAAACATTACATGATATATGACCATAGATGAGGAAAACCTAGAAATCAAAAATTCAAATTATGTTCAGTTTATGATTAAGTTGCCCCACGTAGCGTGATCACTAACGCTCTTGCCCTCGGTGGGAGCGTGTCACGTGTTAAATTCATGGTGGGAGTACCCGGTCGAAAAAGTGTAAACAGCTTTCACAGGCGAGCCAACTTGAATGAGGTTTACCTCATTCCCACCAGGGAAATGCCAGGTTGGTAAATACTTTATATGTCCCAGGCTGCTTACTTCCATCTGTTTTCCCGGATAGTGTGTTCGCCGAGGGAAGTCATCCCTCAAACATTACGGGATATATGACCATAGATGAGGAAAACCTAGAAATCAAAAATCCAAATTATGTTCAATTTATGATTAAGTGGCCCCACGTAGCGTGATAACAAACGCTCTTGCCTTCGGTGGGAGCGTGTCACGGGTTCAATTCATGGTGGGAGTACCCGGTCGAAAAATGTAAACAGCTTTCACAGGCGACCCAACTTGAATGAGGTTTACCTCATTCCCACCAGGGAAATGCCAGGTTGGTACCTACTTTATATGTCCCAGGCTGCTTACTTCCATCTGTTTCCCCGGATAGTGTGTTCGCCGAGGGAAGTCATTCCTCAAACATGACGGGCTAAATGACTATAGATGTCGAAATCCTAGAAATCTAAAATCCAAATTTTGTTTCTATCTCATTTTTCATTATAATTTTTTTTTTGTGTTTTCTTCTTACCATAAAATAATGGTAGTTTAATTACTAGCGAGGATCAAACTACTTTCTGTTAAAAGAGCTCTAATGATTTTGTTTATATTTCGTTGACCAATTTTACAAAAACAACTTCGTCATGTAGTATAAGTCATTTCTCTGGGGAAAATGAAGAAGGCGTAGATTATTATTTTATTGAGTTTACATTCGGATAAATTTCTCAAAAATGATCAATGCGATTTTTCTTGCATTTCCTAACTAAGTATTTCGTTAACAACCTAACAATATGGCACAACTCTTTTGTTTTGAAAAATGTACAAGGGGTAGTTTATAATTGGAGAAATGTATTTATACTTCCCAAATATTTTTTTCATTAATAATGTAATAAGGTGGCATAACTAATTTGCCTTGAAAAAATGTACGAATCCTATTTTATTTTTGTGGATGAGATTTTTGGAGGATTTTCTTAAAAACGACTCTAGCAATTATGTTAATATTTCATTTAAAAATACTTCATTAATACCATGGCACATATTATAATTCTCTTGACTTCAAAAATATATAAAAGCAGTAGTTTATTCCTGGAATGAGTTTTTCTTATGTTTTCTTGAAAACAAAGTCATACCATTTTCTCTTATTTCTTAAATAAATATTTATTAACTCTATAATATTGTTTAAATTATCTCTTAAGAAAAAAAAACAGTATTTTACGTAAACTGTTGGGGATAAAATTCTTTTCCGACTACTTTCTGGAAATCGACACGGATGATATTGTTTATTTCATAAATACATATTTTATTGTTTTTTTTACAATGTTCCATAAATCACTTCCATATATGAGAATATCCATAAGGTGCAGGGTATTTTGGGAGTGAGTTTTTTTGGACAATTTTGTAAAATACCAGTCATCCGATTTTGCTGTTATTGTATAAACAAATATTTCATTAATTACCCTTATATATGGCATAAATTATTTGTTGTTCAAAAATTTAAAAGATGTAGTTCACTTTTAGGGAATTTACTTTCGGTGAAATGTTCCAAAACCTCCTTAGAAATTTTTTCATATTTCACATGAAAATGTTCCTTTAATAACTGCAGAAAAAAACATCATTGAGTTTAAGGAATTGGAGCGAGAAAGTTCAGAGCGGTGGCCTGTACCTTTAATTCCTTTCTTACTTCAATGATGTTTTCGTACATGTAATACATGATTGAAGTCTTAAATTATGTTAACATGTAACTTTTTTACGGTAACTATAAAGTAGAACTTGAAAGGGTTATGCAGTTAGTTTAAGTTAACACGTTACCTTAAATTTACTTGACATGATGTAACAATCACCGCAAAAAAGCACAGGCAAATTTGACCCCTCTACCATAAGGATTGGTACGTTCTGCAATTGAACATGAAGATATCACAGTTTTCACAAAAATAATTTTAATGTAATAATTCGTCAAGATGTCTAATTACCAGTTGTCACTAGATAACTCATGTGTTCATTTCAAATAATGAGTAGCAGTTTTACCGTATAATTCGTGTTCTTCTAGAATTACACTGAAAGGAAACTTACTAGATCGAACTTTTCTGCGAAAGTGTTTTCTGTCTTGCTTTTACGGTTTGATACTTGAAATGATTTGAAACTGAAATTTATAGGAACAATAAAACAATATTTTACATATTGTACCGTAGAACTCTGGATAAGATCGTCGTTATGATTTTATCTTATATATGTTCCATCAAAAAATTTTAAAAGCACGACACTTTGAAAGTTGAAAAAGGAATAGACGCATTCCTAATATTAGTAGCTATTCTTTGTATTTAAGTTGCCGAAATGAAGAATACATATAAATAGTAAGATTATTAAAACCTGGTTTATTAGCTTGAATTCAATTCCTTTTTAGAGCAAACGAAAATATACGATATTAATTTCAAACTAGCATTGCTTTAATTAGTTGTCATTTTATTTTATCCTCCCGTCCAGCAACGAGTCTACATGAGACGTGGACCTAGAGCTTATCCTCACATTCGTACCACATGAGCGCCCGATGGGAATCAAACCCGAGTTTAATACGCCAATGGCGAATACGCAAACTGTTAGTTACGAGGGAGGTAAAAATTGACTTTGCAGGGAACCCAAAATGCGATTAGCAATATTAAAAACAACTTCAATAATTAAGGTGTTAAAAGAAATTTAATTACGGTGAAGTATCTGAGACACTGAATTCAAATACGAGAACCCGTTCCTCGATATCTCTCAGCAATTGCATTGATACCTGTCAGTAGACAGATGAATGGGTGGAGATAGCCTTTCGGAAAGACATGTCACAATTCGATGCGAAATTCTTTGTAAATTTTAGGGGTTAAAGAATTCTGCTGCCATAATTGTACTTCACACACGAAGTAGGCTCAGCTAAAAGTTAAAAAATTCATTTATTATTAATAATAACATTATATTATCATTAATAATAATAATAATAATAATAATAATAATAATAATAATAATAATAATAATAATAATAATAATAAATTTGCAAACTAGTCGTCATTCTTATTTAAAATGGTTATAATGGTATTTATTCATTGTATCTAATTTGGTACACTGATCTGCTGCATTTTATATAAACTTCGGTGCGTATGGTCCAGCGTTAGACTCCGGAGTGAACAAAGCCAACTTGTATTTACCATCTCATTGAAGACAGAATTCCCGAAAAATGCAATATGACGTCTAGAAGTCAGAAATATTAGCGTGTGAAAACCGATGTACTTATCAAGCATTAGACCTATGAAGTTTAAGCTCTCCAACTGGCCAACCGTAGATCCCCATGAGCTGTACAGTCTGAATATAACTTTTATTACTACTTATAACATTCCCGTTTCTGTGCTATATATATAGTCTTCCGATTTGGTATCTCAGATATCCGGTCACCTGTTTAAGTCTAAATATTACTATGTATCTACATTGTTCTAATAGCAAGAATATATTATTATGAATACAATATATGATTTCAATACAAATACTTTAAAGCACAAAGAAAATTCGCGTTTCCTCAGTAATAGAACTCTCACCTTAGTTGCCTGGGATCCCTGATTGGATAGTATCTGTCGCCAAATTCTGCTTGTGTTATCCAAACACTGTGTGTGAGGAGGTGTTTCTTAAGGTCTTCCGATTTCTTTCTACTTTCTTACTCCACAATTATCATCTATCTCATCATGACCGTCTTCTTTAGCGTCATCGTTTGCAAATTGCCGCAACTATAATCGGTCCGCTGTCGCCTTTGGGCAGATAGCCACCTGAGTGAAGGAAAAATGACTGCTGGTATCGTTTCTCTTTCCGTTCCAAGCGGAAAGTCAGCCAAGTGTCTGCCGACACCTAAAAATTAGATGTCAGTTGTCTTTTTCAGCCAGGTAGTCTTATAGAAACTTCTTGAAGAATGATCGTGATAATATGGGAACGTCCACTGAATTGTGAAGATCGTCTTTTATTAAGCGAAGTGTTGCATAATCCCTATGTCCGTATGTCCCTAAATCCAACTATAATAATATATTTATTTTAGTGGTTACATTTTGTTCACATACCATTTTTACAATAGATAATTACCGACTTTTTAATTGTTGTATGTAGACTTGAAAATATTTGCATTAAAATTAAGGTTTTTAGCGTATTTCTGGCATATTTGTAGCAACATTACTGTCCATGTCATTGCCAGCACTGACGACGCGATGTACAGATGCTTATTCAGAGGAGGGTTGATCAAAGATAACAACCAATTTTAAATTGCAGGCCATAGGGCCGACTTGAACCATTCAGTTACTCATACAATTTCTATTATTTAATAGAGTATTTGGTGGAATAGCTGGCTCATTTTTTATACCGCGTCTGGTTAAGAAGAAAAGAAAGAAAAATCGATTGTGAAATTTAGCGCGGAGAACTTTAAGCGCACGCACCTTGAATTCCAAGAAGAATGATTGATTGATTCACTTTGAGGTTTACGTCCCGTCAGCAGCGAGGCTATTTGAGACGTGGATTTACTGATTAGTGTCGAATCCGAAACACATGAGCTCCCGCCGGGAATCGAACCCGGGTCTACCGCGCTAAAAGCGCGCATACTAACCGCTTAGCCAGGAAAGAGCTCTGAATTCTAAGAAGAGAGCAGCGTCTCTTCATATATTTGTATGTAAGGAAATAATTCAAGTACCAAAGCTTTGCAGTGTATTGGTATAGAACGTTTCAGGTTATAAGCATCTGCTTCAATAACTAGAACACTTACTGACATACCTGCACAGACTGTGACTTCAATAAATTTATGTTTAGATATTTTTCTTCCATGAACATTTCAGCTCGACGATCTGGTACACGTTGTGGTACCTCATTCCTGCTGCTATGAAATCCACTTCTTGAATTTGTAACGGTAGTGATTCGTCTTCCTATCGAATAGGTGTTCTTTTAATGACACGTTCAGCTGTTATAGTGACACATGTCACTAGGGTTTCCCATTAAACACCCTTTCCCTTTTTTCGTGATCCCAATTTTAGCTATATTTATGGCCAAATACGCACTGCTCCCCGTTAAACAGGATGTCTGCTACATACTGCCATATAGCAGTGAGCTCCAACTATGGTGATTGATCCACTAAGAGTGTACAATTTTTTCGCAGCACATGATTCAGCAGACTGACTTAGCAATCGTGGTAACATTATGAAACTTTGGTAGTCCCAGGGATAGACCGTGTTTGTTTGTGTCGTTTTCTGTAGGAATTTGAATGCAATTTGATGCTAAGTTGTCCAGTATTGCAGTGTCAGTCTCTTGCCGTTGTACTTTGACCTGATAGTTCTTATGGAAGTTGTTTTTTTCTAATGAAACTTGTTGTCGTTTCAGTTTCGTTTTAGGCGTGGTGTATTACACAGAATTTTCGATTTTTGACAACAGTAATCCTTTTTCTTGTTGCAATTATCGTCTGTCTGACTGGCTTCCTTTTGTATGTCATTCTTTTCCAGAATAACTGAGAACACGTGGATTTCAGGGCAAATGTGCTACTATTATCAACATACAGACAGTCAAGAATACAAAGAATATAACAAATTATGTAATATTACGGCAATTAAAAAAAACACATATTACATACTATATTAAGTGCGATTATATGTGTGCATATGTAATAGCAACACATGCACTACGCAATAACTTCGAGAGTTGTTTGATAACTTCACATATCAGCAGTTATGTTTTGAAATGTATTCACTGTAGAATAGCAGAACAACGAGTATTTTCAAAGAAACATAATGTAACCGCACAACAGTAAAATTATTGCTTTGAAATTATACCAAAAACTTAAGAAAAGCGGCCACGTTTTTTCTCACTCATTCTTTATATATATATATATATATATATATATATATATATATATATATATATATATATATATATATATATATGTGTGTGTGTGTGTGTGCAGAGGATGTAATAAGTATTTATTAAGGCCACTTAGCGAAACTATTAATATCGTAATATTCTGCGAGATAACTTTTGAAGGAATGGGAATTTTTAATTCTGTTTTTTCCAGTAGGTAAATAGTCTGATTATCTCGAAGGGAATTTGTTAATGGAGGTTATTTATCCAACTGAATCTGGTAGAAATGAGTCATTTCCTGCTTCAACATTGATCACAGTACAGTAAGAACTGTAATAGATACCGCAAATCGGTTTTCGGTAATCGATTAAACGTTTCAAGTAACATCATCTTCATTCTTAACACTCTAATAAAACCGGAAGTGGTGTAAATGAGTCATTTCCAATTTTAATGTTAATTACTATAGAGCGAAAATGGTAACAGATAGTTAAAAGCAATTTTCGGTAATCACTAAAGAGTGTCAAATATGAATTTTATTTTCATCATTAATATTCTAGTAAAACCGGATGTATTAGAAATCAATCGGTTGAATGTTATAGAATCGACAGGGAGAAAAGGTTTTATGTAATTAATTAAGCGCCCGAGAGTATATTCAATCTCAACAGTAATCCCTCTACTCAACTCGGAAGTGAAACAAACATACTAAAACTCAGGGATGTCATTTATTGGGGAAGGGAGTCGCAAATATCCCCCCGCCCCGTGACTTGGAGATTTGTGTAGATTTTACCAAAAAACTAGTAGTAAACCAATGAAAAATGCTAAATTTTACTTACATCAGAGGGTCTCCCCTCCTCTGAAGTATTAAGAATGGAAACAAAAGCTATTATTTGAATGCTCAGTCTATTGCCAAAAATCTTTCTCGCTATCTATTAAGGTTTATGTTTTATAGTGGCCAACGTTAAAACGTGGAAATGGTTGCTTTCTACCACTTCCGGTTTATAGATCACATCAATTACTAACTTCTCCGAAATAATTACACTAACCATAATTTCCAAAAAGGAAACGAATTTAAAAGTTTTCTTTCTTTCAAGAGCTATGGTGAACAGTAACGGACAAATGGTCAGACTATTATTATTATTATTATTATTATTATTATTATTATTATTATTATTATTATTATTATTATTATTATTATTATTATTATTATTATTATTATTATTATTATTTGGTCTCGAAATGCTTCTTTCACCTTTCTCGATTTTCAACTTTCTCTTTTAATTTTCAATATTTTCTTCCATTATTCAAATCTGAACTACTTGCATTCTTTTTCTTCCTATTCCTATATTACCTTCCATCTCTTACTTTCAACCTTTTTCTTCCTCAGTTAGTTGAGGAGGGCCGAGGAGGTTAAGACTTTTTATCCCGGTTTCTTACAAACAATACCAGACGGTAGGTTCCTCAATCTATTTTTGAAACCTAATTTTTATAATTTTTTTTAAGAACAGGTGAATTCTTCATTGACAAACACAATCATTTCTCTAGTTCACCATTACAGGAGCATCATCGAATTGTTTTATGTAGAAATGAAAAACTTTTTTTCTACCATTGATACGATCTACTCCACCCAACGAAACTGATAATTAACATCAGAATTGTCCATAAATATGCGTTATGTGCTATTTTACTATTTTGTAAAAAAGAAAAAAAAGAAAAAAAAAGAAAATCGCCTTCCGTTACATCTCCAACAATACGAATGGAATTGTTTCCAGGTTTGAAAATACCTGCTTAATTAGAATTTATTTTGGTATGAGCGTAGTGCGTATACCATTTCCGGTTCAAAAGTTATACCATCTCCAATACCGGATTGCGTTTTAAAATGAACACGCTGTATATCTCAAGAACTTTTAGTGACAGAGACAAACCGTTTACTTATATGCAATCAGCATGAAATACTGCATTAGAAAGAGTAAGAATTATGTCAGGTATCTACTGCTTGTTTTCAGTGTAATGGTCAATTTTGAATTTTTTTTTCATGTGGACTTCCGTGGAATAGTTACTAAAGCTCTCGCCTTTGAGGCAAGAGGTCCCGCTTACGATTCCCAGTGGAGTCACCCGGTCGAAAAAGTAATAGCTTTTTCAGGTCAACAATCCTTAGTGAGGTTTTTCTTGGGGTTTTCTGACCCACACCAGGGAAATTCCTAGATGGTACCCAACATACAGTCTTCACGCCGCTTCTTTCCTCCCGATTCCTTCCTTCCTTCCCCCTCCCCCGAATAGTGTGCAGGCCGAGGGAATGTGATTAGTTATGAATAATGATAAAAATGTCACAAAGAAAAAAATAAAAAATACATACAATAAAAATGAATGTATGTGTTTACATGTGTCATGGTCTTATATCAGTACCGCGCCCTCCTGAGCTCAAAATTCAAAACTTTCTGTGTCGTATTCTAGTACACGACGACACAAAACACAATCAATCAAAACATTGCGGGCCTCATATGAATCCTCCCTCCCTTCAAGTTCAACACCGATTTTTGCTATTTTCCGGAGCTTATATTTAAAGAAAATGGTGTCGTTTTGTTAGTCTCGTTGAGTACTACAAGAATCAATGAAACCATCATTGACCACTGTATGGATTATCTTCCCCTCCTCCTAACCAGGTTCAACATCAATAATTTTTCTCATGTTCCCGGAATTTTGCTCCATAAAAGTGTATCATATTTGTCGCATCGAGTATTAGAGGAAGCGATCAACACTTCTCCCGTTCCATCGATGCCCATTATCAAGACTTTTATGCTTCTTTGACTCAGTATTCCCACCAGGAATCACCTTTACGGTGGCTCGCACCGAAGGCCAATGTTAATCATTATTCAACAGTTAGAATCCCTTTGCTAAATAATTGGTTGCATGAAATTTGGATAGATTTGTTTGTGTTCTGTAACACGAATATAACAACTAAAGGATTTTTTACTTAAGGCAGGTACAAGTTTTGGAATGATTCTTTATCATTATGTTCACTACTGCTGTTAAAATCAGAGACGCTAGCCTAACGTATAAAATGACCATTTAGTAAATAAATAAATACATAAATAAATAAATAAGAAATATTAAAGATGACTAACTGATTGATATGGACGAATCCTCGTTCCAAAGTTATTAACACTTTCAATGCAATTACATGTTCATTTAAATACGTAATATCACTTACAATAAAGCAAACTGAATTCGAATTTCTTGATGTATTGTGACATTTGATTTTCAATTTCATCTTGCGTTCTTAAATTCGGATTACAAATTTTGACATTGTGCTCTCTCGTCGAGCTCTGTATAATAAACGAAAGTATATTTAGCCTCCTGTGCTTTGCTTTACTAAATAGTTTGTAGCCAGGGCACTGCATTAATGACTTAATTGAAAACTAATAATAATTAATTACAAGTACTAATTGTCGGTAATTGAGACAGAGATATAAAACCAAGCCATGATTGGAAAAGTTTTGAGGAAGTTCATTTGAACGTACCATTACATAAATCAAAAAGAAAAACTAAATTGTGAAATACTGAAATGACAAATTTCATTTTGAGGAAACCCTTTCAAACAACATGGTGCGACATAAGCGTGGTGCGACACAAGTTTCAAGTTCTTGTCTCACTTATTGTTTGAACACTGCTAAGGGTGATGTTTGTGTACTGCTACGATTCTAACACTAAGTTTTACAACAGATAACCAGAGAAATATCTCTGAAAGCTATTAAAGTTATATACAGAAATTGTTAGGACATCAAGTACACATTGAAAACGTAAAGAAAGATACATTATGTCCCTTAGCTTTAATTCCACGAGAATTACAACCAAAAACATAGCACGTGTTAGGCATTTCTACCTCACTTCTTGGACAATGCACGCATTGTATTAACATGTGCGTTTTCTACTTCGCAAACCACTATGTAATTACTGCTTTCTCTACCTATATTTTTATACTAATGCTGAAGGAAAAAACAACAAAAAAAATCGTCCCAAAGAAATTCAACACAAACCAAGACTGCTAATGAACCCAAAATAATCTACAATCTATTAAATACACTACAGTGTTAAAGGTTTATCAGCTACGCACAAGGGAGTGGTTGCAGACTCCGCTAGGCCACAGGTGAAGTCACCATTTGCAATTCATCATAAAACAAACGCCTATAGAAGATTAAAAAAGACTGCCTATCAAGATTTTAAAACATACGTGTCTCTTAATTCCTTACTCTTTGTTTTGCACCAAACTTCTTTCTAATTAAAATGCTCTTTAATCACTTTTCAATCTTCTCTTAAAATTTTACAACAAAATATTTTGAACATCTTTCGATCGCAGTTTGAGAAATTTTAATTTGAACCTGGTTTTCAGGTATGACAATAGTATATATCAAGGAAGTTTTTATAGCATTAGCAGAATTGTAGCCTATCCGTTTGTTTTTCTTTTGATATTTTTAGATTGTATTCGTAATGAAAATACAAATAAATTAAAATAATAAGTCATGACTTCAATAGAATGTTTCACATACAAGCATGCATTTATAAACTTTGTCTATTCAGTTTGTGAGATGTATACAATATCGCGAAGCGCATGCAATATACAGAGTGTTGCAGCAATTTGGGAACAGAATAACATCCGCGGAAAAAGGAGAAGAGACATAAGATATAAAATTTACTGAAAATTGGACATTATGTGCACGTGAAGACAGACCCAATACAGTATACCGTTCTATGAAACAGCCATCTGCCGCAATAGCAGCCTCTAAACGGTATCGAAACCGTCGGCAGACATGTTTAAGGTGGGTCTTGGGAATGGTTGTCATGGCATCCACAATGGCTGCCCTAAGAGCCACAATGGTGCTGTTTGGATGATTATAAGAGGCCCTCTCAACCACGTCCCAGATGTAAAAGTCAAAAGGTTTGACATCAGGGGAGCTGGGGGCTACATGTTTGAGATGATGTGGCCGTGAAAATTCGTGTAGCCAACCCGTCTGTAGTTGAATGGGGCGTATAGAAGTGAGCGGAGTACTGCTGAAGAACATATGGCCTGCAACGTGCTAAAGCAGTAATTCAGGGATGTACAAACATCTTCAGCACATCGGCGTAAGCAAAGGAATCTTGACTAAAGAGATGTGGAGGCATCACCTCGCCCTCACTTCTCACGACCTCCAGAATCATTACGAAGGCGGGGAACTTGGTATGTATGACGGTCGTAACGTCCTTGGGTGTTTCACACAGCCACCGATCATTTCTGCCGTTCACCTTTAAGTCCTGGACAAAGATTTTCTCATCCGAGAAGAACCAGAGCATTTCCGGCTGCTTAGGAAGTTTCAGCTTGTTCAAAAGGAACCTGGCGCCGGTCACTCTATTCTCTCTGGTTCTCGCGGACATGAACTGGCCTCTCCGCATCTCTTAAAACTTGTGACGGAGATCTTCATACACCACATATCAATGGTGGTCTCGTCACCCTTCTTCGCATTTGCCAGTGTCATGATGGACTTCCCTGGATCCGCTTCGACAACAATTTTGACGGAAGCGACGAATTCGGACGTCCTGGTGGTATTCAAGCGCTGAAATTTCGTTCCCTGTGGGAAACGGTTTTAGCATCACTCCTGGATGCCTCCAGTTCTCTCCGAACTGTGAGAGCGAATAACCGGGCGATGTTCAGGAAGGCAGCGAATTGGAATGAACGTGTCCTGCAGCGAAGGAGACGATGACTGTATACCTCTTCATTTCCTGGGTTAACGTAGGGTTTGCCATGTTTCCTGCAACAAAAAGGGTTATCATGACTTACAGGATACTGTGTCACTTATACTATGTGTTCTCAAGTAGCTGCCGTACCCTGTACATTTCTCATGTAACAACACCATTTTCTCACCAAGGATTGTACGTAGAACTACTTCTTAGTTTGTGCCTAATGCTTTTACAATTCTCCAGGAGTCATCGTGTTAATTGTTCCTTTTTAATGTTATTCTACTCGATCGGTATTTTTATGAAGGGAAAATTAAACTCAGAAAGGAATATGTCTATTCATATAATATCAATTTTTTGTTTACTTATTGGCAACATTGTGTAGAAATGTTGAAACTGTTATGCAATTCACACGTTCACTAAATATAGTACACTTAAGTAAATTCTTATTATTATATTAATAATTGTTGAAAATTATGTGGTTTGTAAAAAGATGTTAACACTGTTAATTAGCAGTTATTAAAATGTAGTCAGTAAAAATGTCGTAGTGTAAGAAGCTTTATAAACCTGAAATCCTATTAACCTTTTGTGAAATACAAATACAAATTTGAATACAAATCAGAGTGCGGTGAGTTGAATCTGACGAAGAATGTTTTCCACACGTGAACTTATCTCGTGGTATTGTAGTGATCATCGGCGCAAATCTGTCTTCAACATTGGGGGGGACGGGTAAGACGTTTTTCCAAATTATATATATATATATATATATATATATATATATATATATATATATATATATATATATATATACGATGTTCAAAATATTTATGAAGTTGAACAGAATGCTCTGGAGGATCAGGGGAGCAGATTTGTCTTCTGTGGCCTATTAGGGGGCTATCGGGCTCAAGTTCCCCCCGAAATAAATTTGATAGTTTTTCGCATTCCACGTACAACAATAATCCTTCTTACCATTTCTAAGAATATCATTAACACTCCATTTTCTTATACTCTTTCTTCAGAAATAATAATGTATTTGTCAAATTTCATTGCATGTAAAAACTGCGTCCTTTTGTTCTTTCTACTTTCTGTTTCTTTTTCTTGATATTACTATCTTTCGTTTTGCCTATCATACTTTATTGACCGTTGTCAGTTGTGATTCAAGTCGGCCGTCATCAGTAACACCTAAACTAAGAGGAGTTGATAAGTGAAACTGGTGTTCCATACTAACTTGTTCGGATATCAACATGACGGCACTTTAATTATTATAACAAAGGAAAAAAAATATATCGCTTAGTGTTTTTAAAAGAAGGAGATGTTTGAATTAAAGAAAATCAAAACGGGGAAATAATTAGCCCGGGAAATTAGGTAGGCCAAGAGCATGCTTCCTTTTCCTTGTATGAATAGAATAAAGGGTTAGATTCACTGGTAATTTTTTGTATCATATCATATAGGATTTATCGGTCTGCATTCCTTGCCATTATAAATTCAATTTATACATAAATTAAAATATGTTTAATTCTCAAACTCAGGTGGGCAATTGCCCACTTCCTTCCCTGTGTTGGGCATAGCTCCTCGAAACAAAATCCTAAATAAGCCATTGGTTGTCTTCAACATTGGGAGGTGGGCAGATCTGAAGCTTATTCTAGGAAAAAAAGATGAAACTCATATTACGGTAGATGACTTTGAGGTGAAGCTATTGTAGAGTATATTATATGTGAGGCGATGTAGACGAAGTAGTAGTACATATCAGTATTACAAATCACTGCCGTGAACACATTCTGAAATCTGAATACATGCATATTTATAATTGGTATATTTCTAATTAGGCATCCACAAAGATTCACGTTAAAATTCTTTTATAAAAATATAAATAATGACTTCCCCAAAACTACGAAGAAAGAATATCAATTATGTATGACGAACAATACTCTTATTTGAGCAAAATGATGATAATTTCAATAGCATTACAGGAATCGTTACAGAAATCTAACGCATGTCATATACTCTTTAGTTAACAGATGTAACCTTAAGATTATGGAGAAAAATATTCCAGCAATTGAATTCTTTTCTTTGCTTACGAAGCATCCTCTGTCAAAAGAAAAATTGGGACACGTGGAAATACGTACGAACAAAAAAAACATGGTTGGACTAAGAATGCATTAAACTAGCAGAGAAGAGAAAACAGGCAAAATTACGTTGGCTACAAAATCCGAATGAAATAACTACACAAAATTTCTTAGACATCAGGCGGGAAACTTCCGAAACTTTTACAACAAAGAAACGGAATTTTTTGAAAGCTAAAATTAAGGATCTTGAAGATAATACTAAAAATAAAAATATTCGGGACATGTATAAAGGGATCAACGAATTTAAGGAAGGCTTCAAACCTTGTGCTTATATTAAAGAAAGCTGACGGAACAGTTCTCACTGATATAGACAGCATTTTAAGTAGATGGAAAGACTTATTTTACGATTTGCTTAACACGCAGCCAAAAACTACTGTGCGTGGAGAAAGGGAGATACTCACCGCACAACCGTATATTGCAGAACCCAACAGAATAGAAGTAGAAATCGCTATAGAGAAATTATAGAAACACAAATCTCCGGGTGTAGATGAAATTCCGGCTGAGTTAATTTTAGCTGGAGGCGAAAAGTAGTCGAACAAGATACACAAACTCATCCTCCTTATCTGGAACAATGAAGAATGCCACAAGAGTGGAATGAATCAATCATTGTTCCAATAAACAAGAAAGGCGACAAAACTGACTGTAATGATTATCGAGGCATCTCTCTTCTGTCAACATGCTATAAAACTCTTTCAAACATTTTATTAGCAAGATTGACACCATACGCAGATGAAATTATTGGGGATTATCAGCGAGGATTTAGACGAAATCGATCAAGTATCGACCAAATATTTACCATTCGCCAAATACTCGAAAAGAAGTGGCAATACAATACCCCGGTACATCAACTATTTATTGATTTTAGAAACGCTTATACGACTCGGTTAGGAGAGAAACATTGTACAACGTTCCCACAGAATTTGAAATACCGAAAATGCTAATTAGATTAATTAAGATATGTTTAAAGGAATCTCAAAGTAAAGTCCGGGTGGAAATTTTTTTTCGAGAAAGGCCTGAAACAAGAAGATACGCTGTCGCCATTATTATTCAACTTTGTCCTGGAATACGTTATAAAGAAAATCAAAGATATCAACCAGGGCCTAGAGCTGAACGACGTTCACCAGGTTATGTTGTCCGCTGATGATGTAAATTTAATAAGGGGATGATAGGAGAACAGTAGAAAGAAATGCAGAGATCTTATTAAACCCTTGCTGAGTCATGGGTTTAGAAGTAAATGCAGAGGAAACTAAATACATTGAAGTGCGTCGGGACCGTAATACGGCAAATTAAGAATGCGTAAAAATATTAAATAATACTTTTGATAAAGTGGATATTTTCAAATATCTAGGGTCGATATTAACAAACGAAAATCATATTCACGAATAAATTAAATGTCGACTAAAAACAGGGAATTCGTGTTATTATTCAGTTCAAAATCTCTTGTCTTCGCGAATTCTGTCGAGGAATTTGAAGCTTAAAATGTATAAAATGATAATCATGCCTGTTGTTCTGTATGGCTCCGAAACATGGTCACTTTCTCTGAGGGAAGAACATAGAATGAAAGTAATTGAGGACAAGATACTGAGACGAATATTCGGAACCAAGAGAAACCGGAATGTGGAATGGCGGAAACTTCACAACGAGGAACTACATAATTTATACGGATTACCAAACATATTAGGGTCATCAAGTCTAGGAGGCTTAGGTGGGCAGGTCATGTAGCTAGGATAGAAGAAAGTAGAAACCCTTTCAAAGTCTTGACTGAAAGACCAATCGGAAAACGATGATTAGGAAGACCAAAGAGCAGATGAGAGGACACTATTAAGATGGACCTCGCAAAAATAGGAATACAAAGTAGAAACTGGATGCAGTTAGCTAAGGATAGAAGTCAGTGGAGAGCTTTTGTGAACGCGGCATTGAATCTCCGTTTTCCATATGCCAAAGAGTTAGTTAGCTTACGAAGCATGAGTAGATTCCTAGGCTGATACTACAAATAGATGAAATGCGCATTTACTGAAAAGATGGGTTCTACTGACACTGGATAGTCTATATACTCTGCGTGTGCTAGGGCCTAGGGTAGAGTAGGAGATAAGATTTCACATCAGATAACGTCATGCACAGTCACACACCTTCATTTTCATTAAAAGTGGAAAAGCCAAGAAAACCCAACTTCATATCACTTTCCTTTGTGGCAGTCGGACACAAATCATCACACTTATCTGCAAAAAGCACTATTCAAATCGGACTATTGGGAGAGCCTCTCGTTCCAATGTTGGGGGGACATGTTCCCCCATTTTGCGTTTTGTGCCCGTACTTACATCTGAGACAACTTTCCAGCATGAGGAGGGGGCATATCCTCTTCTACTATTTATTACAATTTCTGCCCAAATAGCGGAAGTGGAATTAATACATATTGATGAGAGTACTAAACGCTCTACACAAAGAAGTTCAGTTTGAAATACTACAGAATACGATTCTTTTGAAAAAATGGAAAAGCCAAGATAGATCAATTGCATTTTACATTCCTTTGTGGCAGTCGGACACAAATCGTAACACTTGTCCCAAAAAGCACTTTTCAAGTCAGATTATTGGGGGGACAGTTCCCCAGGTCCACGATTGGGTGGACATGTCCCCCTCGTCCCCCCGGGATTTGCGCCAGTGGTAGTGATTCTCAGTCTGAACAAACATTACAATTCACAGTTTCTGACATTGAAGGTGGCAATATTATTCCACCTTCCAAACGCAAAAGACGTTCATACAAATCTCGATATACAAATGGAAATGTTGAATGTAACAAGAGTATACTCCCGATTTGACTGCAATGTAAAGAAATTGTACCAAAAATAGGTAATAAACTGACAAAACTTGTCGAAGACTAATGTCTGGAACAGGTTGCCTAAAGCTTATTTCCGCTGATGGTACAAAGTAAGAATTAGTAATTACAGGAAATGCATTTCAGGTTACGACAGTGTATTCAGAATGTTGTTAAAGCAATACCAAGTCCAAGAGGTTATGGAGAAAGAAATATCATACCTGGTAGTCCCGTCAGTGCTGGGCACTTGTTCATAAACAATTTTATATTTAAAGATATCAGAAAGTGTACAGTGGGAAATAATATTAAGCATGGGTTGTAATTATAAAAAATGATAGCACTTTCCTTCAGAAGAATTGTTTCACTCTACACCTGATAGTTGGACACCAACATGACAAAACAGAAGTGTCAGGATATGCCCTCATTAGAAGCAAGAAAGATTAGCATCATTTAGAAAAAAGAACAGGAGCTAGATTTTCATATAATATATTCATGTTAATTTCTAAGAGTTACAAATTAATATAAAGAAAAAGTAAAGAACAATGCACATCATTCAGAAACACAGAAAGCACAGAAAGAGAGAAACAACAGAGAAAAGGAGGGAAGAGTGAAAAAAGCGATAGACAATGCAATAAATGGAATTTTTACGATTCGGGATAAACAGTCTACATCTTTCTGTACTACTCTGACTCAGGTTCTACTCTCTGTATGGGATAAATCTCTATCGGTAGTAATTGCGAATATTATTTACAAAGTGTAACTCTTTGAAAGGAATAACTAAATGTCAAGGCTGGGAATTGAACCAAGAATCTTCAGAATGAGACACTCATACGCTGTCCACTTAGCTCTTCTGACCATAATAGGTGTTATTAATAAGCAATTAAACTTGCAACTGTAAACGAGTTACCTCCTGTTCCATTTAAAGTTTGAAATTATTTCCTAAATCTACGAAACGAGTGCTAGATCTTGAAGGAGGTAGTCGCATAAGCGTATGGCGTCTTGTAGAGTTGTTACGTAACACAAGTGTAGTATAAATAAAACTTCGAAAACTCTTTTCGTTGTTCTCATGGGGCAATTCAGCTATGCGGTGGCTTCTTGACTAACAACCTATCGGTTGGTACGATCTTTTTTCATTTGAAAATATATTTCTGTACGTTCATATTTGTTGTTGGGTATTGCTTTCTTGCGGTTTTCATAGATTTATCTTAAATTAGTGACAATGGGTTAGTGTAAGATACATGGGGTAGTGTACCTTTGCACTTTTATTTCTGGACGTGCTCTTGAAGGAAATGTGCTGTGTATAACACGCATATGTTCTTACGAACGAATTGGCTGGCTCCCATACCATCGAGATAGTGTAAAATGAAAATTGGGAGGACATAAGTGAATCGTTTATACCATTTTTTCACGGCAAACATTTTTCAGTTGGAGTAGTGCCGAGATGTTTGGGGCTGACACATCACAGGTTGGATCCTGTGAAAGCAGTGGTGTACGTAGAGTAACGATAGCCAGAAATCCACATTTCGCTCACAGTACACAATTCTTTCAACATTTATGTGTTAATTCATCCAATCTTTAATTTTCTATGATAATACATATCACCTCCCAAAGTCTATGAACACCTTTATATTCACTTCCACTTGGCAGGAGTTGAGTTTGGATTGTAGTTATTCAAGTTATATCTTCTATGCAGCAGTATTCGATAAAATTCAGAGAACCTTTCAACTCAGGAATCACCTCCCGTAGTTTATAAATATATTTCGGGTTCATTCTGTATATATATATATATATATATATATATATATATATATATATATATATATATATATATATATATATATATATATATATATATATACATATATATATATACAGATGGTGATCAGAAAAATGGAAACACCTGAACGAAATTGCAACTTACCAGATTAATATGGTGTCGGGGCCACCTTTCGCCTTCACAACAGCCTTGATGCGACGTGGGATGGAGGCATAGAGGTCGCTGAATGGTAGCAAGTGGAATTTTACACCATTCCTCGTCCAGGGAATTTTCCAGTTCTCTGAGAGAGAATGGAGGTGGAAATCGTCGCCAGAGTCGTGTTTCCAAGAAGGACCACAGATGTTCAATTATGTTGAGATCTGAGGATTGGGCGGGCCAGGGGAGGTGTTGAACTTCATCCCGATGTTCCTCAAACCACGCTGCAACAACGTCAGCTGTGTGAATGGGTGCATTATCATCCTGGAAGATGGCGTCATTGCCCGGGAACAACATCCGGACCATAGGATGCAAGTGATCTCTTAAAATTGCGACATAATTGTTGGCAGTGATTCGTCTGCTAAGTGTGACCACAGGACCCAATAAATACCATGATATGGCGGCACACAGTATCATCGAGCCGCCGCCATGTTTCACAGTTGGGCGGAGACACTGCAGATCATAACTTTCTTTGGGCGTTCTCCACACATAAACACGGCTCGTGGTTGGGAATAGGGTGAAGGATGACTCATCCGACCATATCACACGTTTCCAGTTCTCAACGGTCCAAGTGGCATGGTCGCGGCACTATTTGCGACAGCATTATGGTCCCTGATGAGCGGTTTGGTCCGTTCAACACGATCCCGTAAGTTCATGTCATGTAATTCGCGGCGGACTGTGATTGTCGAAAGATTGTGTGATAGGTACTGATTGAGTTCCTCCGTCACTTGCTCCGCAGTGGCACGACGGTTCTGCGTGACAATGCGCTTTAATAACCGGCGTGACCTGTCACTCATGATTTTCTTCCGCCCACTGTTACGCTTCCACGATGTGGTTTTCCGGTGTGTTGTGTAGGCCGTCATCACCCTCGACACTGTCCCACCTAACGCAGTAGCCACTGCCGTCACACTCACTCCACATAATCGCGCACCAACAATTTGCTCTCTTTGAAAATCTGATAGGTCTCCTATTTTACACTACCTCCGTCTGCTCCAGCCACTGGATACTGCTGTTCCACTACGCCTGACGTAGTATGGAGACCGACCTAACACACCAACACCAGCGGTCCGGCGCTGCGGGCGCCACGACACCACTGCCAACCCATACATCTGACGTGTTGCCAACTACAGGTGTTTCCATTTTTTCTGATCACCATCTGTATGTATGGACTGAGGAGGAGCAGAAAGGGAAGGACATTGGAAACGAACAATATTTATTTTCAACCTCAAAGCATTAATGATTTTTATTGTAAGTTCTTATAATTTTTGATTATTACAATAAATGCAAACACTATTTTAGAAGTTACAAAATCACAGAACAAGTCGGACTGTATTAAGTGCTCAGTATCATGAAAAATGCCCAAAGTTTTATGTGTTAATATTAATTATTATATCAGTTTGGCTTGTGTTTTTCGTTCACTGGAATTTTCTCTAGTACAGTTTTCTAAGAGAAGAGAGTGCTTTATATCATGGAAGAAAGAAAGGATAAGTATATGTATTCAGCAGAACTTCCCAACAGAATGGTACTGAATTATATAAATAATCCACGCTTAACATTTTCTTCCCTGTTCATAAAAACTAGAAGTTTCGTAGTTTTTGCTATGCACTTAGTTGTTGGTGGCCAGTCAATTAAAAGAAATAGAGAAGTCTATACAATCTGGAAGCGGCGTAATCACGCAATGCTACTCATGTTTAGGTAGGAGAGGTTACTATGGACTAGATAATACTCAATTCTGAGTATTTGTGTTAATCTGTATTTACATTTAGGTCAGTCTACTAAAGCAGATAGAGGTGTCGAAACTTTGGAGTCAAATTTTACACTAGGCCGCAAACTATAGATAACCACATCTTCGTAATTGGTCTAAAAGCTACAAGTGGTTCATATAACCATCACCTTGCACGCTTCACCTGGCCCAAACGTACGGGGGTCCACTTCAGATTGGCTTATGCATATTAGACACCCATAACTCGCTTATTTGACTGAATCAAAAGCTGGTCTTGGGTAGCCAAAGTAGCCAAAAACGAGTAATACCTATCCCTAGGAAGTGGTCCCGCATAGCATGGTTCCTAACGCTCTCGCCATCGGTACGAAGGATCTCGGGTTCGATTCCCGGTGGAAAACTGTAAAATGCTTTTTCAGGCCAGCCATCCTGAATGAGGTTTTCCTGGGTTTTCCTCATTCACACCAGGCAAATGCCGAAGTGGTAAAGGTACCAGGCCGCTTCCTTCTTTCCCCAATCCCTTCTTCCTTTCCCATCCACGGATACCGTGCTCGCCGAGGGTCGTTATCCCTCTTACGTTACTGGCTAAAAAGTCATAGATGCACAGAACCCAGAAATGGAAATCCTAATTCTTAATCCCAACCCGAATAAAACATATCTGGCCTAACATTTGGGAGGCTACAGTGAGGTTGGCCTTCAACATTTCAACACCCATATTTCGTTTACTTGAGTGGCTTAACCTTCCTACTACCATGTTTTCTTATGTGACCCCAAGCACAGTTTAACAATGCGTAATTCGTTTACCGTATTACATAAAAAAACTGAAATATATTGGATTTTCATATTTCCTTAAGAACTCCATTTTTTACATTGTGGTACTATTTGTGATTATGTGTGCCCAAGTTTTTCTACTTCCTGCACAGAATACCATTTGAGTCATATGGGACCCCAGAATTTATTAATTAACTTTTGTATTTTCAGATAGATTTCAGTAATCCCTATGAATGACTTTTGACACAAGTCGCTCTTCAATTGCTTTCTCGAATGTTTGAGAAGCACCATGGCATCAAAAAAGCTATCTTGCGAAGACATATAGAAAATTTTGAATGTAGGAATCATTGATTCCGACTTTTCGCCAGAAGATCCTGCAAGTGACGATACTTTTTCTAGTGACGATGGTGAAATAGATGAAATTTTGGACTATAATGATATATACGAATATGATTCAGTTTTATATCTCGATTCTGAAAATGTGTGTACGCTTGAAAGAAACAATAATAATACCTCAACATCTGCTACTTACAAGTAAGTATATTCAAATGGGCTTCTACTCTTGTTACATTTCTGTTGTTGTGAATTATTTTATTATTTTATACAAATGGTGAAACACGTGTCCGATATACAATCATGTATTATAAAAGTTGAAAATAATGATCTGGTTTGTTTCGAGTTTACTGTCCCTGGAGTATGCCGTAGAGGCTAAAGGAGAGGGGACCAACTGATTATAGGGCATTACTCCTGTATCGCCGGATCACACGAAAAAAGAATATTATTTACTTACTCTCGAAAAAATACTAGGCTGTCACCCTGGCTCATTTGGTAGTTATTATTGTTCGGTATACAGTGTGACGGCATATGGCATAAAAACTAGTGCATTAAACACGTACATGTTGGCCACTGAAAAGCACGAATGCTATCTATCCGCGTCAGTGCAGAAGCGAAACAGGCGGCCCGAGCGGTAGCGAGAAGGTGCTTCCAAAGGGAGAAGGCATGTCACGAGTGGTGAGTAAACGCATGAACTAGAATAGTGGAAGAAAACTTTATGTGTTATAAAATGCCGGCTAGACTAAAGTGAACGTCTATGATGAGAATAAATGAAATTGCTGAAAGAAAAGTGGGAGAAAACGGATGAACCCCAAGGAAACCCACGCGCACGGTGTTCGTCTACCACAAAGTATATTTGGCTCCAACTGGGATCGAACCAGCAATCTCACGCACCAGATGTGAACATGCTACCAATGAGCCACCGGAGCATAGTATTCAATGTTGTGCTTCAGAATGATCTACTAAAGTATTTTCTAATGAGCAAGATCAACTACAATGAAACATATTTCAATCCTTCTAATTGGATTCTAATTGATGTCAGTCATGTAAAGTTACTGCATTATTTTTATTCATTTTCCCTTTCTTTTATCTTATGAATCTGCATTTTCTTTTCAGGTCGAAGAATGGACAAGAAACCTACAATAGTTGTCCAGTAAGGGCCTCTCGGGGTAAGACTCCGTCCCTCAATATTATCAAGACTGCAACAGGGCCAACACGCCATAGCATCAGGAATGTCGATACGATTCAATCTGCTTTCGAACTTTTCGTGAGACTCAATATTTATAAATTTATTTTGAAATGGACAAACAAGGAAGGTTCTATTACATATGGTGGTAAATGGGTGTATGCTGATGAGGGTGAACTTCAGTGTTTCATAGGCCTTCTTATACTGGCGGGAGTATACAAAGTACACAACGAAGGCATTACATATTTGTGGAATAAAGAAGATGGGCGACTTATTTTCAACAAATCAAAGTCGAGGAATAGATTTACACAGATTTGTCGATGCCTTCGGTTTGATGAGGCTGAACAACGACGCAAAAACCGTATTCCTGACAAATTATCTCCAATCAGAAACATTTTTGATGCATGCGTAAGTACCTTACCGGATGCATATGTAGCAAGTGGTAACACTATTATTGATGAACAATTAGTGTCATTTCGAGGACGTTGCCCTCTTCGTCAGTACCTTCCATCCAAACCAGGAAAATATGGGATTAAATTTTGGGTTGCGTCCGATAGTGAAACATCCTATGCTCTGAATCTTCAAGTATACAAAGGAAAGGAGCCTAATCAGCAAAGAGAAGCAAACCAAGGTGAGCGGGCAGTATTGGATTTG
The DNA here is from genome assembly GCF_964235325.1 of Thermobia domestica. Taxonomy (NCBI): domain Eukaryota; kingdom Metazoa; phylum Arthropoda; class Insecta; order Zygentoma; family Lepismatidae; genus Thermobia; species Thermobia domestica. The sequence continues at coordinate 77,489,952 of NC_137458.1, forward strand.
ATCGAAGGACTTGAGGGGAGCGGGATGAACGTTACCACTGATAATTTTTTACACGTTTGCATCTTGCCAGAGAACTTGAAAAAATAAAATTAACTTTACTGCGAACAATCAGAAAGAATCGTAATGAATTACTGCTTGAATTCACACAGTCTAACGGGAGAGATATACATTCATCCTTGTTCGGATTTCAGGATTCAATCAGGTTTCCTATTGCCCAAATAAGGGGAAAGTTGTAACTCTTCTAAGCAGCATGCACTTCTCCAATGATATTGACGAAAGAAAAGAAGCCAAACCGGAAATTATATTAGATTACAATGCGACAAAATCAGGTGTGGATACAATGGATAAACTAGTGAGAATATATACCACAAAATGAATAACTAGAAGATGGCCGATGGTTATCTTTTACAATATTCTAGAAATCAGTGCGCTCAACGCTTTCATCATTTGGCTTTCACTCAATCCCGAATGGAACAGCAGAAGTAATTACAGAAGGAGAATATTTCTTCTTGAACTTGGGATGTCTGTAAATGCTCAAAACCTACTTCGGCGCGCAGAGATCCCGTGTATATCTTCAGAAGCAAATAAAGGACGAAAGCGTGGTCGTTGTCATCTCTCTGAGCGGTCTATTGACAAGAAACATCAGGACATATGCAAGAAGTGTAACACATTTGTGTGTAAGCAACATTAAGTTTTTGTTTGCGTCAAATGTGATAACTACTAAAAATTACAATATTATTTTGTGCATGTCCTTTTGTGATTATTTGTTGGAGATCAAAATGTAATGAACCAAAAAAAAAAAGACACGCACATAAGCAAATAGTTTCAGAATTGTTTTATAATCTAATTGTATGTCTAAAATACAGTATTAGACTGGAAAATTTAGCCAAATTATAATTTTTCTTATGTTAGTAACTGTCCTTAATTTATATAGTAGCGCGTATGTTATCAATTTATAAACACATTAAGGGTATTATGTGACCAGAAATATGTAAATTTATAACATAATGTATTAACAAACATATTACAATCTAAAAGTTAGCAAAACTAAATTTTCCTTTTAAAAAGACCGAGTTTCTTAAATAAATGAAATGGGGTCATCAATAACCCCAATGGTATTCAATGTAGTGAAAAAATTCCGGTAGTAGCAGGGTTAAATGCTAAATAATGTTATCCAAGTCAGCACAAAAGGAGTACTAACAAGTATAGGCTGAAGTCAGTCAAGTTGAAATTCTAATAATATGGAACATCTGCAAAGTGTTGCACACCGATTTCAACGAAATTTTGCAGGTAGCTATTTGACACTTAATAAAGTGACCTGTATGTTTTAGTTTTTGCAGAAAAACGGTTGATTTGAAAAAATCTCAAAATATGAAAATGGACAGAAGCAATTTGTACAAAATAGGCGTATGCATAATAAAGTGACCTGTATGATTTAGTTTTTGCGGAAAGATGGTTGATTTGAAAAAACTCGAAATATGCAAATGGACAGAAACAATTTGCACAAAATAAGCGTTTGCATATACTTAATAGAAAATTAAGAAATATGGGTTTTTCATTTACCGTGAGAAACAGTTGCTGAAGGAGGAACAGTACCCAATCAACTACCATAAAATAATATTACAAAGGCAAAAATTGACATAAAAACACAAAGGATTTCAAGATAACTGTGCATGCAGAGACTATACTTAAAACAAAAAATATTTATTTTTTTCGCTTTAGCGGGAAAAAAGGTTTGAAGCGTCCTAAGCCCCTTCCAAAGTATTTTTTGAAAAGGTAGAAATCTCCAAAAGGACACAAAAAATTTGCACAAAATATGCGTATGTACATACTAAATAGAAAATTAAAAGAATACTGGTGTTTGGTTTTCTATGAGAAAAAGGTTACAGGGTAGCAACGGTCTCAATTCAAATATCCCAAAATAATATTACTAAGGCCGATATTGAACAAAGAACTCAGATAGTAGATAGATAGTAAGAGGGAGAGCGACGAAAGGGTCACCACTCATTAGCATGCAAGGGTATTGAATTTAAAACCTGGGGAAAGAAGTTATGTTCTGTCTTCTTTACTAAAACACAATTTAGTCTCTCAAAGTGACTTGTGGCATTACGAATTTTTTTTTTAACTTTTGAGGGTAGTGCGTTTTATGTCTAGAACTATGATTCTGTTTAATATTCTCTCTTTACATCCGCATGCTCTCTATGAGCCTTAAAATATATTTCAAGAATGTAACACACTTTCTGCAATAAGAATATTGAGTAAAAATTTCTGCATGAAAAATTAGTGCAGACCATTTTCGTAATTTGTATTTTACTATCACATATAATATACTGATTCCTGTCAACACCTATCACATCTTAAATGTTATCTTTTATATATATATATATAGTGGCCCATTTTAATCTTTCCCTGAAAATATCTAAAAAACGGTTGAACGTAAATGAACCGAACTAAAACTCAAATAGGGCATGTCATGGGTCACATCGAATGATGTGGTCGCGGTGCCTCCCAGGGCGACTGTTCATGGTGACGCGGGGCCCAACTTTAAAATTTTAAATTGAAACATGGGCGAGTGATACTTCTTTCGATAGATCTTTAAAAACTAAAAAGCATTGTGGTAAAAGTATTTTCATATCGGTAAAAACTAAAAAGCATTGTGGTAAAAGTATTTTCATATCGGTGACCGTATTCAAGATGGCCTCCAAGAAATGGTGCCTGTATCAATTAAAACGTCCAATAGCACTAATATGAGAAAGGTTGGAGATAAATGAACAGTCAAAAAGTGAAACAGGAAAATGGCATGGAGCACGTGGAGAAATGTTCTTGCGGTGCACATAGGGCCGTCTTTCATTTGGGCCTAGTGCCTAACTTAGAAAGTTTTAATGGAACCATGGATCAAGTGTTAGATCTTCAAACACTAAATAGCCTTGTGGAAAAAGGTTTTCCATATGTGTCACCGTTCTCAAAATGGCCGCCAAGACGTGCTGTCTGTATCAGATAAAACGTCCAGCACCACTAGTATGAAAGCAGTTGGAAATAAATGAACATAATAAAACTAATATAGGATATCACAGAGGGTATTTATCATTCCGCGGCTCGAGAATAATGGAACGAAGAAAAAGATTATTAAAGTATAATTGACATAATGCAAGAGATGAAATGTAATTCTTAGACAATTATCTTTCCGATCTCCCTCCATAAGTGAGTGAAGCGGAAATGAATGGTAAAATCTCGAATAAGAACCGCACTTTTACTTGGAATAGGTATGGTTTGTCTGAAACATGTGCACAAGTTACTGGTACTCTAATGATAAAAATGAAGCGATTAAAGATAAGGTAAAATTCAAGTTTAACACCTATTTATTTGTATTGCAAAGTGTGATTGAATGGGAAAAAGGAAGAAACTAAAATGAGAAGCAAATATTTTAATAATACATTTTTGGAACTTGCAAACATTGTGCCTGCCCCTGCGCCCCTGATAATTTAACGCAATTCGTGCGTCCTTGAAGGGGGGTCCTGGGAGCCACCGCGACAATACCAATCGATGTGCACCATGATATTTTCTATTTGAGTTTTTGTTCTTTTCAATTTGTCCAACCGTTTTCATATTAGGGTACTGGACTTTTATCTGATACAGTCACTATGTCTTGGCGACCGTTTTGAATACAGTGATCGATATAAAAAATATTTTGCCACAACGCGTTTTAGTTTTTAAAGATCTAACAAACGAAGTATCACTCGCTCCATGTTCCTTTTAAAATTTTAAAGTAGGGCCCTGGGCTCCATGAAGGACAGCCATGCAGAGCACCGCTACAACACCATTCGATTTGTCGTATTACATTTCCTAATTGAATTTCTGTTCATTTATGTATATATATAAGCCATTAATAAGGATGGCAAATATGAACCCATATCACAAAATTAGAATATTACACTAAATGCTTGCAACAGAAACCATTTTGTTTAGATTACATCAGTGCTAATTTCAATAATTTTAAAACTGTTGTAACGTACAGTAGTTCTCTACTATTGTTGCAATAAAAAAACAAATCAAAATGCTAAATTAATTAAAAATTAACCAAGAAACACAACAATTTCTTCATCAGTTCAAAATAACGGAGTGGTATTTGTAGGATAAAAGTGAATAAGTACATCTTGTCTCAAAAAGGTTGAGCGCATTCTTTATTGCTGTCTTGAGGAAAAAAATTACTAATTCCAACTTCGGGTATCTTCGGAAAAAAGTAAACCAAGTTCGAACTTCAAAGTCGACTTTTGCAATCGGGAAAAATTTAGCAGAAGTGTTTTTCTTCTTTTAAATATAATAAGACTTACCAAATGTATAAAAAGAGGAAAATTAATTGAAATACTTAATGATACAATATTTCGAAAAGTGTATTAATATCTTCGCATGCTTATTTGTCATTTAGCTCTCCATACGCAAAAGAACATTTCCTCTCCGCACGTAAAGGAATCTTTCCATATGTAAAAGAATGCTGAAAGTTAAGACAAAGAACATAATTCTCGCCTGAGAACCCTCCCCCCGACAAAAAAGGGAAAGTAGAGAAACACAGAGTTTGCAGTGGATATGAATATCAATGTTTTGAGAGCCTTTATACACCGCTAGAAGCATTTCACGATGAGCGATTGTGTTAGCTTAGTGGCAAGCCTTTGAATTTCAAATCATAAGGTTTTGAGGTTTTGATTTTGTGCATGTCCTTTTGTGATTATTTGTTGGAGATCAAAATGTAATGAACCAAAAAAAAAAAAAAAAAGACACGCACATAAGCAAATAGTTTCAGAATTGTTTTATAATCTAATTGTATGTCTAAAATACAGTATTAGACTGGAAAATTTAGCCAAATTATAATTTTTCTTATGTTAGTAACTGTCCTTAATTTATATAGTAGCGCGTATGTTATCAATTTATAAACACATTAAGGGTATTATGTGACCAGAAATATGTAAATTTATAACATAATGTATTAACAAACATATTACAATCTAAAAGTTAGCAAAACTAAATTTTCCTTTTAAAAAGACCGAGTTTCTTAAATAAATGAAATGGGGTCATCAATAACCCCAATGGTATTCAATGTAGTGAAAAAATTCCGGTAGTAGCAGGGTTAAATGCTAAATAATGTTATCCAAGTCAGCACAAAAGGAGTACTAACAAGTATAGGCTGAAGTCAGTCAAGTTGAAATTCTAATAATATGGAACATCTGCAAAGTGTTGCACACCGATTTCAACGAAATTTTGCAGGTAGCTATTTGACACTTAATAAAGTGACCTGTATGTTTTAGTTTTTGCAGAAAAACGGTTGATTTGAAAAAATCTCAAAATATGAAAATGGACAGAAGCAATTTGCACAAAATAGGCGTATGCATAATAAAGTGACCTGTATGATTTAGTTTTTGCGGAAAGATGGTTGATTTGAAAAAACTCGAAATATGCAAATGGACAGAAACAATTTGCACAAAATAAGCGTTTGCATATACTTAATAGAAAATTAAGAAATATGGGTTTTTCATTTACCGTGAGAAACAGTTGCTGAAGGAGGAACAGTACCCAATCAACTACCATAAAATAATATTACAAAGGCAAAAATTGACATAAAAACACAAAGGATTTCAAGATAACTGTGCATGCAGAGACTATACTTAAAACAAAAAATATTTATTTTTTTCGCTTTAGCGGGAAAAAAGGTTTGAAGCGTCCTAAGCCCCTTCCAAAGTATTTTTTGAAAAGGTAGAAATCTCCAAAAGGACACAAAAAATTTGCACAAAATATGCGTATGTACATACTAAATAGAAAATTAAAAGAATACTGGTGTTTGGTTTTCTATGAGAAAAAGGTTACAGGGTAGCAACGGTCTCAATTCAAATATCCCAAAATAATATTACTAAGGCCGATATTGAACAAAGAACTCAGATAGTAGATAGATAGTAAGAGGGAGAGCGACGAAAGGGTCACCACTCATTAGCATGCAAGGGTATTGAATTTAAAACCTGGGGAAAGAAGTTATGTTCTGTCTTCTTTACTAAAACACAATTTAGTCTCTCAAAGTGACTTGTGGCATTACGAATTTTTTTTTAACTTTTGAGGGTAGTGCGTTTTATGTCTAGAACTATGATTCTGTTTAATATTCTCTCTTTACATCCGCATGCTCTCTATGAGCCTTAAAATATATTTCAAGAATGTAACACACTTTCTGCAATAAGAATATTGAGTAAAAATTTCTGCATGAAAAATTAGTGCAGACCATTTTCGTAATTTGTATTTTACTATCACATATAATATACTGATTCCTGTCAACACCTATCACATCTTAAATGTTATCTTTTATATATATATATATAGTGGCCCATTTTAATCTTTCCCTGAAAATATCTAAAAAACGGTTGAACGTAAATGAACCGAACTAAAACTCAAATAGGGCATGTCATGGGTCACATCGAATGATGTGGTCGCGGTGCCTCCCAGGGCGACTGTTCATGGTGACGCGGGGCCCAACTTTAAAATTTTAAATTGAAACATGGGCGAGTGATACTTCTTTCGATAGATCTTTCAAAAACTAAAAAGCATTGTGGTAAAAGTATTTTCATATCGGTGACCGTATTCAAGATGGCCTCCAAGAAATGGTGCCTGTATCAGTTAAAACGTCCAATAGCACTAATATGAGAAAGGTTGGAGATAAATGAACAGTCAAAAAGTGAAACAGGAAAATGGCATGGAGCACGTGGAGAAATGTTCTTGCGGTGCACATAGGGCCGTCTTTCATTTGGGCCTAGTGCCTAACTTAGAAAGTTTTAATGGAACCATGGATCAAGTGTTAGATCTTCAAACACTAAATAGCCTTGTGGAAAAAGGTTTTCCATATGTGTCACCGTTCTCAAAATGGCCGCCAAGACGTGCTGTCTGTATCAGATAAAACGTCCAGCACCACTAGTATGAAAGCAGTTGGAAATAAATGAACATAATAAAACTAATATAGGATATCACAGAGGGTATTTATCATTCCGCGGCTCGAGAATAATGGAACGAAGAAAAAGATTATTAAAGTATAATTGACATAATGCAAGAGATGAAATGTAATTCTTAGACAATTATCTTTCCGATCTCCCTCCATAAGTGAGTGAAGCGGAAATGAATGGTAAAATCTCGAATAAGAACCGCACTTTTACTTGGAATAGGTATGGTTTGTCTGAAACATGTGCACAAGTTACTGGTACTCTAATGATAAAAATGAAGCGATTAAAGATAAGGTAAAATTCAAGTTTAACACCTATTTATTTGTATTGCAAAGTGTGATTGAATGGGAAAAAGGAAGAAACTAAAATGAGAAGCAAATATTTTAATAATACATTTTTGGAACTTGCAAACATTGTGCCTGCCCCTGCGCCCCTGATAATTTAACGCAACTCGTGCGTCCTTGAAGGGGGGTCCTGGGAGCCACCGCGACAATACCAATCGATGTGCACCATGATATTTTCTATTTGAGTTTTTGTTCTTTTCAATTTGTCCAACCGTTTTCATATTAGGGTACTGGACTTTTATCTGATACAGTCACTATGTCTTGGCGACCGTTTTGAATACAGTGATCGATATAAAAAATATTTTGCCACAACGCGTTTTAGTTTTTAAAGATCTAACAAACGAAGTATCACTCGCTCCATGTTCCTTTTAAAATTTTAAAGTAGGGCCCTGGGCTCCATGAAGGACAGCCATGCAGAGCACCGCTACAACACCATTCGATTTGTCGTATTACATTTCCTAATTGAATTTCTGTTCATTTATGTATATATATAAGCCATTAATAAGGATGGCAAATATGAACCCATATCACAAAATTAGAATATTACACTAAATGCTTGCAACAGAAACCATTTTGTTTAGATTACATCAGTGCTAATTTCAATAATTTTAAAACTGTTGTAACGTACAGTAGTTCTCTACTATTGTTGCAATAAAAAAACAAATCAAAATGCTAAATTAATTAAAAATTAACCAAGAAACACAACAATTTCTTCATCAGTTCAAAATAACGGAGTGGTATTTGTAGGATAAAAGTGAATAAGTACATCTTGTCTCAAAAAGGTTGAGCGCATTCTTTATTGCTGTCTTGAGGAAAAAAATTACTAATTCCAACTTCGGGTATCTTCGGAAAAAAGTAAACCAAGTTCGAACTTCAAAGTCGACTTTTGCAATCGGGAAAAATTTAGCAGAAGTGTTTTTCTTCTTTTAAATATAATAAGACTTACCAAATGTATAAAAAGAGGAAAATTAATTGAAATACTTAATGATACAATATTTCGAAAAGTGTATTAATATCTTCGCATGCTTATTTGTCATTTAGCTCTCCATACGCAAAAGAACATTTCCTCTCCGCACGTAAAGGAATCTTTCCATATGTAAAAGAATGCTGAAAGTTAAGACAAAGAACATAATTCTCGCCTGAGAACCCTCCCCCCGACAAAAAAGGGAAAGTAGAGAAACACAGAGTTTGCAGTGGATATGAATATCAATGTTTTGAGAGCCTTTATACACCGCTAGAAGCATTTCACGATGAGCGATTGTGTTAGCTTAGTGGCAAGCCTTTGAATTTCAAATCATAAGGTTTTGAGTTCGTTTCGCACCTGGACCAATGCTATTTTTCATCAAAGTCTATTTTCCACAATGCATGAAAAAATATTTAAAATAACTAGATTAAAATACATGTTTTATATATATATATATATATATATATATATATATATATATATATATATATATATATATAAAACATGTATTTTATTCTAGTTATTTTATATATATATATATATATATATATATATATATATATATATATATATATATATATATATATATATATATATATTGTTGACCTTCTGAGTTCGGGATATATTTGGGGATGTAATCGAACATAGAAAGTCACCTTCCGTTTACCTTCTAGAATGAACGGGAATAATGTACTAAACATTAATCATACGAGAGGTAATGACTTGTGTGAAATAACAACCGAACCGTAACTATTAAATCGTTTATGTATTTCTAATTTTGGGTGTAATTTTTGTGTAGCGTGCTGGATTATGATATCGGGTATTTCATTTCTGCCAGATGGAATACGACATTTCTAAATATTGAATCGCTGACCAAAGATTTAGAGTGTAACACATATTTCCAATATTCCTTGTTGTTCTTGAGATGATGTTTGGTTTCTCCACACCTCTTCCAGACGGTCGGTACGATAACAGGATCTAAGTCTCCTGGGCGTCGTTATCATTTTCTCGATCAGCGAGTCGGTCTTGTTTACGAGTCCGAAGTAACGACAATGAAATATAAACTCTCCGAGTTGAGCGTAAGCTAAACATTTTCCTGTTCCAACTATCTTGATAATTGAAATAGTGTAAGTTTGTGAACTTAGAAAGCGAAGGCGCGACTAAGCGCTTCGAAGTTACTCCGTTCGTTGAGATCAATCTCGGAATCATTCCTTGGAATCACTCCGATCCTTGATTTTTGGGGTTCGCTTCCTCAAACTGGAATCTGCCATCTCAACATGACGTCAGAAGCGTGTTCTCTTTCTGGTCCAGGAAACTGCAAAGTTTCCTCATTGCTGCTCAGCGATTCAATCCCTAGAATATCAGTGTCCACGATACTTGGCAATTCTGACATACCCGAAATTGTGTCTGTGCTAACAAACATTCTACAAACTTCATAACATGAGATTTCTATAATTCTTCCCATTAATATATAATTTAGATTTTGTTCTCTTTTTCAACAATAGAATAATCCGCCAAATTGTAATTTCCTTGATGCCAATGTTATATAATCGTTTCATAAAATAAAATGCAATGTCAAGCTTTTATGTAATTAGTTTTGTTGTTCTTTTCTTAATCTTTTTTTGCTGAATGTCAATTAATAAATTAATATCAGAAATTTATTCGTACATCAAAAGATAAAATCAAAAATAGAAAATTAACTAAAATAAAATAATCAAATATATGCGCGCTGCCACAATATATATATATATATATATATATATATATATATATATATTGTGGCAGCGCGCATATATTTGATTATTTTATTTTAGTTAATTTTCTATTTTTGATTTTATCTTTTGATGTACGAATAAATTTCTGATATTAATTTATTAATTGACATTCAGCAAAAAAGATTAAGAAAATAACTGCAAATTAATACACTATATAACTTATTTATTGCTATGATATTCCTTTCGTAATTTATTTTTATCACTCACATATAGAAGACCAACGTACTGTAGAAATCTATGCGAGATGTTATATTTTAAACATAATAACTACGATATTCAGCAATGATGATATGTTATATATAACATATCATCATTGCTGAATATCGTAGTTATTATGTTTAAAATATAACATCTCGGATAGATTTCTACAGTACGTTGGTCTTCTATATGTGAATGATAAAAATAAATTACGAAAGGAATATCATAGCAATAAATAAGTTATATAGTGTATTAATTTGCAGTTATTTGTCATATAGAGGTTAATTCATTCTAATTAAAACATGTCATTTACGTTCTTGAAATATTATTCGAGGTATCCAATGTCAGACTGTGTTTACAGACAAACAACTCATGAGCCCCAACATGAGTACCAAAGGGTACGTGAAGAAGGGGAAGTTATTCTCAGAAGAAAAGCAATTCTGCAATGATATTCATATCCACTGAAAACGCTGTGTTTATTCTACTTTCACGGTTTTTTGATACACAGGCGAGAACTATGTTCTATGTCTTAACTTTAAGCATTCTTTTACATATGAAAAGGTTTCTTTACGTTCGGAGAGGAAATATTATTATGCGTATGGAGAGCTAAATGACAAACAAGCATGTATCGACACTATTACACGGTTTCGAAATATTTTATCATTAAGTATTCCAATCAATGTTGTTTTTTATACACTTGGTAACAAGTCTTATTATATTTAAAAAAAACACTTTTGTAAAATTCTTTCCGATTGCTAAAGATGGCATAATCTGGTTTACTTTTTTCCGAAGATACCCGAAGTTGGACTCAGAAAATTTTTGCCTCAAAACTGCAATAAAGAAAATCTTTGCACTTAACCTTTTTGAGACAAGGTATAAATAATTTAATATAAATTTACAGAAAAATTGGGATTTCGAAGGGATAACCCTCAGAATCCAACCACTGTGTATATCCCTAGCTTAAAGTGCTGGTTGTAACAAGCAATTTAAGTCAACGATGCTGAATTTGTGTTTATCTGAAGTATTCATTAAGTTTATAAGTTATATTCAATCAACCAGGTCTATCTGGGCAAATGGTTTATACGAGTCAAACGGTCCAAACAGGTTGAGTGGGGTATGTAATAACTTGCGTGTGTACCTATGAAAAAGACTAAGTGTTTTTTTCCTAACTCACATTTATTTTTATTTCACAGAAAGCTGTGCGCAGCACTTACCATATATTGGAAGGACAGAAAACTATTGATCTTTGAACCTACAGGCCTATCGGGATGACTTTGGTTATAAGAGGTTATCTAGATGAAACTTCTATTCATGGAATCCCAGAAGTGGTAAAGAAAAAACGTTCTGTTGGTGAAACGTAAGGAAAATATTATATAAGCATTATTAGTCTTTCGTTTTGTTTTTGTCGTTAATTCTTAATGATTTGTTGACTTTATTGATTTCCGAGCAATATCCGGTTTGCTGCTGTATATTTACATTACACCTTACACACTTATTCCTGCCTAAATTTGAACTTAAATATAATCACGTAATCGCGATTGTACCTTAGTAGTTTGAATAACGCAAATTATGAATTCGACACTATTATCAATCATATGAGATATTTTTTCTACCCTTCTCGTTCCCCTGGCAGTGGTTCTGAACTTGGACTTTAAATATCGGGAGTGTAATTATTAATAACCACGACATTGGCATCGGAATGCATTCGACACAAATATCTCTTCTTTCGATTAATGTTACATTTCAAACTCTTTTCTTCACCCTAGAGTTCTAATTGATTATAATCTTAGACTTAAATTGTATAGGATGGTCACCAACGAACTTATGGATTCGAATACTATGGACTATATAATAATATCCAACGCCTTGGAACCCTATTTCAACGCCACCGTCTACCAAGGGATAATAACGGGGAATTAACGTTTATTTAAACGGTATTGGAAATGTCGCTCTTCATCGCAGTGACTATGTACTATATACAATTATAGGTCATTTTCTGTTAAATCCTGTGTTCACCGTAGTTATGCAAAGGAATCTTAACCCTACTTCAGATAGAACTTGAAATAAAAGTTCATCGGAATTGCCACAAATCCACTTGGGGATACACAAAACTATGAGTTGTATATATTAATATCGATAGTTCATTTGATCACTTTTATATCTGCCAACCCGATTCCTCTTAAAAGTGCTAAAGGGATATTGCCCCTAGTTAGAGCTGATCTTGGATTATACAGCATCAGGACTGAACCAAATACCTTAACGACGCTGCGAACTAATGATTTGATACTACTGTCAACCATTTTCGATATTTTTACGTTATAATTCCTCTCGTGTAGTGGTGGTGCTGAATATTAACTTAAATAGCATCGGCAGTGTCAATTTGTATCTAGGGGATCTCAAAAACTAGAGATTCGATACTAGTATGAGTCGTTTTAATTCATTTTTATATGTCTTCCCAAACTCCTCCCCTTAGAATTCCTAAGGGATAACACTACAACTGGCAGCTGACCTTGGACTTAAAGGAAACAATTGGATTGTATGCTTATGTTGCCATCTCACCCGCAGTCAAATCATGTGGGTGGGACCCATCGACCCACCTTGTAGTGATTCCCAAGTTGATGGAGGAGCTGCATAATGATTTCTCCACTCACACAGAATTGTATTCTCATTTTCGCATACGTTTGGCTAATATTCGCCTCAATTGCTGCCTGTAGATCTTCATTTTGTATATGTGTTGGTCTTCGAGTGTTTAAACTTGTTAAGCCGCAGTTGCACTATGCGCGTTGTCAGAACATCCTCAACCAAAACCTGACATATATTCCGCTTCGCCGCAGCGGCGTTTGACCCCACTAGGAACTGGTACGCATTTACGCCATTATGACGCTTTGTGGAGGTCCCATTTTCACACTGTCATTATGGAACTTCATGGTGTAACTAAACTTTTACAACAAGGCAATATGCTAGACATTCTTACACTAATAACTGACCTTTACCTTATCTCCATTAGCATTCTACTCATAGTGTGAGAGCCAATTGAAGACAGACCTTCGGAAAAAGCGACAGAACGTTTGTTACACACACCCACACCCATATATATATATATATATATATATATATATATATATATATATATATATATATATATATATATATATATATATTTCTAGCGTGCGTACAAATACAAACCGCACATTTGATCTCCCGGCATGTTAGTAGCTCGAGCACTTGCTTCTGTTGCTTGTAGTCCTGGGTTCGATACCTGAAAGAGAGCATTAAAATTTGAACCCGTTTGTGTGGGTTGGATTTCATCTTAAAGTGTAGGCCCAGGTTTCAAAGGGTCTTGATGCTTTGAATGGGTCACTGAATTTCTATAAACAAACAAACAAACGGAGCATCACAGCAAGCCTCGTCTGAGTTTCAAACTGTGTATTTTTTATGTTTGCATTCATTACCATTTATATATCTCAAAGCCGTCATAGTTTCTAACAATAGCTTCATTGGATCATATTTTGTAACGGTTTACGGGAAAATAAAATCTGTGTTAAATTACGTCAATAACTGTGGAAAATACAATTAACTGCTGTGAATTCAAATGACACACATTTTTAAATTGCCGTATTTTATTTACTTGCACATGAAATGTCACAGTTTTTGTACTGTTGACACAATCTTATGAAATCAGTTAGTAACATAAACAATACCCAGATTACCGGCCGCTCTGACCTTTGGACCTACATTCCTCATCAGCTGATCGAAGTAGTTTGCACTGAATTAATGTACTATCTTCGGACTTAGTCTCACAAGTATTATATATTTTCTGGTGTATATGGTAGCCGGAATATTTTTGCTTTCAAGTGAGCACAGAATTTCTCAATGGGACGGATTTGTAGAACATTTATTGTATTGCGCTCTTTGCGCAAAAACTGCACTCTCTCTCCCAGTCCACCAGCTGGTACGTCCCTATTGCATATTGAGAAGCTAAATCAGGCCAAAAGATGCACTCACCATTCGGATACTTTACTCTGATAAATGGGATAAATCTCTTTCGAATACATTCATTTTGATATATATTTTTATTATTTACACCCATTGGTAAATTATAGAAAATGACCTTTTCTGCTTATTGACAACGAGATGAGTAGTTTCTGTGGAAATTTAGGTGTGAACTTACCTTTTACGTATTCAGGGACAGGAACTTGATCAGATTCAAAGTATGACATGTTTCCACTAAAATGAAACCCATTCATATAATTGTATGTTTCACCATCCATTATTATGTCCTTATCATCATTAGAGGCAGGAATCTTATCCCTGAAAATTTTGTACAGAATGTCTCTTTGTCTCTTTTTTTAGTTTATCACCTGCATATGGAGCATCCTGTTTTGTATTGCTTCTTAACTCCAGTTCCAGCAGCCACTAACTCATCGCGACTCAATTTTAATGAGCGACCAGTTGAAGGTGCTAAATTCGTCTCTAGCGTTCATCAGTAACGCAACATTCTCTTTGATTTTTTCGTCATATAATTTTTTTCTTTCCTCCCCTTTCTCCTTTTCTAATTGAGTTCTCATCATTGATCCTTTTCAAAGTTCTGTACACAGTTGCACTACTCAATCCTTCTTTTTGAAAGTGTTTGACGACTTCAGCGAAAGAGAGCCCCGCATTCCCTAGCACGAAATCTCAAACAGGAGTCCGATTGACTTCCAATTTCGACGCTTGCATGTTCCCTCTGACTATTTCGTCAGACTGCCGTCGTCGCAACTGCCTGTAATCGCATAACAGAGGGCATAATGTATGAGACAGCGAAAACAGCAGTCTTCTCGGATGTGTGTGTCAGGAGTAATATGCGTTCAAAGTAGTGTTTCATTTCAATCAACAACAGGCTATTTTTTTACGTGTTTTGCATTGCGATAACGCTCCGGAATTTTTGCTAATGGTAGTAAGTAACAAGGACCTTAATTAAGGAATATATTAAATGTATGAAACTTTTTTACGATGATTAATATTTTGAGCACTATTAGCGTTTTATATTTTGATTGTGTAAATATATAAAACTGTTTAATGCAAAATAAAAATATGTTAATTAGGTAAATATTTTAATTGTGTTTTTGCTAAACTAAAATTACTTTTGCAACTTTTAAGGATATTTTGGATTGGTTGTGTCATATTGTGCATTATATCCGCATTGATAATTAATTGGGGCACATGGAGAAAATACCAAGACAACCCAACTGTGATTACAATTGACAGAAATCGACAGGATTGGAAATATAGGCATCCTTCTATTATCATGTGTAGAGATCCTGTGACTAACAGTAGACATGTCAAAGGATATGTTAAAAGGTAAAAAAAACCTGTATTTGATTTTTTGACAATAGTTAATTTTTTTCAACTATCATACAATCATGTTGCATCTAGGATCATACACAAATACAACCTAAAGCTAAAAGCAATTTACAGAAATATTTTACCCAGACAACTACGTCAGAAAAGTCATTGGAGCTCCTATAATTCACTCCAAGCCCTGCCAATGTCAATTCACGGGCAAAGCTAAAGGAAATCAATAAAGGAAAGCAATGTTCTTAGCGTTATCTGCAAAGAAATGAGGGAAATTCCAAAAGGGTGCATCTTCTGCATCTTCCCACGTCTGCGTGTAAGTAAATTGATGGAATGAGTATGAGGAATGCAGCAGGAATACTCCTATGTTGTCCACCTATATTGTACTTAGATGGGATCGGACGTCGAGCTCCAGATATCAGAAGTAAGCTTTCTACCATTGAGTCACCTTGATTTACAAACATCTAGTCACATAGTACGGCATACTAAGCACATTTCGCGTTTAGGGCACAAAGAGAATCAAGTCCATTTAACTAACATCATTAGAAGAAGAAATATAGAATGTACAGTACAATGGGGAAGTTGACAATTACTTTTTCATTGTATCATTGTATATAAGAAATATTTATAATTTACGTAAGTTACCTTTGAAGGTCTCAAAGAAGCTTCTGATGGATATCTTAAAATTACATATAAACATTTATATATATATTAGGGTTATTACTATTTTACTTTTTGTAGAGTATTTGTTTTCCTGTATCATAAATCGGTGAACTTTTGTGAAATACTAATAAAAAGGGTTTAATTCTGTTTAGCTTTTGAAAAAGGTCAACCAAGGAGTTTAATCATTTTTATGCAATATGCAAGCCTTAGTACTAAAGTTTTCTGAAATCTTCTAAAGCTCTCTTCCGCCTTTGGCACTTGCTGGCAGACAAGTTACAGACGTGTGGAAATAGTGTTAGAAGATTTCGATAGATAGCGCTCTCTTTTACTTTGGAGCGTGCCATCCAATAACCAGATATATGAGAACAAAGAGTAGGTGGCCAGAAGCTAGAACGAAGCATACAACATTGCTTCGGCATAGTGACTTGCAACGAACGGGAAAGAGCCCTGTTGTACACAGTTATTCTGAAGCATTGTGTGTATGTTGTGTTTACGAACAAAAGAATATATACAATTGAAGGAGTGCGTTGAGTCGCATTGTGATGTGTTGTTTTGTGTTATGTTGCATATAATCAAACCATGCAAACTATTCTGCAATAATTACAACCTTCTAGTACCATTTGTAATCAAAATGTCTCATAAGAAAATTGCTTCTACCACCGAAAGGAACAAGAAAATCCTTACGCAGAATCTAGTGCAATTTCAAGAATTACATAGGAAAAGATGATATATTCCACTAGAAAACAATTACTGGAAAACAGGAGCAGGATACCACTCAAAATCCAAATTGTTGGTCGTTTTCTGTTCCTTGGAGCATCCCTCAAGGTAAGGAAAGAAGTTGTAAATGTAATCGCAAAAGAAGTAACAAGTTTATAGCAAAAAGAAATTAAATATCCTTAGTGGATCTACAAACGTAGTAGAAGCAAAACTCAATAAGGTGCTGCACACCTACGACGAATGTGCAAAACGAGGAAAATACGATCAATTGGATGAAATTTGTGACATCACAAAAGAAAAAGGGGAATGGCTGTGTAGTGAGAATAGAAGAATATATCATATTCAGATCGAATGGAAAGGACATGTTGGTTATACAACTGGGAAGACAGTGAGTTCCGAAATTATCCATTCATCCAAACGAAAGAAAATGCCATTGCAGTCTACTTCAACAGCAGCAGCAACAACAACAATTACGTCAACTTCCGAAACATCAGATACTGAACGTGATTATGAAGAGCCCCAAACTACAGATGAACCCTCCATAAGGACAAGGAAGCAGTATAACAAAACCAAAATTGCAAGAAAATTAGTAACATCTTTTAAGTTATCAACAAGTGAAGCAGCAACCATCTCAATATATGCTATATAGTGAAATCTTTTTTTTTGGTTTGGTGTGCCCGTTTTCGAACGTCCGTCCTTTCCGTCCGAATTAATGCCTTTTTTCCTTAGCTTTATATAAATGTTCATCGATGTGTGACACAGGAATATAGGATTTAGAAAGTCATAACTCTAAGATATATATATATATATATATATATATATATATATATATATATATATATATATATATATATATATATATATATATATATATTTATATATATTTATATATATAAAGGACTCGGTAGGAAAACATGGTAAGAAACAAATGCAAATTAAAGATACTGAACGTTTTACTTATGCATGTGTGCGAGAATTAACTTCCCAATTTAACATTTTAATTTTAACATTTATAATTAGTATAAATGTTCACTAAGGTAAAGAAATAGCATTCCATGAGATATATTTTCTTTTGAGAGCGAGGCAAGCCACCATATTCAAAAATAGCACAATTGGCACTTTCCATGTTTTCTTTTTGAGCCCTTAGAACGTATGAAATCTTCAATGCACTTATAAAACCAATTTACTAGTTGAGGGAAACGTAAGTATCGATAAACCAAAACTTACTTTCGATAAAGGTACGTGCAAAATGAGACTTGAATGTTATGTAAGATAAAATATGCTGAAAATATCAGCTGTTTTCCAGTTGGGAGGTTTCAGCTATTAACTAAATCAATGACGTTATTTTTAAAAAGAAACATTACATCATTGGAAGATATATATTTTTAGTTTAAGATATAACTTGAATGTATAGTTTGTATAGAAGAGTAAAATTAGGAAATATTTTAGAAATCAATGGGCTGTGACACGCCGTTGATGCACAAAATCATTTATCTATAATTATTTTAATGTCTCGTTTTGGTATCCAAACTTGACGATATCCACCTATGTAAATTTAAAGTGTCTATGATAGAGGTCAATTGAATTAAAAAATTTCTGCCTTTTGATAAGACAACATTCGTGCTCTCCCTGACCCTGGTAATAGTCAAACTAGTAAAAAGTGTATGACATAAGACATCCGTATGTGAGAGAAAATGATTAACCAAGAGACTATTTTGATTGCTTAAAAGAACTCATGATCTGTTGTTGGATTATTCTATGTCGGACTTGTAAATATCGAAACGGAGGACAGACGTTACGAACGTAGGTGTGACTTGAAAATAGGATGGGTCAGTACAATATTCTGTTGCGTTTATAATGGTAAAGTTGTGCAAGACTAACATCTAGTAGCATACTGGTTGTGTAGTTCGTTCCCTCACATATCGATGAGAGGAAGACGTGCAGTCGAAAACTATACAAATGGAAGTTTATAATTGACTCTGGATAAGCATTGGTTTATTTGTCTCCACGTGACAAGAAGAACAAAATAACGTATGGCCTACTATCAGTGGTCAACTGCCAATTAAGCTGTACAGATAAATAGTAATTCGTGTATGCATATCTTGTCTTTATCAAAACTTAAAGTATGTATTTTCCACACCTCTATAAATTTTGAGAAGGGTGTTTTGAATACACTTTTACCTCGAAATATTCGCTGACTCAGTAGACAGTATAATGAGAAATACGTAAGATATAAGATTTCATTAAAATATAACATTTGAAAGGAATACTGGATTCAAACTTTGTTGGTAGTATAATTTATTTTTATATTTGAATGCGCACAGTATATCTACATGCTAAAACATTTTCTTTTTAGTAACGATAGATTCTTCTTAGTACTAGTAACTAATAAAATTATTTTCCTCTATCAATAGATTCAGTATAAGCACATGTGAAAGTAATTTGTATTTCAAATATTATAGATTGTTTGGAAAATTACCAAAGCAAAATGCGTCATTTTACATGGAATATGTTGGAGCCATAGGGAATTTAAATATAACTAATCTAAAAGAGTTCAAGGTTTTCCGTAATGTGAAAATTCCATCAAATGATTCTTTGAATGAAATACGTTTCAAGGTAAGTGAGGAACGATGATTTCTTTTAAAAATAGAACACTTGATTAGTAATTAAATATATAGTGTAAACATTAAGAAAGGGTTTCAATCAAGTACGAAACAGCTTTTATGAAAAAGCAAAAACACACACAACGACTCCCATGTACAGAAAACTACATTAATTAGATTTGAAGTGATCAGTCGAGAAACGTATTCTCACAATAATTTTGAAGTGAAACAGACACAATAATTTTTTAGATGTTAATATATTTTGGTCCTTTTGTGGATACGTCAACTTAAAGCACCTCATTACATCTCGAAGTTGTATTCGTCTTCATATTTTTTTCACTCACTATACAACTAGAGAAATATATATTACCTGTGGCTTACAATTTACTTGGACACGTACATAATCAAATTATGTCTTATGATATGAGGATAGCCGCACTACATGATGTTTGCAGTTGACACGTATACTAAACTACAACTTTTATTAACAGTTTATATGTATGGTAATATAAACTGCAAAGAATATGAAAGATACGCAGGGTCAGGTTTCTGGTAATGAATTCGATAAATAGATAGTAGCAAGCGTGAATACTCTCGAGAATTTACTAAGAGGAGTTGATAACTGCAGTGTTATGTTTTCCAGTGAGAGTGGCTTTTATGTGTGTGGGTGGTCAAGTGATCTCGAAAATCACGGTCTTATGGGAGGTCTACGTTCGTACTCTCTTCTCCTCTGGTTTAACTGTAGTTTTAGGTAAATGAGTAGATAGTGTTATATCAAAGTTGTGTGTGTATCAAATAAAGGGATCAGCGCTGTTTTAATCTCTATAAGATAGGGAATCCTGTTGTTGCTCTGTTTTCGAATATTGGGGATCCAATATATTTAAGGTCTTACAGAGACGTAAGTACCCACTGTTTCAAAAACTGATAATAGGGACTGTGGAATTTTCTCTCTCAAAAATAATTCGTATGAGCAAGGACAGATGAATCGGTAGGATTGTGTTTTCTATCGTTTTCTTGTCTCTAGACGACGTTCCAACTGCATGTCTGACGTAAAAATGTTACCCGCGCATATTTATGGTTTGATTTGTGGTATAGTTTAAACCTTGCAGTGTGCAGGATTGACGAAACGCTTACATTAACAGATTATTATGAGAGACAAGCTTTGGAACAGAGGATCTATACAGCTTTGGAACAGAGGATTCTTATATATTATTCTATCGTCATATCTCAAATAATCATTCATCAGTACAAGGGGTATAACCATACAGCAAATGAAACTTTGAGATGCACAGCACATTAAAAGAAATGCATATAATCTTTTCTGAAACACTTCTGTGAAAATTATATTTCTATCCTTATGTACGTTGTGTGTTCTGTTGTTTAAAGACGCCTCGCAAAGTCGGTAGAAGTTCATTCTTAACAGTCTTCGGACAATTTGACGAGATGAATGGAATAGAACTGATCACGCTGTGGTTGAATGTGATCCTTCAGTAGAGTTGATTTGAGCTTATTTTTAGTTTAACGTTCCTCTATGCTATATGAGATGGGACCAAGAGATTAACGTGGAATCCGGACTACATGAGTTCCCGTTGAGAATCGAACAATAAATCCCCACGCCATTCGCAAGTACGCTAACTAGTTCGATCCTTCAGTGGAAACTGATATGCACAACAATGTGCAACAAACAGTTGTTGAACATCGAGGACAGTGCCTAATGGTGCCACGTTATTTCTTTAGGAATCAAGATTACGTAATTTATACTTACTTTCGTGATTTTCTTCATATTGGTCTGAAATGTTTTCCATTCTTCTTTCTCTAAAAAAGAGCCACGGTGGGAATTAAATTTAGTTTTTGCTGCGCTTGTTTTGTTCATAAGGTTACACTCATTCCAATTTATCCTTGTTCTGTAGACTATACACGGTGTTTCAAACCAACACCGACAACGTTGTGGAGGTGATTCCTGACACCAAGATAAGAAGAAAGATATAGGCCAACCTGGAGTGCTTCAGTATGGAGTTGTAGGTTGCCGAAAACGTGAAAAAATGAATTTTGAGGGTGCATAGCTACAATACTATGGGACCTACCGAGGTCGGGTCGGGCCGAGTTTCGGAGCTGTGGTCCATTAAACTTCATTTTTGGATCAAAAGATCCAATATATTTCAGACAAAAAATTTCTCTTAGGTCTTATATCTGAAGAACTACATATAGTGTAGCCGAACCCAGGTTATCACTTAACTCAGTATGATGTGCTTATTCCGTAAAAAATACGAAAATTCGATTTAGGGGTTGTCTAAAAATTTTGTGGCCCTCATACAAAAAAATCAATATATTTCATGCAACCAAAAATTTTCTTGCACGCCTTATATGTCGAAAATTACATATAGTGTAGTGAATCTCAAACTATAACTTAATTGAGAATGATGTGCTTATTCAGTAAAAAAATACGAATATTCAGTTTAGGTCCGATAAAAATTTTGTGGCCCTTGGGCCAAAAAATCCAATATATTTAATTCAAAAAAAATCTCTTCTACACTTTATATATGGTGAACTACATATCGTGTCGCCAAATCCAAACTATCACTTAACTCAGTATGATGTGTTTATTCCGTAAAAAAAAACGAAAACATGATTTAGGGGACCTTTAAAAATTTTGTTACCCTAATCCAAAATGTAATCATTGGTCAAGATCGCAATCTTTTGATCCATTTTTTGGGTAATTCCTAAAATTCTTTTTGCATGTTTTCCGCAGCCAGAACTCCGAAAGGATGCATTTGTGCAACCTGGCGGGTCTATATTTTTGTCTTATCTTGCTGTCACAAATCACACTCAAACGTTGTCGGTGTTGTTTTGAAATACCCTGTACATTCATTTTCTAGTATCCTACTTCGTACAGTATACGATTAATTACCTGTGAGCACAAGTGTTTTATTCTAATGTAGTTTTCTCATGGTGCATATATGCAAAAACTTAAAAAGATGTTTGGAGTGTATAATCAGCGCATTCGTTATAATACTAGCTTTTGTCTGGGCATGCATATTTGTTTTGTTTATTGCGTACTTCAGTGATTATATTTTTGCTTCTGATTTCATATTTTGGTTTAAACTAGTTCGAATCGTGTACTGTATGTACTCTACATCCAAAATTCATATAGGAATTTATATACTCTTATCATGAAACTTTGGTAACATTGTACATCAATATTTCACAGTTATGGTTCTATTCATAACTAGATTTGCTAGGTGTTATAATTTGTGTTCCATGCAATTTAACAAAACTTTAGTAATGGTCAGTTGGCAACACTGCATTACATATAAGCATATCTGTGGATACAATGTTTGCTTACTATATTGTTGTGTAAATATCATTTTGATGATTTAAATCATTTTGACAAGAAGAAAAGTCTAATCTGAATAACACATTGCAGAGAGGCACAAGCTGTGAATACGAATAGTGCATAGTGTAAATAAAGGACGACACCCAAAGAGAAAGAAAGAGACAGCTGCTTAACGAAAAAGAGTACAAATTGTCGAAGTGGGAACATAAAATACAAATACAACTAATATTCCAAAAACGCAACGATCTTGCTGTAGTGGTTAAGACGCTAGATTACAAATCCAAAGAACAGCGGTTCTAATCTGCTCCAAGTAGTATATAACTTTTTTTAAATAATGCATACAACACATGAAAGGTGGTAAAAGAGAGCGTATTACCCGTTTAATATGTTAAGTAAAAACGAGTTAAAAATTTCGGTGAAATGTATTAGAGAAGTAAGACAATGTAGATGAGGAAGCAAGTATGTTTAATCAGGGGTTGTATCAGAGAGTGGTGACCGGAAAAACTGGAGATTTTCCTGAATTTCGCCCATGTGAATCTCTACGATAGACAAATTTCTTCACAAATGTGCCTATTGCAGACAGAGAGAGAGAGAGAGAGAGAGAGAGATGGATCCTAAGGTTCCAAGATCCGAACAACATATCATTAATATCCCAAATGCCAAATATTGTGACTTTCACAACTCCCTCTCTCCTCAAATGTGTAAATGTGTCCTGTGAAAACAAACAGAAGTTTTGGGATGAGGGACCATATTAAGACTACAATATTAAACTATATAAATAGACTTTTAGCAGATTCGTATTCAGTTATTTTTTCCACAACCAGTTTTATTGATATTCAAGACAGCAAAAGCACTATATTTGTTAACGACAATGCGAAGTTATTGCAACACTGCGTTACACAGTGAGTCATGCATATTACACTCGTGAGTTTTGCTGCGCACATGCTAGCTACCGAGGCACGCTGAATAACGCCTGAAGGAAGCAGCGAGAATAGCGATACAGTAAACGGAACAAGCAATGCATTACATACATTGCAAGAGAAAAAAAGAAAAATCCCTCTTCCCACACTTCAGGCTGCAGTTTTAACTTCCATTTCCCCATCAACGTTACATGCCTAGACTATTATACAGTTCCATTGCACTTAATCCAGGGCCTTCAAACAACTGTGTTCTACGAAGGAAAACGTAGAATACTACACTGATAGATATACCATACATAGACAGTTAAGTAGCAATAGATGAATGCAATTATCCTACATAATATCGATTGTCTAAATTTACATTAGTTTCAAACAATTAGACACATAACAAACATTCACATCACCATTATAACCTATCATATGTTAATTCCACTTCACAAGTGGTAGAATGAAAACCGTATACTGGCCGTGGAATGAAAACCGTAGAAAATTGAATGATTTTTTTAAAAAAAAAAAATTATGAACACACGTTAGTGATGGAAACAATGACAGTCAATGAAACGAAGATGATCCAAGGTCGGATTTCGAGAAATAACTTGATAATGAGATGAAAACAGAATAATATAAAAGGAATGGCTATGATGCGCTAGTAATATATGATTGCCTGTTTCGTCTCGTCATGTGAAAATGTATCGTTTTAGAGAGGCAGGGAAAAGGCTGTGTTTCGTCTTTTCAGTGCGGATCTAGCTCGGGGACGGGAGGCCTATGAGACCCCCCACTTTCAGATTGACGAAAATAATTTAAGCTATTATTTATATAGTTTTGAAAATTTATAGTATGGTCATGATATACTTATCATACTCTCAATTTAGTCAGTCCTCCCCCCAGTTTTTACCTTCTAGATCCCCTTCTTGTTTCGTGTATATCCTGGTGTCATCTCGTGTTTCCGAAACAAGACAAATTGTTATCTAGTCTCCTTTCGTCTAATTTTCTTTCGTAAACCTCATAATAATAGAAGTAAAATTGGAAGCTATGCGGCTTCGTAATGTAACGAAGTTTACAAGTTAGAACTGATAATCGGACAAGAGAGGGCTATGGAATATTTAAGATTTAAAACGCGACGAGTCTAGACAAGGACCTGTCCCGTCTCGTCTAGGAAAACGAGACGAGACAGACGCTTTGTCTCATCTCGTCTCGGATTTAACAAAACCTATTTTGTCTCGCCCATGCTGGATTGGAGGCCTCTCACCAGAGATGAAGTAGATCGTGGGCCGTGGGTCAACAGGACGTGACCATTCCAACCCACCATCCGCCGTGACCCACTATAACCTACATACCAACTACTACCCACCAACACACATTGCTTAGTGCATTGTATATAGCATTCTCTGAAGAGTGGCGAATTTGTCTAAATTTTACTTTTAGGATCTCCGTTTTCTTCTTCTTTTGCATTTGTTTCTGTTTACTTACCTGAGATGAGTATATCTAACAAGGACAAGCCAGACTTTGTTAAATGAATTATTGTTAAATGTGACAGGTAGTAGAGCACATTTAAACTGGTAGAGCGCAATATCAAGAAATAGTTTAGAAAAAGCGTCTTAAACTATCGACTCCCCGTATATATGGTATGACGCCTAAAATTATCAAGTGGCGGTGTGGCAGAGGGTGGAGCATTTACGATTCTCGTGTAAAGGGTCCAGCTTTCGATTCAAGCTCGAGTCAACTTGTTTTTGCTTTTTACCAATAAAGTAGTCATTTATAACTACAAGTAAAATATTAATTCACTATATGTTCATATATTGTAAAATAGGAATTTTCAAATCAGTTGTAAAACTTTTCAATGTTTTATGTGAACTTGATACAAAATATAACCTAATCCATAAATATATTTATATCACTAGCTGTATTACGGTTACCACAGTCGTTGTGTCCGAAGTTTCGTGTAGACAGTGAGCGAGTTGCAAGGGGGTTGAGGGGGAAATCCGCTAGGGAATACTGGATGTATGCTATAGTCAAAGGGGATTTCCGAATATTCCCCCTTGCAGTTCGCACTCTGACTACAGATATAGAAACGAATAGTCAAGAAAATTTTTCATTTAACGACTTTACGAAATAGGTTATATTTGTATCTAGTTCACATGAAGAATTGAAAAGTTTTACAAGTGATTTAAAAATTCATATTGTTTCATGCATTATAAACATATGGTGAATTAATTTTTACTTGTAGTTATAAATGACTACTTTATTGGTAAAAGCAAAAACAAGTTGGCTAGAGCGGGAATTAACTCGCGATCCTTTACACGTGAATCAGGAATGCTCCACTCTCTGCCACACCGTCACTTGGGAATTTTAGGCGTCGTATCATATATACGGCGAGTCGAAACTTTAAGACGCATTTTCTAGGCAATTTCTGGTTATTCCGTTCTCCTAGTTTGTAATATTAACACTTTAAATATGCACTACTACCTCGCGAAAGTTCATTTAACAATGTCTGTTTTTTCCTTGTAAGATATGGTCATCTCAGGTAAGTAATAGAAACAAATGCCAAAAGAGAAAAAAAAGAAAATAGCGACCCTAAAAATAAAATGTAGACATATTCACCACTTTACAGAGGATGCTATATAAAATGCACTAAGCATAGTGTCGGTGGGTCGTAGTGAGTCTGAAGGTTATGGTGGATTGCTGGTTTATGGTGGGTCACTGTGGGTGGTGGATTGCAGTGGGTCACATCTTGTTGACCCACGACCCACTAACCGACTTACACATCTTGACCCACATGTCTCACTTGACACAAAACCCACTTCAATTTTGGTGAGAGGTTTCCAATTCAGCATGGGAGAGACAATATAGGCTTTGTTAAATCCGACAAGACGTGACACGTTGTTGTCTGGACTCATCGTGTTTTAAATGTATCGAAAGCATTCCATAGCCCTGTCCTGTCCGCTTATCAATTGTAACTTGTAAACTTCTTTACATTTCGAATTCGCATGGCTTCCAATTTTACTTCTATTGTTATGAGGTTTACGAAACAAAATTAGAGGAAAGGAAACGAGACAACAATTCCTCTTATTTCGGAAACACAAGATGACACTGGGTTAGCCACGATACGAGATACAGGCTTCGTCACGCATCGCTAAAATGAAACAATTTAACATGAGGAGAAGAAACAAGCAATCATGTCGTGTCTAGTGTATCATAATAATTTCTTTTCTAAAGTTCTGTTTTCATTTCATTATCAAATTATTTCTCGACGTCCGACATCGGATCATGTTTCACTACCGCCACGGTTCCGGAACTTTAGGTGACAATGCTTGCAATTATCACTTTGTTGTTTTATAGTTGTTTGTATTCCGAATTCTCATTATGTAAGCTTCTATTTGTCAACTCATTGATTTGAATGGAAGCACCTCACTCTCAGATCCGGCAACATCTCTTTCTCTCTCTTTCTTTCTTTCTTTCTTTCTTTCTTTCTATCTCTCTCTCTTTTTCCGTTTCAGAGGTGATGATAGACAAAAGGGCAAAATTGCATTCAAATTTTACGGCATTTCTGGCAAGATGGTCTCTGCGATAGGCACATTTCTGAAGAAATTTGCCTATCGTAGAGACTCACATGTGCGAAATTCGGGAAAATTTGCAGTTTTTGAGATTACCACACTCTGATACATACCGCTGGTTAAATAAACTTGCTTCCTCGTTTTCATTGTTTTACTTCTCTAATAAATTTCTCCGAAATTGTTAACTCTTTTTCACTTAACGTATTAAATGGATAATACGTTCTCTTTCACCACCGCTCACATGCTCTATGCATTATTTTTAAAACCAAAAAAAATACATACTCCTTGGAGCAATTCGAACAGCCGTCCTTTGGATTTGTAACCTAGCGCCTTAACCAATACAAGATGATCGTTGCTTGGTGAACGTTTAGTTGTTGGAATATATGTTAGTATTTGTATTTTATGTTCCCACTTCGACAATTTCTACTTTCTTTTTTTCCGCTTTCTATGTATTGATTTAATTCTCAGATTCTAGATGGTTAGAAGGGAGGAATGTAGTGACTAAGATGCTAGATTGTAAAAACAAAGGACGTAAGTTCGAATCCACTACAAACAGAATGATTCTTTAATAATGCAAACAGCACGTGAGAGGTGGTAAAAGAGAGCGTATTAATCGTTTGAGATGTTAAGTGAAATCTTGGTAAAAGTTCCACTGACATTTATTAGAGAGGGATACAATGAAAATGAGGAACCCTGAGTATATCTAATCAGGGTTATGAATCAGAGGGCGGTGATCTATAATACGAAATTTTTCCGACTTTAACACATGTGAGTCTCTACAATAGGCGAACTTCTTAAAAAATGTGCCTATTACAGAGACCATCATATTCCACCGATTGCGCCAGCCAAAGCTAGTTTAACAATAACAAATGGTGTAGTGTATTTTCCTTAGAACGATAAATTATAAAGTGCATACTGCAGATGAACGAAGTGTTTCGAATGTCCTAGTAATTTCCTTGCCCTTTTCCAATTAACATGCGTAAATCTTCTCTATCGTGATAGAAGTGTTTGTGTCCACTTTCTTAAGAATTGCTCATTTAGTATGAGTAGTCAGTCTTTGATTCTTCATGATTGCTTTGAAAATAAAATAACTTGAAAAGGATTTGAAGCTGTATTGATTAGCTGTATTACTCACAAGTCCAGCACTTCACCCCTACATTATCTTCTCAT
The DNA here is from genome assembly GCF_964235325.1 of Thermobia domestica. NCBI lineage: Eukaryota > Metazoa > Arthropoda > Insecta > Zygentoma > Lepismatidae > Thermobia > Thermobia domestica. The sequence goes on from NC_137458.1 coordinate 77,518,496, forward strand.
GCAACATCATAAGCTAAATATTGCTAATTCAGCTCTGATGTTTGGAACGAACCGGTAATGCTCCTGCAATGATATTTCCACCAAAGTGCATGCCGAAGTTAATTTATTCGATGATCTGGAGACAATTTAGTGCCCATTAATAAACTAAATAATATACAATGGAGTAAAATTACAGAAATGAAATCGTATTATACAGTAATTTCGCCGTGCAAGTTCAATAGTATACTACTACTACTACTACTACTACTACTACTACTACTACTACTACTACTAATAATAATAATAATAATAATAATAATAATAATAATAATAATTTTTCATCGGTCCTGCGCGGAAAGTGAGAATATAATCAATCACATGTATAGTCAAGGTAAGGAGAAAAGCCTAAACTGAATAAGATATTGAAGCGGGTCACAAGCTGGGAATAAGAATAGTGGATGGTGTAAATAAAGGACGACACCGACAGAGAAATCCAGAAACAGTAGGTAAACGGAGAAAAAAAAGAGTAGAAATTGTTGAAGTGGAAACCAAATACGAATACGGATGAGCACGAGTCGAGCCAAAATTCAACTCGACTCGAGTTCAATTCGAGTCGAGTCAAAGGTATTTTTCTTGAGTTGAGTTCCGAGCCAAGGCGCTGTTTTAGAGGTCGAGTTTCGAGTTGAGTCGAGTTTGATAATGGCTCGCTCGCGCGTTCAGCTCGTTTTAACTCGTTTTGAAATAATGGCCTGATTAGACTGGAAAGCGAAAGCGATGAGAAATGTAAGCAGTAATGTGGAATACTTTCAGTGTTTCTCACGACAGGGGTGTATCTAGTCTAGTAATTTTAGTGCATCTCCTGGGGCAATTTTAGTGTATCTCGACTCGTCTAGATAACGAGAGGACAAGAGTTTTTTTTATTACTACGAGACAGCCTCAAATGTCGTAATCACCAATGTAAGTATATACTGTAGTTCTTAAAATCAAAGCTGAGACCTGCACGGTCAAATTCTTGAGCCCAAGTAGAAGACCAACTCGGGTAGTGATATCAACCAGCTCGCCTCTTATCAACTGAGCGAACAGCTCGAGTCGGCTCGGTTGGGATGAGCCGTCGGCTCGGCCCAATTAAGCCAATGACCTGAGCGGGCTCAGTTGGAAGGAGTCATCGACTCTGCTCAATTAAGCCGACGGCTCGAACTTTCTCGGTTGGGATGGGTGACCTACTCGGCTCATGTGAACCGGTTCGAGCCAGCTAAGTTGAAACTAGTTCATCGGCACGGTTTGACTCAGCTCAACTAACCCGATGGCTCAAATCGGCTCGGTTGGGTAAGCTGTTGGCTCGGCTTACTTCTCGGTTCGGTTCGGTAGTGAATGAGCTATAATCCAAGCCACTTGAGCCGTTGAGAAGCCAAAACCCGGTCCCAGCTGTTTTGAACATGTTTGGCTGAAGCCTATAACTTTTAACAATATTTGGCTTGAGCCCGAATACTTGCCCCTTCGGAACTCAAACCCAGAACGTGGCCTATGCCCTTGTCTCCTGAAGACTTCTCGACGACCGAGATCGACACTCAATTAGCTTTTACTATTCAGATACAAACCACGTATCATTTAAAGATTATACGCGGTGTTGATATAATAATAATAATAATAATAATAATAATAATAATAATAATAATAATAATAATAATAATAATAATAATAATAATAATAATAATAATAATGGCATGAAAAGATTTAAACTTGCCCTAAAATTTGGCCAAACATACTTAAATTAGAGATTTCGGGGAAAGGGTTCTGTACCTTCAAGACACCTCTGCAACTACCAAAATTTTAAACTAGAGCGTTCCACTGAAGTTTCATGTAGAAAGTATTCTACTGCATGTTTTAAGGAAAATAAGTGTAATAAAATTACTAAATATCACGCAACAGTAAGGCATATAATATCCTAATTTTAGGATATGCAGAGGTAAATATAAAAGCTTTGCTACAAAATACCTACACAGACCGTAATTCAATGAGCTTTGAAATACAATGTAAGAAATAGCTTATGAAATTCAGTCTACAGAGCAATTGTTATTTAAAGAATGGATATACACTATTTCGGGAATCGAGACAAGACGGGAAATGTTTACGATAATTTTCGTCTCGTCTCGATTCTCATCTACAAAGCGAGAAGAAAATTTTGAGTTAGCCTTGTCCCGTCTCGAATGCAAAACTGTTAATTCTCATGTTATTTTGTTTGTTTTAGAAACGAGATGAGAAATTCCTCTTCTCGTGGGCAGCATTAAACCAAACCGAAATATTCTTTCCAAATGTCACGTTTCTGCTTGTAACGGTATGACCTGACCGAAAATTAACTCCTAGCTTTCAATCTTCTACGAGATAATAATTATTATTATTAGTTTATAATTATTACTATTATTATTCCTGAAGATTTGATAGTTCAACTATTGAAACATCCGTGTATTCAAATATCTGAATATAATAAAACGTATGTCATCACCGATCAATCGCCATCAAAAATCCTAAATTAAAAAAAAATGTGACGTGGATTCGCACAAGCACCTTGGCCACTGAGCTGCGATCGCTAAGCGGTAAACGATTCGTCTTTTGTCTGGTTACGTTAGGTTTCTTTGTCTCTGCTTGCAAACTCATATGTTATATTTCTTCGATTCAAAATGTCTTTTGTATTTTTTCATGATGTTTACATTAATAACTTGAGCTGTTGTTAAACCGGAATTGAGAAAAACTCCGGATTTCGAAAAAAATCCGGATTGTTCCGAATTCCGGAATGTTAACGAAATCATTAATTTCTAAATTCCGGATTTTTCCGAATTCCGGAATTATTCCAAAATCGGAATTTTCCGAATTCCGGAATTTGACGGTTTTACTTTCGGGAGTCCTGAAAGTAAAAATTCCGGACTTGGCCATCCCTAGTTTATACACAACCTTTGAGAGCAATAAGCAAGTTGCTGTCTTGTTCAAGTAATGCAAAGCATTTTGTATCCTGCAATACGTCATGTATTAAAATCCGACAGGAGTTTCAGTATCTAACCAGAAATTGCATGTATCTAGCTCTGGAAGCTGAGGTATTAAGAATTGTAATGTGCCTTATCTTTTTGTGTCTTATACATCCCTGCAAACCACTGAATGTCTAAACGGCCTTCTGTTTTGCCAAAAATACCATTATTTCAAAGAGAAATAACAAACAGATGAATTCTCGGTACAATGTAAATATGCTATTTCAATTTAGTCATTTCGTCAATAAGCATTGACCTTCAATGCAAAATTATTGCCAAAAATAGTTAAATGAATCTTACCGACATCTAGTGCACACCCATACATTCAGCTGCGTATGGCGAACGTAAGGATACGTCGTTTAAATTAATATTTAGATCTTTTTTCTTTGCACGAATATATTCGTGTTCATAATTTTAGGGCAAAACAAAAATAACGTAATAATTCGTGGTTTTAAGTTAAGCGGTTAAATCCAAGTTGTAGTACTCACAGTTTCATCCATTTGTGGCTATGTGATCTTGTTACTAAAGCTTATTATATGATGACGTTAGTAAGTCTTTCTCTGCTCTCCCGTAAAGTTGTGATACTATCTACTACCTGATACAGAACGAATTATTAATTTAACCAAGTGTTTGTATTACTACACATCTGCTTCCGCCTGTCAACTCTGGTCAATCTCGTTGATCATGACATATTTGCTTTTTTATACCCCTTTCTTCGTTTACTGAACTAAACAGTACTATTCTGAATTATACTACTGCGCATGCCTCGTATATAAATATTTCTGACGCCAAAAGTTTCCGTTTTGTCCAAGCAATGTTCTTTTTCTTATTATCAGCATGACCCTTTTATTACATTATATGAAGAGTATGTAGGTCTAAATACCTCATGTATTACATAGAATGTAGGTTTAACTCTTCCAGCAAAGAAGAAACATGTGATCATAGTATACAACCCACAGAAGTGATAGCTGACAATACAGTGGTAGAAATTCCTAACAACACAGGGGGTGAGCGCTGTCCTACCAGCTAATCTAGTGGCTAGCGCGTGCTCCTGTGGTGTATGGTGTCTTGGGTTCGATTCCCGGCGAGGCAGCATTTATGTTTTTTAACTGTCCTCGATGTTTCTGTGTTCGTGTCCCTTCGTTATAAGTTATTAGAAAAAGAAACAAAGTTAAACGAGTGAAGCAAGTAAAATTTGCAATAAGCAAGTTACTGAAACACGTACGGTGAGTCAATAAAAAAAAACGTGGACAAAGCACTGGCTTTTCGCGCCGTCCATGCAAGTTCGAATCCATCTCGGCTTGATTTTTTATCCATTTGAGAGAAAGTGTTGTTTCTTTTCGCTCACTCTAGTCACTCTTTTCGGATTTTTCGCCGTCCTTCACAGTTAAAGTAACTGGCAATTCTTTTTCTTAGTACGAATGATGTATCTTCTCTTTGGTTTCATGTCAAACATGGACACGTAATGAAAAAACATTGTGGATAATAATAATAATAATAATAATAATAATAATAATAATAATAATAATAATAATAATAATAATAATAATATGAAATATTAGGAGTTAACTCGTGTGTGTATTTCGACAATATAATTTTATATTATTATGTGGAAATAAGTAAGGCTGTCTAGCGCCCCTTCTATTTTTTTGATGTTTCTTATGGGTTCACGGTGTCCAACGTTGGTCCCATCCCACTATCATCTCCTGTTCTCTCGATATAAGTTATCGACATTTTGCCTAAAGAGGACTCTGCCGTGGCCCCATGACTCCCCATGACATGACTCTTTGTTCATTTTGCATAGAAATCGCTTATTTTTCTGAGTACTATGAGTGGATACTGTCCAACGTTGCTCCCATCTATATACAATTTTCCGTTTTCTCAATATAAATTGCTAATATTTTGTTTCTAAGGGAGATATGGCGTTACAATCATTACGTTTGAAAAAGAATTGAGGAATATATTGCCTTGCCACAAACAACACCTATTATTATTATTATTATTATTATTAGTAGTAGTAGTGGTAGTAGTAGTAGTAGTAGTAGTAGTAGTAGAATTGTTGTTGTTTTACTTACCACTACTGTTGCCTACCTTTATTTGCAATGCAATGTGTTACTAAAAAGCAAATCAAATAACACTCCTCGCCATTTACGCTCCCAAACTCGAAATACATGATTCACAATTCTCTGTGTTAGAGGAAAACACATTTATTATATTATTCTTTCAAATAACATTTCACAAGTTTCTTCAATTTCAATGTGTAATTTCATATCGTTACTAACAATCATCTTGTTCCGATAGGAAAATATCCCCCTCCTGCAAAAAAAAAAGCCTGACCGTAGCGAAAGGGCGGGAACCTTCTTTAGGCGACTAATCGGGTCCAATATTTCAATAAAAGAGAATAAGTCTCTGCACACAAATATTTCAATGAAAGAGGAAAAGTTACTCAAACTTTTTGAATACCTATTCTTGAGCGAAATTTGGTTCCCTTGTAACTTTTTAAGAGTTTGAAGGGCCGCCATTTTGAACATTTTCATCTGATTATTCTTGTTAACGAGCTCATCAAGATAATTCAACAGTTAATGTTTGTGCCAAGTTTCGTCTCAATCCGCTGAAAATTAGGGTGGTTATGGCAGTCTCGAATAGCGTTATATATATATATATATATATATATATATATATATATATATATATATATATAGATATAGATAGATAGATAGATAGATAGAAAGATAGATAGATAGATAGACAGATAGATATTCGGGTTGTCTAAAACTAGGTAGACACCTCTCCATTGATCAAGTATAACATTCTAGCTTATGGATTTATTTGCTTTGGCTGTTCCGAGCTTAAGGTATAAGTAAAGAGCCATTATGAACTAATAATAAAGAAGCTAGGTCTACTGTTAGATAACAATAATAAATTATATCGAATGTAATGAGCTCATCACTGACTGTATTCCTACTTTTGGGCAACCCTGTATACAAAATATATTTTATATTTTTCTAATATAGTTTTAATTTTTTTCTAATCTTTGTTTATATTTTCTTTTTTGTATTCGCAGATGAATTTCTCGCTTGTCGCAGGCTTTCGTTTTCATATAATTTTAAGTTTTTTTTCTGAGTTCTCCCTGTATACTATTTCCATTTTTTGGAATCTTTCTTGAGTGTTTTCTTTTGTTTGGAGTATTATCTCAGTTACTTGTTTTGTTTCCTTTAACTTATAACTTTAACACTAGAACTGGAAATATAATATATTATCTCATTTTGTCTTTAGTTATCTCCAAAGTCATTAGGTCTTTTAACAGCACCTGTAGTTCTACTTTTGCTGGTTCTTTATTTGACCTGATATGTATGGCGTTTATGTAAAATCAATTCGTTGAATAACATATTCTGATCGTTTTATCTCCCTCATTCACATCCATGAAATCTTTTTCCTTTGTTATATACCTAAGTTGGGTTACGTAATTATCTGCTTCTTCTAACACGTGTAAGAATATGCGTTCTTCTATTTATAAATCGTTCCCTACGCTTTTGTTTACAATTCTAGCATGCTGAAGACATGCTACCCCCTTAAAAGGGTTACGCCCTTTTTTCAGGTAGAGAAGGAATAGAAATATGGAAAGAAGACAGCCGCGATAGTCTAAGTTATTTAATAATTTATATAAACTTTATTGATTATAAATTATATAGCATTGAAGTACCATAGGAGATATGGACTTTACCCATAATCTTTAGGATGGATGATGAGATGAAGATGAGGGTGAGGTGCACTGAGCGCCATGTTTCCTACGCTGCCCACCGGGGTTATTTCTTCTACCGAATTTTCAAATTTTTCTTTGAGAATTTATTGTTTCTATTTTCAGAATTTATTTTCAAGTTTACGTTAACGGTGTTACATTTGCTTTTAGATATTATTAAATTATTATATTGTTTATTATGCATTTTTCGTTATTTCCTTCCGTCAAAAATGCGCTCTGGCGTTGATTACATACAGAATAACTTGTTCCTTATCAGTGCGATGACTTATGGTACTAACTATATTTTGTTTCAGAACATTGCTTACCTTTAAATTTTTTATGTATCTTTAAGGTGAAAGATGATATAAAAGTTCCAGTATTAAACGCTGTTAAAAAGCAAACACTGCAGAAGTACCCAATGAGGACTCAGTTTGGATTATGCTTGGTTGTGAACTCTAAACTTATAGACCATTTAAGGTAAGCGTATTCACGATACATATATAAAATCTACGATATATATATATATGTATATATAAAATTTAAAACAGATGGCATAAAGAGTGTTAATGATCTCAGTATCATAAATTTAGGGGATAACTCCTTATATAATGAAGAAGAAACATTTTAATAAACAAGTGTCAGAAATGCCTTGTTCAGATTTATAAACTACAGAAAATTTGAAACATTGTAACTTGAAAATTATTTCATGTCTCACAAACTGTTCAATGAGCTACCCTTGAACTAATTTGCGCTCTCTCTATCTATGCAGTGCAAGCGTAAAATATTTTATAAAGCGAATAGGGGAACCGAGATACATTTTCAGGTACTAATTAAGTACTTATTGCATGGGGATAGTTCATGTTTATGAGATTCGATGTTTATTACATATTTCTTCTTTCCTATCATTTTATCCTAATTGCAACGAAACTTCGTATAGGGACAATTTGCAAAACAATAAATGAAACGTCTTTTAAATTTTGCGGAAAAACTATGTTTGTGCCTAGGTCCCATAACAAAAATAAATATGATCGTAATAGGGCAGGAAAGAGTAGACCGTAGCAAATGAAAATGTGTGTGTAGATATTATATAGCCCCTAGGTATAATAACGCCTTTTTTGTTTGTCAAGTGTTCCTATCCGTTTTGCTTAAAATTTAGCAGATCAACAGCAAACTGTACATAAATCGACACGTGTTTTTGTTTATGTGCAGAAACATTGCAAGGGTTAAAGGTGCTTCCTGAAATACTACAAAATGTGCTATACTGTTTGTGCTTGATATGCCAAATTTGAAAGAATCGGGTGGAGACTTGTGAAACACAAAGGCCATATTTTACGTATCCAATATCTACATACAATTTCGTTTGCTTCGGTCCACGCCTCCCGCCACTCAACGCCTCGTTCGACTCAACCTTTTTTTTTTCTTTCAAGAAAACACGAAACATGTATTCCCTCATCTTACGTCTACAATATTTGTGCAAATTTCATTCACTTCGATACACTTCTTCTTGCCTTTCGGGCTCAAACTCCAAAATTTTGGATGCGGACTAGCCCCCAAAAGCCGTTTTTACCTCCAAAATAAAAAATGGTATTCGTTTATGTTTTGCCTGTAGATCATACACAAATTTTCGTGGCAATTCTTCATGTCCTTTCTACACATCTGACACACTGTTACTAACACTTTTGATATTTTGTGATCAAATGCTTGGAGGGGTCCGTGCCCCACCTAACCGTTTCTTCCAGGAAAATACGAAACCCGTATTTCCTCATTTTATGTCTTCATAATATATGCAAAATTTCTTTCACTTAAGTTCGATTCTTCTTACCATTTCTCAAATTTCAAAATTTTGGGGCGGGTTCTTTTGCCCTCTAAAAGCGTATTTCCGCACAATCTAACAAACCCTTATTCGTTTATTTTAGCCCTATCGTCCATACTCAAAGTAATGTTGCAATTCTTCATGTTCTTTACACATATCTTACGTGCTGTTACTACAACTTTTAATGTTTCATGATCAAAGGTTTGCAGAGGTCCGTGTTTTACAGAACCCTCTTTTTCCAGGAAAATGCGAAACAAGTATTACATCATTTTACGTCTACAATATATGTGCTCATTTCATTCACTTCGGTTCACTTCTTTTTGCCTCTCGGTCATCAACTTTGATAACTTTGGGTAGGGGCTTTTGCTCCTTATGCATTTCCTCCAAAAATAAAAATAGGAATTCGTTTTTTTTTTTTTTTTTTTGCGTATTGTCCATACGTATTGCTCTTTAGACACTTCTTACATATTGTAATTTGCAATTTTGATATTTCGTAATCAAATGTTTCGAGGGTCAGTGCCCCACCCATCCGCTTTTTTCCAGGAAAATGCGAAAGCCGTATTCCGTCATTTTACGTAAGCAATATCTGTGCACAATTTCATTCACTTTGATTTAGTAGTTCTTGCGTTTTGCGTATCTACTTTCAAAATTTGGGTGGATCTTTTATATTAAACCTTTATATTATGTAACGTTTTGTCCTTTATGAGATTCTTTTTAGGGGCAAGGAGAGAAATGCTTTGCTCTGATATCAGTTTCTTGTCATTCATCTTGCGTAAACTGCTTATGTAAGGTTATTTTGATGTCATCGATGTCCGTTACGATAATAAAATTGTCATTATTTACAATTTGTTTTATTCTCTTATTTGGAGTTTGGCACACTGATATATATGTTACAAAGTTGAGGTTTGGTCCAACGCCCTTGGTATTAGTAGCCATTCCAACCGGAGAGCTTTTTGGTTTGCCTGCTATTGTAGGAAAATGAGGTTTGCAGGTGGTAATGCACTTTTGGATTCGCGTATACATGTAAATTCTGCAATTTCTTGCGCGTTTACGTTACTCTCCAGTATATAAGCTTGCGAATAATATTATTCCGTTATTTCCCAGATTTTTCGCCTCAGTTGAAACTACAGGACAACGTAAAATAATTATTATTAATGTGGTATTTGTATAGTATTGTATATCTTTATTTGTACTAAATGAAAACATTATCTTAGATCTTCATTTTCTCTATTATAGCTTAACAGATCAACAAATAGACCAACATGAAGTGCCCGAATTTGACATGAGTGACATAAAATTGATATATTTTTTGGCCTATATGAAGAAAAATATACAGGTAAATCTTATAGGATCAGGATAACTTTAGAATATCTTATTAGCAAATTTCTCTGCTATACAATTTTGTTAACGCACATATCTTCTTTAGCATTTGATGGAAACAAGAAAGGAGGTGTTCCAAAATTAACCAATTTTATCGTTGGCTTGCGAGCATACAATTCGTTATGCTAATGGGTAGTGGCCTAAGACCTTCACATATACAAAATCATGGGCCATAGCTCAGAAGTAACATGACCAAGAATGGTTCAACAATACAATGGAAATCCTCATAAGGTGGGCATAGTTTTGACATATTTTGACTGTTTCGAACAAAAAAAAGAGGGGACGGGTTTATTGATGTCTTATGGAAGAAAGACTATACCATGAGCTTTACAAGCACTATGAGTTTAATCGCACTCGAGCTTGCAGAACAGAGAAATAAATCAGGTCAAAGTGAGGGGACATACCATATCCAATGTTCCAAGTTGATTGATATAAGGCAAACACCTTATCATGTTCGTACACATATGCACTCAAGGCAGAGTAATCGGTAAAATACTGCACTTTCATTTCATACGATCTTGCTCTGAAGAGGACGAGTGCATTGTAAGATATTTTTGACAATGTCATAATTCAGCAAGACAGTTGGATATTATGCACACGTCAAGCTCTTTATTGGTGCTTAGGAATAGGCGAAGCAAAAGCACCATGTCCAAAATAATCCGAATTCTTGGATGATCTATTGTATTCCCGAGAATGCTTATCTACGATCTTCAGCGATAATGATAAACCATTTCTGTGAGTGGATGAGGATATCGACAAATTGAATCTTTTGCAAATTTTGTATAACACGTTGCATCGTTAATAATAATCACCATAACTCTGACGGGTACTGGGAGTAAAGAAAACGTTATATTTCAGTTAAGATAACACATGAATCATTTTGTACCTTTCAAAACCACGTGTTACGATAGTGCCGTGATCAGTTTTTTTAAGCAAACATCCTTGTTTTTATTGTTTTAATATGGTGACAAGGTGCGAAATCCTAACTGCCAATCAATTCCACTTATTTCATCTATAGCAATGGTACTCAGCCGAAATACTACATATGGTTACGGTTTTCACTTCCGAGAAGTTTGACTCTCATGAAGAAAGTCAGATCCTTTGATTTTGACCCGATTTAATTACCTGTTCCGCAGGCTTGAGTGCGATGAAACTCGTCATACTTCTGGAGCTCAATGTGTAATCTCACTTTCATAAAACCTCAAAATCTCAGCATAAAATCTCACCTTTCGTGCCCCCTCTTTTGGGCGATGCAAAAAAAAAAAAAAAAAAACATGAGTACTTCATGGGGATTTTCATTGTATTATTGACCCATTTTTGGCCTTGTTTCCAGTGCGCTATGGCCACAATTGTTCATACGTGAAGGTCTTGGGCCACGACCTCTTCAAACACTGAATTGTATGGCCGCGATTCAAACAAAAAATGTCACTTTTCGAGCATCTTTTCACGATAATTGTTCAATTATCAACGGTTTGCGTGCTACTGGTTATTAGACATCCTGATATCCCGTTCACAGAAGTATTTATACTCGGCATTAATTGCCGTTCTGAGAATATCTATAGGACGTTTATAGAAAGGTGAAGTGACATTTAGTTTATAGTATGGTACTCTAACGTGCAAATTAGGGAAATCACTTATTGAAATTTTCCAACTATTCCCTTTTTCGTATAATTTGATGGAATTGTATTTTAACACTATCGTCGAGGAAGAAAATCATAGCACAGCGTTACCCATAGTATGCCAAACACTGATGAAAATTTCAAGTCAATCTCTTTCATAATAAATGAGAAAAACGTGTTACTTTTCATGACTGGTAATAAAAATAAATCATTTGATAGAAACCTGAAAATCAATTGATAGTGAGGAATAGAAGTAGGGGCGTAAACGTTATAATAAATCAAGGATATAAGGTACATTTTATGAAAGAAAGCCAATAATGATAAACAGAAGAAGCTGACACACAAGAATTTCATGGAGGCTAATAGACAAGCAACAAAAAACGAAACTCCTTGATAAAAGTGCATATTTCATCTAAGCAGTCTGCAATAATAAGTGTAACGTGGGTTCCTGTCGCCACGACATGGCGCGTCCTCAGGTTGCGGATCGAGAAGAAGGCCTGTAGATATAGAGGTTAGCTACGAATATACTGAATAAACAGTCGCGGACTGCCGACTAGGAGTGGTCCTGCGTCTTGGGGTTTTGCTTTAGGCTAACAACCTCATTCTGTAAAAAATGGCTTGTTCAGAAATATTCACAAAAGTCTCGGACAAGGACTGATAACTTGGTACGACCTCAGCAAAAGAAAATGGACATGAGATTTGGAACATGGAATATTAGAAGTCTTTATAGGGCAGGCACGTTAAAATCCGTAAAGAGTGACTTAGAGAAATAGAAGATTGACCTAGTAGGAGTAAAGGAAGTTAGGTGGGAAGGAAATTTATCTGTGAATTCCGGAAGTTTCACGTTCTTTTACGGAGAAAGAAATAAAAGTCACCAGCTAGGAACAAAATTTTTCGTTCATATACGAATATTACAAGCAATTAAACGGGTTGAATTTGTTACTGACATACTTAGACACAAACAATTTGCTGAGAAAACAAATATATTCACATAAAAAACTCATACGTGTAACAGTTTCGCCAACTAACATTTTGGCTTCATCAGACACTATGAGATACATGAGAATCGTGCAGTCTCATATACACACAAGAGCTGAGCAATCTTGCTTGTGATTGGCTCCTGGCAGCAGCCAATCCCCTTAAATTATTCTAATTTGTATTTCCCTATACCGAGGCTTCCTACCTGTTGTAAATTACACACACACATAAACAGAACGATCTTAGCACAACTAATCTAAACTAACAGATAATTGACATAAATAATTAAATAATTATATAAAAATACACATAAATAAATGAATATATAAATAAGCAGATAAACATACAATTACGCATACGCTTAGAAAGGCGACACACACATACAGCATGTACACATATACCATACAACCACATATATATCTATATATAAATATACCATTATATATTCAAATATACACACACACGTATATAGAGATAACTAATATGGACTAATAAATACATAAACGCGTGTGAGACAATCAATATGTATAAAACAACCATAATACATATGTGTGTTTAATCTTATATTTTAACAACCTATCAAAAAGTTGCCCGTCGGGAAACTATTGCCATGCCAGAAATGATGTAGATTAGAATAAATAAGTAGAAACTGGATGCTGTTAGCTGAGGATAGATGTTAGTAGAGAGCTTTTGTGAACGCGGCACTGAACCTCAAGGTTCCATAGACCATAGAGGTAGTTAGTTGTTTAGTTAGTAGGTTAGTTAGTAGTAACAACAATGTACACATCATTCAATTTCATGTGGACAAGAATATTATCAAATATGTCTACTTTCTCTTGGCCTATCATACGTATCACACCAAATATCCAAGGGTATCACCTAAACGTCAATACATTTGCCAATTCTGTTCAGGGAATGACTTGATGCATAGCGGTTGTCCTGGAAACGCACATATGATTGTTGATGAATGTGGCAAGCTCATCACTTGTATTGATTTTGGTTCTATACGTCTCTCCTTTAACAACACTAATATAAAATAATGCAAGTCAGTGAGGAAATCGGAACGTGCAGGCCAGTGAACGAGACCTTGCCCATCCACCTATCGAGGTGGATATGATTAAGATTGCCCATATCAACTCTACTGATGTATATTGGTGAAACATCATGCTGTATTACCTTGGTCTTCTTAGTATATGTAATTTTCATCTTATCTTGTAGTTTAAATATCCATCGAATTATTTTTAGAAGTATCGTAAATAAATATTTCTGGTTTGGTACAAATAATATATGATACAGCCAGCTGGTAAACGCCAAAAGTAAGTTTTGGAAGTGGTAGTTATAATTATGAGGAAAGTGTTTGAGAATGTTGCCTCATACCCTGGGATTAGTGATTGCTATGTTTTATGCTGTGTGAACTAGGTCAGATGATTGAGGTGATTTTGGTTGCACAGCATTAAGAACATATGTAATGAAGAATATCCTTAGAAATAAATTCAGTTGACGGTTATTGAAACATCAGCGTGAAGGTGCAGTTAGGTGTTATCTGTAGGTCCGCGTAGGATTAAGAAAGAACCCAAAGAAAGAACACTGCATTAGAATTCATTCCTGGGCTCACGGGTAAGACGTTTTTAGTAGTAGGCGTCAAACATGGTTATTTGTTATATCAACTAACTCGTAATGACTACAATTTTGCGTAATCTTAGAGTGTAACAAACAGTTGCACTTGTTATCTTAGAATATAACACTCAGTTGCACTTGTTATCTTACTATATAACAGTCAGTGGCACTTGTTATATTTACTTGCAAACGTTCTGCATGTACGTGCTCGTCTTAGTGACTGTTGTGTGAAAGGAGGTATCCGGATCATTGGTCAGAATGGAGCAAAGTGAACCAAAAAAATACTAGGTTATTAATGATGTGTAGCTAATTAGATTGCAAGCGATTGTATATAGAGATGTGATAATAATTGAAAGATAATTTTCCCGAACGTATTCCACTTCCGAAGTCTACCGTCAAAAGAACTATTCGGCATTGTTCAAAAGGTGGAAGTGGCAAAGACCATGTGTAGTCAGAAAGGCCGGAATTCTATAGTAATGAGGCAGTTTCGTTGAATATCTTACAATCTTGTGAGGAAATTCCCCAAGCATCGACAACCTGCGATGACAACATGAGGTAATTTCTCAGAATTTAGTGCGATGAATTCTAATGCACAGTAATTTTAAACCTTACAAAGTACGTTAGTATTCGAACTGACAGCATGATTTTCGTCTGCGCAATAACTTTTGCGAAGTTAAGATCCAAAATGAAATTGACATCAGTATATGACATCAGTAAATAACATTGTATTCCGTATTCTCTGATGAAATGACATTTATCTTGAAGAGTAAGATAAACTGACATAAATCGCGTTTGATTATGAACTTTTACTTGTGATGGGTAAATTTCCTGGAGGATAGTTTTCGGGAATGTTCAGGGGAAGATTCCCAAAAATGGGAATATTTCGGGAATTTATGTGCAAATACAAAGAAACTTGCATTCTATTACTATATTCTTATTACAAAATAAACTTCGTTTTTATCACATTATACTTATTATTGTTGGCTCCAGGAGATTCTTTAAAATATATATTCTGAACGGTATTATGCTATTTCATTATTGTTGTATGCTGCTTATAAACTACGAATAAATATATGTTTATTTACAATATGTTTTATGCGAGTTAATATGTAGGAAAAACAATTGGTAAAGAAAGTCCATATACCTATAAACCGCTAGAAAGTTTAAATTTATATGTAAGTGTATTTTCTAAACTTGACTTAACTTACTACTAATATTGTAATCATATTAAAATTTTAAATGTTATAAACAAATTAGGTTAGTAACTGCCAGAAAGCATACGCACTCTCTCGAAAAATTAGTATGGTTGAAAGTGTATGGGATGGCATATGTACAGAATGTTGATTTTAGGTACACTGTGCTTTGTAACTGTGTTCTTACTGTGTACCATTAAATCTCTAATTTTAGAATATACGCTCCTTTGAACAGTATAAACGGTGTTATAAACATTCCCCAACAAATCTTATACATGAATACACACGTAAAAGAAAGCAAAATATTCTAATTAACACAGGTCGAAAATATCGGTACTAATGAAACATCCTGAGAAGCAACCTTAATATTGATATGCAAAAATTTCATTTTAAAAGTATATGTATTTACGACTACAGAGATTTATTTATTCAATATATGATTCTTTCTCAGAGAGCGAGATTTGAGTCAGAGACAGCATACAGACCGGCATCTATTACTGACGTTGGTTCGAGATGTATTGATAGTACTTCGCCTCTATCTCTACTACATCTTACCGTAGTGGAGAAATGAAAATAATCATTGGTTGTTGGATCATTGGTTATAGGAATATAGGACCCTTTCCCACACCGTTATTTATCCTTTTCCACTGGCTGCCACGTGGCAGGTGGCAAGTGTTTGGCAGTACTTCGCAAACATATTCTTTCTGTTATGAAATTTCCAGACATAATTTTAATCATTTTTCGCTACAACAGGACGGGATGTCGTCACAGTTTGGACCGAATTTATGACAATACTTACATCAAGTAGGAACTAGGGATGGCCGGATCCGGCCGGACCTCGGATCTGGATCCGGATCTCGAATTTCGGATCTGGATCCGGATCTCAGATCTTGATTCTTATCCAAACCCACATCCCACCCAAATTGTGATAAACTTGAATATCTAAAATTCGCCGAAAGTAATTTCACGAAGTCCTGACAGTGAAGAAGAGAACAGAAAATTAAGACGAATATTGACAAGTCTATTTGTCTCCTTCATTCTACACTAAAGATCAAATCCTTGCCTTACAAAAAAAAAAAAAAAAAAAAACTGATTTGATCCGGATGAGAGTTCGAATGTCGAATCTAGGTCCACCCGGTTGCAGGACAGAGATGAAATACACACATATTTATATTTGAAACAGAAATACAAAACTCAAATATTTAAAAATCCTCAATACACCTATTTCATTGACAATTAAGAAAACATAAACAGTTAAGATAAATATTGACTAGTTTTTACGTATATTTATGTTGCTCAGTCTGCTCAAAATATCAAAAGTATACCTTAAAATTAGATTTAATAATTATTTAGTAAATCACAATATGAGCACCGAGAATAAACTATGAATTTTGATGCCCCTTATCTAGATTTGAAATTTCGGATTCATACATAGAATCAAGCTGAAAGATAAATATTTGAGATCTGGAAACCGAAACAAGTGCTAGTGCCAAGACCGTAGCTGTTTGTACCTAGGTAATGCGAGCGGAAGGCACTTGCACTAATTCCGCATGTACTTTGGGGAACACGAGAAACTAAAAACATATAAATATTCTTTTTCAGGGGCAAGTCGCGCTTTAACATGACTTTTCATGAGTGTTGTGTTCAAATACGAAAACTGTAATGGCGACTTGTTTAAAATAAATGCCTTTTCTTTTTTAGCAACTAAGTTAAGTATTTTCACACTGAATAAAAATTAGCAAAGCAAATTTCACTGATTAGAGTGCTGGTTCTTATGGAAGCTTTCACACTGAACCGAAAATTTACTCATGTGGGTATCGGATTACCACAATTCACCTTGCTGAAAGACGTGGTTTATCAGGAGGTCGGCCAAGATTCTTTTGGACTTAGCCTGTAAACTGCTTCTGGTCTCAATTATTCCCATATAACAAGACTAATCATATATAAAGTTGGTTCGAAATTATTTAAAATATCACTAATTGACCTTAAGGGGATAATCGCGATTTAAATATTCGTAAATCAGAAGAGATGTAAAAGTTAAGCGTTAAAATGAATCCGATAATTCCTAATGCAACCTAATGATAGCAATAAAACTCCTTATGTAACATTTTCAAAGCTAAGATTAACAGTTTGTTCTTGAAGAGGGTTTATGGCAACATAGAATATTATAAATCCAATTATCATACGTAGTACTTCTGACAGCCCCGCATTTCACATCACCATCGCCTTTCATCCTGACAAGTGGGCAATTCACTTACCCACAATGACTTTTCAGGCGTTCCAGTGACATCAATATCTTAGTTTGGGTTTGGGATCATGCTTCGGTGAACTTTGACTATCACCATCAGCAGCTATTAGAGAATCAGAACTTATTTCTGTATTAGATAATGTGGGTAACTATAGCTTTTCGTCTATAGAAGACGGAGAGTGTATGGCATTATCACAGGAAATATTTGATACATAAGACTTAGATTGTCAGTATTTAGGAGCAACTTTTAAAATAATTAGTTACTTTAAATGTGCTACGGATTAGCCGAGATAACCCGACAGCCATAGTCGAGTGGTCTGCGGCATTAGGCTGTGGATCGTTTGCTGTGAATGTCTTGGATTCAAATCCCGCTTCGGGCATAAGTGTTTTTAGCTGTCCTCGTTTACTTCTATGTCTGTGTGGTGTCATAATGGTTACAGTGTAATCCGTGCAAAGCGTTCAACAGGTTAAATAATCTGATAAAAAGCTGTTACCTTTTTATTTATAAAAAACAGTGGTTAGCGCGTGCCTTCGGTGCCCGTGGTCATGGGTTCAATTTCCGGAGAGGCACTCAACAATTTCGATGTTGACCCAGCATCGTGAGGACAATTGGGGGGCTATCTTAAGTAAGAGGTAGCGGACTCCAGTCTAGAAAGCCGGCATTAGGGACTTCGGGTGTCGATGCGTTGACTACACCTTCCCACTTTGAACGTAAGTCCGCTGGTAGGAACCAAAGGACTGTCGTGCCAATAATTTAGTTTGTTTTAATTATCATAAATGCCTACTTTATTATTAAATTTTATCCAATATTTTCTTTTCAACCAGTTTGCGAAATTCAGAGCTAGCTACTTGTTTTCTTTTTACTTCATGTTCATAGTTAGCACAACTAATTACTAAGGAAAAACAATCTTTTCGATAAAATTCGCCTCGCGTCTTTCGTAGCTCTAAGTTTAGTTATTTTTAGCTTTTTTAAAGCTGAATGGCGTTTTATCACTTTCCCCTTGCTTTCCTTATTTTTTCTGGTTTTACCTATGTTTCTTTTGCATGGGCATTGCGCCTATATGCACATGCTTACGTGTGTTTCTTTACAAAAGCGGGCCATTTTCCTGCCACTATAGAGAGTAAGAGTGCCCTGTATCAGAGAAATATTAATTGACGTAAGTGAATATATCTGTGATGAAGTCATAATTTATCAGTTTTTGCATCGTACACAGTTTCCTCATCCTCATTAATCTCTTCACCCCCGCTTCCTGAATTCCAGTTCTAATATTCTTTCTTGATGGGGGACTGATGTCTCATGTAGGCTTATTAATTATAGCATCAGCAATAAAGAAAGTAGGGTTTAATTTGCACCAATTTTAGAACATCACGTTAATTAAATAATAATAATAATAATAATAATAATAATAATAATAATAATAATAATAATAATATTAATAATAATAATAATAATAATACGGAGCGAGCTCAGGCTACTTGTTAGGATTCTTGCTTCGCAATTGGATAATACCGGGTTCGAATTCGGAGACCAACTATCCTGACTGAGAATTTCCAGGGTTGTTCCGCAGTTATACTGGGCAAATGCTAGGTTAGTACCTTGATCTAAGGCTCTGGAGACCTTCCTTCCATTCATTTTCCAATGCTTTCATCTGTTGATTACTGCAGTGTAAAGTGGCCTCTGAGGATGTACCTGGTAGCTTATAGTAAATAAACAATAACGACGTAATATATTTTCACGAAACGTGTGGGTTAATTTAACTACAGCCTTACACTCCCAATAGATAGCTAAAGTTTTAATATAAATTTCCTGACTTTTAAATACTATTTTCATATTGTTTCAGTTTTCAATTTTCTCATGTATGTTCCACCGAGAATTAAACCTGAGATCACATGAACAAATGCGAATATGTTAAATATTTTTGAACACTTTAATATACAAAACACAAAACGCTTCAATGATACGATGCATGGATATGTTTTGGTTACGTCCTGCAATGTATGATTAAAGAAACCTGGAGGGTGAAGAAAAAATAACAGAAATCTCTTTTATATTTACTCCTTCAACAAACTCCTGACCTCAGAAGGGCAAGCCATAAGTTAGGTAATAAAGTCATACAGCGAACACTTTTATTAATACTAATAATACTACACAACCATATCGCTCTTCTGAAATTCTCGTGTGTATGTTTAAAAATCTACTGTTGTTCCACGCCAGCCAGTCTATATTTTTTGTTGTACCTTCGAAGTGAAAGATATTCATTATTACATTTGTTGATGGTTGGACTCTAGTGAGTCAGAAACTACTGTTAATAAAGAGTTTGTTTTGTTCAGTATTCCTGCGATTAGAAGGGTCTATCTAAAAGATATTTCATTTGTATATGAGAAAATAAGAAAGTTTATTTTCTGAGAATAAAATAAATATTTTCAATGTGAAGCTAACATTAAGTTTCGAAGAGGAGCTAAACAGAAGAATTTGTTACCACTTACATCAGTTTTCAGACAATTCAGTATACTCTGAAATGGGAAGAAGTCAAACTTGGAAACATTTTAGTAAAGAGACTTCGATGTAAATATTGCAAGGTTAAAATAAAATAAAGAACAAAGGTAGCACAAACGTGTCATGGAAACATTTAAAAGCACAGCAACCTACTATATTAGTGAATCTGAAAAAAGTTTTGACGAATTTTAGATATTCAATTTTATCATCACAATTTCAGATGCAGGTTTGGATACGAATCAAGATCTGAGATTCAAATTTCGGATCCAGATCCGAGATCCGAATTTCGGATCCAGATCCGAGATCCGGACCCAGATCCGAGATCCGAATTTCGGATCTAAATCCGAGATCCGGACCCAGATCCGAGATCTGAATTTCGCTGGATCCGGGATATCCGGATCCGAAAATTTTTGGCCATCCCTAGTAGCAACAAGAGAATTAAATAACATTTGCGCATTTCTGGATGCTTACAAGGAAGGATGAATGGTGGTTCTTTTGTTCACTTTGTTTCTTGAAGCTATGATGATTTGGCCTAAACGGAGAAGGCCATGTTGGATCATTCATACCACAGATGACGATACTAGGAACAAGTTGTAGAGTTTTTGGGAATCGTCCTGGACTTTGATCTTGACCTGGTGGTTTACAGTTATCTTTGCAGACTCGATTTCAAAAATCAGAAGTGAATCCGAATCAGGAAATTTTCCGAGTTATTTATTACACCCAGGAAACTGAATGATTCCAGAGGGCGATTCTTGACGACCGTTGTCAACTCAGGTCATACCATCACGTCCAACGATTTTACCTTATTGATTGCAAGAGACCGAAGAACGATACAGCTATGCCTAACTTGTCTTCAATGACACAAACACATTTTGGAGTATTTGCTTTGACAGTGTTTCTGGTCTTATATATTCGATAAAAATGGAGTACAAAAGCTAAATAATGTTAAAAATGTCAAGACCTATTACTACTATATTGAAATAAAGGGATATATTAATTATTGTATTAGAAATGTCATACTATTACAAGTTGAGAGAGATATTTTGCAAATATTGCGTTATAGTATGAAAATATTCCGTTAGACAAAAATTGTAGTATGTTCACGGAAAATACAAGATACAGCTATAACTCGAAGCATTTATAAACACCGGTTTTATTTATTTACCTTTATATGCTTTTTTAAAGCATTGTAAGTATATTATTTAAAAAAGACTATTCTTTTTATTAGGGTTTCGTCAATTCAGCCGACGAATCTCCTCAAAAATCTATGAATTTGTTCACGCATCCTGGTGACGGCTCTGTCGAGAGTCATATGATAGACCTTTTTGCTACGTCCAGCACTCCTCCAGTGAAGGAATTATCTATAAGTCAGCGTAAATGCGTGTTTCAAATGGAACAACCTTTGGATATTAGTCCATTATACAACAGAGTTGCTTGTCGGTTACAGTGTATTTTTCAAGACATTTTGGAAAACTGCAATTGCTCTCCTCATGTTCTATATGCGACAGGTAAGTTTAATTTCTGTACGTAATGAAATCCACTGGGTGTATGTTACACAGTGCATTATGCATCTCTATTAGTATACTTGTAAAACAGAATTATTGTATATATAGAAGTACATGCTAATCAATTTTTGATTTATGTGATTTTTCGGATTTAAATTCCAAGCTGATTTGTTTTGAAATTTGACAAATTAAGTATAACTTAGAGTCTCTTAAGGATATTCACCAAAGTTATCCTTTAACATACTTTATAGTTTATGCTTAATTTGATTTTGTTATAAGAATTCAAGTATAGTATACGATGTCAGGAATCGATATTGGGAGAATGGCAGACCTTAGTCTGCTAAACAATTCTGAGTAGTATGTTGTTCACGCTGTTTGTTCCTAAGTTATAAGCAAAGCATTAGTCTATGTATTAGTGATAATAAAAACGTTAAAAATAGTATTTTAGTAGCAATTCAAAAAACAGTCTTGAAGAAAAAAGAAACAAGAGAACTTTTTCTTTTTGTCCATTCGTATGTCACTTATGATTTGATTGTAAGTTCAGTGTTCATTTCAGGAACAAGGATAAAAGAGACGTGGACCTACACTTTGAAGTGTGATCCAAATTATATAAGCTATTGTTGCGAATCACATTAGAAGCTTTGACTTCAAATTCGCGTAAGCTAACAGCTTAGACACGAGAGATCTCATACTGAAGTTTTGATTAGAGATTGCCAATTCCGGAATATTTACTTTCCGGAATCCGGGAAATACAAGTAAATTCGAAAAAATCCAGATTTCGGAAAAATTCTGGATCTTTCCAGAATTCCATAAATCTTCTGAGTTCCGGAATTTTCAAATTTCCGAATTTTCCAAGTTCGGGAATTTTTCCGAATAACAGATGTTTTCGAATTGATGATTTTTTCCGAAAACCAGGATCTGTAAACTAAATTCCGGAAAATTTTAGCCACCGCTACTTTTGATTGTGGATATTAGGTATCGATATGTAAGCTTTGCAGAAAAACTCCAAAATAACTACTTTATTGTTTCCTTCTATAATATTTTGTGTACAGAGAGACCGAAAACTTATGAATAAAAGGAGTTTATCTCAAAATGGAAAAGGCGAGATAACTTTTTGTGTTTCAAGATAAATTATGTATATCATTCGCTTTCAGAGCACCATCACACCATTTATTGTAAGCCAATCTTACTTATTCTTGTATGAGATTATTATTACATTAGGAAAATAATTAATCATATACAACAAAATTATTAAAATTGAACAACTTTTTAAGGTGATATGCATAGAAGTTGACTTAAATAAACCAAACATACAGTATCTAAAATATCTTTCAATAAATCTTGATTTCTGTAATGTGACTACCTAAAGTATTCTTACCTTTCAAGAAATGTACCTGGTGTTAACAAAAGTACGAAGTACGAATTTAGCAGTCACATTTTTCTTTTTTTTTAAATTTTAGTCTTCGGAGCTGTGGTATCCAAATCATTATAGTAGTAATAAACAATTTGGGAATAATTTGAGTTTTTAAGAACTTTCCATAATTCCATCTATTGATGTGACATGTATAAAATGGAATCTCACCTTGCATATAATAGCACGTAGTAAAGTTTCTGTAACCCTGCAATGTTATAACTGTCGTTGGAAAAAATATCTTTTCCCGAAAATGCCCTTTGTATATATATGCCTCCGAAGTCATGATTTGCCCTGAATTCTCAGAAATTAGACTTCTGCAAACGCATTTAGTAATTTTCCTTACATATGTACGACTGGCACAATCTTAGCATCATACGACACACCGGCAGTTGAACGGTATGGTGAGCGTAGTATAGACACCATATAGATCAGGAAAGTAGTAATACTGTAAAGGGATGTTATAATAGTCTTCAGATTGTCAAGCAGCACGACGCGTGAATCTGTTGTGAATAAATCAAAGTCTGAATTTAGAATGTCAAGACGAAAAAAGCGAGCAACCATTGCGTAAATAAGCGACTACAGGCGTAACAGTAGAGTGCGGTAGCGTTTTGTAAATCGCTATGATATGAGGGAAGATCTCGTGATTTGCAGGATGGATAGCATAGAGTCCCCATTAAAGCGTTGTAACTTGATACCCTGTGTTATTCCGTGGATGTTGTGAGCAGAAGTATTGTCTAAGTTACCCTGACTGAATAGAGGAAGCCCATCTCTGCAAATAAGGGATAACTTTCCCAGATAAGAAAGCACAAAATCTCTTTATCCTGTTGTGAATGCAGATGTCACCAGATAATGTCGCAGGATCTATCCTGTGCTAACACATCTGCATTCAAACATCAACATTTTTCGTGTTGCAAAAGAGTTTGCACTAGTATGGTGGAGTAAAAAAAGTAGTATTGTGAAACGAGGGTGTTTTTGTAAGAAGAACAGTGATAATTGACTAAACTTTGCTTCTCGTGTACTTACTAGTCTTCATATTTCAACATGATAAAATTCTCTATGCACCGGTATTGAAATGAAGCATCCCATAGCTGATATATGTGTTTTATTCTGGCCTGAAAATTTTACGAAAAAGTGCAGTAGATCATGTGCGCAACGTAGTCAGACAATGCTTGGATACCATTTGCAATCCGTCAATGCGTTTTCCATGCAATACATCAAAACAGGCTAATTCTTTGTACGACTGAGTGTGAATTAAATAGCTATCGTTGTCTTTAGGCGTAAGAGACTCTGGTTCGATTCTCTGAGGGAGTTCATGTTGTTAAGCTATAGGTTGACACATCGTATACCCTTGCTGCTAACTGGACAGTAAATTGAAAATCATATAAAATCAAATCAAATAGTTGCCATTGCTCAACTGGTTGCATATTGTATTAATGAGAACAGTGTATATGAACACAATCTGCAAAACGTTAGACATGTAGTATTTCGTGATGGCGTTGCCTCCGTTATCTCCATTATATTTTGTCTACTAATTTATAGTCAGATAGTGGAATTTCTATTAGGTGTATTTAAATGTGTTTATATAAGTGCATACTGGTATACACTAAAGCACCAAAAGTGATGGAAAAGCAGAAAGGAACTGCTTGGTATCGCAGGAACATAACGGAGAATATATAAGATGGCAAAAATAACTTCAGGGCTGTTAGTTGGACTTCTATGAGTGCAGCAAAACAACGATTCTAAACGGATTGGAATTATCTGTATTCCAGAGCGAGATCTCAGTGTTAAGTGAACCGAAAAGGTGATTTCAACACACATTGAATTATATCACTTTTCAGTCTCAAATGTTTACCGTGAGTAGCGTGTAGGATGCTTTGCAGAATTTTAGGGACATTTGGTGCATTTCCCAACTTTCTGAAAAAAAAAAAAACATAAAATCGTAGTCGTTCATTTAGCTTTTAATGCTATTATAAATTGAAGAAGAATGATGTGGCTTTCAACACTTGCTTATCTCTCCTTTGAGAAATACATGCAGCTAGAACAGATTCTGCACGACCCAGTAACACTATGGCTCAGTTTTCATATAATTAATATTGTTATTTATGACTGCAGTCAAATCTTCTGCTTTAAGCTGCTATTTTACTCGTGATTTTACACACGACTCCAAAAGTCCATTGCCACCTGCAATTCTCCTTTCCCTGCAATAGTGGGTAACTCAAAAATATCGGTCGTTGGGTTGGTTGAGAATTCGAAAAGCGTTGAATCAAACCTAAATTTTGTTACAAATATATCAATGTGGCAAAATGCAAATAAGAGATAAAATAAATCACTAAGAATGACGGTTTTATTATTGTGAGGGAAATGGATGACACAAAATGTTACAGAAATGTCATACTTACGCAATTGAAACAAGATGAATGGTAAGACATAGATATAAGAGGAAAGCAGTTTCTTTCCTTTTTTAAATGAAAATGTCGCAGAAAATAAAACAACTTACATAATGTAACGGTTTGATATGAACGCCTAACAGCCGAACAACAAACATCCATAGGAAACAGAGAGAGAGAGAGAGAGACAAACAAAGACTAAGGGACACCATTAGCGTAGTAGACTCCCCATCCAAGATAAAGGGCGGGATTCTACTTGTAAACACAATTGTAATAATAATAATAATAATAATAATAATAATAATAATAATAATAATAATAATAATAATAATAATGTTAATTATTATTATTTTTATTAGTGTTGAAACTCGTTTCCTTTTCAAATATCTGATTCTGGCTGAGAGCGTGTCTGCATATAGCGGTTATGTCTGCAGGGTTTGTTAAATAGCAGTCCAAAAGGCCAAATGGGGTAAAAATCTCAGAGAGAGAGAGAGAGAAACAAAAAAATTCTTATTATATATACTAGGACAAAGTTCGAAGAACTTGTTTTTGACAGGTGCAGTTTTCCTTTTTTTCGAGAAGAGAAAAGCTTCGGCGCTAACAAATTACAGTATTTAACAGTGCAAATTTGCATGTAGATTTATTTACATTCCTATCTGTGGTAATAAAGAAATTGTCAGTGGAAGTCATTATTGTAAAAATTAAGTTTTGTTTCGTCATCCATCGCTAGTCTTAGGAGCCCCTATGCCTTGCCCCCCAAACATCGATATGGAAAATTTAGGATATGGATATATCGATGTTGATATATTTGGAATGTCGTATGTCCATATGTGTCAATAGAGTAATCTAAGATATCAATATATCAACTTATTGCACCGGCATATATCCAACAAACGAAGCTTTAAAGATACTGGTATGAATAATCAAAATGTAGATATGTATTCCGTATCCAAAGTTGAAGGTAACGGGGTGAACTCGAACAAACATGTCAAGCGAAAAAAAATGTTAAAATAAAAGTACTTATATTTACACCAAATAGAAACCTATTACTAATTTAACTTTTACGTCTGTTTCTGATTGTCACCAGAAATCAGCGACGACAGTACACATACTTTACATTGTATAGCAATACATTCTATAATTTTTCATAACTAAGCAAATCGGAAGATGAAATTCATGTGATAAGAAAGTGGAATGTTCTACAAAACAATAATAATTCATTGTCTTTATTTGTGTCAGTAATTTTGACAACCACTCAAAAATACAAAATTAATACAATTGGAAATGAGAGATTTATTTCTTTTTTCTCCCATTCTAAACAACGTCTGCATTTTGTTGAGATTGTCGTTTTTTAATATATAGGTTCAGGAGCCCAGGCTAATTCTGGCTAAAGGGTTTCGAAATAATCGATACCGGAATGTATAAAGTATGTCGACTCTAAGATCTAGGCATTTTGTACAAACAGACTTCAAATTTTATGTTGTTATTTAT
Organism: Thermobia domestica; assembly: GCF_964235325.1. Lineage (NCBI taxonomy): Eukaryota > Metazoa > Arthropoda > Insecta > Zygentoma > Lepismatidae > Thermobia > Thermobia domestica. The sequence goes on from NC_137458.1 coordinate 77,545,376, forward strand.
TCGTTAAGAAAACACTTCTCACTGAATATATTCATGGTGATTTACCGAACTCCTATATTACGTATAAAAACCTGCAACTAACACTTTGCAGCTCGGCCATCCATTATCTACCTTAGTAGATTCGGGACATCTAGTAAAGCAAGTTTCTAATTATATATTCATGACACGTAGCAAGCTGCTTTATAATCTTGACAATTTAGAGAGAAGTGATAGTTGAAAATTCAATGTTGAGTTATAGTAGGATACATAATAAGTGTTTTTATGGGTGGTTGACAGTTTGAATAATTGATACACCTTTTTTCCGTTTATTAATGATCTTGTAAATGACACAGAAGAAATACGATTATATATGCATCTGCGAACGGATATTGTATATGGAAAAGATAACATGGCATATAATAAATGTTTTCTGTTCTTAGAATGGTTAAGAAATGGTAATTGGACAAGATGAATATACAAAAGACATTTAGGAAATAAAATATGCAGATCACACACGTCTAACAAGGCAATATATTGTTTGATTCATTTATATGGATGACAGGCAACAGGCAGCGAATGTTGGTTGTCCGAATGGGTGAAATAAAATGCTATAAGATTCCAGATTTGCTCTCAAGATTATTATCGTTGGAATAGGGGAAAGAATACTGTCGAAGTTTCTGGAAATATTCAAGGTTATTAGACTTATAAAAATACAGATTCATTTACATGATTCGTACAACGTATAACAGATAAGAAGCGGAAGTATAGTGGTGGAAGAAGAAAATTGACACTGGAAGAGAAAATTAGTGGTAGTTACTACCTTTGTAGTATTCTTGTTTTATACTTGTTCATTTTTATATGGGAAGGGACATTGGAAAATGAAATACATTTAAAACATATTGTAGTTATTGGGAATATAAGGGAAAAGAAGTGTTTGCTTTAAACGGAAATTGATAGCGAATTTTCCGACATTGAATACCATATGACACAGTGTACTTTTATGGAATTATTACTTGACTAGGATATAGTATAATGTAATATGGAGGGTACAGGAGGTTTAGATTGTTCATTGCACCGGAACTAGAACTAGGATTCTCCTAGGTGGAGAACCAAACTCTAAACCTTTTGCTTGCAGTGCGAACTTCTTACTTAGATATAGCTATAAATTGTGTAAGTCATAACAGGTATATATAAATTATATTGAACAAGAAGTCAGCAGCACCCGCGCCGGGAATTAAACCAGGGTTCTTCCACTTGGAAAATCGTACGATAAACCATTTGCTTAGCAGGTGTCGTTACGTGTATGTAGCTATGAATTGTGTAAGAACCCTGATATTTATAAAGTATAACTGATATTTATAAAGTATAAGTTAAGAAGGAAGTTATAATAGATAGGGAGCCATAACACTGCCGGAACTCGAAGTACGATTCTCCCAGGTTGAGAACCGCATGCTAAACGTTTTTCTTGCACTGCAGGCTTTTCAGTTATAAATGGTATATTTTTTACTCCGTAAGAACAAACTTAAATTGGATGGGTAGTTAGCAGAATCTGCACAGGGAATCGAACCATGGCCGTCTCACATGCAAGGCCAATACGGTTGGAACGTTAGTGATACGTTGAATATCATATTTTTGTAATTTGAAAAGTCGTAATACGATAAGTAGCTATTTGCATTTTTTTCTTTTCTCGGTCATGAAGCAAATAGAAACTGTTGTAATTAATAGAAACACTGGAGAATAAAACCTATTGTCGTGAATTGTTCGTTGTTGAAATATAGGGGAGGTTTTTAACGTAAATTACTGAAATGAAGGAAAGTAGGGAAAACGAGAGAAGCCCGACAAAACCCACGCACACCATGTTGTCCACTACAAAGCTTACCTGGTGCGAGCTGGGATCGAATAAAGGACCTCATGCACAAGAGCTCAACGCTGTATTGTGTACCCACCATAGCTCTTCTATGTATTATATTTTGGATAAAGGAGAGTGCTGACGCATTTATAATTTGGTGGAACGAGATTGTAGGCGGAAAAGGGAGAACTCCACACACACACACACAATGTTTAAACAGGAAATACACTTTGAATCAGCGAAAGCATTTCGTTTCAGAAGTGACTTATTTTTATCATCAGCGCTATTTAATGTTTATGAACGAGGAAAGAAATTTACTGTAGCAGTTAATGGAGAATTATACTCTTTGAAACTCTTTATAATAAACCAGAGTTTTATTTAACTTCATACATACTAGTAAAGAAGATGTATCTAATAACACGTAATGTACGTTAGGGACAATTTTGGAATAATTTAAACAGTGTAGGTAGCGACAAGTTTAAGGCAACACAAGAGACGAACAATTATCTGTCAGCGCAGATTGTGATAGTAATGGTATGCTTCGTTTATTGGGATTAGTCTTATATGCTGATGGAAACAATTCCTTTAAATAAGAAATACTACTTTGAACTTATAGTGCGGTTAAATTGCTTTACTCTAGAACCCATAACATTAAGTACTATTAGCATTACTGTGAACTATGGGAATTAGCATGTCGGAGAGACAGATACATTTTGCGTATATAATGAGTATGAATATTTGACTTTGGCGCCTAGATCATTATGCAACCGACAAGATAAAATATTTTGAGGATTGCATATGATATTCACAGACAGTCTGATACGATTTTGTATTTTACTTGAAGTGTAATAAATGTTTGTTTGAACTAAAAGGGTATTTAATTTACCAGAAGTGTCGTGCTCTCGAAATTAGATCTTCCTAAACCTTAAAGAGAATATATTTTAGGGTTTGCAGTTATTGAATTAAATTTGGTAATTCAAGACGAACTGTGGTTTCGCTCTTTTTCCCACTGCAATTGTATTAGATCGAAATACTGAACTTACTATCTTTTGGAATTTTTAGTTTCTGTTTCTCTGGTTCTATGAGTGATTTGGGAGGGCTATTGTTTAAAGTGGAATTTGAACCATTACTAATGCTTGTAACGAGAAAGTATATATATTGGGAAGTGCGGTCTTATTTTTACGCAGATGAGAAGTAGCCTCTGTTCAAGACAGCATTACCGAAACTTATGTTTGCAATACGAATTGAATCACTATTGCTCACACCAGGATTCATTTTAACTGTACCTCGAGTCGCTACCTGCTAAATTTCACTTCGTGCATACGAGTTCCTTCTTTTTTCTGGCTTGAGGGCAAACCGAAAACACTTATTCTGGTATGAGTCTTATATACTCATCTACTCGAGACATTTTACATGTAGACAATGTTTAATGGGAAATGGTTGTAAAATGTTGAATATGAAGAAAGTGGGAGGAAATGGAGAACCCGAGAAAATCCACAGGATGTTGTCTATCAGAAATTTTCATGTCCTGGGACTGAATTAGAGGTCCTCGTGCCAGATGGGTGCACTGTACCAATAGACCAAACTGTTTCCGTTCAAAGACGTATTCCGTACAGTGATAATTAAGAATGTTTCCCAATATATTTCTCGTAGGTTTTCGTGCTCATGTTGTTAAATAAAGATTTTTCTACTAGCATTACAATGGCCAAATGATGAAAGTGATTATGCATAAGAAATAATAAATATTTAATGGGCTATCTCTAATATTAAAAGTTAAATAAAATTGAATTACTCGCACAGAAAACGTGTTCTAAGAATCAATACATAAACGTTTCACCCACACCTGTAGTACCATCCTATATTGCAACTAGATAGTTCGTTCGTTTATTATAGTTTAATTTGAATGCTTGCTCCGATCAAATTTCAAATATGTATTAAGAGTTCAGATTAAGAAACATTTCGTCTTTTATAAGTTTATATATCCCTAATTTTGATACCAACAGATAGTTGTAGGCAGCAAAGTTAGTTAGGTGACCTTATGTTACGTGAAAATATTGTTCTCCACCACCACTACCCATGTTCTGAGATTGAACTATGTAATACCATTCTACAAACACAACCTGGTTCATCTTTCCAATTTTAGCTACTGGCATAACCACACGAACTCATTATCTGAGAAAAATAATCGTTATATTTGGTGGTCAATCTCAACCACACATAGTCTTAGCTTGAAAACAGAGACTGTTTACCTTAATTCTTTTGCACGGTGGGAGTTATCAAGTTTATTTGACCTCAGCATGTTCTTATTTTCTTCATTATACTTAAAGTTTTACATTAAATTTTATAAAAAAAACTGAAGCGAAAAACATTTATACCAACAAGATTCTTATACACCCATCTAATTGCCCTATAATTTTCAATGCAAGTGTATAAAGCTGTAAAATTAAAACTGTACTTCGTGAACGGAAGGTAGTTCTTGAAATCTATCCTTCTGGTTCTCTTAAACATTAGTCCGAAAAGAACAAAATAAAATTAATGTAACCTGTGTATCACATAGTATACTAAGAATCTCTAACAATTATTGATATTAGTGTGGGATTATAAAATATTCTTCATCGCCGTCAAAATCGTTCACCTCTGGCGCGTAATGGGTGCATGATTCGATCTTTGCCCACCAATCGTCTATTATGGTAGGCACACAGCATGTAAGCAAGTTTTTCTTGGGATTCTGACATTTGCTCCCTGAAAAATCAATCCATGTCAAGTAATGTTTTTACTGTTTCTAAAGAAATCGCGAAGTAAATTAAACCTTCAATAAACAGTTTTTAATAATAATTATAAGGTATGATCATAGCCTCGTAATGATTCTATTGGAAGAGAGGAATAAAGATCAAATTAAAATTCTTTATATACAACTAAAACTAATTCAATCTTTTGAAAGATTTGTTTGAAAAATAGAATTTTATTTCGACAGTCACATCTTATTAAAACGTTTGCAGACACATGCATTTACTAATAAGTACATGAGGGTTCTTCAAATCGTAATGCTACAATTATAAAATACTTTAAAATATCAAATAATACTTTCGATAAAATCTATCGAAATTAAGGAAGAAATTAAATGTTAACTAAAGCATAGAAATCGTATTATTATTCAATTCAAAATCTTTCGTCGGTTAAAATTATATCGAGGAATTGTGGTTTTAATATATACAATGATAATCGTACCTGTTATACTATATATTATGAAACATGGTTGTGACAGTTGCCTCATGTTCATTTTTATTTAATTTTAAATAAATCTTTTTAATTCAATTATACATATAATTAAAACAATGTTAGTGAATATCATTTTAAATTGTGTGTGTTTAAAGAAGCAAAGGGAACAAAATAGTATTCTTTATTTTCTTACCCTATGCAAGAGTAAGATGTTTTCTTTTTTATTCTGTATACCTGTCGTTCCGGCAAGAACATTTTAAAACCAACCTTTTTTGTCTCTTAATACTCCGCTGAACATTTGAAACCGCACATACGGAGGACCCTTCGTGAGCCCAGGCAAAGGAAACAGAAGAACTTTTAGCATATTTTTGTGAAACAGGGTAAAAACACGAAAGTCTACACAAACTGATTAGAATCCAAGTGGAAACAGTATGCGAGGCTCGGTTAACAAGTAGCACGGTGTAAGATATCGGTAACACTAAAGTATAGGCATTTATACGTAGATTTTCTTCAACTAAGAAAAACTTTGAAACTCCAAAACAGCATAAAACGTTTACAGACATTTTGTGCCAGTGATATATTTTCACACATAGATTTACGAGAAATTCTGCACAGCGAGTATTAACGAACTGAATTTCCTAAGATTACTAACTAGTCGTGCAAATAAACTTGAACGTTGTTTACACACTTTCAGACAGCATTTACACTAGCCCTAACAATAAACCATTAGTTTAAATTAGCACGAACACTTCATAAAAACACTTAATATAATTAGTCCGTGCGACAATACACTTACGACACAAAGACTGGTGTTGGTGTAGTGCAATGGTTAAAATTCGCTAGTGCTAAAAAGTACGTTGGAGAGATGGATCAACGGAACAGTGCTTGTTTCGATGGGCATGGGCAGACGAAAGCGCGTCGCCCCTGGTTTAGGAGGAAGGTCCAGAAGAAGTCCGAGAAGACGTAAGGACCTCTGTGTATGTGTGGTCAAGCCAGTGGTAACAACGAAAGTGGTCAGCTCAGTAGCAACAACGAGTGTGTTCAAGCCAATGGTGACAACGAAAGGTAGGACACATCTAAATTATTTATTGATATTAAAAGTAAAATTTTCTGTATTAAATAAAAATGTAAGACGCTCTCTGTACAAAAATTAAAGTCCGAAAACAGTTGAGCCTTCCAAGCATAATCTCATCGCATTGAGAATAGATACTATAATTCGAACTTTAGCTATCAGAGATTAGAATTGTAACCTTAAAGTCAGCCTGCATTGAACTATAGAGACACTTTGGCAATTTTAGTTATATAGTATGTGATATTAGTGACCGCATTATTCCCATTAAAGATATATTAATTCGTATATTTTTTTGTCATTTATGAAGCATAATAGCGGATAAAAAGAGATAAATTAAATGTAAACAAAATAATATGTAAACTTTTAGTGGCTCGAATTGTACAATTTTTGATAAAATATGGTAACATAAATATTCAAATTAGAATATTCAAATCGGAATGAAGTGAAAGTGAGTAATCTAGGCCATTGACAGGCCCTCTTTTAATGTAAGATAATTAAAAACAAAGCTGGATATTTTTTAAAAAAAAGTGTAATCAGTGTATTGTATAACTTATATGAAATCATTATGTTTGTCAAGTCGTTTACAAAGGAGTTGGTAATTGATTAAGTTTATTTCAATGAATATGGTAATAGTTGCTTTACAAATAGTCTGTAGTAATGTCTCAATGATAACATTCGACCTAAAAAGCTTAAACGGTAATTAGTAATTAGAAAAACGGGAATAATATCATGAGTAGTCACTTTTTTATGTTCATGATACGGAATCCATCAATAAAACGGAACTGCTATTATATTCTGTCCTGAAAAGTATGTATTGGCAATAATATGAAGTAGGCTAAGCAAAGCCGCATTTAATGAATTATTCTGATCCTCCAATCAATAGAGCGATGAGAAGTCTAGCGCATAGATCACAGTAATCAAGACAACCCACGGCTATATGCGTACTTTTCTGTTGCATTATAAGAAAAACCATGGAAAATAGATACATTCGTCTAAAAATTTCTTTCAAAAGACGTCTTTGCATTTATTATAAATATGTGAGTATAAATTGTATTGTGTGTATGTATGCTTGCTTATATTTATGATTTATCTGTGTATATTTGTGTTTTTTTATTTTTCTATATTCGCCAATCTGTATATATCGGGTGTCAAAAAATTCCACCGACAAACTTCGGGAGGTAAATCCTCTCATACGAAGAAACAAAAACGCTTAGTAAACATGGGTCCGGAAACGAGTTTTTTCCGAGACATAAGGCGCCGGAACCGTGGGAAATGATTCGTTAAATGCGTATATTTCAGACCCGTGTCTCGGGGTCAATCCCTACTAAGAGTCCAAGCTTTGCACTCAACAACCAAGAGATGAATCGAATCGCATTTGAAACTTTAGGTCCCGTCTCAATATAGCGCCGCTGCTGAAAAGGGACGTACCCATGCCGCTCGTTTTTTCTTCGGGTACCCAAGCCGCTCATGTTAACGGATTCCAAAATATGTACACAGAAAAATAAACCATCTTCATATTTTATACCTTGTCTTTATTCATCCATTTAAAGTTGTCTTCGTGTCCATTTTGTTAGGTCTATATGGCGGGGACGTTATTAAAAAATAATAATCATAACGTCATACTCTTCTCCTATATTTCTCCTTACAATGCAACTGCTGGCGCCTCAAATCTATACGCCTATTCCAATTTAGCACACCAGAGTAGATTAAGTGTAGAGAGAACCGGGTACGATCCTTATGTTTAGTAGCCGATCTTGAAAGTAAAAACTGGAGGGGGAGGGGGTGTCAGTATTTTGCTATGTAAAATATGTAGTTGGACTAGGCTTTGGTATTTATGACATTAGTGATTTTCTAGCAACGCAGCAAAATTGGGAGACCAAGCCCCCCCGACCCCATCCTAGATTCGCCACTCTTTGTTCAATCATTCTGAGTGACTTTCTTCAGTTTTACAAGTGGAATGCCAGGATGGCCTCTATAAACGCTCTGGCCGCAAGATCGCCTGCATTTGTGTCTGAACTTTAGTCGTCGGATGTAATTAATTCTCATAATGTAAACAGATTTACGCTGCATACAAATGCACACGCAGTCGAACTCTGGAGGGTATTGTCGATCCTTAAAAACAAAAACAACATTGATTATCATTTTACTGTGTGTAAGGAAATTGGTTTCTGGTCTTCTTTAAATCTTAAAGCATGTAAGATGTATTTCAGTTTCATACCATAATTTTAACTGAGTCCAGAATATTAAAAAAAAAGACATTGTCCTTGAAATGACAGTACATAGCGTTTTTCTTACGTCCAAAACTGTTTATAGGAAGAAAAATACGATAGAAGAGATAAAATAAACATTGACTAACAGTGTCATGCTATTAGTGGGATTCGACTCTAAGCCATATGACAGAGGAGCACCTAAAGAAGCTAGTCTACTGAAGACTGACGTGTATTCTGGAAGCGACTGTGCTTGTGTGCAGTGCTTACTGTCTGTGCTTTATAAAACACCGTATTGGGAAATGGAGTTTACTTGGCCAGAATTAAGTGATATGCATCTGGCATATGGTGCAGCTTTGGGAAATGCAAGGGAGGCAGACATACTGTATACAGAACGTTTTCCAGAACTACGGTGACCCCACCACACTACATTTACGTCAATTGATCGACAGCTGCGAGAATCAGGTTCCTTACATATTCACTGGACTGATGCAGGAAGACCACGAACAGTGAGAACACCAGCATTCGAAGAGAATGTGTTGCACCAATTTGAACAAAATCTCTCAACAAGCACGCGGGCCGTTTGACATGTGTTGCATGTTCAGCACCAGCAAGTGTGGAACGTCCTACATGAAGAACATCTCTATCCATATCATCCTCAAAGAGTACAAGTTTTGCGTCCTACAGCCTATCCCAAACGTGTGCGGTTTGCCCGATGGAACCTGCGGCAGTGTGTGGAGAATCCGCAGTTCGCGCGGCATGTTTTATTCACGGTTAAGAGTAGTTTTACTCGTGACGGATGTTATAATGCTCATAATAGGCATGTGTGGGCAGCAAAAACTCCGCATGCAATGTTTCGCCGAGGTCATCAAGAACGATTCACAGTTAATGTGTGGGCCGGTATAGTTCATAATGTCTTAGTTGGACCTTATGTATTACCTCCACGACTGAACATGCATACTTACAATGTGTTTCTTTCAGAGGCACTCCCGGAACTGCTAGAAAATGTTCCCCTTGTAGTCAACTGCTAGAAAATGTGGTTCCAGCATGACGGAGCTCCACCTCATAAGCCGCGGCGTGTTCAAAATTTACTTTCTGATATGTTTGGGAATCGATGGATCGGGCGTGGTGGTCCTGTAGTATGGACTCCTAGACCATCGGACATGCCACCTATGGGGACACATGAAGGAGTTGGTCTACCAGACACCAGTGGAGAATGAATTGGACCTTGTGGGCCGCATTGTCGAGGCTTCCACAAGAATTCGTGTTAACCACGTTTTTCTTCGTGTGCGAGACGAAGTGCTTCGACGCTATCTCTTGTGCATTGAGGACAATGGTTCACATTTTTAGTAGATTTCGTGACGTTGTAAGGTACAAGTGAATTACAAACACCATTTCCTGTATTGGCTCGTCTTCTTCTGTCTTTGTGCTTTTGTGTATTTTTTGTGTGCCTGGAGGTTATGCTTTACAGCATTGCACGCCACCAACTATGCCACTAATATGCGAATCACATTATCGCTATTCCCAGGAGGTAATTTGTCACCTGCTTCTTACGTATGTTAATACTATACTCCACAATGCTGCATATGTTAACATACATTTGTCCACGATAATTTATGTATATTTTGATACCAGGTTTGCATCTTGTTTCAACAGCTCTCAATCACTCTGTTTTATGTGTTATGCTGTAGCAACACCGCACGTGCCTCACTACGAACCGTCGACTGCATATTCACAGTACTTCATATTCAGAACTTCATTATTGGGCAACATCCGTATGTGGCGGTTATGCAACCACACACAGCAGGGATACAAGTGTCCACCATTTTGTATCCGTTTGAGTTATCGTCTTGATACAAGGAAGTACTGTTAACAGGTGTGGAAGTCGTCAATTCATACACCTTTCGAGCCATCTTCACTCGGCAGATAATCCGGGAATCCCTATGCTCCTTTGGGGAATCCCTTCCGCAGACATTGCAAGATTATGAAACATGCATATTTAACCAGAGCAGGTATGACTTCGCTGGTGAGTTTTCAAACCGCGTCCTCTACGTTGAATAGTTTCTGAAATATAAGCCTTTGAAGATTCATTTCCCACGGTTTCGGCGCCTTATATCTCCGACACAACGCGATTCCGGACCCTTGTTCACTGAGCTTTTTTGTTTCTTCGTATGAAAGGATTTACCTCCCGAAGTTTGTCGGTGGATTTTTTGACACCCAGTATATGTGTGTTGTGCATGGTTAAATCAGAATATTACTCTCATTGATGTTACTTATAATGTATTCTTGTTTTTATGTTAATATCAAATTTAATATCACTTGCAATTATCTGCAATTCTCAGTTATAATTACAAACGATCAGAAGTCAGGTATAGGCTTACTTCGTTTCTTTACCTCATTCTACTTTTCTTTCAAATTTCTCAGTAGATCCTAAATCAATGTCATGACTTATTTCAACTTATTTCGACTAATTTCTATTTCAACGTATTCCAACTTATTCTGGATTATTCCACTATATATTACCTATTATGCTTAACTTAAATCGTTGGTAATTGAAAAAAAATGAAATCTTTGAGTTTTACGTCCCACGGTTATGCCGGTTAGGCTAAAGGAGACGGTGATGATGAGAGATGAGTGAAATGGTGGAATGATGAAAGTGGGAGGAAACGGGAGAACCCCGAGAAAACCCACGAGCACGGTGTTTGTCCACCACAAGTTCACTTGGCGGGGGCTGGGATCGAACCCGGGACCCCAAGCGCCAGAGGTGAACGCTCTACCACTGAGCCACCGCGCCCCCCTCGTGGGTAATTGAATTCAGACTCCATCAAACTATCCAAATCTTAAATTCATAATTTTAGGAGTATTATTAGTCATAAAGTATCAGCTGATCAGCGCTAATCATATGTTTATTATCTAATGTTACACCAATAAGTATTTAAAATGTAAGATTGTATATTAACCTGCTTGATTGTGCTCATTATGTAAGGATAATTAATCGTAAATTTCAGATAGGACCGGTTACTGATATCGATTTTACAATTTCGATTATTTATGTCAAGTTACTTATAGAAATTTATTGAAGCTGGAGGTCAAGAAAGAAACCAGAAATGTAATTCACTTAAATTAATTCTGGTGCTAAGGCCGTCTGGCTTACTCTTCATATCTGTTATCACAAAATTCCAAATTTAGTGTTAATTTTCATCATATTTATTTGCTTTTAAATTTGTCTTTGTTTTTACTCATTAAAGCTTTTATTGTTTTGTTACCCTAAATTCGTGAACGTTTTCTTTCATAAACTAATTGCATCCCTAATCTCAAGGATAACATCTTTCTAGAGTCTGTTAGGCTAAACTACTAAGGCAACGTAGGCAATTTTCTCATTCTGTCTACCATGGACTGAATTGAACTGATTTTCATGATTTTCAATCAAAATTTTAAATTCAAGATGTTTATTTCTTGCAACATTATTATTATTATTATTATTATTATTATTATTATTATTATTATTATTATTATTATTATTATTATTATTATTATTGCTGTTATTCAATTTTCACGGAAAGTGAAAATCAGTCTAGCTCGTCCCTGCAAACCAGAAATTAGAGAAAAATTCATTTTCAGCATTGCAGCATGTGAATACACGGATACAGATGCGAATAAAATAAATTTTCATTTGTTCTCGGTTTAGGGAATCTTATTTCCCTAAAGCCCTGGGATACCGCGGTGAGATAGGATTTCCAAACCGTGAAATCAGTCTTTATCGAGTCATAAACCATTTTAATCCATAGAAGGGACACTTCACCATTGGTGCACATGATAACAATGGTGACACTCGGAACACGAACACAACACCTCACTCAAATAATTTTCAACTTTTACACCTTTGGCGCTCCGAACAGCCACCATCATACATCTCTCTCTACTCTCTCTTTTAATTTTTAATTTTTACAAATTTGGAGGGCAATACAGGGATATCTCTATTTTAAATTTCAATTTTTACATGGTAGCTTCCTTACTCTGAAGGAAGTCCTTTAGGTTAAGGGAAAGGCTAATTAAGCCAATGAATGAATGTTATAGGAAATGGAAGTACCAGGCGGAAAAAGATGTTGTCCACCACAAAGTCCACTTGGTCGGTTTTAAATCACGAACATCAAAAATGTTGTACTACCACTGAGTCACCGTGCTCTCCTGCTTTTTCCACATACTACATCAAACTGCCATGAGCATGAATCTTTTTTCCATATCCGACTATACCTCACTGTGGGTCTACAAGCTTTCAAATGGTTACCATGCAATGTTTATTGAAAGGATAAATAAAAATAAAGCGTCTGCAGTGTATGTGTCAATTCGTTATACGTAGGTTTTCTACTGGTTTCCTAACGAGAGGGTTGTGTTTGATTTTCAACTTCAAGGTAATTATTAACAACACTACTATCTTGTCCTTTTACTATATAAAATTTAATAACTATTTCACGTTATCATCTTAATAAAAAACATTGTTTTACTGTATACTCCCATGCATTTCATAGACATTTTATCCTTTTATCTCAAAGTATTGAAAAAATAAAACGGAATCTTTGAGTTTTACGTCCCACATTTATGCCGGTTAGGCTAAAGGAGACGGTGATGATGAGTAATGAATGAAATGGTGGAATGATGAAAGTGGGAGGAAATGAGAGATCCCCGAGAAGTTCACTTGGCGGTGGCTGAGATCGAACCCGGGACACCAAGCACCATAGCTGATCGCTCTACCACTGAGCCTCCGCGGCCCCTCAAAGTATTGAGCTCTATGAACTATTCCTTTTAAAAAGTATATAACAAGTAAAGTTCTGCACGTTCTAAAATTTTTGAAGGGTGGATCCAGCACTAACAGTCATCGTGTTTAAGTATTATTCAAGTATTATTATTCTACTTTCAATAAAACGACACGAAATTTTACAATTTTGTCACCTATATTCTCAGCAAAATAGTACACTACCTTGTTTTCTATAAGAAAAGAAAGAGTACATGGGTATTGTAACATCAAGTTTTCAACAGCATATCAAGCATTTCTCTCCTACTGCAACTATAATTTTCTTAAGAAAGTGTTGAAAGGTTTGTTGGGTTATAAACTTTAAATGTGGTCCGGGTCGAAAGGATCCCTCGTGTGGCTGCGCCCTTAAATCAATGCATTTTGCATACAAGTTTATATGTTGCTTATCATTTAAAGTAAATGATTAAAGAAAAGTTTTAAAGTCTTCATATCATAAACTAAACACAAGTTATCAAGCTCAGTGATTCCAATGGACAAACAGTTCATCATTCACTTACTTTGGTAATGTCTTTAAAAATCTAAAATAAAATATTAAATACTTTCAGTTTCCTACCATATTCTTCGAAAACAATTTTTGTTCTTCTAATGCACTGCTTCTTAAACACCAGTTCCTTCATATAACATACAAACAACTAAGATTCTATATCCTAATATCAATTTATTTATTTAAAATAAAACAATACATTATTCTCACTGACAATTCAGTTGCGAGTACTTCAGTATTTTAACTCTAGCTATTATTTACATGTGTTTAAGAAGTCTTGTAATACAGTTGTCTTGCAGTTACGATAATATAAAAGAAATGCTATATACCATGAGGATTATTCTTCCATAACAGTTCATATACACAGCAAATGCATTGAAGTTGTGTCAATTGTGGATCGCAAATCTGGAACTTTATAGCATGTTATTATACCCATTCCGACGACCTACATTCCCTGCCGTGTTACCTGTCATGCATATAAATGAATCAAACAATATATTTCCTTCTTAGATGTGTGTGATTTCCATATGTTATTTCCTAAAGATAATTTCTTTATTTTGCTTTTCCAATTAACATTTCGTAACCATTCTAAAACAGAAAACATTTATTATATGCCATGTTCTCTTTTCCATATCCAATATCCGTTCGCAGGTGCATATATAATCGTATTTCTTCTATGTCATTTACAAGATCATTAATATGCGGAAAAAGATGTATCAAACATTCAAACTGTCAACCATCCATAAAATCAATTATTATGTATCCTATTATAACTCTACACTGAATGATCAACAAGAACTATGTGTCACTTCTCCCTAAATTGTCAAAAATGTAAAGCATTTTACGTGTCATGAATATATAATTAGTAAATTGCTTTAATAAGTGCAACGAATCTACTTACCTTCTTATTTCACAATTGTGTCCGGTAGACAGACCGGATCTCACTCCCATTTCCTCTCCTCTACTAAAATCAGTAACAACATGAGCACAGTATTTGTGTTAATAAAATGAAAGTATCAAAATGAGGCGAAACGAAATTCATAAGTTTATGTAGAGGGAAACTGAACCATATTACAATGAAAAATTGAAACCGTTAGTTATGAGTTAGAGGTAAGGAAGTGAGACAGAGAGAAAATAAGATATAGAAGAATAAAAACAAGAGGGAACACAGATAAAAATATTGGATTTAAACGTAGAAAGAAAATAACCTAACATTTCCGTTCCGTTTCCAGAAATAGAACAGCGATAAAGGAAACTTCCCTTTAAAATTTTCTTCAGAACTATTCGAATAAATCGTAGATGATGCTTCAAAACTTCATTGAAACTGAAAATTTCCGAGACCCATCTAGGATCATGCCAAACGTTTAAAATACATTCTGTCTTTCCGCATGGTTGGGTTGCAAATTCAGTAGTGTTCATTAAACGTACTGATCTGAAATGCATTATAATAAACTTAGTAGGTAGCGTTGGTCATAACTTCCTTTCCAGAATACTAATGCAATCTAAGAAAACAATAAAAAGGGAGAAAGGAAGAAAGAAATATACTGCTACATTTTATCAGAAAGAGCCTACATTAAAAGTAGGAATTGTATCATAATGAAACGTTACAAATGTTTGAAAGGAAAATGAGATGTTCGTTCCTTTTAGACTTAGTAAATTTCTAAGTATCCACGTATTTCGCATTTCATACGTGGATAAACAAATTGAAGAATTATAGGACGGAAGCGAATTTTGTTTCATATTGATATAAATAAAATCTCTTTTAAAATATCACAAATGAGAGCTAGTTTAAACTCATTTCTGATTGTTTGTATGTTCCGAACATTCACTCTCGATTCCATCTATTGCAGATATAACGTTGTATTCGCAACAATAGAATAAACACGCTAGAGTTAAAATTGGTTATCGCATTGTCCAAGTGATTCGATTGACTCGGTAACCGAGAGCAAAAAGAAGGATACTTTACTTATTTCCTTTACGTACAGTGTGTATTTTATGCGTGTGAGTGACAAAACAGAAAGATGCAAGACACGATAAGGAACTTTCAAGACAGATGGATTGAGAGTGAGACAGAGAGACGAATATAAATATGAAAACTACTTATCATTACTCTGTACGATGAAGACTGCTCTGAATATTTATTCGGAATCTCACCTTGCAACTTTGCAACCAACGTTCGTAGAGGATGTTGCCTGAAAACTAAAAGGTATTACCTGATGTAGATTTAACCCGAGTTTTTCCGTTTGCAAGCCTAGGACGGTACAAATACACGATCCGATACTCTACCAGAAATAAATTGAACAGAAAGTATAGATTTTCTTTCTAAGAACAATAGCATAAAAGTGGATACTACAGAAAAATTAAGTGCTTCGAATTGTCCTAGTAGCACCCATATTTACAATTTCCAACCAACATTTGTAAATTGTCTCTATCATGATACAAGCGTTTGGTTCCATATTGTTACGGATTTAGTATGAGAAGTCACTCTTCGATTGTTTATGATCACTTTGTGAATAAAATACATTTGTCTTGACCTGTATTTGAACCGTCTTTGGAACCTATAATACTCGTGAAAAAATGAAATGAAATCTTTGAGTTTTACAACCCCCGTTTATGCCGGTTACGCTTAAATAGAAGTTGATGATAAATAATGAATGAAAAAAGTGGGAGGAAACGGGAGGAACCCGAGGAACCCCATGCACCAGAGGTAAACGCCATATAATACTCGTGAGTCTAGGACGTTACTACCTGCCACCTACCCTGCCACCTGAACTATAATTCAAATCTTAGTAAGTTCAGTTCTGCGCTTTGGAACGAACTGGCTTCTTTCTGTAAGGTTAATTACACTAAAGTGCACGCTGGATTTCATTTATTCGACGACCTGGAGAGAAATTAGTGCTCACTAATAAACAAAAAACATGCAATCCAGGAAAAGTTACATAAATCATAACATAGTATGCAGTAAGTACGCCGTGCAAGGTCAAGAGAGCACTTTTAATAATAATAATAATAATAATAATAATAATAATAATAATAATAATAATAATAATAATAATAATAATAATAATACATGTTGAGGTTCACTCTGTAGTTCTCATTTAAGCGAATAATAATATCAATATGCGGAATCAATCTAACGAACGTCCTTTCAAGATTAGGCAGTTATTCTATTTACTCTTCCGTTTCCAGAAAATCAACGCACGTGGTGTTTATCCACCATAGTCTGTATGACATTAGGTGGTATCGATCTTATGTATACATAAAAGACTGGCCCAGTACTACACATGTCATTCACGAGTATCTCAAGTTTGTATACAGCGTTACAAAAATATTGACTTACATCTTGTGCTCGTAGACATTTAGCGTTTAAAACGGCTCGAGCAGCTCGGGTCACGGCTCGTCACCACCGAGCGGAGCCGAAAAGTGAGCCAATTCAATAGTTCACCTAAGAAAGCCGGCTCGAACCCAAGGGTTCACTTGGGCCGAACCAAGCCGAGCAGATGTCTCACATCTACCGAGGTAGATCGAACCTATCACCCGTTTGAACCGAGCCGAACAGAGCCGATGGAATACCTGAGTCGTGCCCTCGGTTCATTTAGGCCGAACCAAGTCGAGCCGGTAGTTAATCGCAACCGAGCTGGCTCTAGCCGATGACTCAAGTGAAACAAGCCAGAGTTCGAGCTGAACCGGTTGCTCTGGGCTTGAGGCGATCCGGTTGGGCAACATCATCCTAATTAACAACAAAGAAAAAATACAAGTTCGTTTAGAAATATTGTTTGTTATTAGTAAATAAATAGAAGTAATACGACAAATCAAGTTTCTAGATAAACCCAAAGGATGCCTATAAAAACTACGTAGATGATGTTACACGACCTTAACAATACTAATACTTGTAGGCATACTTCGGCTTTTGCATATTTGTACTGTTATTTCATTAGATTTTTCAATGATATTTACCATAGAGATCGTACTAGTGCACACTGATTTAAGAAATTGATTTAGCAAATCGGTTAATACAAATTCAAATATAAAATCTTTTGACTGTCTTCACGTCATACAACTTCGAAAGTTTGGATCTTGTTTCAATATTTCGTTGCAAGTAGTTAGCAACTTTAATCACAAAGTTATTTCATTGCTAAACAACAAAATATCTTGATAAACTGCATTAAGTATTAACTTTAAAACTGCAAAGGTTATGACAAAATAACCAGATGAATTTGAAGAGATGTCCAAAACACGTAAATTTTATATATTTTTTACTTGTTACAGGAGTCGTCTATGTTTAAATGTATAACACGCATATGATTGACGCAGAAGTCCTCAGGTCTGACGCCTAGCGGAGGCTAAAGGAATAAACAGTCTTGTTGCTTGTTTCCATAATATAAACAAAACTAATAATAATAAGAAGAAGAATTTATTTGTTATATTTACTGTAAGAAGAAAAACCTCTCGGAAGCAAGCGTCTTTAACAAGTACCGGTTACTGCTGATATGCAACGCAAGTGTATCACTATTTTAGAATTGTGAGTAAAATGATCTCCGCATGTAAGTTTGTTTCCAATCGACCAACAACAACTTTCTACTGTGTTTCATTCTTAGTAATTTTTGGCCGATAAACTCTGTCACAGTCTTTTCCAAACTTTTCCACACTGCGGGCCGCTCTTTGAAGACTACAATATATGTGAATGACCCCTCCAAATATATAGGGTTAATGTTTACATTTTCCCCATGTTAGTAATATATATATATATATATTATATATATATATATATATATATATATATATATATATATATATATATATATATATATATATATATATATATATATATTCATCCTCACGGCATTGTCAAGGCTCTATATTTTGTATTTTACATTTATTATTGCAACCGGGTGTTTCTGACTGCCGTATTCGGTAGCCCGATCATCACCCCTGTTCTTCGCGCGCAGAGTCATTCGAAGAACTGAAAACGTACTCTGTACACAAACAGGTTATGGTTGTGAACTCGGAAAACCTGGTACTTCTGCTTGTCAAGGTCAAAAAGTGGGAGAAAAAAGGATGTGTAGAATGTAAAGATGGTTCAACAGTGACTGATACTTGTAAGAACCATATTCATTTGTAGTTCGTGCACATTCCGCCTGTAGCGCTACCGTGGCACAACGTATATTGTAACTGTATAACTCTTGTACACCGCTTGTAGGTCTATTGGCGTATGTGACGACCGAAACTATGTTGTCAGCTCTGACTGCGACATTTTTCTTTGTCATTTGTGAGACGCCGAACATGTTGTTTTTGCTTGTTGCACGCGCTGAACGGGTTCCTGCGGAGCGAAGTATTTAACAAGTTGACTACATATTCTTGTTTGCGATAGTTTTAAATTGGTTAACTGCTGAAAAATATACGAAAATAAAGCTGTACTTGTAAAGGTATATTTAGACAGCCCCCCCCCTTATCAGACTCAATCGGAAATGGTCTCAATCGTTTGTACACAAATGTGCAGGCGAAATTTTCATTTGTACACAATTAGGGGCGCCGCCAGAACGAAAACAAAGTGGGGGCTGTCTACGTGGTAGCCCCCCACCATGTCCAATTCAATCACAAATTGTCGCAATCGTTTGTACTTCGTTTGTACAGAAATGTGCAGGCGAAATTTTCGTTTGTACACAATTAGAGGCGCCGTCAGAAAGAAAAAAAACTCGGGGGCTGTCTAAAAGGTAGCCTCCCCACCATGTCCAATTCAATCATGAATTGTCGCAATCGTTTCCACATCGCTTGAACAGAAATGTGCAGGCCAAATTTTCGTTTGTACACAATTAAGGGCGCCGCCAGAACGAAAACAAGTGGGGGCTGTCTAGGTGGTAGTCCCCCACTATGTCCAATTGAATCAGAAATTGTCACAATCGTTTGTACAGAAATCTGCAAGCAAAATTGTCGTTTTTAGACAATTAGGGGCGTTGCCAGAACGAAAACAAAGTGGGGGACTGTCTAAATGTTAGCCCCCGACACCATGTAAAATTCAATCACAAATTGTCGCAATCGTTTCTACATCGTTTGCACAGAAATGTGCAGGCTAGATTTTCATTTGTACACAATTAATGGCGCCGCCAGAACGAAAACAATGTGGGGGCTGTCTAAGTGGTAGCACCCAACCATGTCCAATTCAATCTCAAATTGTCGCATTCGTTTCTACATCGTTTGTACAGGAATGTGCAGGCCAAAGTTTTGTTTGTACAAAATTAGGGGCGCCACCAGAATGAAAACAAAGTGGGGACTGTCTAAATGGTAGCCCTTCACCATGTGCAGTTCAAGCGAAAATTGTCGCAATCGTTTCTGCATCATTTGTACAGAAATGCGCAGGCGAAATTTTTGTCTGTACATAATTAGGGCCGCCGCCAGAACGAAAACATTGTGGGGCCTGTCTAAGTGATACCTCGTACCATGTCCAATTCAGTCACAAATTGTCACAATCGTTTCTACATCTTTTCTACAGCAATGTGCAGGCCAAAGTTTTGTTTGCACACAATTAGGGGCGCCGCCAGAACGAAAACAAAGTGGGGACTGTCTAAATGGTAGCCCTTCACCATGTCCAATTCAAGCACAAATTGTCGCAATCGTATGTACTTCGTTTGTACAGAAATGTGCAGGCGAGATTTTCGTTTGTACACAATTAGGGGCGCCGCCAGAACGAAAACAATGTGAGGGATGTCTAAATGGTAGCCCCCCATTTCCAATTCAATCACAAATTGTCACAATCGTTTCTACATCGTTTGTACAAAAATGTGAAGGCTAAATTTTTGTTTGTACATAATTAAGGGCGCCGCCAGAACGAAAACAAAGTGGGGGGCTGCTTAAGTGATAACCCCCCCATGTCCAATTCAATCACAAATTGTCGCAATCGTTTGTACATCGTTTTTTACAGAAATGTGCAGGCGAAATTTTCTTTTGTACATAATTAATGGCGCCGCCAGAACGAAAACAAAGTGGGGTTGTGTAAATGGTAGCTACCACCATATCCAATTCAATCACAAATTATATCAATCGCTTGTACATCATTTGCACAGAAATGTGCAGGCGAAATTTTCCTTTGTACACTATTAGGGGCGCCGCCAGAACGAGAACAAAAAGGGGGCTGTCTAAATGGTAGCCCCCACCATGTCAAATTTAAGCACAAATTGTCGCAATCGTTTGAATATAGTTATACAGAAATGTGCAGGGGAGAGTTTCGTTTGTACACAATTAGGGGCGCCGCCAGGACGAAAAAAGGGGGGCTGTCTATCTTTTAGCCTTCACACCATGTTCAATTCAACTACAAACTGTCGCACTTGTTTGTACGCCTTTGTACATAAACGTGCAGCTGAAATTTTCGTTTGCACATAAATGTGGCCCCGCCAAAACGATAACAAACTATGGGCTCTCTAATTGATAACCCTCCCACCATGTCGAATTCAACCACAAACTGTCGCACTTGTTTCTACGGTTTTGTACAGAAATTTGCATTCGAAATTTTCGTTTGTACACAATTGCGGGCGCGCTAAAACGATAACAAAGTATAGGCTGCCTAATTGGTAGCACCTCCCTACGTCCGATTCAAAAGAAAATTATCTCAATTGTTTGTACATCCTTTGAGCAGTAATGCGCAGGTGAAAATTTTTTTCTACGCTATCAGGTGCGTGGACAGAAGGAAAAAAGTGGGAGTTGTCTAAGTGCTAGCCACACCATGTTCGATTGAACCACAAATTGTCGCGATCGTTTATACATCGTTTGTGCAGAAATCTGCAGGTAAAATTTTCGTTTGTAATAAATAATATGCGGATGTGAGTATTTTTTAATATCTGCGATCAACGTTAACCGGTTTGAATAATGGTTGCTGAGTTTGAAAATGGTACCTATTACACTAGTCGAAAAAAATTCTTTTTCTCTGGCATACGGGAGAAAATGCCTGATTCTAATAGAACTCTTCACGTAGAATTCGAATCTGCAATCAGTTTTTCTCCATCACCCTCAGTTTTCCCGTGACAGAGGTGTTTTGGGAAAATTTCCCCTCAAATTTCTTTTCTTTTTCATTTTTCTTTTTTTTAAAACCATTTTCATACTTGTAGGTTGGGTACCTTAGGTATATAAACGCACAAATTATATTGTATGTTAACTTGATTTATACTTAGTAAATTTCATAAGAATAGCATTATTCTATCTAGAGAAATAAACATATTTATATAAAAAAATGCTATGTGTCCGGTTCATTTTACAATATTCATTAGTGCAGATAAAATCACATGTAACTTCCACGAAAATTACAATATAAGCACGGTTTATGTCTTATTGGATTTGAAATAAAACATATTTTCAATGATGTATACACCGTGTCACAATTTTATGTCTACTTAGTAAATAATACAAACGATGTGAGTGGTATCTTCTTAATAAATGGACACTTACTTACCTCAACTAATATGTTTTAGTTGTCGACTTTCTTCTGTGTTTGGTTCGGGGGGCGCGGTGGCTCAGTGGTAGAGCGTTCACCTCTAGCGCTTGGGGTCCCGGGTTCGATCCCAGCCCCTGCCAAGTGAACTTTGTGGTGGACAAACACCGTGCTCGTGGGTTTTCTCGGGGTTCTCCCGTTTCCTCCCACTTTCTTCATTCCACCATTTTCATTCATCTCTCATTATCACCGTCTCCTTTAGCCTCACCGGAATAACCCTGGGACGTAAAACTTAAAGATTTCATTTAATTTTTTTCTGTGTTTGGTTTTTGGAACATTTTCCATGGAGGAAATGTCCTGATGAAAATGTTCCCCCTACTCATCACTAACAGCACCAAGGTTTCAGGAAAGAAATGCAGGTGGGAGTCTAGAAAGTGAACTTTAAGGGACATGTTGCAACCCATTTCATTGAATGATTGCCGGAAATCACTCACAATTTCACGGTAATTTGGGGCTTTCTTGTTTCCTAAAAAATTCTCTGTTAAACATTTAAATGGACACCAAGCTGCTTTCTCAACCAGAGTTAAGAGATCCTCAAATTTTTGGTCACGAATCAAACATCTTATTTGGGGGTCTACAAAAATCCCTAGCGTCACTAACCCGAGGAATTTTTTCCTTGAGGTAACAAGATCCTGCATTACTTTTGTCCATTGCCCTAACAAAGATTTTTAAGAGCCCCAACTTTATGTGAAGAGAAGGTAGAATTATCTAATCAGGGCTCACCAGTGAGGAATAAACTGCATTCTTCTGTCCAGGTGTTAATACATGCTTTGGCCATTCCTTCTTGATGTAATGTTCCGCTTTGTTCCTGCTCTCCCATTCGCAGAGGAAACAACAATATTTCGTATAACAAGATGCAAACCCATTAACAAAGAAATGACTTGTAAATCACAGCAAACGGTCCACTTGTATTTCTCATACTGATTTTCTTCTAACACTATTTCGATGTTTTCATACGTTTCCTTCATATTAGTTGCATAAGCCAAAGGTACTGAAGGAAATTTGTTGCCATTGTGCAAAAGGACAGCCTTAAAACTAGTTTTCGAAGAGTCAATAAGCAATCTCCACTCTGTACTTATATGTGCATGTCCAAGTGTATCCATCACAGCACAGACATTATTACAATACACTAAATCATTTTCTTGAGAATAATAGTTTTGAAACTCTGTAATAATTTTTCGAAAAATACACACTTTAGTGTCACGATGGAGCAGATTTGAGCCTTAAGTTTAGAATCAAGAAGTTTTGTCTGTATCATGGAGAGCTCTAAATCCCGTACGAGGTCATTTAGTTCACCCGGAGTTATCAGATGGGGATCCAATGTAGATGTGCTTCCTGCATAAGTAGGATCATCTTCTTCATTTGGAACTTCAATAGTTGCCTCAAGTACGTAATCCTCATTTACCGTAAGATGAGGAGGAGGTACTGGTACAAATAATTCTGCACTGTGTGGAACTGGCCTAATTGCTGATGGCAAATTAGGGTACTGTATAGTGTGGTTAGATTTACTGCTTATTTCTTTTATCTGTGTCATACAAAAGTAGCAGACTGAAGAATGATCTTTTGGTTCCCTCCAGATAATCGGTACTTCGAAGTTAATGTTTCGTCCACCATTTGCCCACCCAGTCAGACGTTTCACGCAAGTACAACAAATGTAGTGAGGAACCCAGTTCTTATCCTGGTCTCCTACACAGCAAACAAAATATAACTGATAACACTTCCTCACAAGTGGAGTAAAACATCGACGTTGTGATTTAAATATCAGCTCCCCACATACATAACAGAAATTGTCCGGTTTATTTACACACTTCCTCGACAGCTTGTATCCTGTAAGGTATCACACACACACACACACACCCACCCACACACACACACACACAGGAATCTCCCACACACACACACAGGAAAATTCCCACAAAATCCCTCAAGAAATTACCTTATACAAAAATGGTGACATGGTGTACACATCATTGAAAATGTTTTATTGGAAGTCCAATGAGGTATAAACCGTGGTATATTGTAATTTTCGTGGAAATTATATGTGTTGAAGACCGACCCGAACCCACTCGTAACACGAACTGACTGACCCGACCCGACAACCCGACCCGAGCTGACCCGATTGGCCCGACCAAAAGTGACCAGAGTGAACCGACCCGAGGTGACCTAACCCGACAACCGACCCGAGTGACCTGACCTTACAATCTAACCAGTTTGACAGAGCTAGAACCTTGCAAAACTGCCACCAGAAAAAAATGCTGACCAATTCTTATGCATAAACCATTGTTTCGGCTTTTTTTATTTGTAGTATAATTATCCTCCTCCTCCTCCTCCTCAGCGTTCTGCCATTAATGACAGGCCAGTTTCCGTGAACTAGGTAAGAAGCTTCCATTTTTGCGATTTCCCGCTAATATCTGCCTCGCAACAAAACATAAAGTACCACCCTCCTTGTTACAATTTGACAATTGCAACCTTCTTACACACTCTCGCTCTCCTGATTATACTCCCTTTACTACATCTCTCAGAATGCAATCCCTTAGCAAGATCGAAACTTGTGATCCGTCCATTTTTTCGCTTCCTTATATCGTCTAATATTGCTCTCGTCTCTTGCATTTTTTCAGCATTGCCTAATTCGTTTTCCTCTCTACCCTGCTAACCTTCTTTATTTTACTCCACATCCAAATTTCCAAGGTTAAACTTTAGACAATCAACTTCGAAAGTCAAAATAAAATTTGACTGAGTTCTGAAGACAAGTTCTGAAGAATAAAAGAATAAAAGTTCTGAAGACAACATTATTTTCTAGTAAAGAATGTATATAGAACTTCTTTTAATATTTTTTGCTGTGTAACAAAGAAAAATTTCATCACGTTAACATTCCGATTTTTCTATTTAAAAACGGCGTTGCTGTCTGATAGAATCATAAGGAACTAATTGCACTGAAATATCATTCTGTAGGGATAATTTTTATTTTTTTCTTGATTAATTTATCTAGAAGATATTTGAAACGTTATATAAAATTAGCAAGTATTTTATTGCGGAGAAAGCCAAATCACTACCGCAGCAATAATAATAATAATAATAATAATAATAATAATAATAATAATAATAATAATAATAATAATAATAATAATAATAATAATAATAGTCTGAAGGTGACCGAGAAAGGTCTGTCTCTTTGTGGAGGTCAGTGTTCAATTGGCACCGTGAACGTGCGTAAGGACTGAGTGAACATGGGGCCTTCACAGAGCGTCATAAGGGCTTGCTTACTGTACGAGTTCAAATTGCTGCTCCCCGGGGCGGAAGATATGACAGGCCTTTGGTGAGGGTGTCGTGACTACACGAAGAGTGCAGTGGTATGGCGGTTTAAGGACGGCGACGAAACACTCGAAGACGCACCACGTGCCGGAAGACAAACAGATGTTCAAAATACAGATCTTCAGGCAGCAATTGAGGCGAAGACAGACATGTGAGGAACTGGTACTACATTTCAGTGTGAGTGGAGAAACCATTCGGCACCACCAACATCAACTTGGGAAGCACTGCAAGTTGGGTTGATGGGTCCAACATGATTTGACTTGGAGCCAGAAAGCAACGCGAGCAGAGACCGGTGTTTCTTTGGTATCTCGTCTGAGGAAGGAGCAATTTCTGGACAGGGTGTTGACATGTGATGGAAAGTGGGTCCTGTACGAAGCTCCACGGCGCCGTGATTGTTGGTTAGCATCCCATGAACCAGTTCAAAAACAGCCCAAGCCAGCACTACACCAGAATAAGTTTCTCCTGTGCATTTGTGGACTGCTTGAGGCATCGTCCATCGGGAACTGCTACCAACTGGTCAGATCATCAATGCAACTGTGTACTGTCATTGTGTACTGTCTGAATCCAACAGTTCTGAATCGCAAAGGGGTCCTCCTGTTACAAGGCAACGCTAAGCCCCACGTGGCTAAAATGACCTTGTACACCATTCTACGCCTTGGATGGAAAACACTATTGGATCTGCCGATTATCACCTGTTCCATTCCTTGGAAAATCACCTTGGAGAACGCCAATTCAAATCGCTAGTAGAGGTTCAATATGCACTTGATACCTTCTTCACTTCCCGTCCCACCAAGTTCGACTGCGATGGAATCCATAGCCTTCCAGAACGTCGGCAGAAGGTCGTCGAGGCTGATGGAGACGATTTTTGATATTCCAGATACGCCTTAGGTTACATATCAATGTTCGAAGGTGTTGGTGAAAAGGCGGCGGAACTTTCTTGGGCATTCTTAAAGTTAGAATAATAATAATAATAATAATAATAATAATAATAATAATAATAATAATAATAATAATAATAATAATAATAATAATAATAATGTATCCTGCCCAAAGGCAGATGTTTGACCCGAAGGTCCATGGGTATTGATTCCAGCTCGTACCAAGTAAGTTTTCTGGTGGACAAACACCGTGTGCATGGGTTTTCTCGTTGTTCTCCCATTTCCTCCCACTTTCTTCATTCAATTATTTCTCATCATCACTGTCTCTCTTAGCGTTGGTGCGTGACGTGGCACGTTAACTAGATATTTCCTTTCAATTTCACTTAATGTGACATTTACCTTGACATAAAAACGCAGAAAGGAAAAAAGTCAGTAGTAATATTAATTATAATTACAATGCCAATTAGTTAATATAGGGTTAAATTAAAATTTTATTACTATTTCACCTTCAATTAGTCATAATTATCATTCATTCACCAACTTCGAATTGAATTCTACAACAAAGCTCCTTATAGTATTCCGTATAGAAAATAAGTGAAAAATGTGATGACCCGACCCGAGTGACCCGACACGAGCTAACCCGACTTACCAGACCCGACAACCCGACCCGACCCGTTTGAGAGCACTATCAGAGGGGTACAATTTACAGTACAATTTATTTTGTATGGTTTAGCATACTTTAAGGCCACCATACTTTTTGAAAACAGAAAAAACGGGACATCTTACAAAGTAGTAGTAAATATTGCATTTTGTATTAATTTTATCTTTCGAATTCTACTACAGTATCGCACTAGTTATACAACTTAAAATAATATATTAATATAGTCCATACTTAATCAACAGTGCTAAAATTATTATAGAAGCTAGAAGCTGTTGTACAATATAAACGCAATCAGTGAACATACAATATTTAGGCAAAAATTATATTTTCAATATTATTACACATACCACCTTTACATGTTCTACATGTCTATAAAGAAAAAAATCCAGATTTATGAAGTTGTTTCCAAATTTCAATAGACTGATTTATTTTTGTTAACCTAAAATGCGAACTAAAAGAAAGCAATTCGCATAATTGTTTTTCTGAAGCAGAAAAAAAATGTGTTTTCGCGGCTGGTCTGCAACGTCACAAGAATTTGTTGCCACCTCGGGGTATACATTCTTACTTTTAGTGATAAGAGTGCTACTTAGGAGGATTTAAACATTGCATGTTATATCCGGGGAAGCAGCGATTGGAATAAAGATTAGAATGAAATTGTTCCGATAGTATTGTCGGAATTGAAAGCAAAAGGAATAAGTCGATTTTATTATCTTTTCAGAAATTTTGATATGTAATTAATAATAATAATAAAGAAAAAAACAGGACAAGAATTAAAATTTCTGCACACCGGGACAAATTTTAAGAAACCGGGGCGTATGGTAGCCTTACATACTTATTTACATGCGGAGTGTCAGTACGGAGCCACTACGTAACAGAGTTGAAACAAAACCTCGTAAATAGGTTGCCAACTCAGGAAAACAAAATTCTGGCACACCCTCAAAATTCTCTGTACAAATGAGAAACTGAAGACTGTATTGATCGTTATTGTATTTACCAGCAATTGCCACTTGTTTAAAATTATCGAAACAGATGAATAATACTGGATATTTATCTTTATGTAACAATAGTTGATTCATAAAATGAAATTTACTCTATAAACTTACACTGCAAACAAAGGAAATTGCTTTAAAAAGTCATTTTCTACTCTCAATAAATGTAAAATTCTTTTACAATAAAATATAAGTGTTATCAAATTTCTTATGTTAAATAAATAAAAAAAACTGCCATACATTAAAAAATATCGATAATGTATAATACAACGGAAATTTGTGTTTGTAAAGGCCCTGTTGAAAAATTTCGATGTTCAATGTTATATTCTGGATTGCAGATTGCAAAATACCGGTCAGAAGGGGGCTAATAAGAAGTTTGTACCGGTCACCGGCCTTAATCAAAATCACAGCAAATACCGGCCAGTTAGCAACAAAATACTTCACCATGCATTCTATAGTTTCTGCAAAATGAGTTTAATGAAGATGATCAAATAAAACAAAATATTGTGTTATAATTTTCCCTTTAACAGTCTACTTTCTGAATTTGTTATATCTTCCACTTATCAATTTCCTGTACGAGATGAGAATAACGGTTTCTGCGCAAGATAGAAAGAGAAAAAAAAACTTTTCTCATAAGGATTCAGATCACATAAAAAATAATGAATAAGTTTAATAATAAGAGCCGAGTTTACTTAACTAACTCAGCAAAAATGATTGTAAGTATAAATATAAATATAAAAAACAAAAGAAGAAAAACATTTAATTCCATCATCGTTAGAATAAGATCAATATAGTGAATCACACCATAGTGTGAACATACCAAACCACACAATAGTGTGAACAAAGTCCTGTTAGAAAAATACTCCATAAATGTGACACTTTTTTTTTAATGTTTCTACCATTTATACAGTCCCCCACATTATTTTCGTTCTGGCGGCGCCCCTAATAGTGTACAAAGGAAAATTTCGCCTGCACATTTCTGTGCAAATGATGTACAAGCGATTGATATAATTTGTGATTGAATTGGATATTGTGGTAGCTACCATTTACACAACCCCACTTTGTTTTCGTTCTGGCGGCGCCATTAATTATGTACAAAAGAAAATTTCGCCTGCACATTTCTGTAAAAAACGATGTACAAACGATTGCGAAAATTTGTGATTGAATTGGACATGGTCGGGGGCTACCACTTAGACAGCCCACACTTTGTTTTCGTTCTGGCGGCGCCTTTAATTGTGTACAAACAAATATTTTGTCTGCGCATTTCTGTACAAACGACGTAAAACGATTGCGACAATTTGTGATTCAATTGGACATGGTGGTGGTGGGGGGTATTACTTAGAAAGCACCCTACTTTGTTTTCGTTCTGGCGGCGTCCCTAATTGTGTACAAACAAACATTTCGCCTGCACATTTCTGTAAAAACGACGTACAGACGAATGCGACTATTTGTGATTGAATTGGACATGGTCGGGGGCTACCACTTACACACACCACACTTTGTTGTCGTTCTGTTGGCGCCTTTAATAGTGTACAAACAAACATTTCTCCTGAACATTCCGTACAAATGAAGTACAAACGATTACGACAATTTGTGATTGAATTGGACATGTTGGTGGGAAGCTACCACTTAGACAGCTCCCACTTTGTTTCCGTTCTGGCGGCGCCCCTAATTGTGTACAAACAAACATTTCGCCTGCCCGTTTCTGTACAAACGAAGTACAAACGATTGCGACAATTTGTGGTTGAATTGAACATGGTGGAAGGGGCTACCACTTAGACAGCCCCCAACTTTGTTTTCTTCTGGCGGCATCCCTAACTGTGTACAAACAAACATTTCGCCTGCACACTTCTGCACATACGACGTACAAACGATTGCGAAAATTTGTGCTTGAATTGGACATGGTTGGGGGCTACCACTTAGACAACCCCTATTTTTTTCTGTTCTGCCGGCGCTCCTAATTGTGTACAAACGAGAATTTCGGCTGCGCATTTCTGTACAAACAAAGTACAAACGATTGCGACAATTTGTGATTCAATTGGACATGGTAGGGGCTACCACTTAGACAGCCCCCACTGGGTTTTCGTTCTGGCGGCGCCCATAATTTTGTTCAAACAAACATTTCGTCTGCACATTTCTGTACAAACAATGCACAAACGAAAGCGACAACTTGTGATTGAATTGGTCATGGTGGGGAGCTACCACTTAGACAGCCCCCATTTTTTCTGTTCTGGCGGCGCCCCTAATTATGTACAAACGAAAATTTTGCCTGCACATTTCTGCTCAAACGAAGTACAAACGATTGCGACAATTTGTGATTCAATAGGGCATGTTGGTGGGGGACTACCACTTAGACAGCACCCAATTTTTTTCGTTCTGGCGGCGCCCCTAATTGTGTGCGAACATACGTTTCGCCTACACATTTGTGTACAAACGAAGTACAGACGATTGCGACAATTTTTGCTTGAATTGGACATGGTGGGGGGCTACCACTTAGACAGCCCCATTTTGTTTTCGTTCTGGCGGCGCCCCTAATTTTGTTTAAACATTTCGCCTGCTCATTTCTGTACAAACGATGTAGAAAGGATTGCGAAAATTTGTGCTTAAATTGGACATGGTGGGGGCTACCACTTAGACAGCCCGCACATTGTTTTCGTTCTGGCGGCGCCCCTAATAATTTACTAACGAAAATTTGGCCTACAAATTTCTGAACAAAGGGTGTACAAACGATTGAAATAATTTGTGATAGAATTGGACATGGTGGAGGCTACCATTAAAACAGCCCCCACTTTGTTTTCGTTCTGGCAGCGCCCCTAATTTTGTGCAAACGAAAATTTTGCCTGCACATTTCTGTACAAACGATGTAGAAACGATTGTGAAAATTTGTGCTTAAATTGGACATGGTGGGTGGCTACCACTTAGACAGCCCCCGCTTTGTTTTCGTTCTGGCGGCGCCCCTAATTGTGTACAAACAAAAATTTCGCCTGCACATTTCTGTACAAACGATGTAGAAACGATTGCGCCAATTTGTGATTGAATTAGGCATGGTAGGGGGCTTCCATGTAGACAGCCCTCCCACTCTGATTTCGTTCTGGCGGCGCTTTCTAATTGTGTACTAAGGAAAATTTCACCTGCACAATTCTGTACAAACGAAGTACAAACAATTGTGATAATTTGTGATTGAATAGGACACGTTGGTGGGGGGCTACCACTTAGACAACTTCCAATTTGTTTTCGTTCTGGCGGCGCCCCTAATAGTGTACAAACGTAAATTTGGCCTGCATATTTCTGCACAAACAATGTACAAACGATTGCGGCAATTTCTGATTCAATTGGACATGGTGGGGGCTACCATTTAGGGGAACTTCCTCGAGAGGAATCACTCTACTTATTTATTGCAAAAAGCAGAATTTAAAAATTCGCATTCGTCCAAAGTTATCGTGTGAAGTAACTGCCGTTCGTATGTACGTACTAATATCGATAAGTTCCACTACGCGATCCCAATTAATACTTCATATACCCGCGCCACACACACACACACACTAGCATATTTACACACGAAAGTATACCTGGTAGTATCCATACGCTTACGCCGGAAACTAGAAACAAAAGCACCCACCCACAGAGAGAGAGAGAGTGAGTGAGAGAGAGAATATCTTGTTGTACCTTTATACTGAATGCACCATTACTCACAAAATCAGTTAAAAAAGAAAAAGGAAAAAAGTTGTAAATGAAACTTTCAAAGATTGGTACCACTGCTGTTTGTCACACATGAGATTGTTCCATAATGATTGATTCGTAAAATGATGTATATGGGTTTCTTAATGGTAGTATAACAAAATGCCTTCAAATTGACCACTAAATAAAAAGTGAAATTTATTTCTCAAATTTTGTAAAATCGAAGTCGGTGGGCATTATGGGAACAGTCTACAATAACAATATATGCAAATAAATATTAATATACTTCACGTTTTCCAGTGGGTGCAAGAAAGCTTCTAATAGTATTTGTTGCCATAAGCATTAGCTGATGTATATATATATATATATAGTGTTTTTGTCTTTCTTTGCAAGGATATAATGATGTTCGAGTAGTATGATGCCTACTCCGTAATCGAATGGTCCTAGGTTTCAAACCTGGGACTGGACACCTTGACAAAGATGTTGCAAATATGTAAATAAATCCAGAGCGTAAACAAACTAAACCACAACAGCCCACCAATCAGGTATAGAGAAAAGTATTTTTCTGAAAAAAATATACGAACTTCAACAAGTTATCATGATAACAAGGGTATGACTTACCGATGGACACAATTTCAGTCAACGTGATGTTTGGTGTTGTCCTTCCGGTACTAATTTAGAAATCTCAGGATCAAACGAAGTAACTTTTAAGCGAGGAACCGTCTCAGCATCAAGTCTGTTCCTGTACCTATTTTTAGATAAGAAAGATCAGAAAACGTTGATTCATAAAGGTACAGTATGTCATGGCAAAGCACAAATTAGTCAGTTTAGAGGATGAATACTCCATTTTCATAAGACTCAAGTGAAAGTTCCAACAACTGATCTTCGTTGTTTGGCAACTCATTTTTCGTCTGTAGGAAAGGACTTGCTTGACTTACTCCTGTGTTTCTTTGTTTAATCGGAATATTCTCTGAATTTTAAGACCATGGTTTCTGAAAGTTGTTCCATGTTCATAGCTGCATGAGAAGGAAGATCTTCAGTTGTTGACAAGATATCGCTACGGGAAGAGACCTTTTGTCTAGGAGGCGGGGCCAAACATTTAGTTTCTTGATTGTTGCTTCAATCTTGTTTTCAACCATAAATATAGTAACACTTTTGCCTTGAAGGCTTGTATTTAAGGAGTTTAAAAACCTGAAAATATCTTATATGTATGCTAGAATTGAGAGTAAAGTGAACTCTTCAGATGGCAACTCAATTCAAATTTGGAGTCTAAAAGAAATAACCTGACTTCATCGCGGAGGTCAAAAAGACGAGTCAAGACTCTTTCACGAGATAACCATCGAATTTCGGATTGTAGCAAAAAGTGTTGTGGGTTATTCGCTATTTCATTGCACAATGCATTGGATAATCGAGAGTTAAGAGGACACAGAAGTTTAATACTGTGCAGTAATACCAACTATCAAGTGTAGCTCAAATATGATTCACACTAATTCTTTCACTACCCCTTCAAGACTTGCATTCGTAACTAGATAAAAAAATAGCTAGGTGCTAGCTTCTCTGCCCCGATGCTCAAGAACCATAACATACATTCAATGCACCCACTTTGTTCAAATATGGTTGGGTTATACTTTCGCATTTCACTCGCCAGATTTTCTCTTACCTCCTACCTGATGCGGCAATTCAGTAAAATCATTTGAAAATAAATATTCTGGGGGAAGCAGCACTTTCGCACTTGTAACAACAAAAGCTATGGAATGTGTGCATCGGGAAGGAGGAAAAATGTATGCATCACAGAATAATGCTTGGGTCAAGGATTTCGACAAACGAAAGAATGCCGAGGAAGAATTTCTAGTTTCCTCTTTCCTTTTTCAGTCACCTGTTGTGTTAATGAAGATTTTCGTTTAAAGATATTTTACAGCACGTACTATATATCAGTCTCTACACGCTTTTTGACTCTGTCAGAAAAAGAAGTTACAGTATATAGCAACTTCTTGTACGTAGAATATCACTTCTCACACAAATTGACTTATTATTAATTAGATCACTTAAATGAAAATGGTGTATTTCTCACAACTGTGTACGCCTTTCTCAGATTGACTTGAGCAACATGTGACAAAGTATTGCGGATCGCAGGTTGGGAAAGACTGCTCTATCACATTATACATAGGAAATGCAATACGAAAGACATCATTCTTTCCTCAGTTGGGTTATCGATTATCAGTTCTTCTTGTTAAGAGGGTGAACTTGCATCTTCCTAACCCAACGTCTATCCGTATAGCTGAAACAGAGAACATAATTTTAAGAAACGATGGTTTTAAGACATAAACCTATGTATTGTTTGTTTATTTAAAATAGTATTTAAGTTAGAAGACTACAAGGCTCTCAGAAATGGGTTTTATTTTTGCCTGAGTGTTGCAGACTTGATCTTGCATTTGTTTTTGCACACTTGATGTTGGACTCGGTCATGCATATAAATATTCTGTCTTGGTCTTTGAAACAAGGAGTTTTAAACCGAAGTTACCATTCTATAAGCCCATGCAGTCATACATGAGACTCACGCTCATATTACCTCAACCTCCAGACTAGAGGTAAATTGGTAGTTGTCGAACGAAGGCTGAGGTTTATGGAGATTATTTGGTTTTTGGAATTTGCTGATTGAGTAGAAGTTACAGTTATGAGTTTGAAATCAAAGCGAGTGAAGGTCATCGAGCAAGTGGAGTTTGAAGGTTGAGATCATAGTTTCCTGGAACTAGCGTTGTGAACGGCTCGAGCTGCTTGGCTCACGGCCCAGTTACGAACGAGCCGAGCCAAGTCAACAACTCATCAAACCGAGTCGGCTCGAGCCCTCGGATCAGTTGACCGGAGCCGATATCTCACCTGAGTTGAGCGGAACCCAACCCGTAGGCCACGTAAGCCGAGCGGAACCGAGCCGATGGCTCAATGCGACCGAGCCGGCTCGAGCTGAAGCTCACCTAAGTTGGGCAAAAACTAGCTGTTGTCTCAACTGAGTCGAGCCGACTAGGTCGATGGCTCTCCTGAGCTGAGCCGAAACGAGGCGATGGCTCATCTTAACCGAGCCGATTCAATCCAATGGCTCAACTGAACGCACCCAAGCCGGAACTCGAGCTGAGCTCATGTCTCATGGCTCGAGCCGAACCGGTTGATATCCTAGGTTCAAGTCCGTTGGAGAGAATAGAACAATGTGGTTCTCAACATAACAGCCGAAAGTGTAAGTCCTGTCGCTAGGAGCTAAGTTATTTGTTTTCACCTTTCCTAGTAATTATTATTGATAAAGTTTATAACCGGTAATTGCTATTGTCATTACGTATTGTTATTCGTTTCTTATTTTAAAAAAATATATCCAAAAAATAAGATCATAAGTGTTATTTTCAATGTACACTCCATTTACAATTGGTAAAGAACAAAATTTACTTTCCAACGTAGCTGCTAGAAAGTAAGAAACAAAGGTTGAAGTATTAGGGTTCGAACTCATACTCATTGACACCAAAAGTATTAGAACCCGCTGCCAAAAACCGCTTGGTCAAGATGATTACGCTTCGTAACACGTAATGTATTCAAGTTCTGTATTGACCTTATTGTGAGTATGCGTTCGAACATAAAAACATACACTTTTTTTAAAAATTTTTTTGCAGCTATGTCGGAACGTTAACTGTTTGTTCTTTATCAATTTAATGTGGGATTTACATTGAATATAATAGTCATTCTGGTGGTATTTATTTTGATATAATTTAAAAATAAATATAACAAAAAGAACAAACAAGGATTAAATTACCCGTACTAAACAATATCAATAATAATTACTACGAAAGACTAAAACGAACAGCTGAGCTTCTAACAATGAAATTTATAATTTTGGTATACCTATGTTAAGGTCCACTGTGTTCTGTAGTTTCCAATGGACTTGAAACAATATCCACGCGCACAAGACGTAAGTAAATATTTTGTAACGCTGCACACAAGTTTGAGTTATTCGATAATAACATGTGTAGTACTGGGCTCGACACTTATGTATTCATAAAATCCATTCCACCTAATAGCATACGGATGGTGGATAAAAACCACGTGCGTGGATTTTCTGGAAACGAAAGAGTAAATAGGTTAAATGCCTACTCTCCAAAGAACGGTCGTTAGGTAGACTCCGCATATTGATATTGTTATTCACTGAAATGACAACTGCAAAATGAAGACAAATATTTATTAAAATTATTATTATTATTATTATTATTATTATTATTATTATTATTATTATCAGCGTACTTTTGAGCTTGTAGGGCGTAATTACTGCATAGTATGTTAAATATGCATAGTGCCATTTATGTAGTTTGTCCTGATGGTATGTTATTTTGTTTATTAGTAAGGACTAACGTGTCTCCAGGTTGTCGTATAAATGAATTTGTGAGTGCACCTTACAGAAAGAAGCCGCTTTGTCCCAAACAGCAGAACTGAACATACTAAGATTGAGTTATAGTTTCAGATGGCAGCGTAGGATAGGAGTAACGTCCTGGACTCACGATTATTATAGAATCAAAAAATGGTTCAAATCCTGCTCATCACAAAGGTATTTTTTCAGAAAGTGATCGTGAAGAATCAAAGAGTGACTTCATATACTAAACGAGCGATCAGTAAGAGTGTGGAAGCAAACACCTGTATTTTGATAGAGACGATTTACAAATATTTGTTGGGAAAGTCAAATAAAAACTATGGGGGCTACTAGGACAATTCGAAAGACCTTATTTGTCTGTGGTACCTCAACACCTCTTTGTCTCTGTCTCTCTCACACACAAATACACACCGTAAATCAAGGGAACAAGTAAAGTTTTTTCCTGTGGCTTATCAAGTATCAATCAAATCACCATGCGTTTGTGATAACCAATTTCAACTCTAGCGTGTTCATTCTATTATTGCGAATACAACGTTATATCCGCAATAGGTGGAATGGAAACTGGATGTTCGGAAGATACGAGTACAAATGATAAGAAATGAGTAGAAAATAGCTTTCGTTTGAGTTATTTGTAAAGAGATTCTTTACATTAATTTCTTACAAAATTAAATGGCAAAATATGCAAGATTTGCTACGTGTATAAGGAACCAATATTCAATTTTCGTTTCAAACATTTGTAACTTTTAAATATGATACAATTCAGACATCTAATGTAGGCTCTTTCTGATAATGGGACTCATCCTTTTAGCATAAAATAGGACTCATTGAATTTTCTTTTTGTTTTTTTTCTAAAGTATCTTTTTTTGCTCTGTTTGTATTAGTACTCTGGCATGGAAGGTATGACCTACGCTACCTACTAGGTTCATTACAAGGTATTTCCGATCAGTACGTTTAATGAACACTACCGAATTTGCAACCGAACCACGCGGAAAGACAAGATTTGTGTTAAACTGTTCCCATGATCGTAGATGTGTCTCGAAATTTTACGTTTCACTGGAAATTGAGTACTTAATTTGATTAGCAAGTTTGATATTGATTTTGAAAGTGACTTAATGCATTTTTTTAATCATCCGCTATATATTTATTCGGATAGTTCTGACAAAAATAATGAAATGTTATTTAAATATTACTCTTGGATTTCTGGAAAGGGAAGTGTATAGTGCTAGGTTCTTTTCTTACCACGTTTAAATCCATTTATTAATCTGTGTCCACTGTTATTCTTCTTCTTCTATATCTTATTCTCTCCCTTATCTCACATTTGTACTTCTAACAGAAATCTATTGGTTTCAATTTTTCATTGAGATATGAAATCAAATGATCAATTTTAGTATTACGTCCCATGATTACGGTCCGGATAGGCTAAAGGCGACGGTGATGAGAAACGTATGAAATGAGGGAGTGAAGAAAATGAGAAGGAACGGGGGAAGGCCAAGGAAACCCACACACACTCATTGCGATATGTTTAAAGTTCTCTGTACATTAACTTATGAATCTCGTTTCGTTTCGTCTTTATTATTTCGCTTTATTGATACTAACAAATGTATATTTTGAAATTAGAATTGTGCTCATGTTATTACTGATTTCAATATGGGAGAGAGGAAAGGATGAGAGAGAAGGGGTCTATATACCAGATACGATTATCGGATAAGAAAGTAGATATTTAATGACCTAGCTCCGTGGTGTTAGCTGTTGCATTTTTGTGAGTAGTGTATAAGTACAGTAATTCTCCACGAATGCAGGTAACCAGAAGTATTTTTGTAACGAAGAAATAACAACATGAAATGTGATATCTCTTTTAACAAACTGCCGAGATCTGAGAGTTGATAAACTTCACGCTTACCGGTACCAATTGCCTCGTAACTATGGTAGCCAGAATTAGCCCGGGGTATGCCACGTTCATATTAAAAAAATGGTAATCTTAGCAAAATGCAGAAGTGTTTTAGTGTGAGAGAAATTAGCAATTAACTCTCTCATTTCCAGTACTATTTATCTTGTAGTTCTGAGACTGTGTCAAATTACTGACAGAAATAAAGACAATGAATTATGATTATTTTGAAGAACATTCCACTTTCTTATCACAAGAATTTCATCTTCCCATTTGCTTAGTTGTAAAAAGTTCTGAAATATATTTCTACACTATGTAAAGCATTTGTACTGTCGCTGGTTTCTACAATCAGAAACAGAGGTAAAAGATAAAATACAACAACAGTTTAGTATTAAGGAGGAAGTATAACTACTTTTATTTTAGCAATTTTTTGGCTTAAAATGTTACTTTGGGTTCACCTCCTTAACCTTTAACCTTAGGTATGAAACGGAACTTCACATTTAGATTTTGATTGTTGATTCAAGTATAGTCCATATTCTAAATATTTGATATTGATCTTGCGCGGGGGCGGTTAGAGAGGAATTGGGGGACCCTAAGTCTTGCGATAGATGAAGTAATAAATCTTAATTTTTACAATAAGGTCTTGTAATGACAATTTCTTTATTACTATACATTGCAATGTAAATATACCCACTTGCATGTTTACAATATTATATACTGTAATTTCTTAGGTGCCAAAACTTTTCTCTTCCCGAAAATAATAGAAACAAGAAAGCACCTCTCAAAAGCAAGTGATTCGAACTTTGACCTAGAATTTATGATAAGAAAGACTTTTCCCCTCTTTTCGGAGATTTCCATTCCGTTTCGCCTTTGGGACTCATTGAAAAAAGTGCACACATGAACGCTTTGTAAAGACATGCTCATAGACAGAATTAGAGATTTTTAAAAGGAAAGAGGTATCAAAAATAATGTTATTATTAATAACCTTTACAATAATAATTGTTATTATTATTACTATTACAACAACTGGGTTTACAAGTAGGGTCACTTCTCTTTATATTGCATGAGAACTCCACAAGTCTACTAAGACCAGAGCGTCTCTTATTCTGTGTTTGTCTCTTCTTAGAAACTGCGCAGTTAGGTTTACGTCACTGTTTACTAATTATTGGAATAAATTATACAAAAAACTCTTTTTTCTTTTATTTACTTTCAAGGTTAGGGAACACATGTAGATCTCTAACAAGGGAGCAATTTTATGCAAGAAAAGAAAAACAACAAAACTTCTAGGAAAATTCAAATTTTTTAGAGATTATATAGTTAGGCTATCCGGGTCAGAACTGAAAGTCTAAATATTGAAAGGTGTGTTGTATCACTTAATATGCGACTTTAAAAGCAGATGGAAAAAAGCAAGAGGAAGTACAGAATTATTTCTTTATCAAAACGAACAGTGACTGGAGAAGAGTATCAGGTTTCCGGTCAATGTCGCTGAAAGGCATCAAAGATGTTCTCGCCCAGTGAGAAGGTTTTAGGAAAGTAGCAACAGTTCAAAGAGGAGGAAGACAGAAATATTGCGACCAACAAAAACTAAATGTAAACTTACATATGCAACGCAAATGAGCCTACGAGCTGCAGAAGAAACTGAGGCTGAAAAAAACAAGACACTTTATTTTTATAACTATAACCAGAGGTTTCAAGTATAGAAAGTCATATACAGCGTCTCCAGAGTCCATAGTTCCTTCAACGGGGGAAAGAAATTGTCACTTATCGTTGAAGTCAAACTAAAGACTCGCAATATAATGTCATGAGATCAGCTGGAAATAATGCTTATAGTAATTCTTCTCCGAATACAGGACTGTTCTCGAAATTAAAAGAAAGTGCTACCCTGATGAAACAAAGATTACTTTTTTCTCATAAAGTTACAGAAAGAAAGTGGCAAAGTATTTAAAACTTACATCTAAGAAGGTAATCGAAGTCCAAGATGCTGTTGTCCATATCCTCAATCCGAAAGAAAGGGCAAATATTAAAATCATTTCCATATGGGGAAGTGATGGGAGTTCTGTCTTTAAGAATTAATGAAAAAGTTCAAAGAAAAGACATATCTGATGTAAATATCTTTGCCACATTCTTTTATAACGTTGAGATGAGAACTATAAGCAGCAAAATAATTTGGAAATCTCGCCCACCATCTCCTCGATTCTGCAGACGTACTGTATAGGGCTTCATTATACTCGTGAACATTCTGATGTTATTGTC
This sequence comes from Thermobia domestica, assembly GCF_964235325.1. Lineage (NCBI taxonomy): Eukaryota > Metazoa > Arthropoda > Insecta > Zygentoma > Lepismatidae > Thermobia > Thermobia domestica. The sequence goes on from NC_137458.1 coordinate 77,585,536, forward strand.
GCTGGAATATATGGAAAAAACATAGAGAGGTCCTACAACTTTCAGTTATAAATTTGGGGGGTGACCAAATTACCGTTACGCACAAACTTCTTGCGATTATGGTGCATGGAAAGGTATGCATTGCTCTAAGTTAAACAAAATACACACAAAAGTGTCATGTATGTGGAGTCACATCCAATATTTCAATAAGTTGAGTAAATAATTAGAAACGTTACTCAAAGATGTAAATATATCTTTTTTACGCTTCTGATTCTCTTCATTACAAGTCGGGATACGTTTGATTAAATGTATTCTTCACTTCTCCTACAAATTGCGCATTCAGAAGTGGCAAGTTAGAATATAGCTGACAGAGTTGTTTTTCATGAAAGGAAAGGAGAAATTACTTTGAAGTTAAAGCATAAATTAAGGTTTATTGTTGATGGTTCAAAGCACGGATACTGAAATAGTGACGATGGGAATTGAACGTGATTATTTTTTGAAAATACCACAGTATCATTATTACTTTAATTTTAAAACGTCCCCTGATTTCCTGTAGGTGTTATTTCTTTTGCAACATGCTTGTAATATTTTAAACAGTAATATTATTGGGATATAATTATGTGTGTGTTAAATGTATAAAGAGTAAGCTCTTTTATTTAAGTACTTAAAAACGGGGTGTCCAAAAATTGAAACTATATGCAATTAAATGGTTTGACCATAATACTGGGAAAATGTACCAGTGTGCGACGTAACAACCGACCATGTGATGTGAGTGATCATAATCTGTGAAGACTAGACAGAGTAGTCCGAGCAAACAGACAATTACTTAGAGCTAACGTCAATGCCGGACGCCCAAACATCGTTCTCAGAGGTAGCTAGAAAGCAATTTGCCTCCATGAAATATCAAAACCGCAGATCAACATGAGGTCCGCTACTAACAACTAATTATATACAGTGGCTCGGGGTAAAATAGATTGGACATTAAATGATAGGGTGCGTGTGACACAGTCCGATGGTTCGCGTTTCAACTTAAAACGCAGTCGTGGAAGAATCAGGATGCGCAAAGATCAATGAAAGTATAGTCTCATATTTCATCAATTCGGTCTATAAGCTGGTGATGCATTCGTAATGGTTTTGGACGTGCTTTAATGGCAAGGTTTTGGTTTTGACTTTAACATAAACGGTCACTGATAGGCAATCACTTTGTCCACTTACTTTGTGACAACCTCTTGCATTGTTTGGACTCCTGTAACTTGCCAACAATAGAATTGTCAGTATAACGAAATTTCGTAGCACTGAACCGCAATCGTGGGCGGATTGTTTGAAGAGCATTCTGGTCACTTCCTACTCATGATTTTGTGACATCGGTATCCGTACATAAATCATATCGTCTTGCGCTTCCTCCGTCGGACCACCAACGACTTGAGTCCTTGTTACATTGAGTTACTGAATTCGTCAGTGATCAAGAAGACCTCTATGTTATTAAGTATATTACCAGGGGGTGCTGATAAGTTCCTAGCTTTACTAATAAAAATAAGACAAAATTAAATCTTTTTGATGTATTTATTCAACATACTCTTCCTTCAATTCGATGCATTTTTTGCTTCGTGCCTGCAATTTATTTAGGCCCTCTAAACAAAACTCTTTTGGTTGGGTGTCAAACCATGAGCTTACTGCTATAATTGCTTAAGAAATGGTGGCGAATTTTTGCCCCTTCAAGTGTTACTCTAAATTTGGGAATATATGGTAGTCTAATGGGGCCAGGTCAGATGAATATGGCGGGTAGAAAGTTTCAAACCCTAAGCTAGCCAATTTTTGCATCGCAACATTGCTTTTGTGAGGAGATGCGTTGTCTTGAAGGTAGACACATTTTCGGGACAACTTTCCACGGCGGTTTTGCTTCAGCTCTGAGTGAAGCCTTTCCAGTAATGACGCATAGTAAGCTCCGGATATGGTGTTATCTTGTTCTAGATAATCAACAAAGATTACCTCATACTTATCCCAAAAAACACTGTCAAGAACCTTTTAACTTCATTTTTGCACACGAAACTTTTGGCCTCTGTGAACCACTGTGACGCCACTTTTTTGATTGTTCCTTTGTCTCTGGATCATATAAATAGATCCATGTTTCATCCTCCGTGACCAAACGTTCCACAGAAATAGTCCCTTTCCTGCTCAAAACGGCTCAAAACCTCTTGCACGCTTTTGATCGGCTTGCAAACATTTCGGCACCCATTTGGCAGAAAGTTTGTCCATGTACAAATGATCGCGAATAATGACACCAATGCGTCCACGAGATATACTTAGGTTCTGTGCTATACTTTTAGCAGAAATTCGTCTGTCTGTGAGAATCATTTCATGAACCTGTTCAATAATTTCTGGCACAATCACTATGGATGGTCTCCAAGGAGGGGTGTCACCTTCAGTGCCAAAATGGCCTGTCTTAAATTTCACAACCCAGTTCTTCACTGTGGCATAACAAAATGCATGGATCCTAATATTTGTTGCATTTCACCATGGATCGTCTTTGCATATTTCCCCTGGAGGAAGAGGAACTTCATCACCACTCGACTCTCAACATCGTTGAACTTGTTGGGCTGCCGTGCCATCTCAAGCACTCACCTAAAAAATAACTTTCCTTAGTACCAATGTCTTAATGTTTCGTCACAAACATATAGACACATGTAGCTTTCAAATAAAAACAAACATTATACATATCGGATGGGAAGAGTGCTAAGAACTTATCAGCACCCCTTCGTACTCATGACTGTGACACTTGGGTGTAGAGAATATAGTATACCTATGCGTATCTGTTAAACTTGATACAGATAAATTATCATGTACTTTCTATATAACAAAATGTCACATTTTTTGTCATCTGCTGCTTTTGTGCCCTGAAAATTGTCTCTCCTTTATGTAAACTAATAACCTTTTTATTACCTCAATATCATAACATCACAAGGAAATTACATACTTCCCACTCGGAATACTATGACCGTCTACCTGTATCTGATAATAACCATTTTTGGCACGGAGGACAGCAACATTGCAGTTTCCCATGGAAACAATGATATTTTAGTAAGTGGTTGGTGGTATAGAGCACAATCTCTGAGCACACAATTTACGAATCAATGGATTATTATCAATTCGAAGCAATGGATTTAAGAGATGAGATATCAATCGGAGGTTCAGTGAGATATCAAACGGATGCAATTGGGTTGAGATTAGATGCTTCTGAGAGAGATTACAACAATCGAAACTCACAACTGAAGTCCTAGAACGAATACAGCACAACGTTGATTTCGTGACAAGGGAGATAATCCTTCTAAGAGATGTATATCCATCTGTAATATGGCCAATATGAATGAAATTACATGATCTTTAGTGAATCATAGTGAAGCAACAACCGATATGTCGTTATTGTACTGTGCTCATCTCGAGCAGCTATTCCAGTGGACGACAAGGATTCTAGCATAACAGAGATGTGATTAATGTAGAACAAGATTGATTAGATCATACAATATTATGACATTGCTCTGTTGTGCAATGACGATGGGCACATTAACATTCAAAAAGTTTTTGATTTTGATATGCCGTTAACATTTAAATGCATGTGTAACGTGCGTGCCTGCGGAGGCCAATATTTCAGGTGCAACACAAACTGTTTGTTCCAACACACTCATACATTGTCCGTTGTTATAATTTATGAAAATTGATTGTTAATAGTTTAACAGTTCGCGTCTTTCTTCTGTTTGAACCAACCTTGACAATCTAGAACGTCCGATGCCTTTAATGACATGAGACATATAATAATGAGTGGAGCTTGTTCAACTGTTCTCTGGCACCTTAGGAATATACTATTCACTTTATCTTGCTAATTTTCAGCAAGGTACCGGTAGATGCTCGTTCCCAGCTCTCTGCCATCACGATCTAGCATATACCAAACTGTGATTCTACGTTCTAGCTGATTCTATATTCAAGCATTGCATCAATATCTCTGTCAATATCTGGCGAGTGGATCTGCGCTGTCACATGTCTCTTACGTTGGCTGAGTGACTTCTATTGATAAGTAACGTGTGGTAAAAATATATTTTTTGCTACCAAATTAAATAATATAACACAAGCTTCTTCGTAAATTACATAAGGAGGGCACAGTTAACCGAATGATAAACCTAAGAGTTTTGCGTTCGCTTAGAAACAAGTATAGAATCAATCCTATATCAAATATTCAGCTGATGCTCAATATTATTTTATACTTGTGGAAGTCAAAATATCAAACAGAACTCCAAAAGTGCACTTCCTATGGATAAAAAATTATATATATATATATATATATATATATATATATATATATATATATATATATATATATATATATATAAGTGTTAATGATCTTATATATATTCATATTAAATTTATTTTTAGGAAAATACAAAGAATGTACCACTGAAGGCCTTGCGTGTATTTCTGAACAGATGAAAGGTAAGCAGTCTATACTAAATAAGCATTACTTCTATATAATTTCACTAACACATATAGTTTCTATTATTTAATACGAAATAAACATTAATAGAATTACTCTAAGGAATTTTATGGAAACTAAAACTGTTATATATATATATATATATATATATATATATATATATATATATATATATGTGTGTGTGTGTGTGTGTGTGTATGTATGTATGTATGTATGTATGTATGTATGTATGTATGTATGTATGTATGTGTTACTTCATTGTCTCAAAATATTGACATATACTAATTTTTTTGAGTAGAATCTATACTTGTATATCTATGCTAAAACTAAATTTAGTAGTATTATTTATTCTCTACAAAAGAAACTTAAGTATAAGTACAAAATATCATTCAGGAGAACACAGACATAGAGTTTTCTATATTACAGCACGAATTTCTATGACGGTCATTGCTGTGACTTGAAAAGAGTTTAAAGTGCAGATTCTGCAGTATTAGAAACATAAATTATTTCTATTGTACATCTCAAGTGACAAAGGAAACGTGAGAACATTTGGCGGTATTAAGGCAAAAGGTCGTAACCCTCAAAAAATTAAAATGTGTATGTTTTTATTCAGCTCACTTTAAGTTAGGCCATACGTGGGAAAAATATTGTAAGCTTTTTCGTATAATTAAGGCAAATAAACTACGTTTTGTACTTGTGTCTTGCAAGGATGTAAATTGAAGTTACAGGTTGTTTTTTTGCTCTCCTGAAAAAATGTGGGAAATGATTTTTACAACGTTTTACCTTAACACCGTCGATATATTCCTTGACATGACCAACAACAGAAAAGTTAAAAACTCAACAAACAATATTAAATGAATAAACAACAAACGGAACGAAGGTAAATACCAACCCGAAGTATAAATGTACTTTCCGGGATTCGATAAGAGGATTACATTTATGATGATTTTATAACTTAACAGATTGTACTTTTAATTACAAAAAAATATGGATATTACTTATGCATGTACAATATCATATCCCAAATATAGATGTAGTTGGAGGAAAAATAAGTGGCTAGTTTTTGACACCTAGGTGCTATTATTAGTGATGATATGAAGTTCGAACGTAGAATAGAAAGACGGATACTAAGGGTGCGAAAAGCTACAAAAAGAAGGAAAATGTTTATTGTTCATTGAATAAGGAGTTCAGTAGAAGACTTATGAAATGCTTCTTGTCGAGTACAACACTACTTGCATTAGAAACATGGAAAATACAAAAAAAGGAAAACATACTGGAAGCCATACATGTGAGTATGAAGAAGAATGTAATAAATTAGGTACGTTAAGACACAAACGAAATGGAGGATGTTTGAAACGGCAGGGAAGGAAATCACAATTTAAGATATAATTGAAAAGAGGTATACAAATTCGTTGTAACATTTTCTGAGAAGGAATGGATGTGTTAGAGGGTATGGCAACTGGAAGGAGAGCAAGGAGACGAATGTGCCCACAGTTGATGGACGGTAGGAAGATTTATACGTGAGAACAAAGAGGACAGATGAAGAGTTTGAAACATGGCAACTTCTTAGTTGTTGCAAATGACCTAGCACCAATAATAGAATGATCATGACGACATATCGCAGATCAATTCATTTATGTGTGATCTTACTTCATAAGAAGATAGAATAATTTTTGTGTGACATTACAGTAAAATTTAACTAAGCAACTAATATTTGAGTATATAATGCAAATGCATGAAGTAATAAAGTAATGACGCAAATATACTCTCGAGCATTCAGGAATACGAAAAGAAGTTGGGAGCTTGCGTGAACAGTTACTCGATTTTAACATGATTTATATAAACAATGGGAAACGAAAAAAACTATTTTGGCTGTGTGTTCGTCACGGAAGAGGGCAGTCCGAATCTGTAAGCATTCCTTTGGTTAGTGTCAACTTCCAAAATTAGCAGTTAAATTTCTCCTCGTCAAATGCTCTTCAATTTTCGTTGTGCCTTATGTATATCATGTTGAAATCCTCCAGGCTTCTTTAACCCTTTCGGCTCCAGGTGGCAAAAGTGGCACACAGGGGTGTGTAACTGTTTTAATCCGCTCCTGTGTGGACACTATGATATCAGGATATAACTTTTGCCCAAACATGGTTGGACCATAGTTTATCATATTAGTTTCTTTTTGTTCTGGGTGTCGTATTTCCTTCCCAAATTTCAGCCTAAAGTAAAAATTCATTTTTTTCTTCAATTTCGAATTTTATCTTTTTTTTTTAATTTTTTACCCTGTACCTTCCTTCACTGTAGAGAGATTTCCTTAAGACTTGTCAGGTAGATAAACTATAAACTGAACCAAATTGCTGACATAAACTGGACCGGCTTGGGGGTAGTGTTTCTTAACTAAGAAAATTGAAAGTTCCCTAAATTTGGGCAAAAGTCGAAATTTTCGAAATTTTTGCTATACATCCGTACCTGTACATTCGAGCGCAAGTCAATTTGCGTCAGCCAAACATTGGTCCTTGCTTAACAAGATCCGGTACAAGTTGTTACAATGGGGTAAATAGGATACGCACGAAAAATTCTTGTTTAGGTTCTAACTATTGATTTTTCTAGTTCTTCCGTACTTTTCTGTTAGCGTAATCTATTTTTGTAATATGAAGCTCTGTTTCTTAAGTATCGCCATGATAGTTATAGGATATATTAGTAGTTTATTGCTGTTTGTTTTAAGTTAATTTGTTTGCCTCGTAGCAGTGCTCCCAGCTACAAAAAATTAGAGATGTTAGTGGATTTTGGAAAATTTATCTTTTTGTCTCTATTATTTCCTTCTTGTTGGTTACATTGTAACTAACTTACCTCATCCCGAGTCTACAAAACGCACCATAAGGTGCTTCAGTAGAATAATTGGGAAAAGTACAATTGACGTTTATAATAAACCATGTTCTGTAAATTGTAAGAAAATGGTGAATTTCTGAGTTAGAATGAGATATTGTTTTTAATTTCATACTTACTTTCTCAGATATCGCCATGATACTTGTAGGTTATATTAGGTACCAAGGTTTATTTTCAGATAGTTTGTGTTTGTCTAGTTGTACTGTTTCCAGCCAAAAAAAAAGAATCCCGATTTTAGGTGAAAATACGAAAAAAAATGTCCTTTTTTCCTTCTATTTTTTCCTCTTGCTTGCTACATTGAAACAAACGTACCACTATCTGAAAACCTTCTCTTTGGCCTACAGAATGCATCGTAAAATGTTTTAATAGAATAATAAGGCAAGCTCAAGAACCGGCATATATGTTGATTTTTGCTTCTGAGTCGAAAGAAGTTAGAATTTCATGTGTATGGTGAGAAAGATTTTTTGTTTCTCTCTTTGTAGGCAGCCAGTGACTTCACATTTTCACTGTACTTTGTCAACACACCAAAGATTGTTTGAAGTCACCAGCTACAAAAAAAAAAAAATGGTTAGGAAAGTCTTAGTAAATTTTTACCCTTATATTTCCCTCAATCATTTCCCTCCCGTTCGCAACAGTGAAATGTAACTTACACCATAAAATAGCCAAACACCTCTTCTAAAAAGCAAGTTCTTAGTCATATCGATTGGGTTCATAGCTTTTGAGCAATCAGTCTCTAACTGAAAATGTAGGTAAACGCCAAAAAGGACCACGGTCCGAAAGGGTTAATATGGACTAGCACTTGAATATATGGCTACTACACTTGAAGATATTCACTTTTCAGCATAACTAGTCATACTTATAAAAGTAATGAGAGAGTGAGAGCAAGAAACAAACGGTACGACAAGTACGAATATTCAAACGTTGTAGTACTAGGTACACTTCTGAGATGCTGCAAGTGTGTTTGGGGTTCATATTGAATATTTTTTCGAGCAAAATGGATTTCAAATTAAGTATGAAATTGTGTTGTAATTGATTGATTCTTTGATTAATGGGGAAGTCAGTATCGTGGTTATTTTTCCCTATACAATAAAGACTACTGACGGACGTTTTTGTAATTGATACAATCAACTAATGTAATCACTATTGAGTTACGAATTTGTAATCTTACAGTGAGTGTATTACAGTATAAGCGAAAACATGGTAAAGGCATCTGTATACTTCACAAACTAGAAAAACTTTAAAAAACAAATCAATCAAAAACTAGATATTATTTTTATACTTTATATGTATACTTGATTGAATCATATATTACGATTATCATTAGAGCCATTGAAAGTTCAGAATAAAAAAGATTTATGAATTAACATTATTACAGAATTAAAACGTCTTCGATACATTTAGTTATCGACCTCCTCTTGAAATGTGAGTGTGGGAGAAAATATAGTTTTATATATTTTATGTGTAAGACGAATATATACATAACACGTTCATTCCTTTATAGAACAGTTACAACATTTGGTAAATGTTATCTTGTTAATTTAAAGAGTTAAAACGTTCTTTTCAACAGATGTCTCACTCACCAGCCATTTCTGTTTGAATGGCAACATTATTTGGGGTATAAGATAACTCTCAATTGCTCTTCGTGTAACCTCAGTAAAATTACATTTGTGCAACGTATTTTAAAATCATCTGCCTCACTGTTCTCACAAAATTATGACTATATTGAGTGATTATTTTTGGGTAATGTTTATCACATGGAATTATTGAAAACAATATAAAAAAACATTGAAAAAGTAAGAAAAATGGCATAATTTACATGTAACCCTGCAGTAGACGCTAAATATAGGCAAAGGAAGAACTAAACAGGAATTGTGCAGTTCTCGTATTACTTGATGTGGTGTGTTTCGTGTTGGGTTGTAGTGAGAGGTTTGCTACTGTGAGCTACTCCAGAGGGGAGAGGGTGTTTATTGGTGAACATTTTTTTGAATCAAAGTCGTGTACTAATGTTATAGTATGTTACGTACATTTCGCCAGCCTTCACACCATCTTGGAATTTCGTAGCAAAACATATGCCAATCGTTTGTGTTAAGTTGGTGCCGGGATGTAACGAGAAAATAGATTCTACCACTTCCGGTAGAAAGTTATAAAGGTTTAAAAGCGGGGTCTGAAGAAACGGCAGCCCTCGACCTTTGAATTTCGAAATAAAATCTATCTCAATCGTTTGTGCTACGTTTGTGCCGGGATGTACCGCAAAATGTTCGTTTGTACTACTTCCGGTCCAAAGATATAAGATTTTTAAAGTGTAGGGCTGTGGAAATGGAAGCGCCTCCTCTTTGGAATTTCAAAACTAATCCTATGTCAATCGTTCGTGCAATGTTTGTGCCGGAATGTACTGCAAACGTTTTCGCGTGTAGAACTTCAAGTACAAAGTTATAAGTTTTAAAGTGGGGAGCTGGGGGAAACGGCAGCACTTCACCGTGAAATTAAAAAAAAAAAAACTATGCCAATTGTTTGTGCTTCGTATGTGCCGGTATGTACACTTACAATTTTCGTTTGTACCACTTCCGGTCCAAAATTATAAGAGTCTGGAAGTGGCGCTGTGGAAATGGCAGTTCCTCTACCTTGCAGTTTCGAAACAAAACCTATGGCAATTGTTGTGCAACCTCTGTGCCGGAATGTAACGTAAAGATTTTCGTTTGAACCACTACCGGTACAAAGTTAGAAGAATGTTAAAGTGGAGGGGCATTGGAAACAGCAGCACCCCACGGTGGAATTTCGAAACAAAAATTATGCCATTCATTGGTTCTTCGTTTGGGTTGAAATATACCGCAAAAAAGTTCCTTTGTAAAACTCCCGATACAGGGTTATAAGAGTTTAATGATGGGTTTGTGTTAACGACAGACCCGCACCTTCGTAATTTGAAACTAAACCTATGTCAATCGTTTGTACAAAGTTTGTCAGAATGTACCGCAAAAATTTGCCTTTGTTCCACTTCCGGTGCAAATTACATGGGAGTGTAAGGTGGATGGGCAGCGGGAATGCAAGCACCAGATCTTGGAATTTTGAAAATAAATCTATGCTATTCCTTTGTGATTTGTTTGTGCCGAGATGTATTGCAAACGTTTTCGCTTGTACCACCTCTGGTGCAAGGATATAAGAGTTTTAATGTTGGGGTTATGGAAATGCCCGCAGTTCACCTTGGAATTTCAAAGAACAAGCTATGCCAAACATTTGTGCTACGTTAGTGTCACAATATACCCAAAACATTTCATTGTACCACTTCCGCTACAAACTTATGAGTTTTAAAGTGGGGGCTTTGGAGACGGCATAGTCCAGCTGAGAGTTTCGTAGCAAAACATATGCCAGTCGTTTGTGCATAATGTACCGCAAAAATTTTCGTTTGTACTACTTTCGGTACAAAGTTATAAGAATTTTAAAGTTGGATTGTTGAAACGGCAGCCCCTCCAATTTGGAATTTCGAAACGTACATTAAGCCAATCGTTTGTGCAGGAATGTATCGCAAAAAGTTTCATTTTTGCCACTGTCTTACAAGGTTATAAGTGTATAATGGAGGATGCAAAAGTGGGAGAGCCCCACCTTTTAAATTCGAAAGAGAACGAAAGAGAATTGTTTGTTAAACGTTAGTGCCGCAATGTACCGCAAAATGGTTCGTTTGTACAGTAAGGGACACTTCTGGATGGTACAGCCACATGGAGGTTTACGGCTAAAGTGATCCACCAGTTGAGTCCGAAGCATTTGCCTGGAAGTATTGCAACCGAATTAACTTTAAAAGGAGGCGAGTTGCATAATCGCCAGGCAATGAAAATTCCCGTACACTTGGCCGAAATTCCCACTATCGTCTACAGCATCATTTCTCCAAATGAAATGAATCTTAGACGTATACTTCTCATGGAAAACATATTACTTGATATTTGTCCTATTTTTGGAGACAAATTGAAACCGAAAATTAAAGACCAATCCTGTTGCTGTTGAAATGAGCTCTCTTTCTGTCGTTTGATTTGAAATGACTTTGCAGAGTCTGAATAAATATTCTGTCACTTCAGGAGGTTAGGAAGAGCGGATACCCCCATCCTTCAGTGTGAAAACACATACATTTAATCAAATGCTTAGTGAGAGTGAGCCCGTTGGTACGACATTTTTATGATTTGAAGTTTTGCTCCCAAGCTATCTCATGCCATAGCTGATGATATTAGAGACAAGCTAATGTGGACCCCATGTATTTTTATGAATAAGTATTTTCATATCTATTTTTTATTGTTACATGTATCGTTGTATTCATTTTTTATAAATTCCCCCCTCAAAATTTACAAAGAAACCGGCGCCATTGACTATCGTAACCATAGTACAATCGTGATATCGGTATATTTACGGAATAGATTAAATTTTCTTGCTAGTTTACATGGAACATCGAAAGATTTTACAAGAGATTTTAAAATTTCTATTATTTTATTCATTATAGGCATATGGTGACTTAATATTTTATTTTTTGTTACAAACACTTACTTTATTAGTTGAAGTAAAAAAACAAAGAATTATCGACTCCAACAGGAATCGAACCCGGGTCGCTTTGCATACAAGTTGCACACTTTACTCTATCTGCCACGCCGTCCGTTAACATACTTGCGGGTCGAGCAATATATATGGCGAGTAGAAAACTTTTGAAGACGGTTTTTCGCCCTTATTTTTGCCCATTGCGCTCTCCCAATTTGTAATATTAAGTTTTAAATGTGCATAACCTTCTCACAAAAAATGACCCCGAGGTTCACTTAGCAAAGTGTGTCTTCTTCTTGTCAGATATGTTGGTAAGATGTTTGAAATGCCTGGTTATTGAACTCGGCTTGCACACTATCGTTGTAGAATAAAAGACTTCTGAATCCAGCATTGTTATTTTTCTGCACGGAACTGACGGGTTTCTATATTACGTTGCAGCTATTTTCGAAAATGTCGTTTTTTTGTTGAGGAAAAATTCAAGCTACACTGCTGTGGATTCGAAGCCGACTGCGCCGAACAGGAGTCGCATGGTTTAACCACTATACTATATACCAGTTGTGTTATGTTGCGAGAAGCTTCATTGCTATATTATGAACTTATGAAGGTTTTTCGCCATCTTTTGTATAGTGTGATTGACGACAATTCTGTTTCTTTACTACTGTTTCGTATTTTTCTCTCGCAGCAGAATTCAGAGTGTTTTAACAGAACGCGTGTATAGTATGATAAAAGAGCTAACAAGGGAATGTAAAATGATCCCTCGCTGTTTGTTACGTGTAATAGATAATTTTGTGGTTGGAAATAGTTGTTAGAAATAATTGAATAAGGGCGCTATGAAGTAGTTGTTTCGTAGTCGTGTGGTTAGAGTGGCTGTTTCAAATTACGAAGGTGCTAGGTTCTATTCTGGGTGTGGCTCTTTCCGTTTTTTTCTAATCGTTTCTGACATTGTTCATATTTGTGGGGGAAAACAATTATTCGTTTCCACGTGAATTTCAATTTGGAGGCAACCAGAGTTGTGATTATGTTTGTCGGAATGTAGTACGCCATTTTTAACAAATTATAACAAATATAAATTAAATGTGTCGCGGAGTGTCGTAACGGCGTATTGGAAAACTTCTTGCTTTCCACGCAGCAGTCCCATGTTCGAGGTTCTATTATTTTATCCTTTTTGCAATTGAGTGATAAACTTTCACTTGGTTTTACTGTGATGCACATATCCCTCTCATGAAATTCAATGGAGGCAAGAATTAGGAAGTACGGTCACTGAAAGTGCATTTTTAAGAAACGTGAAGTAACCTAAGTAGCGAATACACAGACATTGACTCACGTAATACTTAATGTATAATGGCATCTTGCAGGTTTACGTCTCACGATTATGCCGTGTAGGCTAAGGGAGACAGTGTTGATGGAAATAATGAAATGATGGAATCAAAGGAGGAAGAGCAAACGGAAGAACACAAGAAAACCTACCACTCCGTGTTTGTCTACTACAGAGACCACTTGGCGCGAGATGGGATCAAACTAAAAAAAATTCACTTACAAGAGATGATTGCTCTATCATTGCCATACCGGCCCGCAATACTTAATGTAAAAATCTATTATTTAAGCACATTGCATAACTACATTGAATACGTTCAATACTATAGTATTTAAGTAAATCTAATGTGTTATGACACATATCTAGAAAGAACCGAAATTGTTTTGCAAATCCCGAGTGGGGGCAACTTCGATCCCCGCTGTCGGAAGCCATGGTCGCACTTTTCCCCTTTGCTTATGTTAATTCGGTAGGCAGGCCTAAGCTATTCAAGTGTTGTTGCTTCACAGATACTTATTATTGATTATAATATTAATCCAATATCATTTTGGCACTTTGCGGTATTTGTTATAAACGTGCTCCGTCGGAATTTGTGGATTTTTAATCCATTTCTCTCGGAACTATTCTCAACACAGAAAGTACAACAAAACCTTACCTCAATTCTTATAAATAGTTTTATAAAATTTGAGGTCCACACACCCCGAAATTTCGCCTGGTTATTCCCTGCTCCCAGAGATGCTTCTAGTGTTTTACCACTTCAGTAAATTTTTTTGGGAAATATATACTTATGTTAAATTTGTATGAAATTCCTCCAGGGGTCTATGGTTTATCGTACGAGCTAACAAACTTTTTTCTTAGTTACGTTTCCGCACTACATTTAAACGTATCACAGAAAGAATCAAATATTATAGTACCACCCGACTGCCGTCGCAGTGCAAAATTCTATCATAATCTGACGTAGGACAAAGAGTGAAATTAACGTTATGTTTTGAAACCAAATTTGCAATATTCCAAATAAAAGAAAAACATAATAAGAAGTCTCATATTTGAAAATAAATTCGGCTCAAACTGCCGGAGACTACATATAAGTCTTAACACAACTTGTAGAATCCTCAGAATAAATGTTGCTAAAAAAATGTCTTTGCGTGGACCAGAATCCGTGACCCAATATATAAAAGACCAGTACGCTAGCCACTCATCTAAAAAAGCTTACGGAAAGTGTTTTTTTTGTTTAAAATTATAACCGAGGGACATTATAATTTGCAGGTCTAATTCTCTCCCCCTTCTCTCTCTCTCTCTCTTATGTTTCACAAATATGACATTTTTGGAATATTTCTGAATATTAACTAAGCTTTAATTCTGATTATTTAGTAATAGTTGTTAGCAGACGGTTCTTCCAAATAAAACTTAACTAACACAGTAGTAACCAATGTTTTGTTTAGTGATTTTCTGGAGGGGAGAAACATACTCTTGGCTAGGTCTTGACACCTTAAAAATTGCGGCTTCCCTCCTGGGAAAAGTGTGGCCATCCCTCCAGGTGCTTGAAAAAAAAAACAGTTATGTCTTCAGGTTTCGGTTTGGATTCGGTATTAAATGTAGCAAATGAAGTTTCGTTACTGCAATTTCATTATCCAACATTTTATCCCTAAGGATATGTGCATGCCTTTACAATTATTTCTTTATCTTATATCCGTAATGAATTTATTAATCTCGGAATTGGGGGAGAGGAGTGGAGTTTTTAAACATAGATATAATTAGCGGTAGCTTCTTTTTTCTTTAGAAATTCTACAATTTACGGACTTCAGCCCAAACCCACTTCCTTTAACCGCCACTGCTTCTACCCTTGGGCCTTATTTTAAAAACTTGTAGAAATGTCGGGGGTTCCAGACCTCCTGGCTACGCCACTGCTTGGTAGCATACATTCTTCGTAAACATAATCAATCTCTGTTCACTTTCACCTTCAGCCGTCATTTTATTCTTTCAAGCCGAAGAGAAACATTCGTTTTCCTTCGTATTTGGCGTTCTTAAAAATAAAATTATGTGATAATTAAACGTGCTTGCTCAGTTCGAAATAAAAAAAAATTGAATTTGGATATTTTCTGCAAGACTATTGGCGAGATACAGAATTTCATATCCAGTATTCCTGTTTACTTGGTACTGGAATTAATAGAATCGGAAGTAATTGTTTTGTGTAGTTATAATTGTGCAGAAGAGACAGATAAATGTTTTGTGCTGCTATATAAAATGTATGAAAATTGTTAGGAAAGTTTATGGAAAAGTGGAAAATATTCTTCCCAGGCTGGGACAGCAATAATTAAGTTAGTGTCAGGGAAAGAAAAACTAGACACGGGGAATTTGCCTAGCTTTCCCCCTTAGAAATAAACGTTTCATACTTAACAAACGTTCTGTGTCTGACTTGTGACTGCCTACCTTTCTGTGTGGCTCCGTGGATGAGTGAGTAGAGTCGTTGCTTCGTAATAGTGAGTTTGGTGGTTCAAGTCCTGTTCAGGGCAGTTCAATTTTATCATTGTTTGTTTCCCATATCTGATGATGTTTCTCCCCCTCTGTAATCATCTGATACTTTCAACTGACTTCTCCACTTGAATTCAACAATTAGTCGTGGGATGCTCTCAGGTTCGGGTGAGCTTCTACATATCTACTTACAAAATCAAAATTTTCGACAATATGTGGATGCTATCTGATCATTTTGTCCCAAATTCTAAATTTCCGCACGTGACTATATCTCTCTTTCATCATATTTGAATCTCTCGTTCTCCATTGTCATCAGCTATGACATAAGATGGCTTGGAAGCAAAACTTGAAATTATAAAAGTTGGGCTCACTCTCACTAAGCATTTTCTAAATGCATGTTGACACTGAAGTGGGGGGTATTCGCTCTTCCTACAATCCTCAAGTGACAAAATATTAATTTAGACTCTGCAAAGTTATCAGATCAATCGAATGAAGGAGTTTTAATTCCAACAACAACTGGATTGGACTTCATCTCTTTTGTTTCAATTTATCATACAAATAGGACAAATATCAAGTAATATGTTTGCCATAAAAACTGCACGTCTAAGATTTATTTCATTTTGGAGAAATGATGGTGTAGACGGTAGTGATAATTTCGCCCAAGTGAACGGGAATTTTCAGTACCTGTTGACAGGCCACCCGCCTTCCTTAACAGCTAATTTGGTTGCATACTTCCCGGCAAATGCTTCGGACTCAGCTAATGGAACACTTTAGCTGTAAAACTCCATATGGCTGTACCATCCAGAAGTGTCCCTTACTATACCACTTTCGGTTCAAAGTTATAACTTGAAATGAGAGGAATGTGCGAACCGCAGCAGCCACCTTTGAATTTCGAAACGACAATTATGCCAGTCGTTTGTGCTACGTTCGCGTCACAATGTACCGCAAAACAATCAAAGTCCCGAATGAAAACATTTCGGAGACAAACAAAAAATCACTTTTTAGAATTTCTGTTTTTTTTTAAAAAAAAGCTTAAGCATCTTTGTAGTTTCATTCAGTCTTCATGATAAAAACACAGCAGCAAATATAGTCTGGAAAGAATCATATGATAAGAAATGATGAGTACAGCAAAAATGTTCAAATACTAACACAGTTGATAGCAGAACAGTCAATGCCAAATGACGTAAGCACAGCAGCGTCGATATTGTAAACACAGCATCACTAAGCACAAATGTAGATCTGGAAATCACAGGTACAATGTCCTTACACATCACATAACTGGAAAGTTCGTTCAGTACAAGTAGATTATAGGAGTAAAGTAGACAGGTATATAATAGTAACATCACAAACTTTAGAGGATGCAGTCAATGACTGCCCAAAAGACGTAAGATATGAGAATAGGGACAATAATTGGAAAAAAAATAATGGAATGAATAAAATCGACGAAAAATCAGGGGGGGAAATGCAAAAGTAATAACTAAACCATAATCCATACGTATATATCTATATATAGTAAATAAAAACTCCAATTCGAACAAAATTGTAAATCTATAATCAAAATAATCATTACGCGGGAGAAGAAAAATTAATCTAGCTACCCATAGAAAGAATAAATAAAACAACACCAAAGAATATTGATTTCAGGTTTTAGAAAAACAAATTGTGGAGAATTTAGTTCCACAATGTCCGACGTGTTGGCAGAGTTATAGCCCTCTGCACTGGCTATTAAAACCTTCAAGAAATCAACATGACAGACTATCACCAAACACATTCCTAAATCCCTAACTAAATATGCGTTAAAAAAACTACTTTCTACTTATATGAAAGTAAAAGTACGTATACCCACAGATAAATGTGGAATCAAGTCAAATCTTCAAATATACAAAAATATACATCAAATAAGCACAAATCTTCATCGTACATAAATCCCAAGTCATCTTCATGATGAAGTACACAAATTTATTATATACACTGCAGGCGATGAAAAATTGATCATTCAAAAGAATCACTAAAATCACACTAGATGTTATAACATTGTATATTCCTTTGAAAAGAACACATTGACTGAGTATATTTCCAATAACTAATAATAAATCGTAGGATCAAATCAAAAATCCAGGGAAAAAAACTTCATTCTTCTTTACATCCACATTTGGGTTATAAAATACATCTTGAAAAGTTCAAAAAAAAAAAAAGAAACGTAGGAATTCCTTCTTCATCACTATCATAACATAGATAGCATACAAATATCAATTCACAGTTGCGTCTATCTCCCTAGTTTTCTTCTGCTAAACGTATTGTATCAATAAGATATGTATGTTGATTTGGCGCCTAGATACTAATTTATTCAGTTCATTAGCTGTTAATAAGATGACCAAGAAAAAGAACGTATTCTACAAAGTTAACCAACAGTTCTAAGTAACTGAAAAGACAATGATGTCTATATGAGTACTCCTTTTTCTCCTTCTCTTCGTTGTAATTGTTATTGCCGGCAAAACTTAGAAATACAAACAAATCAAAACAAATTCCATAATGACATGGCCAGTGTCAAAACAAAATTCGTTACCAACTTCACAGATGTTCCTAATCCATCAAATCTTCCTTTGAGAACCGCCTTTTTTTCCTCTTTTTTTAAACTTCATTGCAGAGAAACAGCTTCCGCTACTTTTCCTTCTTCCAAGGGAAAATACACAGGTAAGACGATGATAGAGATCCCAATTCTCCTTGTCGAAAATACACAATACAATACGGTCTATGTTGTCCACATGATCCTCTAAAAATTTTCGTATACTCAACAATGCAATTCTCGTAGCAGATTCCTTAGGGAAATGAAATGCACCAGCAACGATGCAAGGAAAAGCCACAGTTGAAAATCTGTGGGACCACAAGTCAATAATACATGATCAGCGGGGAGATTATAGCCTGGAGCAATCTTCACTTGTCCTGGCTTCAAAGAACGTATTTTCTCGCAAAATTCTTCTCCTGCAGCTTCTTGGATACTTCTATCTGCTCTTCCTAATGGAATAAGTAATTCATTCGTGGGATTGAGAACGGCGTCAGCTTTAATCATAGCGATATCTCCTCGAAAAACACTGATTTTCTTGTTCATTGCAGAATCGGCACCAAATTTCGGTTTCCAACCGGAACAATTCTTCCCTGTTTCAGCCCAAGTGGGTAATTGGTTGGCAATCACAATCTCACGAAGATTCACACATGGAATATCTTCTTCTTTTTCTATCATGTTCACCGCAGGCTTAAAAATAATTTCATAGTATTCTTCTTTTTCTTTTTCTTTCTTTGTTTTTCGTCCTGTACTTCGGCACAGCAGGCATTCACAGTAGCATCCTCAACAACGTCTTGTATATCCAAGTCAACATCATCTTCTTCTCCCTCTTCCTCGTTTTCCTTCTCCTATTTCTCGTAGTACTTCTTCAGTCTCTGTACTGCAATCGAATCAACCTTGAATCTTCCTCGTGCAGTCTTGAACTTAACAAAATAGGAATTTGAGTGGTCAATATCCTGAATGATTCCTGGACCAAAATAACGTCCACTGAAAGCTCTGGTGGATCCTTTCTTCATGGTACTGTCCAAAATCCATACCTTGTCTCCGACTTTAAAATTGGGTTTCGAATGACGTTTGTCATAAAATTTCGTCGCCGTTTATGTCTCTGGGTCCATTTATCATGGGATTTGTCTCGTATTTCTCCAAGTTGCTGTAAACGTTCAGCATTGTCCTGAAATTGACAAGGGGTGTCCAAAATTGCTTCATGTAGCATCCTACATCTGAATCCATGCAACAGTTCAAAAGGGCTGTATCCAGAGGATAAATTGACAGTTAAATTGTGAGCTAACACAACAGATGGCGGAAGTTCGACCCATTTTCCTTGATCTTTATTACACAACGCAGATTTCAGTCTCTGTTCAATGTTTCGGATAGCTATCTCAGCAGTCCCGTTAGCGTAATGAGCTTGAACATTTACAAATCGAATCTTAGCTCCAATCATCGCACAAAACTCCCTGAGTAGATTACTTGTAAAACATGGACCTTTGTCTGTGACTAATTCTTTGAAAATACCGTATTTCAAAATTACATTTTCATAAAGAAAACTACTTACAGAAGATGCTGTTATATCTGCTAATGAACCACAAATAATGAACCGAGTAGCAGCATCGACAACGACAATCAAATACTTGTGTCTCAAAATATTACTCGAGGAATACACCCCTCCAATGTCTACGAAAATGCGATAGAAGAGCGGCACTTGAGGATACGTTTGCAATGTACCATAAGCAGAACCAGGTTTATTTTTGCTGGACTGGCAAATTAAACATTCTTTGCATTTCTGATAGATATATTGTTTCATGTTAGGGAAATACACAGATTTCACTAAAAGATCATATGTCTTAGAAAAGCCTCCGTGACTTGAACCAATGGCAGAAGTATGAGCCGCATCAAAAACTTTATAGCGTAATGAAACAGGTACAGCAACTAAAAATTTCATACCACTGGATGTTTTTGTTTTTTATACAAAACTCCTTCTTTAACCGTGAAATATAATGCCTGTCTTTCAATTTTGGGATTTTTCTTTTCCTTGTTTTCTAACCAATCAAAAATACCCTTATAAAACGAGTCCTTCATTTGTTCATCTCTGAGAGAAGGCTCGTCACTTAGCATATTGTTACACTCAGTAACAGTGGAAGAAAATACTCGAGGGTCTTCCTCATTTTGTTGCTCATCAGTAATGTCCCTGGGGACACGCGAAAAACGTGAAAGTGCATTAGATACCTCAGATATGTGTGTCAAAGTAAAGTTATACTGTTCAATAAAACTAAGCCACCTTGCAAATTTACCTACATTTTTTGTCTGTTTTAAAAACAAAAGACTTACAATCCGTTTTTTAAAAAAAGTAACGTTCTAGCAAAAAATAACGAAAGGATCTAAAGGCATATATAATACTCAAAAGTTCAAGTTCGTAAGGGTGCTTAGATTTCTCGCTTTTACTTAAGGTACGGCTACAATAAGCAATGAGTGTTAACTCTGGGTCATCTGAAGAGGATATAGGTTGTTTGAGCACGCAGCAAGACCGCGAGTTGATGCATCACAGAACAAGTATACAGGGTGTTTCGGATTAGAATGCATCAAATATGGCGATTTTATGATAAGGTCTTTAATTTTCTCAAAAACATCTTTTGTGTCCACTTAAACTGTACATCCTTTCTGAGAAGCGAGTTCAAAGGTTCCGCAATTTCATAAAAATTAGGTAAGAATCGTCTTACAAAGCTAGCTAATCCTAGAAAACTTTTCACATGTTTTTTCGTCTTCGGACGTTCATAATTACTAATGGAGTCTGTTATTTTCTTGGAAATTCGCAAGCCATCGTACGAAATGTGTCCCAAAACCGTTAATGAAAAATAAGCCAATTTCGTTTTTTCTGGGGCAAGTTTAAGACCACGTTCTCTAATTCGTTCAAATAACTTCTAGGTGAGATTGATAACATTCTTAAAAGTGTTCCCACCCAAAAAAATCATCAAGGTACCCGAAAATTTGTCGAGATTCTAATCCTTCCAATGTCATTTTCACTAATCTGTTTAAACAAGCAGAACTAGTGATAAGGCCTTGTAGGAGTGCTGTGAAACAAAATGAACCAGCTCCCGGGATTGAAAAAGCAGTGACGTGTTGGTATTCTTCCGCGATTTTCACTTGGAAAAAAAACACTGAGCAAGTCCGAGCAGCACAGGTAGCGACACTTACTAAGACGCGAAAGAATGTCTTTTATCGACGGTACAGGAAAACTGTCTGGTTCAATGTGTAAATTGATCCCTCTACAGTCCAAACAAAATCTGTAGGATCCAGACTTCTTTTTTACGAGAAGAATAGGTGAGTTATAACTCGAGATACACCTCCTAATAACCTTTTGTTTGAGCAAAGTATCAATCTGTTTTTTAATTTCTTCTCTTAAGTGTAAGGGTATTGCATACTGATTGGTGTGAACTGGGACGTTATCTAGCATTTTAATTTCATGTAAGTAGCCCTTGGCCACTCCAAAATAATCCTATGACCAATAAAAACAATCCTTATACTCCTCTATAACAGAATAAAACATTTGCTTCTGATCGTCCGAAAGTTGAAAGTTAATGTCCACACGCTTGACATCAAAACCAGCAGGAATGTTATTGTTGTCTTGTTTACTGGCTAAACCATGATTTTGAACACTATCTGTATCATTTGGGTAATGTGCACCCGGCCTAATGTCAAGAGCTTCACCTAAATGAAGGTTTTTCTCTAAACACAACTTTTTGTTGGTTGGGTTGACTACTCTAATGACAGGATTAACAGGATCCACTCTAGACTCATTGACAAAAAATTCGGCTTTAAAGCAGATTTTCTCATTGGGTTGCAAAATATTTTTAACTACCACTAAATCATTAATTTTACGAACAGGTACTGAAACACTGGAATTTGGAGGCAAAGTAACAGATTTCGCCGTTATGAAATACGCCTGCATAAGGTTCGCTTTTTGTTCAGAAACTGTGCCTATAGCATGACTTTCAGGTAGCGCGTGATCAGTGGGCTTCCCAAATCTAACTGTATGAACTACGTGAATATCCTGGTTAATAGTTACATGTTGAGGGAGTAACCAATCGTTCCCCAACAAAACAGAAGATGCAAATTTGTCTACAACTCTAAAAGTATGCGTAAATGAATAGCCGTCAATTTTGAACTTCAGTACAGCTAACATGTTAGTTTCTAGTCCTTTACCCGAGATGCTAAGGATGATAGAACGTCTTTTAACAAGTCTAGAGTTCGAAGGAAGGAGCTCCCTAGTGCAAATTGAAATTTGGCTCCCAGAGTCCAACAATGCATTATACTCTTTATTTCCAATAGTAATTATGATGCAAGGCAGAATCCTATCTCTAACAACAGGCGTAGTTATCGTGTGGGTCTTAAAATCAGGTCTCTCACCATTCCCTGAACTATTTCCGCTATGTAAAACATTACAATTATTACTTCCCTTGAATTGTGCCATGTTGCACACTAATGCTTTGGCCGGACAGTGTATTTTGTTATTCACGTGAAACGTACTATGATTCTGTTTGCGCCTGTTCTGTTTGTTCTTAACCATAACAGAGGTATTCGTCGCAGAGCCCATTCTATCATGCATATTGTTATTATTATTGACACTTTTGCATTCAGAGGAACGAAAATAAGAAAAAGAGTTACATTTCTGTTAAGGCGGCGAGATAGAAGCTACAGACTGTTGAGTACCGCATTCTTTCTCAGCGGATAAGATATCATAATGCAAACGTCTGTTTTTTCCTGTTGTTCGAGTGGAAAAGAAACATGAGAATTATCGCGCAATGAAACATCAGCTATCTTAGCGATAAATTCCGGTGTACAAAACTGCAAGATTTGTTCTTTCGAATTGGCTTTAATGAGGGTCTTATAATTCACTATTACCTCAGCTGACTGTTCTTGTAATAAAAACTCACATAGCGCATCAACGGATGGAAACGATTTGTTGCATGTAAGCTTAAAATACTGAGGCAATAACCCTTCAATAAGGAAATTAATTTGTTGTTGAATAGGCATGGCTTTATCGAAACTAAATATGAGATCTAACTTCTCATAAATGTATGACATGATAGGTTCCCCTTCTTTTTGATCTCTAGAACGAATGGTGTGTTCCGCCACCTTCTTAACTACAAACACCACCAAATAATTTGATCATTCGTTTCTTTATATCTACATACGACAGATTCACAAATTCGTATGTCCTATTTAAAGCTAGAAACCACGCCAAGGCTCCGTCCCGTAATAGATATGGAAGCAAATGACGCTTCTTTACTGCATTGAACTCATAAATGACGCGGTAAGATTCGAAATACTCAAAAAAACGAATGACGTCTTCCCCATACTTGCCGTGAAAAAATGTGGGGTGCACAACAGAATCTAGAGACGTAAGACGAGCTTGTGCCATAATGTTAGTATTCACCATTTTCACTAAATATCTCTAAATAATGTAACTAAAAATGCACATAAAACAAAATAACACAACAAATTGAGAGGGTGGAGGGAGGGTGGTAAAACAAATAGAATTTCATTAAATTCTAACGGTGGGCGGCAAACAAACTAATGCAAAATAAATCTTAATTATGTTCAGCTAAATGGGAAAAATCGAGGGTCACAAATATGTGTGCATAAACACAAGTTAAAACCACATCTCCGCCATGTGCAGTCGCTCCTTGTCGGTCTGAAGGCTCAGATAATGTACTTATAAATGACGTGATTAGGGATGACAGAACCGACAAGTGGTGCCCAGGGTCTCGTATACGTTGAATTTAACAAAATATGAGGTACGGGATCTCACCTGGGTTGCATTTAAATGAAATGAAAGACATACAAAAGAAACAGACTGTGATGTTAAAGGGGATGAAAAGGGCCAAGAATGGAGTAACTTTCAGGATAGGTTAATCTACTCGCACTTACTTGCAGGTCTGATCGTTGTCCTCCGACGATTCCTCCAACAGGCCGACGTCCGTCCATCCCTCTGTTTGGCTGGCTGGTCGTTCAAGTAACCAAGGTTAAGAGTCGGTGAAACCCGGACTGAGAAACGAAATTTACGAAAACCGCAACTTTAGTTAAACTTAAAAGTTCTTCTCAAAAAGCAATACATCGTCATAGATGGCTATCTGGCGTTAGCCGAAACAAAGGTGCTCTATAAGACAGAGCAAGGCTTTCAATCGAAAATTTCAAAATGAAGCTCGCGGTTTACATTCTAACTCGTCCCTCGCTCCATGTCAACTGTCCCTTCCAAAAGTCTTTCAATCGATTTTGTATGGCTTTCCTTCCGGGTTCATATCCTCGGTTATTCACTCTGATTTGCGTCTCGATGAAAAAAAAGTGCATTGTTAAAAGTCCCATTGTTAAAAATTAGATACTTTGCCATGTATCCAAATACACATATCTTCACAGTACGTTTGAGTCGGAGTGTACAACAAAGATTTTCGTTTGTACCATTTCCGGTACAAAATTATAAAAGTTTTATTGTGGAAGTGTAATGGTAAAGGCTGCACCCCACCTTGGAATTTCGAAACAAAATTTATGCTATTTATTTGTGCTACGTTTGTTTCTTAAAGCACCGCATGAATTTTCGTTTGTAACAATTCCGGTGGAAGCTTATAAGAGTTTTAAAATTGGGGGTAGCCTCCATCTTGGAATTTCGAAACAAAACTTATGCAAATCGTTTGTTAAGTTTGTGCCGGAATGTACCACAAAAAGTTTCGTTTGTACCAATGGTACAAGGTTATAAGGATTTTAATGTGGAGGAACAGTGGAAACGGCAGCACCCCACCATGCAATTTCAAAACAAAACCTATGCCGTTCGTTTGTGCTACATTTGCGTCGGAACGAATCGCAAAATGTTTCGATTGTACCACTTCCGGTATAAGGTTAAAGAATTTTTAAAGTTGGGACTATTTAAACGGCAGCCTCTACACCATTTCGAAATAAAAGTATGAGAACTTTTTTTGGTACGTTTGTGCAAGAATGTACCGCAAAAATGTTCGGTTGTAAAACTTCCGATACAACGTTATGAGTTTTGAAGTTGGGGATTTGGAAACGGCACAGTTTTTTTAGAGTTTTGAAAGAAAAGCTATGGCAATCGTTTCAGCCGGAATGTACCTATACAATTTTCGCTTTTACTACTTTCTGTACAAAGTTATAAGATTTGTGAAATTAGTGGTCGTGGAAACGGCAGCCGCACACTTTGGAATTTCGAAACAAAGCCTGTGCGATTAGCTTGTGCCAGAATGTACCGCAAATATTTTCGTATGTACCATTTTCGGTACAAGGTCATAAGAGTTTTAAAGTTGGGGTTGTTGAAACGGTAGCCACTTCACTTTGGAATTTCAAACTAAACCTATGCCAATTGTTTGTACAACGTTTATGTCTGAATGAACTACAAACATTTTCGTTGGTAGCACTTCCGGTACAAAGTTATAAGTGTTTTAATGTGAAAGAACTGTGGAAACGTCGAACCCCCACCTTGGAATTTCGGAACGTAACCTGTGCCAGTTTTTTGTGCTACGTTTATGCCGGAATGTATCGGCAATGTTTAGGTTTGTACCACTTCCAGTTCAAACTTATAAGAGTTTAAAGTAGACGGATTTTGGAAACATAAACACCCTGACCTTAGAATTTCGATACAAAACATATTCCCATCATTTCTACTAGTATGTATGTACTTTTCGTTTGTACTACTTCCGGTACAAGATCATTAGTTTTAATTTTGGCGTTGTGGAAACAGCAGCCCCGTCACATCGGAATTTTGAAATTAAACCTAGGCCATTGTTTTTTTCTACCCTTGTGCGTAATGTACGTCAAAAAGTTTCGTTTGTACCTTTTCCGGTACAAAATTATGAAAGTTTAAATGTGAAGGGGCAGTGGAAGCTGTAGCACTACACTTTGGAGTTTCCAAATAATACCGACTCCAATCGTTAGTGCATCGTTTGTAACGGAACCTACCACAAAATTTTGTTTGGACCACTTTTGGTACAAAGTTATGAAAGTCTTAAAGTGCTTTGGAAGCAACAGCCCCTGTACCTTGATATTTCGAAAATATGGCAGTTGTTTGTGGTACCTTTGTGACGGAATGTACCAGAAAGATTATAGTTTGTACCATTTTCGGTACAAACTTATAAGTGTTTTAAGGTGGAAGGTCAGTGGGAACGGCTGCACCCCACCTTGGAAAATGCAAAACAAAAATAGTGCCATTCGTTTAAGCTACGTTTTTTTTTATGAATGCACCGCAAGAATTTTCAGTTGGTACACTTCCGGTAGAAGGTTATAAGAATTTTAAAGTTGCAGGCTGTGGAAACTGCAGCCACTCAACTCGGAATTTCGAAACAAAACAAATGCCATTCGCTTGTGCTAAGTTAGTACCGGAATGCAGCGCAAAACTTCCGTTTTTACCACTTAAGGTAAGAGTTTTAAACTAGGGGCTGTGGAAACGGTAGCCCCTCAACCTTGGAATTTCAAAAATATACCTATGAGAACTGGTCGTGCTACGTTTGTGCAGCAATTTACCTGACAAATGTTCGTATGTACCCCTTCCGGTGCACGGTTTTGCTGTGCTGACTTGAAAAGATGGAATAAATAGTCAATAATGTTATTAAAAGTCTTAAATGTGAATAATTTTGATCTCTTGTTTTTTGCAACTAAGGTCAAAGAAATTATTAAGGTCGGATAATATTGCTCTCTTGCATTAAAGTTTTCCATTGCAGCCATGTGATTACCATGAATGTAAAAACTCCCTAAATTCTCAATTAAATCGAATATTATGACAAGTCTAAGGATCTATTCAGCTAAGGTTATTTTGTATATAACGATTTTTATTTCGGCTTCGATTACAATACAGCGTGTCCCACTTAAAACGCAATTTGGAGTCAGGTATAGACTAACTTTTAAATAAAATTAGGTACATGTATAAACGATACACCATTTTTTAGCTTCATCCATGTCGATATTTTTAAACATAAAATCAGCTAATGAAGTCCACGCGTGTACATGCAGTGTTTCCAAATATAATGAAATTGTAAAAATTACAAAATTTCTTAAATCACATCTCACACCTAGAGTATCGACATTGAGCCCACAAATTTCAGAGCGGATTCGTGGGTTGGATCGATAGTTATCGCAGTCAAAGAAGAACAGCTCATTTACACCTTCAGCTTATCCAGAATTCTGCCATTAATAACGTACCCGTGAAAACGTGATTTTTGAAGTTTCACGCCACGCACTGGCAACACTACTTGAGTTTAAGTGCAACAGCATGTGTGTTAAGGTACTGTTTATCACATTCAATCACTGAAAACACTACATAAAAACATTGAAAACAATAGGAAATATACTGAAACTTTCATGCGCCTTGCAACCTTGTATGGAAAGAGGGAAACCTAGCCTCACAATAGATGTTCAAAATGCCCGCCATTGTCTTTCAAAGATTCAAACGTCTTAGCATCTTGGAGCATCTTCATGGGGAGTTGACAGGATCATTTCCAGAATGGCTCTGAGGATTTTTTTCAGGACTCGTACAGTTGAGTTGATTTTAATTTAGTGTCCCGTTCAGCACCGAGGCTATATGAGACGTGGACCTACTTATTAATGTGGAATCCAAACCACATTTGCTCCCGCCGGGATTCGAACCCGGGTCTCCCACACCACAGCCGAGTACAGTCCTTGGCTTATTTGTAACGCTCGATTTGCTTTGAATATCCCCATAAGTAAAACTCTGAAAAGGTCAAGGTTGGTGAGCAACTTTGTCACAAATTTTACTTATTACTCTGTCACCGAAAAACTTAGACAACATATTCATAGTTTCATTTGGCATGTGACATGTAGCCACATATTTTTACAGCCAACAATCACGTTAATCTGATTGACGCATAGAAATAAATTGGGTGATATCACGATACAGGGTACCATCAACTGTGGTGTTGGAAAAATAGGACCAATAATTAGACGCCGTCAAATTAAACACCACACACCTATCTTCTCCGAATAAAGTGGTTGCTAGTGTATCTCATGGGGATTATCACTTGACCAATATCGTGAATTTTGCCTATTCACATACCCATTTAACCCTAAACTACGCAAGGTATGCCTGCGATGGCCAATGGAGTATATTTTCTCTTATATACTGAAAATATTTATGTCAGGGAAAATGAGATTTCGTGTATTCCTCGAGACACTGCTTTTACAGGTCATATAAGCCTTTCACGTTTGTCGCGTGGAATATGAGACGAAAAATTTCAATAGTATATTTAGGTCCTCAATTGATGCTACTTGAGCCTCAGAGGAAGAAGAATGGTTCTATTATTGTGTTAATTCATTCCTTCATGGAGTACATTTCCAATGTGCAGTTTATATTTTGAAGACGAAATAAGTCCTGAGGTTGTATTACGTACATTAACTTACAATATTGTAAACGGACGTCACATGTATCCAGTGTGTACGATGCTTGCTTATAGAAGTTTTATTTTGTATATAATTTTTTTTACTATTGAGTTTTTTATATGCAGACTGTATCTAATTTACTATTCGTATATAGTTATTATTAGTTGTACATGATTTGCTTATTGCTCTCCTAGTAATAACTTATTCCCGCAAATGACTTCTTCTAGTTTACTCATATACTGTGGATAGGGAACATATGATATACTGACGTCAAATTTGCTTAACTATTCTGTGCATAAATCTCTGTCGTGCATTGTAGTGACAAATTAGTGTGTAAGATGGGTCGACAGAAACTGTCTGATGAAGATATATGTGCTACTTTGCTATAACATGTGAATTCTGAGGTAATAGTGACTCTACTGAAACAGGTAGTGAAGTGGATTATGTTAGTGTATGAAGTGAAGAGCCGAACGAAGTAGGCCTCGACAGTGACAAAAGTGACAATGACGACAAGAGTCCTGAACCATCTAAGGTGGCTAACGCTTTCTTTGGAAAAGAGGGTAGTGTATGGAGCAAAGAACCTCCATTGCAAGGGAAAGTCCCTAAATCTAATATTATAAAATCACAAATGAATAAAGTGAAATTGCCTCCTTTGAAAGTTGAAACTCCGGCTGATTGTTTTGAACTGTACATTTTGGACGATGTCATAAATATAATAGTGACATATTCAAATGCTATGGCTGGGAATTATTGTGCTCCGAAAAGTCCACCAGTTCATTGGAAGACATGCGACTGTTCAGAAATAAAAGCTCTCGATTTGTTGCTTATCGGAGTTACACATGAAAAAAGTAATCACTCGAGTACAAAGATAGTATGGAGTCGCTTATATAGACCACCTATGTCTCGAGCAATATTTCTTCAAACTTTCGTTTCACAAGACAATTCATGCCTGTTTTTATGTGCCTCAAAATAAAATGTGCGTAGTGTTACTTTCAAGTGTACATCACTACAAATTTTTAATGCGTAACCTTGATCCAATGATCTAAACTAACGTTACTCAAGTATTTTATCACATATGTAAAGATTTTTCAAAAAGAGTAATTCAGTAAAAGGTGTGTTGTAATGTATAGAGTGAAAATATATTTATAAAATGTAATGAAATGAATGAAAATAAATATTTATACAAGGATAACGAAGAAAAGATAATATTATTCATTGAAAAACGAACACATATACTGAAATAATTATACACACTACCATGAGCCTCAGAGGCTCACCTTGTGTACATTAAGGGGGAAAATACCTCGCGTAGACTAGGGATAAACGGAACCATACTTCATTGCTAAGGAAAACTTTGTGCAAAACATCCTTCCTTGCTCTCTGGTGAATGACTTAAACCAATGACAGTATCTGATACGTGGAACCTTCTTTAACTGTTCAATTCTTCCACATCATATATCGTAAATGCGTGTAGGTGAAGATTATGTATATCTCTGTGTCCTGTTGCCTTGGGTCAACTTGATTCTGCAGCAAGTTTACAAACTAACTTTTATGGTGATTGTGAAATATGATGCCCAGTGTTCTGAATCCCCTCTTCTGTAAGAATATACGGTTCTCTATTGGGATTCTCTCTCGTTTCGCGAAATTTTGTTACTAATCGCGACATTGTTCATATTTCAGGCAAACCGTTATTTGGTAATCATTCTTAAAACAATGCTAATGTACACTACGCCAGCACTTCCCTTGGAATTTCGAAAGAAAACCTATGCCAATCCTTTGTGCTACGTTTGTGCCGGAATGTACCCAAAAAATGTTCGATTGTACCAATTCTGGTACAAAGTTATAAAAGTTATAGAAGAGTGCTTGGCGTAAAACTCCAAAAATCACGTTTTCACGGGTATGTTATTAATGGCAGAATTCTGAATAAGCTGAAGGTGTAAATGAACTGTTCTTCTTTGACTACGATAACTATCGATCCAACCCACAAATCCGCTCTCTAATTTGTGGGCTCAATGTCGATACTCTATGTGTGAGATGTGATTTACGAAGTTTTGTAACTTTTTTACACTTTCATTACATTTGGAAACACTGCATGTACACGCGTGAACTTCATTAGCTGATTTTATGTTTAAAAACATCGACATGGATGAAGCTAAAAAGAGTGGTGTATCGTTTATACATGTACCTCATTTTATTTAAAAGTTAGTCTATACCTGACTCCAAATTGCGTTTTAAGTGGCACATGCTGTATTGTAACCGAAGCCGAAATAAAAATCCCCTTTATATACAAAATAACCTTAGCTGAATAGAATCCTTAGACTTGCCATAATATTCGATTTAATTGAGAATGTAGGGAGTTTTTATATTCACGGTAATCACATGGCTGCAATGGAAAACTTTAATGCCAGAGAGCAATATTATACGACATTAATAATTTCTTTGACCTTATTTGCAAAAAGACAAGAGATCAAAATTATTCACATATAAGACTTTTAATAACATTATTGACTATTTATTGCATGTTTTGAAGTCAGCACAGCAAAACATTTTTTACATGTTTGATTTCGTTACATAAATTGGAATACTACAAAAATAAGAATAATATGGCAATGAGAACAGTATGTAAATTGCAATAGCTCTACAACATTATAACACATAGCAGTCCCGTTATTTCAAATTTGTTTACGGGGGAGATAGAGATTACTCTCAACTATAAATAGAGTTTCACGTTTTCGTCAATATATTAAAATGTAACAGATTAATACCACTTTGAATATATCCTGGTTCCTAAAATAAATCAAATCTATTTCAAATTGAGGATATTCATTGTAAGACTTTCTAGTTCATATATATATATATATATATATATATATATATATATATATATATATATATCACCCAATTGCAACTCTAAGAAGACAAGAAGAATAATTGCAAAATAAAAGTTCAAAAAAAAACCCTTCCCAACAAAATCCTTTAATATTATTTTTTTCTCACCTAAAAAAAGTAGTCCTGTTTAATTGCGAATCCTTCCTATTCTTATCTATCAAATTGTAGAGGTTCAGCATAAAACTTGGTATACGTGAATTTAATACTATTTAACCAAGCACACCTTTTATGCAGTAACCTCGAGAGAGTTGTTAATATAGAAACACAATATTCTCATTACTAGTCCAGATGTTATCTCTTGTAATATTCTAAGTATCACGTAATACTCATTTGCAAAAATATTCGTAACGAATTTGTATCTTGAAGAATGAATGTTCAACAAGTTCACACACTAATAAATCTGAATCACGTTCTCATTCAGGTAGTTTCATGATTAATGAAACAGTAAAATTTACCCAGCAAATTCTCGGAACTATGAGATTACATATAGTAAAAACAAATCCCTTCTTTTTATAATTGTTTAGGTTTTGTTCTGACAGAGAACTCGAGCAAAAATTTCTTTTCCCGATTTCCCAATTAGAGCCATATTAACTGAAACTGATATGTTGTATAACTATAAAAATAAATTCTTAGGGCTACATGATTAAGATTTCTCTGTATTTAATTTCAGATGAAATACCTCAACGTAAGTGTAAGTGCTATCCAACATGTGATGGAGAAAATTTCATCCTTTCTTACATGGGGCGAACAACGTAAGTGAATAGAATGCAAATATTACAATAACAGAAGTATATAATTAACATGATTATTATGGTAACTTGCGACGCGCTATGAATTATCAATTTACTATTAATCCGGAAATTAAATTTAGTTTTCATAATATGGAAAAAATGTTTATCAGTTTGTAACTTCAGGAGAAATGCGATTGCAGTAGTATTAAATTAACTACTTGTATAATTATAATTTTCCAACAGAAAACAAACGAACAAATAAAAAATAAAAAATAAAGCTAACCTATCTACAATGATGCAGCCAATGCCTATGGTTTAAAGCTATGATTTGGAAAATACCAATCCGTAGATTTAGGTAATATTATTTTACAAGCAGTGTTATTGCACTATGTAAGCAATGAGAAAATTATAATGAAAGGTGAACCTGCAATAAATAATACTACACAAAACTTACTAAGAACGTGTTCAAGTCTAAATAAAAATTCTTTAGAGAGTAACATTTGAAACATTCAGCTTTCAATGTATTTAAGTCCAATTTTTTGTTCGTTATTATTATATTCCATATTTATGATCTGTACTTGGAGCTTCGTTGAATGATTAAAATAATCATGTCCCAATATTGTAAATAACTTCTGTAATGCAGAAAAGAGTTTCAAGTTTGTGATGTTTATAATGGGAGGGTAAGAAACGTGTATTGTTTGAGCACAACTTTGTTAATTAAACTTCAGTCCGTTCTGCTCTGAATACTACATTTAATTGAATAGAATATGATGTTTTAGGATTTAAAATCTAAAGAAATTCTAATAACAAAATTAAACTAGACCTTAATTTGAGATAATTGAAGCGCTTAGAGGATAAAGGTGTTATGTTATTTTTTTCGAAAGATTGAATTCTGGCGGTTCATACACGTTTTATACGTTTCTCGTGCTACATAACACACCATTTAGTGAGTCCACATCCCAGTGAAGAGATTTGGAAACGATAAAGACCATATGTTAACAGACATAGTTGGAACTGTTAATTTTACCGAAATGTACATTTTGTTATATAACACTTTTATCCTCAAAGTCCTTCAATTACAACAGTATTCAGAGGTAGATTGACGCATTTTGTTATCCTGGAAATAGAGACTTTTAGAATTAAACATCTGAGAGTATATCAGTGTGAAAGATATGTTAGTTAACTTTAATCGCATCGGCTCATATCTGTAATAAATAAATAAATAAAAATAAAAATAAATTTTCCTAATAAAACATTTTCTTCGTCACGTTTTAACCGTATCAAAATATTTCCTTGATAATAGCGACCTCGTATATTCTTATGATTTTTTGAAACTTTTATAATTTGCATTTTGCCTTATATGCTTTGCTATTTCTAGGTTATAAGTTTGTTCGCATGATTTTTCATTGACTCTCGACACTTTACTAAACAGCCCTTAAACTATGACATATTTTCATTAATTTCCCTTAATATGATCAGTATAAATGTTAATATTGTAAGCGCATTAGTTTCTGCTAAGTAACGATTGTAGTGCTGAATATTTTTGCTGATGTTGGAGGCCTTATCTGGTAGAATCTGCTTCAAAGGTGATGTTAACTGATTACTAAGTGCTTGATAATTTTTAAACTCCCGAATTTCGCGACAACCTTATGAGTCTCTGTAATACACTGGTTCTAAGCAAAGATAAAATTATATTTGAGAAAGCATATTAACATTAATTAAAAACATTTTGAACTCATAGATACAGTGAATCTTCATTTTAATCGAGTATTTTGGGTCATTTTCTGAACAGTCCACCGCTCATATTATCCACTGTGTGGAACAAGAAAAAAACGTTTTTCTATAGCTATTCTATGTCGCAACAGACTTCCAGGGATACGTTGGACAGAATTAGGGCAATGTGATGTCCTCATCAAAAAAGAATTAAGTATGTGCCATGTATTTCATAATACCTAGTTTCAGTGTTCACAGTAAAAATGATTGAGTTAATGCAACACAATGTGTGTTTGTAGCTTTAGGCATGTTAATTTGTGGAACATTCCCGGTGCTATTTCAACTGAATCGCAGTTTGGAGTAAATATTTAAAAACAACTATCTGACACGGTGGCTTGTACTGTGGAATAATTTCCAATAAACGTGTTTTCTTTTTGTCAAGTTGTAAATCAAGAGCATATTCGAGAACACTTTCTTTTCTTTTTAAACTGACATAACTATTAAGATTAAACTGACTTGATACCAAAGGGTGGTATAAACTATTATTTGTAGTGTATTCAGCCAAGAAAAATAAATATAGAGGTTGTTTCGCGAGAAAAAATAGAATGTGTAACTTACCTAGAAAATGCTGTTCCCTTTTAGGTATCCTTCTTCTACAGACCACTTCTACTGACTATTACCAGACACGAAATTTTCCGTTGCAGGTGGATCATAGCCATTGTTACCCCCTCCGTTTTTTAGACTTTTCACAGGTCAGGGAGTGTGCGAATCCGACGATGGGACAGGCGTCACATGAGGAGTGCGAAAACACTATAGTTCATAGAGATGATATCTGAACTCGTGACAGGGATACGAGAGAACAGATTTGCCAAATTCCAGTTTTTTCTG
This sequence comes from Thermobia domestica, assembly GCF_964235325.1. Lineage (NCBI taxonomy): Eukaryota > Metazoa > Arthropoda > Insecta > Zygentoma > Lepismatidae > Thermobia > Thermobia domestica. The sequence continues at coordinate 77,620,344 of NC_137458.1, forward strand.
CCATACGGGGATAAAATTCCAGCTATGTTTCGCTGTGTGGATGGGTGCTTTATCTTGGATCAGTTCTACATATTTCTCGTCTTGACCGTACATTGCTAGGATTTCATGCAGGTGCATCTCAGACAGGACAAGGGTCTGGTATTACGCACCATTGATTTTCACGTTCCGTTTTAAATTTCGGAGGCTCAGTTTTTCCTGTAAGTTAAATCGACCACAATCACGAACGCTTCTGTGGAACGGTTCTAGCTACTCGCGTCGATGTGGTGAGCTCAGGATGCTGTGTCGCAAATTTACTTAAATAATATTCTCAATTTCACGAGTTAGTGGAAATTACGCACTACAAATATTTCTACGACTTGGCGTCGAAAGGACCACAACAAACCGTCCCAGAATCTGTTCAGTTTCGGCTACATCAAACTACACTCGGTCATACGTATATACTAGATTACTAACGAGATCCTATTGCTTGTCATCAAAGCTTCACGGCGATGGGTTGCAAATTTACGGTACAGTTTCATATTGAATTGGGATCAATATAAATGATAATACTGTATATCGATAGTATGAGGGAAAGGGAATATTATGTTGCGGAACATCATGATTGAATTTCCTCAATAAAAGAAACATGTGAGAAACTATAGACAAATGAATTAAATACATCAAAACGGACGATAATTCATGTGCTAGTTCAAATTATGGAAGATTGTCTATTCTCTCCCTAAACAATTCTCAATAAATATTGTCTAATATAAATAAAATAAAGAGTTTGTTTATGTGTTAGTCTGTCTGTGCGGTTTGAGGACCAGGCGGATGGACTGAGAATTACCAAATTTTGGTCAAGGGTATCTTGATCCAGGGCTCAGTTCAAGACGAAGCATTTTTCTTTAAATTTCGAACCAGGGTGACTAGGAGGTTTTTACCAGGACCAGACAACTTTACTGAGAGTTACCAAACTTTGCTCACGGATACCTTGGATTATGCCTCTGACCAAGGTGAAGCGTTTTCTTCAAAATTCGAACCAGGGGGGCCCCAGTTGTCGTTTACTGGGGCTTGTAAAAGTTATAGAAATTGACCGGTATTACTGTCAAACTCATAGTTTTTGCCTTTGCCAATATTGGTGGTGAAATTTCCATTAGTGATGACTTGAAATTTCAGCTAACATTGTATGCGGGCCGGGGATCAACGGGAGGGATACCGAGACATGTAAAAATAGCCCAAAATGACCGATATTAGTGTCAAATCTATAGTTTTCGCGGTCGCTGAAATGAATAGTGATACTCCGACAGGCGTTGGCTTCCAAATACAGCTTCCACGCAAAGAATGGGTATATCCAACTAATAGAAAATATAAAGCGTTATCTTTTACTTGATATCTCGACCAGGGAACGATTGAGGGAACTAAATTATAAACAACAGGGCTACCAAGTACGTGTAATTCATTATTAGAGTTCTTTCTGTCTTATCTGTAATTAAACATTTCATTCTTAAGTTTAGTATTGTTTTTGTAATGGTCCATATCAGAGGGGATTTCAAAGAGAGGGAGAAATTAAGGAAGATGAGGACAGATTTATTAGAAAAGACTGTACATTTGACACCATTGAGCTATAGGCGTTTTACACTGTTTTTCAAGTCAATCGAACAAATCCTATTAAGAAAATATTGAATAGAATAACGTGTCAGTGTTATCTCTAAAAAATGCAACACTAGACTCCAAAGTTTCAAAATTATATAGTGATGGAAATCAGTTATTCGAATTAATCTGTAATCATTTTTTTATAAGTCAACCCCAAAAGGTAAGTTACTGAAGTTAATCAATACTAATGAGATTGGATAATTGTAAAATTATTAATATATTTTTATTCTCTCACTGGGAACCCTACTCGGGGACAGGTACAAACTAAGGAACAAGAAATAGCCATATTTTATTCTATTTATTTATTAAATCGACAATCTTCTTTCTGTTCCAAAAACTGCCCAAAATATAAAGGAGGATCAAAAACTACAATAATTATCAAAATAAAATTAGTGAAAATGGATGTTTTGACATTTGAGATACTCGCCGTAAACAAACAGTGTGTATATGCAATCTGAATGTTCAACATGGGTGACAACATCGTATTTCTAATTAGTACACTTCCCAATATTATGTTTATTATTATGTTTAATTCTCATCATGTATAAAAGATTAGGTTTTCGTTATACATTATTGGGAAAGCCTTGAATCTCACACTGATATACATACTCTAACATGGTAATGAGTACCACATTGCTAAAATATTATGTCTTAAGATGATCTTGTCAAGCTTCTTCGTGTACACAAGATGTACATAAGCTCTGTGAGAATAATTTAATTCGTATTAACCGAGCAGATATGACAAGAACATCATGAATTACTCTGTACCACCCAGTACGTATATTTAGTGATATGCTAGAGATCCGTCCATCTTTGGGATTTCCTCTCTCTACGCAGGAAACTGTGAGATGCTCAGAAGCTAACTGTATGATATACACATATTTTTTAACAAGCTCTCAAGAAGAAAGTGTCAATTTAGTTGTAAAAAACTGAGCATCAATGAGTTTTAAACAATAGATTGATGGGATAATTTAATTATCTTTAACAGAGCAAGTATCTCGAGATTTTGATACCAGATTAAGACCACTCTTTGGTACAAAGGAAAATATTCTTGATAGAGTTTACTATAACATTTCCTAAATACAGTATATAACACTTGGTATGTATAGTGATCGAATTTGGGACCTCCAAGCTGTTTCCACTTACAGACACTGCCATAGGAGAATACAGGTTGTAATGCAGTTGACTAATTGCCTTTCAAAGACTATTTTCATCACTTTCGTTCGCAACTGAGTTAGTAGAATTGGGTATTGGTTTCACTGGAACCATTATGAAGAACCGAATAGAGCATTGTCCACTAAAAATCCATAGAAACTAAAGAAAGAAGTTAGAGGGGTATTTGATTTCAAAACCGACGCAACTAGCAAATGCATGGTGGTGGTATTGAATGACAATCGCATATTTCGTTTGGTAACTACATGCGATGCTGTGGAACCTGTTGGGTCTGCAAACAGATGGATTGCTAGAGAGAAGAGGAAATTACCAGTTCCACAATCTAATACTGTTGCAAAGTATAACAAGTTCATGAGAGGAGTGGATAGAATGGATGAACACATTGAAAGTTACAGTATTTCAATCAGATCCAGAGCATTGGTGGTGGCCATTTTTAACGTTGTTTATTGATACCTCATTCCACAACGCTTGGCAACTCTATAGAAAAAAGGAAACAAGCCCGTCATTAGATTATCTCGGCTTTACAAGAAGTATAGTGCAAACATATTTGCAGAAATATAGTTCTCCACCACCTTCAAGCGGAAAATGCGAGAACAAGCAAGGAACTTCTGTCACGCATCCCTAGAGGTCTAAGATATGACAATTCTGATCACTGGATAGCTCTTGCTAATAAGCAAGGAAGATGCACAGTTTGCAAGAAGAACACCACAAAATGTTGTGAAAAGTGTAACATGAAATTACTTGATAAGTGCTTCAAACTTTACCACACTCAAATATAACGTTTGTTCTTGAATTAGTAAAATCTATCAGGAGGAAAATCTAAAGTGTTACCTAAATGTGAATCTATATTGGTTTTGAATATCTAACAATTTAATATGTTAATATGTTATTTCTATACTTCTCTATAAGAATTATAGGAAACACACTATGGAATCTATATTTATATACCGTAGTAAACATTTACATTTTATATTGTTCGTAGTATATTTCATACTACAATATTAGAGAAATATATTTGCAAAATAAAAATATGAAAATAACTTGTTGTTTTATAACGATATTTTTTCTAGCTAATGTAGAGGTATAGAGGATTGTTCTATTTGTATAATAAGTAACATATATAACAAAAATTTCTGTCATATTCATTCGCAATATCATAGTGTAGGAAAAGATCTTACTGGTACGGTTTGTTCCTGGTGTTCCAATAATGGAACATGGCCATGCAGGCGAATTAATTACGAAAAGGTTCAGAATGTAATATTAATCGTACAAATAGAAGCTTCTCATTCAGAAAAACACAAATTTTCAAAAAAATCGAAAGTAAAAATATTCTGGCAAAAACGGGTTAAGTACCGTAAAAAGGTGGCCAATCATCTACTGTAGTCCTTCTTCAGAACTGACAAAATAGTTGACACTGGAAAAATATATGGAATGGAAATAAACTTTAAAAAGTGGAAAGCCATGAGAATATCCCGAGGAAACTCGCTCTTGTGGGGAAGAGTAGAAGAAAGAGAATTGAAAGATGTCTAGAATTTCAAGTATTAGGTAAGTATTTTGACAAGAGACACCTGCTGCACCAAACATATCAGGTTAGGAATTGCCATAACCAAAGAAGCATTCAAATACAACTTTTAACTAGCAAGCTCAATATTAGACTTAGGAAGAAGTTGGGCAAGTGCTATATCTGGAGCATTGGAATGTATGTTTCTGGGACTTAGAAATTGCGGAAGTTAGAGAAGCAATAGTTAGAGAACTTCGAAATGTTGTGTTAGAGGTAAATGGAGAATATAAAATGGGCAGAGAGAGAGAGAGAGAGCAACAAACGAGGATGTTTGAAAACGGGTAGGAGAGAAGAGGGCATTTCTTGCGAGCATCCTTCGTAGGAAGGCTAATTGGATTGGACACATCTTGAGAAGAGATTGTCTTCTTCATACCGCCATTGAAGGAAAGATGGAAGGATAGCGACGAATAGGAAGAAGACACATCTGATCGATGAATTGAAAAACAGTACATAATATTGGGAGTTAAAAGACGAAGATGAGTGTCGGAAAACGTGGAGGAAACATATCTAAGCCTAAATTAAAAAAAACAATTTTTCCGTGCCAGGACCCGACGAAAGGAAGAATACTTAGTGATAATAATAATAATAATAATAATAATAATAATAATAATAATAATAATAATAATAATAATAATAATAATAATAATAATAATAATAATAATAATATAATGGTAACAACTCAAAATCAGTGGTTATCCTCTTTAGGTATTAAAACAATGATCTTTGTAGCTAGTGGTGGACACCTTATCCATCTCTGTAATACATTTGTGACATTAAGAATGCCTGAATCAATGATATCTCAATACTATTGATATCATGTGTAAGGCATGGCATCAAGCACCCAACAACTAAAAGCATTAGAAGATTTAACTAATTGTCGGGCTTCGTCAATTGTATTAATTTGGACCAAGAAATGAGTTGTGCAGCAGGAAAATATATCACTTATGGCAAAGGGAATGTAGAATCTGACTTGTAGGGTCATGAGTGTCGTTAAATGTACTTCGGTGTTCGCAGAGAGTATAAGCTGCTATATCAGGTTGCTTCTGAAGGAAATTAGCATTTGCCTTATGGAGAGGAGGACTGACACATTCTCTTTGGCGATTGTCTTTAATGTGATCACATTGATAATATTTCTTGAGGAACTCTCAGAACACGAAGACTCAATTTCTTAAAGCCTTCTAAGTTTCTGCATGATAAATTAATCATTTTTCCTGGATTTTTAGAAATTCTAATCTAGAGATCAGTCCTGTGACCCAATTCTTGAGGTCATTTGTGATAACAATACCAGGTATGTTTAATCTATAGAGTCTCGTCTTGAGCGATATACATGAAGAGACCTTTTAAATTAAGTTTAACCCTTTTCTCCTTCTAATTACGAATAGGAAAATGAAATTCTTGAGTTTTATATCCCACATTTATGGTGTCTGGCCTAAGGAGACGGTGATGCTGAGAAATTAATGAAATGGTTGAATGAAGAAATTAGGAGGAAAAGGAAAATGTTACATGGACGGTGAGTGTCCACCACGAGGTCCACTTGTGGTGAGCGGGGATCGAACCAAAAACCCCACACACCAGAGATGAACACTATACCACTGAGTCATTGCGGCTCCCGAATTGCAAAGGGGATTGATTTGTAGCATACCCTTAGAACACACCACTCGACTACCTTTAGGACACCTTTTACATTTTCTTCAACGTCAGACAACTTTAAAAAAGATGAGTTTAATATCAATTAAGATTTACGCACATTTCATTAATACATCCATATTATTAATAAAATATACGTAATTAATTTATTTTCAGATAATCCACAACATTCAGTTTACTAGTATTGAAGTTTTAAGAAAAATTTTTACCATCATGTTTTAAATGATTTTGTTAATACTCCTCAATTAAATATGACATTAAAAAACTAAAACATTGCTTAAATTACTTTCTGTATAAATGTCTTCAGGGGTAATTTCTGTTGCCAGTAAGTTTTTTTACGGATAAAGTGTCCAAAGAACATCTTCGTATTTCACAAATAAAGGTTTCCATAATACAAGTGTTTTTAAGACACAGGTGAGAAGAAATTTAGTACGGTGATCCGTATATTTTATTTGCTGTGTATCAGAAGACAACCTATTGTATTAACCACTAAAATTAGGCCTTTAGCAATTTAATATACTCTATGCCAAATATGTCGCGTCGCAAAGCAAACTACGTAGAACACATTTTTTCTCTTACATACTACTAAGAGCTTTTCTTTCCACTTTAGTGTAATTTCATGTTGAACCCAAAACAATTATGGGTACCTATGGATATATGCAATAAAAAGTGAACATGATTTGTGCACCATAAGTTACAAAATATATATTATCGTGCTTCTAACAAATTATAAGCACGAATGTCATTTTTACCTGGAAACAAAACTATAATCACATAGTTCATTACTTTGAAATAGGATTGTGTCTTCCCAAGGTCAATAATATGTTAATATGATAAAATTATAAGTGCAGATCATGCCCGTTTTGAGAGAAATTATGAAGACCCAAAATGTGTGTGTGGAGTTATGCGTTGTGCCTGTTCTTGACTTTGAAACCTAGAAGTGATTACATCCTAACATTTTGGTCTTTATATCTCCGCAAATTATTCCAAACGCCCATTTCAAATAGGCTGGGTAAAACTTAGAGTCGCATTGAACTTGGTTGAAGCACGGGTCGTCCACTAAACAGTTAGATGTTTTACTGGTTACGCCTATCACAATTCTTGTTAATATATTAAGCAATTGAAAATTAATGATTAGAAAGAATGCTTCGTTAAGTTTAGTACGGTATATGCATCTTTGATGTCAAATTTGTAATATTTTTCATTCGTATATTTCGTTTCAGGTTCAAAGATTTAGTAGGCAATTTTCTTGCTTTTGTTTCTTTTCCATACATCGAGTTCAAAAGGGATGTAATATTTGGAAAACTTGAACTGCTAGGTAAGTATGTTTAAAAGTAATTAAAATTAAGCAACTAGGATTATGTATAGTAGAGTTGAGGCACTATGGCTGAAATTTGATCCCTCCCCGCTTGAGCCCTATGGGAAAATTTTTGTTGTGGGAGCCCGCTGTTGCTATGCTCATAGTCTTGGACGCCTACCAGTTATAGAAACAAGATGGAACATGCCCTTTCCTCTTCTCGTCGTGTATTGTCTAGTTATTTGAACTTTCCCTGTCCCCCGCTCCTCCTGAAAAGCCGTATAACATAAGGGATTTAGCCCCTTGGACCTATTCCCACGAAATGCCTGTAGGTTATGAACTGAAGGCGTGATATTTAAATGAGCCAAGCTTGTCAGCAGATTGTATGAAATTAGTCTTAGTTGCTAAAGTAAATATTGTATTTCATGACTTTTTTAAACGTGGGATGAGAAACGATATATGACTCTCATAGCGAAACATATACACATACAAAATCGTCTTGGTAAGTGTTAGGACCACATGTGGGAAACGTTTCGCCCTGGTAACGTTCCCTTGGTTGCTAAGATGAATATGTTTGTTTTAAAACGTATTGGATTCCATGTCTGAACGTATTATGTCTGTATTGAAACCGTAAAGATATATGTTTTCGATGACTAGTATGCGACACTGATTATTGAAGACGTGTGTGAACGTGTTCTGGCATGTTTGTCGAAGGTAATGAGAGGTGTCTGTGTGTGTGTTTGTTTGTTTGTGTGTTGGAAGATGGAAAGAGAATACATGTAAGAGAGTTAGCATGGAGATGTGTGTTTAATCTTCATCGTCATTCGCTTTAAACTTGCAATAGCGTTTGTGTTTGTGTATGTGTGCTTGTCCCGCTTAATGTCAAGAGTTATCATCGGACATTTTTAATAAAATAGGTAAGAAAAAAATCAGTGTTATGTATTCATTTAACTACAAAGGCAATCGAGACAGTGTTTACTTAGTGTTTCCATATTTGATAATGAGACGGAATTCTAACGTTAAAAACACACATATATATAAATGAATCTGAACTGAATGATGCTTCAACTCATTGTACATTGAATTCTGAGAAATTGATAAGATAAAATTCTTGCATCTAGCTTACAGCTGATGTAAGAAATGTCTGGAGTCTTGAATAAAGTAGACTGTGAACGTAAAGACATATCTCTTATAGTTTAATGTTAAAATAATATTATAAAAAGAAGAGGTATGTTTTAATTTTGATAATATCATGTCTACCTGGCTGTCTATCTGTCTGTAGTATGTGCTCGGGTCCAGCAAACATTTACGGCGCGAACAACGAAATTACATCTTTGACTTTTGCGTTCCACGTTTTATGCCTGCTAGGCTAATGAAGACAGTGATGATGTGAAATGATTGAAATGTTATAATGAAGTAGGTAGAAGGAAACGGGAGAACCCCGAGGAAATGCACGCACATGGTGTTTGTCCACAACAAAGTTCACTTGGTGGGAACCAGAGGTGAATGCTCTACCACTGAGCCACCGAGACCCCTGATAAAAAGGTATAAAACTATGGTCAGAAAAGCCGCCCCCGAGCTAAGATCGAATCAAGAACCCCAAATTACTGTACCAACGTGACGGATAATGAAATGAAATCTTTGAGTTTTACGTCCCACGCATATACCAGCTAGGCAAATTGCAAATCTTTGAGTTTTACGTCCCATGGTTATGCCTACTAGGCTAATGGTGACGGTGATGATGAGAAATGAATGAAATGTTGGAATAAAGAATGTGGAAGAAAACGGGAGAACTCCGAGCAAATCCACGCACATAGTGTTTGTCCACAACAAAGTTAAGTTGGTGGGAACAGGTTTTTGAACCTGTGATCCCATGCGTCAGAGTTGAATCCTCTACCACTGAGCCACTAAGGTCACCTGCTGAAAAGGTATCAAAATCTGAACGTGATCTCAGAACAAGTCGAAGCAAAGATATGTGTGAATTAGCCATTGATATTATCATATGAATAAAATTTTAAATAAAATGTAAATCTGTCTGTCTGTCTAACTGTGATCTGGGGTCAGACAAGGGAGCAGAAAAGTTATCAAAATTTGGTCATGGTATTAGACTAAGGCGAAGCGTTTTGGGGCTGAACTCGGGACCCCAGGCACTGTAGATGAACGCTGTACCACTGAGTCACCGAGGTCTCCCTGATGAAAAGTTATCAAAATGTGGTCAGAAAGGTGGCCCGAGATGAGATCGAACCAAGGACTTTAAGTACTGAGCCACTGTGTCCCCTAAGTGAATGATGATAGAATAAAAAATGTGGAACGAGAGAAACAATGAAATTAAATCTTTGAGTTTTACGTCCCATGATTATGCCTGCTAGGCTAATGGAGACAGTGATGATGAGAAATGGATGAAATGTTGGAATGAAGAAAATGGTAAGAAACGGGTGAACCCAAAGGAAATCCACGTTGTCCACCACAAAGTTCACTTGGTAGGAACAGGGTTTTGAACCTGTGACCCCCCATGCACCAGAGTTGAATACTCTAGCACTGAACAACTGAGACCCCTGGAGCGAGAAAGAGGTCAAACAACAACACTCAGGCAATAATTGTTTTAACAATGAACATTCGTTCCTATACGTATGAAATATAAATGAAAGTGTATATCTGTCGGCCTGTTTATCTGTGTGTCTGTATGTGGTCTGGCGATCAGACAAGTGAGGCGAAAAGTGATCAAAAATTTGGTCATGGTCTTAGACAAAGACGAAGCGAAGATATGTGTATGTGTGGTTTGGCCATTGGTATTAAATGATAGCTTTAAATAAAAGTGTATATCTGTCTGTCTGTACTCTGGGTGGTCAGACAAAGGAGCCGAAAAGGTACCAAACTTTGGTTATGGTCTCACACTAAGACGAAGCGTTTTGGGGTGGTAAACTCGAGTTTACGTTACTTTCAAAGTTATCTCAACCCTCATGCGGTAAGGAACACTCTACTAATAGGAGGGTGGGTTATCGGAACATGTAAAAATAATTTAAAATGCTCCTTATTAATGTCAAATTCATAGCTTTCGAGGCGGCTGTGTTCAATGATGATACTCCGAATTCATTAGTACACCATCTAAGAGGGTTGGTGTGGGGGGCCCAGTGGCTGATAACGAGGTGTGAATATAAATTCAAAATGTTCGATATTAGTGTCAAATCCAAAGTTTTCGGGGTCGTTGTGTTCAGTAATGAAACTACGAACTCAGTAATACATCATCTAGGGGGATGAAGTTTGGGCACCGGGGGTGCATCGTCGATCTGTTTACACTATATGTCGTTCTCCAGATATAAGGTGTATAAGATAATTCTTGATTGAAATATATTGGATCTTGGATCAGGGTGTCACAAAAATTTTGAACGGTCCCCTAAATCGACTTTTCGTATTTTTTATGGAATGAGAACATCATAGTGAGTTAGGTAATAGTTTCCACTATCATTGAAACATCATATCCTCGTAAGAGAAAGAAAGAGAGAGAGAGATATTTCAGTTTATCGTCCCACAAATATGCTGCTTGAGCTGTAATTCGGATGATATTAGTGTCAAATATATGTTTTCCGTGGTCGCTGAAACTCTGAAAGAAAAAGTATAAAATAAACTTACCGAACATTAGACAAAACACTTGAAGCAAACTGTGAACATACATTTACTTCACTTCCATGGAATACGAAAAAAGTAACAAATAATTTTAACTACTTAAAAGGTATGCTATTTTCTCCTTGAAATTTATGTCTTTTCGTATAACAAATTAAAATTTATGTTTATATATACTGTTTATATTTATTTGGAATATGGTTATAAGTAACGAGATACATTTCTTTTTTATTTTAGGTTGTTTACAAATAAACGAAGATACATGTATATATCCGTTATCCTTATTGATATTGTTACTCTTTTTATATATATATATATATATATATATATATATATATATATATATATATATATATATATATATATCCTCTTTTTTACCGTGTCTAAGCGGTTAGCATACGCGCCTTTGGCGTGGGAGACCAGGGTTCGTTTCCCGGCGGGAGCTCATGTGGTTCGGATTCCACTTACGGATCAGTAGGTCCACGTCTCATATAGCCTCGCTGCTGAACGGGACGCTAAACTAAAATCAACTCAACTATATAGCATTCCATTCTTACGGACGGGACATTTTAGCTCACGATTGTAAAAAAAAAATCTAAAAAATATGCATGAATGTTTATATATCTTAAGATTGGTATCTGGGCTCTTTTTACCGAACCTTATTTTTTTAATAACAGAAATCGATTTTACCGTCTAAATGATGATGAGAACCTAAACTTACGGACGGGACACCTTTTTGGATAATTGTTGTTGCAAGCGTCAACTTGAGCGTCATTTTCTGCGAATTGCAAAATTTTAGGAAGCTTATTTTTATTCTGTTGGGTTTAGACTATTTACCAAGATGTTGCCTCACATTTCATCTGAGAAAATTTATATTTAACTCAATAAAAAAGAGTCAGTAATGTTATGGATGGGACAAAAAATATTTGCTAAAAAGTGCTTCTTGGAACACTCTTTACTGTCTGAACTGAGTTATAACCACTAAAGAACTAAAACTAAACGTAATGTGTACAGTTTTGAGAAACGGAAAGAATTATGCACTTGAACTCTTTTAAACATTAACAGAACTACATGTAAGAAGTACATATTATATTACTCTTTTAAATTTGCGATATTACTGGAGAACTAGAAATATTCCGTCTGGCCTACGATATTAAAACAAGGGGATTGGATGAGATTTGTAACTTCACAGATTTTTTTCACTTGAATGTAAACAGTTGAATTCACATTTTAAAATACTTAGCAAACTCGGAATCACGTACAAAAAGTAATAACATCATTCTTCTCAACACCACCTTAAGTGAAAACAATTGTTTGTGTGTGTGTTTAATTTCTTCGAACTAATTTGGCTACTTTTAATGTCACTTTGCTAAATTTATTGGGGGTTATCACATTATTATCCCGAATCCGAGTAAATATCATTGAATTTGATTCGCGCTTCTTTCGGACGGTCTTCAATCTTTTCACTTGGGTCCAAATCTGAAGATTCTAGCTCAGCGTGCTTCCATACTTCGTAACAACTTGTCTCAGACTGAATAGTTCTTCCAGTTTCAATCTGCCGCTCATGAACAGGGCGAAAATAATGTCGAGACTGAACTTGTGAGATAGAATGAACGCAGGTCCATCTTTTCGCGAGGATATCCCTGTGTTCACTCACAATTTCTTCACAAACGAAGAATAACGGAATTCCGTCGGGCTTACAAAGCTTAGTGCAGCATTGGAAAAATTCTCTTAAGTATGCCCCCTACACCGTCCACGGTTCCTTTTCCTTGAGAAGTTGCAAAAAAGTTCCACTCACCAGTCACCCCAAAGTCATTTTTCTATCATACACATGTTTGCCACGGTAAATTTATTTTTGAACTCCTCAGCACAGCAATCTGAGAAAACATTCACATGCTCAATTATGTGTTTTGCCTTTAAGTCAGTAATTCAAGTTTTGAAGAAGACCCAAACACAGGACTTGCCGTGGCTCCTATAGCACTGCTTTGCGTGTCACTAATAATCGCATAGCACGGGTTTGAATTCTTTATCCAGGCCACACCAGGAAAAATAGTGACTTAAGTTTGGTTCCAGTGAGCACTCTGTATTTTGTCTTGTGCCACACAGGAATAATTTTATGCAAAATCTGCTTGCAGAAAAACTTCACCACACTTCAAGTTCTCTTTTTTCATTTGAAAGTAAGATTCTTGGGTCATCTTAACAAAGCAGAATGTCTTAAATTTTAACAAGCTTTCTCGTATTACATTTACTGCATCTGGAATAGTCCCATGCACAGTAAACGAGTTGGGTGTAAGTTAACATCATCCCATGCTTTCAAGAAATGTCTTTACTTAAATCATAATCACTACCAACGAAAGGTGAATGATCTGTTGTACAAACATGGCAGTTTCCAGTCATGGAATTTTCGTTGCTCACATCACAGCAAAGGCCTTTAAGAAGATCTTTGGCGGTTTTAGGAAAACCATGTATTGCCTTGGCCAGTTCATTCATATGAAATTGAAGTTTACGTGAAGCTTACAGGCACAAACGTTATGTGGCATATTAGAAATAAGCATAATGTGTGTTGGTCTCAATTCGTAGAAGTTACTTTTCTTTATTCTTAATTTCAGGATACTCTGTACGAAACAAAGCAAATGTTTCTTTTACTATCATTAAAAGATGTCCCTTTTTTGTTTTGTTTTTCTAATTTTTCCATTATCAGTTTTACTGCTCTTGAAATCGCGCTTTCGAGGTTCTTATGTAGTTACGGCTGTACAAATCATGAACCTTTTTTATAGTTTCTTTGCTGAGGATTATAGCCCCTCCTCCTTTCAGTGATGACAACAAATAGTAACTGTGTCAAGTACTTCTTACGGACGGGACATATTTTCTTATTTCGTTTGTTTGTTAAATATGAATCACTGGTGGATTACGCTTTGAAATTAAATTGAAATTTCATTTCCTTCTTTACATATGTTTTCAGATCGTTATTATTATTCTACAGAACATAAAAAGAACTCCTTTACCTTTTTCCTTTTGGACTGGGCCTCCGAAACACGTTTAAGTGCTGAGCCATTTCTAGGAGAATCAGAAGTGATAATCCACTGCCGAACACTGCATCATACACACAACAGACAATGACTTTTTCCTTCCAAGCGTTGCTTTCTCAAGGATAAATAAGTGTTGCCAACAAACGCCTGAAATATTTCCCGGCAGTGCAGAGGCAGTTCAGTAAATTCAAACTCCCAAAATTGGACAAAATATGTTTTAATTGCGTTTATTTTTTCAATCAATGATACACATACTTCGCTAACTTAAGGTATATTTTCAGTTAAATACGAACATGAAAATTTTGCTACAAGGTTTACTTTTACATGGAATGGCCGATTTCCCGTTTTACAGAATACTTATATATCCTATCGAAATATCTACATATAGATATAGGAAAATATTCTTTTTCATTTCCTTATATACATACAGGGGGGATAAAATGGAAAAGAAGACGACCACACAAGAATTATTAAAAGAGATCATGGCCTGCATTATTGACATAGAAGAAGAAGATGATGATGACGTAGTAAATGTAGAGACTCAAGTTCTGCTAAGGGAAATAGATTGCGTAGTCGGTATAGAAGAAGAAGATCATCATGAGAGGAAGCAAGGAGTTCATAAGGAAGAAGAAGAAGAAGAAGAAGAAAGAATTGTAGTTAATGAAATTGAAAGAACAGAAGGAGAAGAAGAGATGATCACCAGTGCCAAAGAAGAAGAAGAAGAAGAAAGAGAAGCAAATAATGAAATTCAAACTGCAGAAGATAAAGAAGAGAAATATAAAGAACTATTAAACATATTAGAAAGTGGCTGTGATAGAATGATAACACAGGAAGAGGAAAAGGAAGCATTCGTTTGTATTAAAAAAATTTAAAAATCGTTACAAGAAGAAGCAGGAGAAGACTTAAAGAAAGGACAAATGAAGACGAATTGTTAAATCTTACGTTTTTGCAGTAGTAGGAAAAGCTTACAATGAGGAAGAGAAGAATACAGAAGTAAAAAATTTTTACGAAAATGAGTTACAAAATTAGCTTAATTTATTTCCCAATCCTGGAAAAGCGGAGGAAGAAGAAGAAGACTACGAAGAAAGGATAAAGGAGGAAGAGGCACTACATCTTAAGTTTTTGCAGATAATAGGAGAGGCTTACTATGAGGAAGAGAAGAAGAATACTGAAGAAGAAGAAGAAGAGGTTTACGAAAATGAGCTTCGACATTGCCTTAACGATTTGTTTCCCAATCCTGAAAAGGAAGAGGAACAAGAAATATATCCTTAATTTATGGAAATATTAGCAGAAGTTAATGCGGAACATGAAGAAATAAAAGTTGATTTAGGCGGAATAGGAAAAGAATGAATGAATTGCTATCTGGCTTTCATGCAGGACGAAACACAAATGTACAGGTGGGATTTGAAAATAACAGGCGTAATCATGATAACAATAGATTTCATATAATAGAAGAACGTAGAAGATAATACAGAAGATACAATATGGAGCACACAATGCTAAGAATGCGTTTAGCCCCCGTGCGTGCAGTTGAAAGTCCTTTTTCTGCAATTGAATCAAGTCTACGGACTCTAATAGATTATTTGCTACGTAATGTGGACCAGCATGATTACGTGGGAATAACAATCACAAATGGGAGGGAAGAACATCGCCTTTTTTGGTTGTCGTTTACAGGAGAAAGAAATCTCTCCGCTGAAGTTCTATCGACAAGTTCTGAGAAAGTACTGCAACGTAATGCGGCTTTTCTTATAAATGAAGATTGTATAGTGAATTTTCGTCATGTACGTATGCCAAGAAGACAAGGTCGTTTGAAACAATATATAATGAATACCGAGGAATATGTAAAGGCAAAACGTGGTATTATCACAATTAAGAACACAGGTACAAGATGTTTAGCGCATGCAATCGTCGTTGCAATATGACTGAAAAAATACAAGGTAAGAAACCAAAAACAATAGGATAGATATGTAAAAAATCAAAGGAATTATATAATAGAAAAAGAAGCAGAAGATCTCTGTGAAGCTGCCGGTGTAGATCTCAGTCGTGGTGGTGGAATTACTGAAATTCGTAATTTTTAAGAATATTTAAAGGATTATAAAATTACAATGTATAGGGGATTATCAGGATGTGATGGTATGTTTGAAGCACCACCAAGTGATATTGAGAAAACAACTTTAAACTCTCGTACATAGATAACTATTACAACGTCATTGAAAGCTTGACAGCATGTTTCAGCTGTAGTTATTATTGCGAAACTTGCCATAAGAAATAAAAAAACATGCATGCAGATTTGAATCATTGTACAGCTGTATGTTACCGATGTCATCAGAAGCCACTATGTGATTTTAAAGATACAATGATTGTAATCGAGAATGTTAGTCTTGCTATGATTATCACAAGTCAACTCAGTAAAAACGAAAAGCTTCTATGTTCAATTGTGAAATGTTGTACCCAGTGTTTGAAAATTTATGTGGTGAAAGAAATAGGATCTCACATATGCGGAGAATTGTGTTACAATGTTTGCTATACTACAGTATCACCTAATCATGAATCTTACATGAAAGTGAATTAAAGAAGAAAATTAAAAAAAAAATCCAAAGAAAAGATTATCATGGAGAAAAAAGCTAAGATTGTATTTTATGATATTAAATGTGCACAAGATACGAAAATAGAAGACGAAGACACAAACATGTATGAACATATACTTAATGTCTTAATTAGTCAACATGCATGTTACCGTTGCTATGAAGATAACATACAAAATGATTGTATCGTTTGTGGAAAACGAGAAAATGTATTTGATAGAGAAAATGTAATAGAAGACTTTCTAAAATATTTACAGAAACGCCGTCCAAACATTAAATCAGTAACACGTATTGCTCACAACTCTAAGGGCTATGATGCACATATCATCATTAAGACCATGTTTGAAATGATGAATTGGACTCCAGATGCGATCATGAATGAGGCGAAAATTCTATTTCTCAAAGTGAACGTAACCTTCATTGATTCACTAAGTTATCTTCCCATGCCGTTAAATAAATTAAGTGGTGCGCAGGATTTCCCCCACACTTTTTCAATCGACGTGAGGACGAAACATAATAAGGTATACTTCCAGATATTAGGTATTATGGAGCAGATACCATGGAAGTAGAAGAAAGACACAAGTTTCTGCAATGGTATAATGAACATCGAAATGACAGCTTTAAAATGAAAGAACTCATCAAGTATTGTGTGGAGGACATTGCAATTTACGACAAGCATGTATTTCCTTTATGAATACATTTGAATCAGAAACAAATGTAAATCCCTTACTTGAATGCATTACAATCGACAGTGCATGTAACTTGGTGTATCGAAGAAATTTCTTCAAGTAAAACACGATTAGTATCATACCAAAGAACGGGTATCGATGGACAGATGTGCAATCAATTGAAGCAGTAGAAGCAGTACAGTGGATAGCTTGGGAAGAAAAGCAAGAAACATTCAAATTACCAATGCTGCACGTAGTAAGGAAAAACGAATTGAATCAACGGAAGTAGATGGTGAATGGACAGACCCCGATACAGGAATAATACACGTGTGTGAGTATGAAGGTTACTGGACGCATGTCTGTATTTTCTGTTACCCTTACGACAGAGATATACCCATATATAAAAATGTTGCAGATAGCATGGAATTTCGATATGAAGCAACAAAGAAGATTTAAAAATTAAAAATGTTGGCAGTGAAGTGCACGGAATATAAGGCTATGAAATTAAAAACCAATTGGCAGGAAATGAAGAGATGAGGAAGTATGTTAGTACCCTCCATTCACAAAGAAAACACCATTGAATCCTCGTGATGCTTTTTATGGAGGACGTGTGAATGCCATACGTTTCTATCATAAAGCACAAGAGTCTGAACGAGAAACAATTTCAAAGATGTTATTTCCTTTTATCCTCATATCTCTAAGACTAAGAAATTTCTAATTCCTCATCCCACTATCTATCTGACTGGAGATTGAAAAATTCCAAGCACTGAGAAGTAGAAGGATTAATTAAGCTAAGTATTCTTCATCCGAAAACCGTTTTTCAACCAGTGTTACCTTACAAATCAAATGATAGATTGATGTTTCCACTTTGTCGTACATGTTGTGATGACTTAAACAGACACCTTGTAATCACAGCTATGACGAGCGAAATCTACATGGTTCCTGGGTAGCAGATGTAAGAAAACCAATAGAAAAAGGATACAAAGTGTTAGATATTCCTGAAATTTGGGCATATGGTGTTGTTCAATATGATGAAGAAACACAAATGGCAGATTATTTGCAGAGTACATAAGCACCTTCCTGAAAGCAAAAATGGAAGTTAGTTGTTGGCCAACGTGGTGTGAAACAGATGAGCTAAAGGAGAAGTACATACAGCAATTTCATGAAAAGGAAGGAATACGTCTAGATGAAAATAAAATTAAACATAATCCAGCACTTAGGAGTTTAACTAAATTAGTACTAAATTTATTTTAGGGAAAATTAGTTCAACGTGAGAGCATGGGCCATCTTAGCATTATTAATGACCCGTATGATCAATTACATTTCATGATATAGACGTACATCAAATATTTCCAGTAAATGAGTACATGATACATGTATATTGGCAATACAAAGATGAAGTCCCTTTTTCACATCCAACCGTAAACGTTGTCATTGCCGCGTACACAACAGCACAAGCAGGATTAGAATTGTATAGCTTTTTAAATCAACTACAAGATATAGTATTGTGGTTAGCTACAAAGAAGAAAATTCCTATACACTGTATAAGAAAGTGGTTACTGAAGCAAACAACATATACGTTACACAAACCAATACATCGTCGTTTTAAGAGATTTCTATGTAGTGAATAATATTGGTGATCAGTGGAAAAGTGATGTTACTGATCTTCAATCTTTTCATAAATTTAATGATGGATATCGTTATATTCATCCAATGATAGAGGTGTTCAGTTTATATGCCTGGGCTGTGGCATTAAAATCTAAAAGTACAAATGATGTCTTAAAAGCATTGAAAATTGTGTTCAAAGACAGAAAACCAATTACATTCCGAACAGATAAAGGAAGTGAGTTTACTAATAAAACAATACAGAAGTACTTATAGGACAAAAAAATAAAACTTATTACAACTAAAAATCCTGATATAAAAGCTAGTATTGTAGAACATTTTTACAGAACTTTAAAAGAAAACATGTGGAAGTATTTTACAAAGTATCAATCGTATTTTATTTAAATATATTACCTCTTCTTATGAAATCATACAATGAAGGTTATCATTCAAGCATAAAGATGTCACCTGCAAATGTTTCTTAAAATAACCTATTACAAGTATGGCATAATCAGTATGATAATAAAATAAAGAAGAAGAAGAAGGTTCCAAAATATCTTAAGATTGGTTATACAGTAGAAATTAGTAAAACTAAACATACATTTGATAAAGGATATATGCAAAACTGGACTTGGGAAATATTTAAAGTGAAGAAGATAATACCAAGAGATCCACCTGTTTATGAAATTGAAGATTTAAACAAGGAACCACTGGATGGATTATTTTATTGAGAGGAATTACAACCTTTGACGTTACCAAAGACGTTTTACATAGATAAAATACTACGTGCAAGATGAAAATGCAGCAGAAATTAATATCTTGTTCATTTGAAAGGATATCCTTCTTCTTTCGATTCCTGGATACCTACATTATTCGTAAAGAAGATTGAGAAGTACAATGGAACCTGACGGATATTTTTTACGTTACGTTTCCCAGTAATAGTTCTATGGAATAATTTCCTGACAACACCTTAACATCATGCACTACTAAACTTCATCAAGTAATGGTATTCCGTGAAAAGTGGGGAGTTATTGTTGTTGAGTCACTATCCTCATTGAATATTAAATATTAATGAAGAAAATAATAATTTATTTTACAAATCTGCAAAAAGTGATGAGTGAAAATTTGTAACTTTTCCTGTGCGTTATTACACTGACATTTCGGAATTGATAATGTTAATTAATACGCGCAACAGATTTACAAATTTACATAGGCCTATTTCCTACACTCGTTAGAGTAATACCTGTTTTATACGGCGTCTTCATAAAGATATAAGTGTAGGCGTTGCATTATCACCAAGTGTTAGTGCGATGTTGGGATTTGATCCACACGTTGATTTAAAGAATATGCAACAAGGCCAAAGAATTTCAAATTTACGTTTAGGACTTCCATCTACAATGCATGTATATTGTGATATAATTCAATCCGTATTTGTTGGAGATACAGTAGCACCATTATTACGTATAATACATATGAATCCTGTGAATCATACATTTGGACGTAGTGTTATAGAAATTTTAACCCTCCACATTATGTGCCTATAGAGAAAATGCATTATGAACATATCAAAATAGATAGAAGGGATAGTACAGGATCTCCATTGGCATTCACTTTCGGAACTGTATGCGTTAAACTACATTTTCGACCACTGCGCCAACATCAACAAATGTGATTTATCTATATTTACAATATCATCAAACACAAGCTCTTTCTGCAACTGGAAATGTTTATGTTGGATCAGGAATTCTGTGGATCAGAAATTCACTTTTCCAATCATGGCAACAATATTCCTCCCCTTCCTTTTTCCTCAAGGATACACTATCTTTGTTTTCGACATTACACAAGATGAAGAAGCCAGCGCTGTGCAGCATTGGAATCTCATCAAACATGGATGTGTTTGTGTGGAAGTTCATTTTAAGAATCCTCTACCAGCACCTCTCTCATGCATCACATATGGCGAGTTCCAATCTCTTTTAGAAGAGGACCATAAGAGGAACATCATGGGTTTTTAAAGGTACGTTATTATTATTATTATTATTATTTAAATAACGTACCATATATGAAGATGCCTTTCATTTTCATACATGATATCCTCTGCACTAGATTTATTGCATACACTTCAAAAAATTCCTTTCTTTCATAATCATTTCATAGGTGTATATGCGGCGAATGAGTTACCAATGCATTTTCCACTACCTGCAGCTATCATCATAAATACGTATCCCGCTAATAAAATCGGTACCCATTGCATTTCCATATATATACTGATGGACGTGCCTGCTACTTCCATACATTTGGATTTCCTCCATATGTAATGCAACATATTCAATTTGTACGTAGAAAATCACTTTCTTATACATTTAATAATAAACAAATTCAAAGTATGAAATCTTCCCTATGCGGACATTATTGATACCTATTCCTTTGCTTTAAGGCTAAAGGAAAGTCCTTAAATGAATTTCATTATACCTTCTCATTAACTACAGAGAAAAACAACCACCGACTGTTGTATTTACTACTACAGGTAATCATTTCTCTTGTATACGTATTATCATGTCTTCATTATTATTATGGATGTTATTTTTCTTCTTATTCGTTTGTTTTGGTTAATTTCTATTATAGATAAAATAAACCTTAAATTCTTTGTATTATTGCAGATAGTCATTCTTTATTCTTTATTATTATTTAACGTGTTTTGAATACATATAATCATTTGTTTTATTTGTTCATGATTCTAGATAAAATAAATAAGTTATACTTTTCATTTTTTTTTCATTTCAGAGAGTAAAAGATCGTCAGCGGGTGTATAGGCAGCATCATTGTAGACTCCGCACCAAAAAAATTGCGACAGCTAACGCCGTGCAGCTAGGCCACCCAATATACATCCTCTTATCCCATAATCTTGTCTGGTAAGGAGACCCCCTCTCTCTCCTCCTTTCATCTCTACCATACTAAAATTAGCTAACAACATGAACACAATTCTAATTTCAAACTACACATGTATTAGTATCGATAAAATGAAATAGCAAAAACCGAGACGAAAGAAGATTCATAAGGTAATTTAGGGAGAAACTGACACACACACAATGAAAAATTGAAACCAATGAATATCTATTACACAGAGGTTCAGAAATGAGGCAGAGAGAGGGAGAGAGAGAGAGAAAAAAAGGCTGGAGAAGAAGAAAAAGGAAAGGGAGAACAGATAATAATGTGGAATTATAAGCTTAGTAAGAAAAGAACCTAACATTATAAAGTTCCGTTACAAGAAATCCAACAGTAATATAGAAATAACGTTTGATTTTATATATTTTTTTAAGGACAGTTCGAAGATATAGAGGATGCTTGAAACATTCATTAAATCAGCTTCAAAAATGATAGCGTACTCAATTTCCAGTAGAACTGTAGATCTCACAGACACATCTAAGATCATGTCAACAGTTTAATACAATGATGTGTTTTCGCGTGGTTCGGTTGTAAATTCGGTAGTGTTCAATGGACGTACTAACGCAAACTACATTCTAATAAACCCAGTAGGTAGCGTAGGTTATATCTTCCATTCCAGACTACTAATGAAAAGTTAACAGAAAAGAAGAAAGAAACGAAAAGAAAAAGAAAGAAAGAAAGACAGAAAGAAAGAAAGAAAGAAAGAAAGAAAGATAAAATTGAATGAGTGCTATTTTACTGATGATTTTTTATCAGAATATCCTATATTAAAAGTATCATAATGAACCGTATCATAATGAAAAGTTACAAATGTTCAAATGAAAAATTGGATGTTCCTTATAGATGTAGTAGACCTTGTATGTTTCAAATTTCAACGTGAATAAATCACATTGAATTATAAGATGATAACAAATTTGTGTCGAACTAGCATAAATAAAATTTTTGTTTTCAAATAACCAGAGAGGATGCCATTTTCTACCCTGTTCCGAAGATTTATCTGTTCCGAACATACAGCATCACTTTCATTTTTTGCGGATATAACGTTGTAATTTCCACAAATATAATGAACACGCTAGAGCTCAAACGGATCATAGTGTCAGTCGGATGTGTTGGTTAGTTTATGGACCACCTCTGGGTCGAGGATTCAAACCAGTAGTGTCTCGGTAATTCTACTGAGACTCGGTAACCCAGATGATAAAAAAGATATGTTGCTTATTCCGTTGCCTTTAAACAATATTCCATTCAGAGATGACCAGGACTGGCGATGTTATGCCCAGAGCACGAAAAACTCAAGCTGAACTTGCCAGTTAATTACATATTCCAGACCAGGTCTGTCGGTCTCATGCTCCGTTTTAACTTCGGAACACTCACACGTACATGTAGTGCATGTGTACGTGAGAGAGAGGGGGATGAATGAAAGATGCAACGACAGGATACGGAAACGTCAAGAAGGAAAGAGAGAGACAGGGACGAATATAAATATGAAACATATTTATCATTACAGTGTATGATTATGAACGCGCACACTGTTTATTCGAATTCTCGAAAGTAATGCTTTGTAAATTCTCCAACAGAAGATAAATCTCTTTTTGCAGAAATTATTTTATCCGAAGGAGTTAAATTATCTGACGGGGAATCGAACTCAGATTTTCTGATTGATAGTCGGGTATTTTACCATTACACCACCGATTGCTTTATAGAAACTTTTTTCAACAAATGCTGTAATATTTCTTTCTGAGAACGATAACACGAAAAGTGTTTACTGCAGATCAATGAAGTGTTTGGAATATCCTGGTAAATCCCTTGCACTTTCCTAACCAACATTCGTAAATCGTCTGTATCCTGATAAAGGTGTTTGCTTCCACATTCTTAAGCATTGCACGTCTAATATGAGAAATCGATTCTTCACTATCACTTTGTAAAAATCCAGATTTGGCGTGAAGAAGACTTGAACCCATGGTGGACAGCTGTATTAATCGTAACTCCATTACGTTACCGCTACGCTACTATGCCAACTGAATCAAGAAGCAAAATATTACTTACTTTAGCCTTGATCTTTGGAAGGATCAAGCTTCTTTCCGTAATGTTATTTGCACCTAAATGCACAACGAGATTCATTTACTGGGCGCACTAAAGAAAAGGAATAGTGCCCAATAATAAAGGAGACCACATTCAATCCAAGAATAAATACGTAAATAAAAATATATTGTGCAGTAATTTCGCCGTGTAAATTCAAAAGTACACGAATACTACTACTACTACTACTACTACTACTACTACTACTACTACTACTACTACTACTACTACTACTACTACTAATAATAATAATAATAATAATAATAATAATAATAATAATAATAATAATAATAACCTATAGTATAAAATAGAAAGTGACTGTGACTTATAGTCTGTTGAACCACCCGGCCGATCTCGATCAAATATTCAACATTAATAATGTTCGATTCTGACAGTATGTTTATCTAATCGTTTTGATGGTGTTACTTAGGGGAGAGGAGGATGGAAAAAATAAAGAAAAGTTAAGTCTTGAATCAATGGACCAATCTGGATGAAATTTTCAACATAGATTACTTTTGTGCACGGAATGCTTTTAATCATTTCACTTTGATAGTTGAATGTAGGGAAGGAGGAGGACGGGGAGATATACAAAAATCAATGTAAATTAAAAATAAAAGTGACTATGTTAATGAGTTAATAAGTCTTGAACCATGGGACAGAACTGCATCAAATTTTCTACATGGATGAAGGTCGAGCCTGGAGCTGTTTTCATCGTATCACTTTTACGGTAAAACTTAGGGTTTAGGAGGGGAGGGGGGAGATATATAAAAATAAATAAAACTTAATAACTATTGAACCACACGACCTATCTCCATCAAATTTTTATAATGGATTAGGTTCGGGACTAACATGGTTTTTATTACTTCACTTTGACTCTAGACCTTACAGAAGGGGAATGGGAAAGGGATATATATATAAACATAAATAAAATTTAATAAGTCTTAAACCACCGTACCAATCTCTATAAAATTTTCAACCTTCGGTGCAGGTTGAAGCCGAGATGGTTTTCCTTATATTATTTTGATGTTGTAAGTAAAGGAAGGAGGATGGATAGCAACATTTACAAGAGAACGAAAAATGACCGATATTAGTATCGAGTCATTAATTTTTGGAGTCGTTGAGATAAACAGTGACACATCTGATGCCGTTTAAATCAAAATGCAGCGTGCTACTTGTAGGGGGAGAAGACATAAAAAATGATCAAAATAACCAATATCATTGTCGAATTCATAGTTTTCCGGCTGGCTGAGATGAACAATGACACTGAAGATACCGTGGTACGCAATATGGGAAGGGGAGGGGATATATAAAACTCATCGAAAATGAGCGATATCGAGGAGCGCTCTGGTAATAGTAAAAAGTGACTGAATAACGGAGCATATTATTATTATTCCTCAATTTAGCGCAGAAAGAGGGCAATTGATGCTAATAATAATAATAATAATAATAATAATAATAATAATAATAATAATAATAATAATAATAATAATAATAGTAGTAGTAGTAGTAGTAGTAGTAGTAGTAGTATTCACGTACTTTGGAACTTGCAGGCTGAAATTAATTCATAATATGTTTCTATTTCTGTAATTTCTCCTGGATTGTATGTGGTTTCCATTATTAGTGGGCAGTAATTTCTCTTTAGGTTGTCCAATAAACGAATTTCGTTGTGCTTTTAAGTGCAAGTAATCTTACAGAAAGAAGCTTGATCCTTCCAAAGATCAAGGCTAAAGTTAGTAATATTTTGCTTCTCGTTTCAGGTGGCATAGTAGCGTAGCGGTAACATAATGGAGTTACGATTAATACAACTGTCCACCATGGGTTCAAGTCTTCTTCACTCCAAAGCTGGATTTTTTACAAAGTGATAGTGAAGAACCGATTTCTCATATTAGACGTGCAATGCTTAAGAATGTGGAAGCAAACACCTTTATCAGGATACAGACGATTTACGAATGTTGGTTGGGAAAAAGCAAGGGATTTACCAGGATTTACCAAACACTTCATTGATCTGCAGTAAACACTTTTCGTGTTATCGTTCTCAGAAAGAAATATTACAGCATTTGTTGAAAAAAGTTTCTATAAAGCAATCGGTGGTGTAATGGTAAAATACCCGACTATCAATCAGAAAATCTGAGTTCGATTCCCCATCAGATAGTTTAACTTTTTCGAATAAATTAATGGCTGCAAACAGAGATTTATCTTCTGTTGGAGAACTTACAAAGCATTACTTTCGAGAATTCGAATAAACAGTGTGCGCGTTCATGATCATACACTGTAATGATAAATATGTTTCATATTTATATTCGTCCATGTCTCTCTCTTTCCTTCTTGACTATTCCGTATCCTGTTGTTGCATCTTTCACTTTTCCCCCTACCTCACGTACACACGCACTTCATGTGCGTGTGAGTGTTCCAAAGTTAAAACGGAGCAAGAGACCGATATACCTGGTCTGGAATATGTAATTAACTGGCAACTTCAGCTCGAGTTTTTCGTGCTCTGGGCATAACATCGCCAGTCCTGGTCATCTCTGAAAGAAATATTGTATAAATGCAACGGAATAAGCAACATATCTTTTTTATCATCTGGGTTACCGAGTCTCAGTCGAATTACCGGGATACTACTGGTTTGAATCCTCGACCCAGAGGTAGTCCATAAACTAACCAACACATCCGACTAACACTATGATCCGTTTGGGCTCTAGCGTGTTCATTATATCTGTGGAAATTACAACGTTATATCCGCCAAAAATGAAAGTGATCCTGGATGTTCGGAACAGATAAATCTTCGGAAAAGAGTAGAAAATCGCAACCTCTCTGGTTACTTGAAAACAAAATTTTATTTATACTAGTTCGACACAAATTTGTTTCCATCTTATAATTCAATGTGATTTATTCACGTTGAAATTTGAAACATGCAAGGTCTGCTACATCTATAAGGAACATCCAATTCTTCATTTGAACATTTGTAACTTTTCATTATGATACGGTTCATTATGATACTTTTAATATAGGATATTCTGATAAAAAATCATCAGTAAAATAGCACTCATTCAATTTTATCTTTCTTTCTTTCTTTCTTCATTTCTTTTAACTTTTCATTAGTAGTCTGGAATGGAAGATATGACCTACGCTACCTACTGGGTTTATTAGAATGTAGTTTGCATCAGTACGTCCATTGAACACTACCAAATTTACAACCGAACCACGCGAAAACACATCATTGTATTAAACTGTTGACATGATCTTAGATGTGTCTGTGAGATCTACAGTTCTACTGGAAATTGACTAAGCTATCATTTTTGAAGCTGACTTAATGAATGTTTCAAGCATCCTCTATATCTTCGAACTGTCCTGAAAAAATATATATAAAAACAAACGTTATTTCTATATTACTGTTGGATTTCTGGTAACGGAACTTTATTATGTTAGGTTCTTTTTTTACTAAGCTTATAATTCCACATTATTATCTGTTCTCCCTTTCCTTTTTCTTCTTCCCCAACCTTTTCTCTCTCTCTCTCTATCTATCTCTCTCTCTCTCTCTCTCTGCCTCTTTTCTGAACCTCTGTGTAATAGACACTCATTCGTTTCAATTTTTCATTGTATATGTGTCAGTTTCTCACTATATTAACTTATGAATATTGTTTCGCCTCGGTTTTGTTATTTCATTTATCGATACTAATATTTGTGTAGTTTGAAACTAAAATTGCGTTTATGTTGTTAGCTAATTTTAGTATGGTAGAGAAGAAAGGAGGAGAGAGAAGGGGTCTCTTTACCAGACACGATTATGGGATAAGAAAGTGTATATTGGGTGGCCTAGCTGCAAGACTTTAGCTGTCGCAATTTTTTGATGCGGAGTGTACAGTATGACTTCTATCTACGTTACATCATCATCATCACCACCACCAGCAGAATCAGCATCGTCAAATATGTGATCTGTAAAGTCATCAGCAAGTGCCCAAACAAGACTATTCAAGAACTTTGTGTATTGTGTAAGAATGTGACTTTTTAAAAATCATCTGCAGAGTGAATATGAAGAAGAAAGAACTGATGAAATCTTTTTTTTAAAAAAAAGAATGTACTATACTCACCTACCTTTTTCTTCTGTAAATAGTATCATCAATAAATAATTTGTATTTTTTTCTCTTTGAAAAGAAATCTTTCTTTTTAAGAATCATCTGTACAGTGAATATGAAGAAGAAGAAAGAACTGATGAAATCCCTTTTTTGAAAATAGGTACTATACTTACCTACCTTTTTCTTGTGTAAATAGTATCATCAATAAATAATTTGTATTCTTCTTTTTTCTCTTTCAAAAGAAATCTTTCTTTTTAAAAATCATCTGCACACTGAATATGAAGAAGAAGAAAGAACTAATGAAATCGTTTTCTAAAAAATGTACAATACTTACCCACATTTTTTCTTGTGTAAATAGTATCATCAACAAATAATTTATATTCTTCTTTTTTCTCTTTGAAAAGAAATGCTTTATTTCTATTTTTCTTCCGTTTACTAATAAATAAATATGTTTTATGATCAATTATGTAATTAAATAAAATTATATCATAAAGCATATTGTTAACCTCATTGAATTAAAGAATTTCA
This sequence comes from Thermobia domestica, assembly GCF_964235325.1. Lineage (NCBI taxonomy): Eukaryota > Metazoa > Arthropoda > Insecta > Zygentoma > Lepismatidae > Thermobia > Thermobia domestica. The sequence goes on from NC_137458.1 coordinate 77,648,779, forward strand.
TACTGTTTCAAAAAAGAATCTAGCACTGATGTAATCATATTCAATGATGTAATCATATAACTAAATAATAATAATAATAATGAATTCAAATACTTAATCAGTTATTCTGTTTTAAATTAAAACAAGTATATGAATTCAATATTATTGTTATTGATTTAAAAATAGGGCTTTGTTTTTTTTTAAATTTAATATTAATTATTTTAAAGTTTCTTCTTTCAGTATAAACAAGGCCTATCGTGTTTAAGACAGAGTTGTATAATAATATTAATAATGATTTCAAATACTAGCTTTTATTTAACAATCATTTCAAGCAGTTGAATTCATTATTATTATTATTAGTATATGTAACACTTATAGTATACAGGAAAATATGTTAGGATTTTTTTATCATAAAAAAATAGTACACTAATAAAAATCCTATAATATTGAAGTGTATGAATGGAGCACAAAACACAAATAAAACATTTCACTTCCACTATATTTTTTTATTTTTGAATTTAAAACTACACTGTTCAGTATAAATCAATTTCCTTCTTCTTTATGATCAGACGTTCACTTCGCGGATACCCTCCGAAGGTTGAGTTTAGGTTTCCCCCGACCATGGTTTTGTCTGTACACTATGAAATAAACCATCCATAATTGAATCTATGAGTTTTTGTTTGCAAAATACTTTCATTTCCAATTTTAATCTTTCACCATCAATGTTAACATCACTGTTCTTAATAAGAGATACGCTTGGAAAACTAATGTTCTTTCCGTTAATAATACTCTGTTCATCTACACGTGTATGGATTCCGGCAAGTCCTCTGCATATAAGACACTGCGGTTGTACATGATTGCAAATAGTATCTGTACACAAGTTAAAATATTCAGTAGTACAACACTGCAAACTTTACTGTTTATCACAGCATGCTCAATACACGGTAATATTTCCAAAAAATAAAGCCAATTACTTGAAGTGAATTACACAGTGTTTCGAGGAGCATGAAGTGTTCCTTACTTCTCTAACATCACTAGTTTTTCACCCATTAGTTTTCGCACTACCAGTTTGTTTTTTGGCCAAGAAATTTTATAAATGTAATTTCCGCTTGAGAATGTAAGTAGTCCGTAACAAACGGAATCAAATGTACCAGTTTCTTTCACTCTGCCAAATTTAACTCAACTCCAAACACAAGTCCAACCATATCACTGGCTCAAAAGTGTCACTATCCAGTCCAATACAAATTAATTTGGTTTTCATTGAATTAAGTCCATAGTCTACATTTAAAAGTACTATTTCTTGGTATCCATAGTTCATGCACAAGCACTCAAAGACATGTTACTCCAGTAGTTGATCAACACAGAATAACGACACTACGCATAGAGATTACAGCGCATGCATGAAGAGGAGAGGACGAAGAAGAAACTTTATGTTACATCTTGTTTCTACATGCCACCATACATTCACGATGAATATACGAACTCAGTAAAATCAAGATCGTGTATGTTACGTCCAGATACATTAATCTCCATTCCTTTATATGTTAAACATACATTTCCACTTTGTAAATACCTTAATAATGCACCATTATCTGCTTCCAATTTTTCAGTACAGCGTCCTGGTAAATTCGCATTTTCGCCTCCTTCAAATGTTACACACGCCTTCCTACCGTATATCGTTGTAATTATCTTACAGCTTACAATACGAAATGGTACGCCATTCTCCAAATCTCGCATTTTTGTAAAGGGTACCATTGATGAAATATTAAGCTTATCTAATAAATTCATTGACGATGTCATCTTTAATTTGACGTTTCTTCCTTTGCAACGCCTGCTAACGGAATGAAACACATACGTTCCGCTTATGCTATTCACAGGAGGGATGGGTTTGGGGATTCAAATAACTAGGCAATACACGACAAGAACACGAAAAAGGCATCTTTCATCTTATTTCTATAACTGGTAGGCGTCCAAGACTATGAGCATAGCAACAGCGGGTACCCACAACCAAAATTTTCCCACAGGGCTCAAACGGGGAGGGATAAAATTTCAGCCCTAGTGCCTCATCTCTACTTGTATTCTTCTGTTACATACTAACGGTGAATAAAATCCAGATGAGGTTCCATATTTCAAGTAGTGAAAATTCACAATATTATTCAATATTCACGTTACATGCAAATTCATTAACCATACGCTATTGACACAATTTATCTTGACTCTCTAAGATGCAATTTGGAAACCTCCACTTTATGGACTCGAATCACTAATATGACTAATAAAGTATCGAAGGATGATCCACTTTTGTTTTATGTTATTAATATTGAAAAACGGCTTACATATGCTTGTATAGCAGTAACCGAGTATTGTCGAAATGATGTATGGCCTGCGATATTTTCGAAACGATTATGCGACCTTAGAGTCTAGATTTACCTCGATAGTGTTAAATTCGATATCAATGAATCAAGATAGAATATAATAACGAAAAGTGCAGAACCGCACCTCTTCCATTCGGGCATTGTGACACTTAAATATAAATATGCCAATTGATTGTTTTTCATAATATTATATAACATGTATTCGGTTGTCACTTCAGGACATGTTATATTGAATTATGCCCAAACATATAACCATCTGCTACCCAACATATAAAAGATATTGAGAAGTCACTTATGAGAACCTAGAGCAGAGGCAAAGATATGTATGCTCACAGTTCAGTGCTCATTATAATACGTTGAACAGTATACGCAGATACGTTCACACATTGACCGTGCAATAGTGATAAAGGAATTTTATGCATAATACTATACGATTGATCATGATCGCTTGTGCAAGCTTAACTTTCTTCCTTTGTTTGGACACAAGCTTTACTTTATTCAGTTGTTTCGATACAATATTGTTCGATCGATCTTTTCGAGTAGTAGTCCATGCCTGACTGCGCATATATCACTTCTAATATGGGCACGACTGCATTGTCGTATGTCTCACCATTTCTGCGGTATTTACCATATCTCTATCATTGTAACCTGCTCGAACGTAGTCATTTGTCTATATTTCGGCACTAAACATCTACAAGACATTGTGATTTTTATAACCAAATGCTCTGTTCCCTTGTAGAACTCCCTCGTGGACATATAGGTAAGAGGGAGAAAATCGATTTGGTTAGCATGGTGAGCTCATGTGCCTTGGATCACACGTTAAGCTTTGGATCCGCGTCTTATACTCCTTCGGTAACGAAAGGGAAGCTAAAATTCATTGAATCAACATTCTGTTCATTTGTTGATGCATGAGATTTACGGAAACTCTTCTTTTATATTCATCACCGAGTTGAATGCACAATTCTTCTAAGTGCGCGCCTTGGGGCGTGGTGTTTTAGTGGCAGAGCGTTCACCTCCGGTGCTTGGGGTCCCTGGTTCGATCGCAGCTCACGCCTTGTGGACTTTGTGGTTGGCAAACACCGTGATCGTGGGGTTTCTCTGGGTTCTCCCGTTTCCTCCCACTTTCTTCATTCCACCATTGCACTGATTCCTCATTATCACCATCTCCTTTAGCCTAACCGGCATAAGCGTGGGACGTTAAAATTAAAGATTTCTTTTCATTTTTAAGTGCGCGCCATACAACAGCCTTTACTATCCAATGTTCTCCATTGCAAACGTTGTGATTGACTTTTACTGCTATTTCCTCCTACCACTGGAACTCTTTAAAAGAGCAGATGCATAGTTACAATGGAACGATGTTCACTTATGAGATGGCTTGCACATACGAGTTCTCAAAAAAAAAAGAGAGGATATGATCTTAGTCTTTAGATACAGGTGTATTGATAAGGGTGTATTGAACACGTAAGAGTCTACTTCTCGTGTAATACCAATCGTGCACAACAACACCTGTTAATTGGCTGATGTATTACTCCTATATTTATACTAAAAGTGTGTGTTTGCCGGAACAGTGTTTAACGCAGTACACCCAGAAAAGTTTTCCATGGTGCTTAAACCATTCACTCTCATGTAGGAACAATGTGAATGTCAAACCACAACATACAAGTGTCAGACAAATCGCCACTATGGTTACAGGAGGCTTTTTGCCTACTGATTTGGGGAATTATGTCAAAAAGATTGGAACAAATATTAAGTTCGGCTATATGAGCTCCCAAATTTGTGGTCGAAACAAAATGCACTACCTTCTCATTTCTCAAAATCTGCAACGACTCGTCTAGTCTAGTTGAATCATTTGAGACGATGCCTGGCGAGTGCAAAACAGTTGCCTGTTATTTTTACGTTTCTCATGGAAGAAGTATTTGAAATACATTATATTCTATAAACCACAGTTGTTTTGACAATTTGACATTTTCCATATACACTACAGAACCTTCTCACAGTTATGTTACCCAGGAGTTCTTTGGTAGGGTTAATATAGTAATGAACGGAGTTCATTGTGTCCATAATCATAGATATTAAGCATACTCATAAGTTATGCACAGATGTACTTGCTAATCATAGAAACCTAAAGTTTCAATTAGTATATTTTCTCACATATTTCTTAAAATCAATTCTATGATTGTACTAATTCTTTTCTATGAAAGTACTTGGAGTTACACCAAGACATTCCTTAACAGTTAATATGTAAATATTTTGAGCATGCTCCCGTGTAATTCCTTAACGGTAGACCAATTTAAGCATACGCATTTGGACAGAAAATGTTTTGTAGGCTAACCTATTTTAAAGGATTACCTTTAGTTGCCATATCTATGCAAATACTGTGGAAAAGAGAAACTGAAAATATTAAGTAAATTTGAAAAATTAACGTCTTACATGTGTTTGAATTATTATTATTATTATTATTTAATCAGAGTAAAAGAAAAAACAAATACATAAACTTTACATTTTTTATATACACTCCATTCGACCACAGCCTTGCTTAGAGGTATTCGAAGCAATTGAGCTAAGATTTTGCAGACTGTGCATTACTTTATAAACTGTCGTCTCACCATTTATCATTGTACATGTAAATCTCGTTTCCTGTCATATCTTACGATAATATTTTATATTAATTTCGGGTTTATTTGAATTGCCTTCACTAATATGGAAACATATTTTAAATAACCAGAGTCAATACTTAAATTTCCATTATGCAATGGAATTTATATATTAAAGAATGTGTAATTTAGATCTGCATCACAAAACTTTGTCGAACTTCATTCGTCAGAAAGTCTTTGCTATTTGTATTTACTCATTTCTTTCGTTAAGATAACACCATACTACGGAACATCACTTTATACACTCACACACTCGTATATACTAAATTTTTGGATAAATCATGACCTCTTCGTTATCCGTATTTCAATGCGTTTAATATCATATGATCTCTTGAGGCGTAAGGTTGATAATGATGAAAAATATAAATTCAATTCGTTTAGTAGTTACTGCGTGATGGTATTAAACAGAGACACAAATATACTTTCATTTAATAGAAAATTTGTCCGGGAAGTAATAGGACTGATTTTATTCCGCCATGACTGTACTTCGGAGCGTGCGCGCACCGACTGGATCCGGTAGAGGGCGTTCCTAGCTAACGAACGAGTGGCTGGTCAGTTGTCTCCGAGCGCACGGAGAGTCAGGACAGGCTTTATCGCGCGACGTGTTTCTGTGAGTAGTGCAAACCGAAATGCAGCGTTCGTTAGAGCAGAGGTACGCGATTAAATTCTGTGTTAAACTCGGTAAATCTGCGACAGAGACGTTTGATATGATCAAGAAGGCTTACCCAGATCATGCTTTAGCAAGAAGTGGTGTGTTTCGGTGGCACAAGGCTTTTTCGGAGGGCCGGGAAGAGGTCGCCTACGAAGACCGTGCTGGAAGACCTTCGACTTCGACAAACACCAACAATGTGACTCGTGTGCGCGAAGTTTTGAACTCAGACCGTCGACTAAGATTTCGCTTAATTGCCCAGATGTTAAATTTACCAAAAAATGTGATTCATGAAATTGTGACGGAGCATTTGAACATCTGCAAGGTGTGCGCGAAGATTGTCCCAAAAGTGCTCACTGACGACCAGAAATTGCGGCGAGTGGAATTGTGCCAAGAAAATTTGAACATGTGTGCAAGTGACCCCCAATTTTTGAATAACGTAATCACAAGTGACGAATCATGGATCTTTGAGTATGACTCCGAGACAAAGAGGCAATCTTCCGAGTGGCACACGCCGGCGTCTCCTCGCCCAAAAAAGGGAAGAATGAGCAAATCCAAAGTTAAAACGATGCTCATTGTCTTTTTTGACACCAAAGGCATCGTCCACCATGAATTTGTTCCTCCTGGACAAACCATCAACGCCAAGTTTTACGTGGAAGTGCTCAAGAGACTCCAACGAAGGGTCAATCGAGTCCTACTAGACATCGGAGCCGACTGGAAGCTGCACCACGACAACGCCCCGGCTCACACCGTCTTTCTTGTGAATAGCTACCTGACCAAGGCCGGCATCCCAAAGCTTCCGCAGCCGCCCTACATCCCAGATGTGGTCCCCGGACTTCTTTTTGTTTCCTCGCCTGAAACTCCCGATGAAAGGCAAGCATTTTGAGACGCCAGAGGTGATCCAAGCAGCTTGCACCGCGGCTCTCAAGGCTATTCCGGAGGCAATGACTTCCATGACGCCTTCAATGCTTGGAAATCGCGCTGGCAGCGCTGCATCGACGCAGAAGGAGCCTATTTTGAAAGTTTTTAAAGAATTGTAACGATTGACTCAATAATTTTTTAAAATCGACTCAGACCTATTACTTTCCGGAAAAACCCTATATATATAACTTTCAAACTACAATTGTGTACTTATTTAAAAATTAAGAACGTAAGCTTAGAATATGGTGCAAAACTTTCGTAGGTTGTCCTTTTAATAAACGTAAATGTGCTTTCTCATATTAAACTTGCTGCACTATAAAATACGTGAAACCTTCAATCGGGGTTGTGATAAAATATGAATTCAATAATAATTAAGACATTATTATAATATATAATTATATGTGTTAAATCTTACCTTATTTTCTAAAATTTTATAGTATCTCTTGGAGGCACCGGTGGACTTTTCTTTGGTATCACTGCGATATCTATTGTAGAAGTCATGTTTTATTTGGCTGTGGATATTATCTATAACGTATTTCGTGGAAAGCAATGCCGGAAATCGAGAAAGATCCTGCCAAAGAAGGCGATGCCAAAAGTTATTTCCAGCAAGAAGATTTTAGGAGAACCAGGAGAAGCAAACATAGGAAGTAGACCAAACAGAGTTCTAGTTAGACCATGTGACTATCCTACGCATTCTGCTGTAGATGGTTTGACAAATAGAGGAGAACGTCCAATCATACGTGACGTATTAGGGTAAATTTCTTAAGTTAAATTTGGTTATGTCTATAGATTTATTTAAAACAACCTAATAAACTATAGATTTATTGAAGAAACATGCATAAGGAAATCAGCACTTACTTTGTTGAAATGTGATTCTTCAACCATATGACTTTAAAGAAATCCGCAGCAAACATGTTTGTTTACTAAACCAAATAAGTAATGTGGAATAGCACAAGATTTTGTACTTCTAAATGAATTGCATGCTTAAACATGAATGATACGTAAGTGCTACTGGTTATGATTTTATGCACATCTACTAGCGTCATAAAAAATGAAAGAATAAAATATAAAGTAATATATCCTTTTTAAATTCAAAAGCACAAAATCGTCTCAGGTTTTGGGAGCACTTATTACTCCTTGCTTATTCATAACTCCTAATGAAATCTTGTTGTTACGTAAAATACATGATATGTTACGTAAAGTACATGGTATATTCTTTGCTTGTTCCCAGTGTACAATAAACATGATTCGAGAAGTACAAAGTCTTCGTTCACATCCTAATTTTTAGATAATGGCGTGTTTGATCACAACAAATATTCCCATGTATAGTGCCACGTCAGATTTAGCCAGTTCGGCAGGAGTAAAGTTGATACGTGACAGAAGAGTTACGCTTTTTCTATTATTATACATACATAATATATTATATCCATGTAACTCTTAAAATCAGTTTAGGGCAATTGCTTCTCCTTCCACCCCTCAAATGGTGCTTCTGATATCTAAGTAAGATCACAAATCTGGCAGGGTTCGTGCTTTTTTTGTACCAACGAGTGACAACTGGCAATACACGAAATATACTTTACACAACATATACGTCAATTAACACTTAGTAATATTGCAATTTTGTTTAAAGGTATACCGTATGTAAAATTGTACTTGATCCAGTTTTACAATTGTGAAACACACGGTCTAATAAAGACACGACTCAGTATTTCTAAGAAGAATTTCTGCCACGTGAATTATTATGGATACAGTCGATGGGAATGTCATTTCTACAGCTTACCCGAAATTCAGAAATTGTAATATACTTTTTGTTTTACCGAGTCATATAACTCCTATTTTTTTGAATTTCGAATATGTTTTGAGTCTTACCCATAACAACGGTTTCATATGGGACGAAAATGACTCATGAGAGAAAGGAAGATCCAATTTGTGGTATTAAATGATAGTTTAAGCCGCCTAAGTTGTTAATGAATTTACAGTATACAATATGTGGTAAATATCTGTAATAGACCCTTGTAAGTTAGGAACGTGTGGAGGGAATTAGATCGTACCATGCAGTGTCTAATATAGGTAAAACTGCATTTATTAGTATTTACTATCCTTAGTAGACATGTTAGTGAAAGTCAGCCGTCGTGGATTCTTGTCCAAAATTTTTAATGGGAAAGAGTCATATAACATAAGCGGTAGTTTGTGACGAAAATACATACCTTATACTATTATTAACTTATCTTCAATCATTTAAGAATATTATCCTACGCGAGCGCTTACTTCCTGTTATTTGACAATGTTTCTCTTCATTCTGATATATGTATGTTTCGAAGGTAAGGAGATGTTCTAATCATAAAATGCACAACTACTTCCATAATGTAAAGTGTATTATTGTATATATTTGTAGAGCTACAAACACCTATGTATATTTGATTTTGTAGACTTTGGTATAACATGGTTTTCGCTTTTTCGAAGAGCAGAAAATAGATATTGAAAGACAATGTCAACTTGAAAACAAATAATCTTTATTGTTTTCAGCTGCGAAAGTCAAGGTTAGTCATAAACAAATTTTATGATACAGGCTATTTTCTATATTACTTTAAAGGAAGCTGCATCATATAGTATGATACCTAAGCAGCTAAGAGAGTACGCAACGTAGGGTAGGGGGTGGGTAAGACTACCAACTTCGACAGTAAGTGGTGACGAGTGGTGGCTTTTTAATGTAATCAAAAGGCACATGCCTTTTCAATTATACGAAGAAAAAATTTTTAAGAAAGGAGTGGACAATTATTGCTATATGCAAATGAGGAACGGTCGAAGAAAAAAAAAGTTATTTTATACGAAGTGTGTAACTCTGAATGAAATCAGAGACTTGGCAAATAGTGTAACTCGTAAATCTTTATGTTGCTCTCTGTTCACGTGTTCTGGTTTGGATGTTTCTAATGATTGCCTGGATCATAGAGCAAAACACCTAGAGCATATTCTTAAACACCAAGTTACCACACACTTTTTGTGACCGAGAATAAGAATCCTTTTCGGTGGGCAGACGGAACTGCGAGAGAACAGGAAATAGGACTGAATTTATTTCTAAAACTATTATTATTCAGTGCACTGAATTTGAGAAAAAATATGGTGAATTGAGTAAAACAAGAAAGTATTAACCAGATTCCCAGTAGGAAACTATTCATAATTTTAAAGAGCAATCAAAACTCTTTTTGTTCAAATAAACCGGAACAGAACAGCAAGATTAAAGTTAAAGAATTCTTCTAAAGTCAGTTTGAGACCAAAACGAAATAATATATTTCTGAAGTAGAAGTTAACAGTTGTGAATTAGAATGTCTATTAGTATATTTAATGATCTATTTATTGGTCACGGCTAGTGTTGTGAAGGCCTGGAAAAAACGGAAATTTTGAGTAAATATTCAGTTTCTTTACCGTTTTTGCCGACTTTAGAAAAAAAATATAAAATTTTGGAAAAATTGAAATTTTAGAGTATTGTACTACATTATGCTTTAAAAATATATTTTATATTTACTAGTTTGCAGTTAATATCATTGCGTGCTTATGTTTCTTCCATTAGAATAGGGAAAATTTGTGTCAACAAATATATGTTTACCACTCCTTTAAAGTTAGCACCGCGATGGAATGGAGCTGTGACTACAAAATATATTAAAATAAAATTAATTAAGATAGACACATTTAAATTATCTTAAGCAATCTTATGATTTCCATGTTTTATGGCACTGAAGTGTTAAAATAATGGGGCCAGAATCATTTTAGTTAATACTGTTATGTTGAAATAAATTATATATATTTATGGAGATAGTATCTTACTTGTGCTGTGTAAAATTACTAGAAAGATTGAAACAATGAAACAAATCTTTCGGAAATATCGGCAAAACCGTAAAATATAAATTAAAAACTATTTCTTTGCCTTGTGTTAGTCTTACTTGCTGTAACGTATCTGCAGCGTATATACATTTTTTTTTTCGCTAGCAAGAAAAGTACTTAAAGCAACAGGTTTAATATTATTTTTCGTTTTCTGATTTCTGATGAAAATTCCTCTTTAAGATTTGTATATTTTTCGAACAACTCATAAAGAGAAATTATCTTTATATACAACTCACAATTTGAATAGTGACAAATATATTAAAGATGTTAACATGTGAAACTTCCGTTCGTTATTATTAAATACTAGCAAAATACCCGTCCTTCGCACGGGAAGAATACGTTTCATTTTGGACACAAAGGGCACTAAAAGTGTCAGTAATGAACTTAAAACCAAAAACTATGAATTTGACACTAGTATCTGTCATTTTCAATTATTTTACATGTCGTCCTACCCTTTAGGAATACTGATTGGGGTTGTATTTGGATTTAAAGGACAACGGAAGTGACTGTTCATCTCAACGACTCAAAAGACTATAAATTCCACACTAATATCCATCATTATATATATATATATATATATATATATATATATATATATATATATATATATATATATATATATATACAGTATATCTCCCCTTCACCCGGTTTGTGGAGATGAATTTTGATTTAAATAGCTTCAAAAGTGTCACTGTCCATCTGAGCGACCTGAAAATTATGGTTTTGACACTTATATTGTCCATTTTCAATCATTTTTATGTATCTCCCCTCCCTTAAGTTGCGGGTCTGATTTTTATTTAAACGGTATTGGAAGTGTCGCCGTTCATCTCAGCAACTTCAAAAACTATGGATTCGACACTAATCCCCCTTACTTCCTCCAAGTTGCACCTTCAAAGTGAAATGTTAAAAGCCATCCTATTTCCGAACCCCATCTATTTTGAAACTTTGATCGAGATCTGGTGCTTCAAAAGTTGTTAAGTTACAAATATACTCACATTCGTTTTTATATAATTTGTCAGACTGGGAAACAGGTATTTTTTTACATACAACAGTTTGTACATATAGTTTATATAAAAGTCTATATTAGAATATTAAATCGTAACTATAAGTTTTAGTGAATGAGTATTAGTAAAATTTGCCTACTGCTGTATATTTTAATAAGTAATTTGTTTAAAATTAACAAAATTTCACACGATCAAAGAACATATTAAGAGCTCAGTTTAATTTAAGAGCTCTCTTTGTTGCAACAGAAACGCTTCATGGTGGTAGATGTGTATACAGCTGCCAAATCCTGTAATTAATACACAACCGCAAATAAAGGAATAAAAAGCATATAAAGGAAATCTGCGCGGACTATTAATTTTCAAACGTATGGCAAGATATCCCCCACCTTAGAAAATTGAAACAATTACTGGGTCATTCGTTTGTACTACGTCTGTACCGTTTGTACCGAAAATATTTTCGTTTGTACCATTGTTTCGCTCCAAGATAGCCCCACCCCATATCACAGCACAAACAATTGAAATACACCATTCGAAAGCAAATCGTTTGTACCATTTGTAGCGAAAAAAGTTTTATTGGTACCCTGATAGTTTTGGGAAACAAGGGATAACATTTGGGGACCTATCTTGGCGCCAAGATAGCCCCCCCGCATCACAGCACAAAAAATTGAAATACAACATCCAAAATCAAATCGTTTGTACTGTTTGTACCGAAAAAAGTGTTGTTTGTACCCTGTTAATTTTCAAGAAACAGGGGATGAAATTCGGGGCTATCTTGTAGTAAATGTGCACTCAAGATAGCCCCCCAAATGTCATCCCCTGTTTCTCGAAAACTATCAGGATACAAACAAAACTTATTTCGGCGCCAAGATAGCCCCCCAGTTGACCTCTCAAGTAACTCTATAACGAATATGGTACAAACGGTACAAACGCAGTAAAAACGAATGACCTAGTCACTGATTCAATTTTCTAAAGTGGGGAGGGGCTATCTTGCCATACGTAATTTTCAAGACAAATTACAACAGTTTTATTTTTGATTGCTTCTTTTTTTAAAATATTTGCAATATTGACATTTCTCAACTTACATTTTTCACACGTTCAAGAAATCTCTGTTCCATTACTAGAAAAATTAACCTAATAGAAAGATTTTTGTTATTTCCTAATTCTTCTAGAAAGAAACCGGAAGAAAACGTTTTTTTACCAACGGGTTCAAACTTTCCGGAAATTTTACAACATTAGTTACGGCAATACTGAATAAGACCGGTTAAAACTAAAGCTTTAATACCATAACACGAAATTTAAATAAATGGAAGAAAGCCAATTTCAATATATTTGAAAAATAAAATGCAGGTATGATCAGACAGAATAAAGTATATTGACATGATATATGAATACAGCCAAAAGTGCGGCAATTTTGTAAGTAAATTAAGTACTTATATCTCACAGATTTCAAAATTCAGCTCATACCAAAATTAGAATGATAGAAACAGGTTGTCAATTGCTGATAATGATTGTGCCAAATTTGACCATAATAACAAAAAGAGTTTAAATCAATTTTTGACGTGCTGCTACAATATTATTTAATTATGTAGTTGAGATATGTGGAGACTAAATGTCAAAATTAATATACTTTAAATATGATTTTTATAATTTTAAAATATCGTTTCCCGTGAATAACGAATGTGGTAATATCCACAAATTGAAGCAAGATTGATATGCATAATGGGCACTTTGCTACTTTTCCTATATGGTCTAAATTGATCAAAACGAGATATCAAATTAGACAAGAATAAAGGAGGAAACCAGCCAAAAAGCTGTTCATGTAGGTTCTGAATTTAGAAATATGCCCGTCACAAACATTAAAGGTTTCTTAAATATTTATTAGATTAAATGAGGTTCGATAAGCATAAATGTTTATGATGGGCACAATGAAACTAAAATGATTGAAGACGTTTGTTGAAAAGTTACAGAGATATATGCAAAAATTATCAGGGATGAACAGCAGTTAAATATGAGTACTATTCTCCATTGAAAAAAAACACTGTATTAGAGCTCTCCTCGTCCAAATTAACTTGAAGGTTACTGGCCAAGGGGCGAAGTACCATGTGAAATTTGTTTCTTGTAGCTCAAACCTAAAGATCAAATTTAGCTAAGGCTCAAACCACTCAAAACTAATATTAAAATAAAGGTAGATTATAATCTGCGTAAGTAGCAGCTTTTCCCCCTTTTTTTTGTAAACCTGTGAAGACATACTATTAAATTCTTAACCCAATTTTACTAAACATTTTGGTCATTCATTGAAGTATGAATGAAGTGAGTGTTTGGTAAAATTGACATTTATGTCTCAAATGTCTAGCTCCACGAATTTTTTATATTTATAGCTAAGTATTCTATATTAAAATCATTAACTCAGTTCATGTATACGTGAGTCTTTTAGCAAACTTGTTCAAGAGAAATTGATAACTGATAAATCATGCATTGAAATATAATATTGTAGGACATGTGTACATTTGGAAAGGGTTAATGCCACTTTGAAAGATGTGGGTGGCTTTAAGTAGCCCACAAACAACTTCTTTTAAGAATACCTGGAAGTGAAATATGTAACAAAAATTTATTTTCATCTGCATAACGACTAAAGAGCATAAAAGGATATATTACATTAAGGGTATTAATTAAAGTTATTTGGGCGACAGGTTTTTATTATAGTGCAGGAAAATATGAATTGGAATTAAAAGCTATTCGATATATTTTACTATCAACTTATTTATTTGCCATTTTCCCTTATACGATTCATGTTAATCAATATTGTTTCTCGTTACATAATTTAAACGTTTGCTAGTAACTTAAAACATGGACACATTAAAATTTTTAAGACCCGTTTTTACCTAATGTTTTAGGGCTTTTTCAAATTCTGAACATTTTTAGATTTTTTGTACTATATTTGATTTTAGTTGTTCCCTTGACATTTTTGTTTGCATATGTTTCCCCTTCCTGCTCACAAAGATATATTCATTTTCGCAAACTAGCATGTAGCTCTTTCATGCATGATAAGTTTTTGGAAAATTTGCTCCTTTTATTTAAATCTAAAATAAGTGTCTCAATAATATCGCACACTCTGAAGCTTTGCAACCATGAGAAATAGCTACTTTAATTCCTTCACAGGTCATGGTGTACAAGACTTTGCCAAGTGTTTCACCAGTCATTAAAGGAATATGTAAATCAGAGTAGCGTTGATGGTCTTAAAACTGTCGGAAACCGAAAACTACATTGGATTTTAAGGTATGTATTGTTAATACATGAATTTTTAAGTTTCTGTAATACAATTTAGAAAGTGATTTAGAGTTATGCCATGGGATAATTTACATACGTTTTAACATTATGCACTATGGCTACGTGAGACTTTTATGATGAAATGTATGCTAATAATGGAATAAGCAAGAGAATCCCAGGAAAATTTACGCACAATGTGTTTGTCCACTAAGGATCTCAAATGCTAGTGGTGAGAGCACTAGCACTCAGCCACTGTTACCCTTTGCGATAACATATCTTAACACATATATAATATGGTTATTCTTTGAAGTACGTAACTAGTAAAATAGAGTTGTTAATAGGTATATTTTGTCTCAGCAAACTCACTTATAGATCATCGGGAGATTAGAAAGAGCAGAGGGATACGAATGGTTGCTTGGGAATGCAGATTGGGTGAAGCGATGGTAGAATACAGTCATTAGATAGGAACAAAATAAAACAGGTTATTGGATGATGAAATAATGAGTTAAATATAACAGGCATTTATTTTATAAGTATAATGAAAATATTTTTAAGTATCAGCGTAAATAGTAATAACAAATTGGTTTAAATGTAAATGCCCTGTTGTTATTTCTATCCGTTTGTTTCTAGGAAATCTTTCGTTTTACACGTGCTGTGCTTTCCCCCCATCTAATACTATTCAATTTCAATTTCAATCTATTGAAGACTGAGTTAAAGCTTGTACTCTATTTTGCACTCTAACAATAGTTACATTGTCAACAATAATAAAATAAAAATAAAATAGAAAAGAAAAAACAATACTGAGTATGACAAGAACATTAAAAAACGGTCACTTAGATACAAAAACATTAAAAAATACAAACGAAATATAATAATATGAGTAATGCACATGTGTAAAATAGAATACATAACGAAATAAGTATTGATTTAGTTATTATGCTGGTAAGTCTGAAATAATTTTTGAGTTTATTTTTAATCATGACTATCGAGGATGATTATTAAATATCTTCTGAAACATAATCCCCCAATTTCGCTGCCTCAAAAGTGAAGGAATTTGGCACAGTACTAGTTTTATGCCTTGGCAGAGAAATAGTTTCGTTACTCTTGATATTTCGTTAATGTGATTCATCCTGATATTGAAAAACGTTACAATAGTTACTCTGGTTTCTGTTTTACAATATCTTGAATAAAAGTGTATGTAACATCTGTTTCGTATCTTGAATTTTATCCACTTCAACCTTCCAAAGTAACTGAAGGAATCTGAAACTAATGTAATACAAGCAGCGAGTGAGGGAAAAATTATATCCCTTTATGTCGGATACACTGTATTAATACATTTAAGGATTGAAGTATTTTATACAATTTTTTAAAATTTTGGTAATTGTTTCCATTAAGTCCATATTTCAAATAATAGGCGTTCGGATATGTATGAGAAACACTATCTCTATATTCTACCTCTAAGCTATATATACATTCTTATAGACTACTTTGGTTCTTCGTTTTGATACTATTTCTTGTGGCTTCTGCATATGTGGCTCTGCACTTGGGAAGATTTTATTATGAAAACGCAGTAACGTACGAAATCTACTCTGGAGATTCCAACGCAGACGACACTTCAATTGCTGTTTCTCTTTGCGTGTGGAAGAACATAAACTGGACAGAAACGTAAGTCTTTAACTAAATTTGTTTGAAATCAAATTATATTGCATCCATTTAATTGCAAAGTTATGATTCGTGGTTTGTGACATACAGAAATATTTAATTTTATTTAAAAGAATTTACATATTTTGGGTACGACATAACACTTGGTTACCTCTGAATAGATCCACACTAGATTTCATAACTACTATATTTCAATAAGTACATGTAATATGCCACCTTTAGTAAATGAGTAATTTTTGACCTTTAGTAATTTAGTTCAAGGACTTTTGCATAACTACTTACCAATTATTCACCTCCGTTCTATAAACAATTCTAATTTTAACAAGTTATTTCTCAGTATACAAATGAATATTGAATATTTTCCTATTAGCTATATGTTGAGATTTCTAGGTCAATGTAGGGTGAGAATTGAGACTTTCAGAAGTCAAACCGATTAACTCCATTTTTCGTTGCTATTTAGATGTATATATTTTTGACTTGGAAAAGGTTAACTATTTTCTGAGGTAAAATCGATTAACTCCATAGGTCTACAATTTGCCACTAGAATATGTAAACGTTCTCATCACACTCTTTTAAATACCTTGTATCTAAGTTACTAAAATGCTCTCTACTGAAAAGTCTCGTTTGATGGTGTTAATCGGTTTCGCATCTGAACGGCTCAATTATAATAAATAAATAACTAAATAAATAGGTTATTTTTTAAATTTATTTCAAGTTTATAATTATTAACCTAATAAGGATTACTTCTAAACAGTTGGACTTTATTGGAATTTTTCACAACTATTGACTGCAAAATACTACTGCAGCTTCAACTCTTCATATGCCCTTTTCTCTCCATGCGATAAGCCTAATATTCGAAGAAATTATATAGTTCTATAATTACGAGGAAAGGAAATTGATTTAATATGTTTAAATCACGTCTGATTGGCAGGAAACGATGATATAAAATAGTATAAACAAGTAACAAATCTATCAATACTGATTTCAATAAAAAAAACTTAAATATGAAATCTATTCTTTAGATGCTGGTTCCAAATAGTAATAACCAAATATTTCTTGTTATTTTATATATTTTTTCTATTGATATTGTCGTAAAGTAAGAATTCGTATTAATATATGAAAAATCGCGTAATATAATCTGTCCTTATCAATAAATAAATATCAACATATTTCTCCGCCCATACTATTTCTCTTGATAATCAAGATCAAGACCGGAAGTATTGAAAGCCCACAACATCCGGTTCTAACACAAGTCTGGAGCGATAATATAAAATTGTCCGACGCTGAAAACAATCTAAGGTACTCGTTCAGTACTCATTTAGTACTTTACTGTGATCTATTTCTGCAGATTCCTTGATAGACCGATGTATTATTATTATGTCGTTACTTTAGCTAGCTGTACTAGATACTCATTAAAAGTGGGCCTATTATAAAACATTTTGAAAGTGAAGAGGGTTTAAGTTCCAAAACTTATGGGTCTGTATACAAAAGTTGAAGATCATACAATTTACTTCCATTGTTTTTTCCTTGACATCTACATATTTACCTTTTGAAGGAGATATGTACGGGGTAGTTTGGAACACGGCTTTCAAAGTCTACGTAAATTTTTATAATGCTTTTCTCAATCCACTGTTGGTTATTTGGTTGCTAAATAAATGATTTGGGAGCCTTGTGGTAATTGAACTCCATTCGGGTTTAAGTAAAATAATTGAAAACTTTAAAACCAGATTTTAGAGCCAGATAAACTTTTTGATCAAAATCAAATTAATTGAAATATTAACTCCTACGAGGTGCTCACAGTACACTTTTACCCGAGTTGAGGTTCCAGTATATGTTTTGTATTCAAGGTCATGGTCGAATACGAATTGTTTGTCGTAACAAAATTGCTTCTTCTTACGTATAGCCTGAAATTTTGAGGAAAAATTGGTCCACTGATGGTGCAAGATTTAGGAGTAATTTATCTACTAGTTCCTGGACAAATGTGTGGCTAATGAGTATAAATGTTTAATTTGTATCATTGTCTAGACCTCTGTCCTTAATAATGATATGACGTAAATTATTTACAACGAAATGAAGCTCCCATTTGCTGGATATTGTTATTCCTACTAAAATTTGATTTGCGCAAAACAATAGGTGACCACTATTGTGAATTTTGATTGGTTAACTGCATTAGTGGTTAATCGAATTATCGAATGAATTCTGTAAATTTAACGTATTTTTTAAGGCAGGGACGTAGCCAGGATTTCGTAAAGGGGTGTCCGTGACATGAGATACTGTGGTCATCACACCATGAGCTCGATCATTCTAAACTATTTTACTGAAATATATATTGGTTCGTTTAGCCAGGATTTCTTAACAGGGGGGGAGCGCGACATGAAGTTCTGAAGGCCCAGGAGCTTGATCAATCTAAACTAGTTTACTATCAACATATATTGGTTTCTTAGGACAATAAGATGTGGATATGTTGGCAAGTATTTTAATAACAAACTATGAATAAATCTCGAGTAAAATAATAAATAAAAAAGCGTGTTGAAAAAGATTTTATATTTATGTCCTTTTTGAGCTTATTCAAACCTAACCATTTTCATTTCATTATGGCCTGAACTATTATAAATAGTACATATTCACTATCATAAAAACTACATACTCAATCATGTCTTGTCTGCGTTCCTTTCTCTGTTGAATCAAATGCTAACAGCAATTTCCTCACAAATTTTTATTTTTATTATTCTGCCAACTTTTGTCGGTTCCAAATGACAGATTAAAGGAGCAGAAGAATGTTTAACTTGTAATAATATGTTTGATACTGCAAGGATGCAATGACGAAGAATTATGAAAAAATGTCCACGCTGTTACACAACGGCACTTTGCTTTCCTTACTAGTAGGAGAAATTCTGAGAATTCAGTAAGTTTTGTTGAAATTTCAAATTCCCGGACTCTTCCAGGATATCTCTTTCCTCGCCACCATGTATTGCAAATAATACGAATCTCCTCATAAGAAAGAGTAACCAAAAGCTTCCTGTAGTGTTTTTTTATTTTTATCGTTGATACTTCTTATTTCATTTTGTTTAATCCTTCCTTATTTTTTTCATTTCTGGTCTCGAAGTGGGAATCTGGACCCAACGGACTCCCCCTTTGTCTAGGTGCCTGTTTCAAGGTAATTCACTCAGTGAATGACAGAACAGAGAGCTGTTCCCAAAAAGGTTAATATAAATAGCCAATGTACTGATCGTTATTTCATTTTCTAAAGAAAGTGAATAATATTTCCCTAATAAACGGGAACACGTGTTCTTTGTTTAGTGCTTTGTTCAGTTAAATGCGCGGTATTTTACAATATTGCAACGTCATTTTTATTCGAAGGAAACTGGGCCTTTCCAAACCTTTACTTTAATCTTATGAAAGATTAAAACATCCCGAAAAACAATGAAGTAGTTTTTCAAAATTCATATAAATTTTAGCTTCGAAACATTTCACTTATCTTTCGTTTAAGTTGTAAACGATTGTTACGTTGCACATATTGTTTACCTAATTGATAGTAAAACGAAAAAAAAAACATAAATATATTTAGTGAATGAAAAAGTATCAGACGAAAGTTTCCTACAAAGAAATCGTGAACATACGGAGAATAAAATGTAACCATTTTATTAACCAAAAAATATTATCTTCGATTCTAATTCTCTAATTCAAAATTGGATGGTTAAGTTATGAATGATTATAAAATTATGTCCTAAAGCTATCTCTTCATTTCAACATTCATAAATAATTTGAATCTTTCTATCTGCCTATTATATTGTTCATCAAACTCACTGTGCTAGCCATAACAGTTGGTAAAAATTTAGAACACAAAATTGTGAAAACAATTTACGGAAAATATTCCTTATATATCACTCTGTTTCACCAAATTCATGACTGTGGAATTCATAACGGTTATAATGCTTAAGAAAGTGAAAGCAATTAGAGAGATTTTTACTTGAATTTCTGCTTTTTTCAACCTATCCTTTGATAGACTTTGGCAGCATTATTATAAGTTGTCACTCATAAAATGAAATAATAATATTTATAGTTAGTCTAATATTATGTAATATCTATTTCGAAGGAGTCTTACTCTTCTTCGCTTCTGAATTCTTGAAAGCGATATATGTTTTTGTCAATATGTTCGAAGTCTTGGTTGTATACTCGTACTTTTTTGTTAACTGTTATTCTGTATCTTCACTAAGTTTTCGTATTTGTGTTCGCGTTTCAGCTCGCTCGTTTTTGAGTTGAACAAGTTTCACATCAATACCGCTACAATCAGTTAAAAATGTTTTCTGGGAACTTCTCATGCCTTCAGCTGAAGAACGGATGACCTTGTGGTTACTTTAAGTTTCTCGCGACACTTTAAATATAACCGCCTGTTCAAAATGTTTATAAGGTAGTGAAACATATTATTTCAGAATATATAATAATGATACATGATTCTATTTAGTGTTGTCGTACCATACAAAGGATATATTTTTATCAGTATATCTTTTACTTTTTCTTTCCTCCGCGAAAGCGAAAAAGAAAGAGCAAACTAAGATTTCGTTACATTATACGTGACAGTTATCGGAATATAATTATATTATAGCGTACTAGGAGAGTGTTTCGTTCCACCATATTGCTCTAGATTTTCCGTGGTATGTATCTGCTACATCGTTCAGGGTCTCTATTTGTATTAGTTCATGAAAATCATTCACTCGCATTCGCTTATACTTGCATAACTACAGTTACATTTTTCGTACACATCTATGTTATGTTGACAAATGCCACCGGAGAGCCCGTATTGTTGGTTTGAAGGGCAACATACGTATAACAAATAGGATGCCAGGCCTCCGTTAGATTGAAATATAGTTTTCTCCTTCGGGATAGGCTAACCACTAAGTTCTGGTACACTATTGGCGGAATTATTGTGCTCATTCCTCCCGTAGTACAGTGAGCTCTGACGTTTGGTTTTTGGTCAACAGGATGTGGCACCCAACCTACTCTCCAATTCATCCCAAACATGTTCTTTAGGTTTCAGGTCTGGACTTTGCATCAGCGAGGGAAGCGTTTCCACCTGATTATTGATCAACCACGACTTAATGGCGCGTGGTGTATAAAGAGGAGCATTAATATATTGATATAGAAAGAGAACTGTCACAAACTATTTCCATAGTGTCGGCAGCATGGTGTTGTCTAAAATGTCTTCGTACACACAGACCTTATTCACCTGTGAATTAAAACTAAGAGTCAAAACCCAAAACCAGGAGAAACCGACCCATACGAGGATACTACCACCACAAAATTTTACGCGATACGCTCCGGTAAATGCGATTCTCCAATCATTTACCCGTTCTTTACACGCCCATGAAAGTGGCACAGCAGATATAGTGATTCATCACTGCACATTACTTTCTCAGTATGTTCAAAAATCTAATTACGGCGCTTTTTGCACCATTGCAAACGCCTACGCGCATTGCTGCGTGTGATTAGGGACTTCCTGGTGGCCACACAACAACGTGTTATCACTTCTCGTCAGATAGTCGTGTCACTTGACTGTATCTGAGCTGAGCAACCCCTGAAAAATATTCTACCGAATACTTCGCACAACGCGCCTCGGGGTTCTTCGGTATAAATCACTTAGTTCCTTTGGAATACCAGGCGAATACTTCGGCTGAGTAGTTCCATGGTGTTTCGACTTGAGTATGACATCGTAAACTGTGGACAGACTTGTTTAGCTGCTGAGAAATCTCTCTAACCGTATATCTAAATTTATGGCTTCTAAAATCAAGCTATTTCTTTTGTATTGAACTCATTCGGTTGACTCATCGTGACAGACAATACGCGTTTGATGCTCCAACATTTCTGTTTTCACTTACATATAACTTATCTACTGCTATAATTTCGATGATGTGTACTAACGTTACACTGGGGACGTTTGCTTGACGTAGAGGGGCGTCCGGTGACATATGCGAACATGATGTATAGGGTATATTTTTTGTCTTTTTTATCGTGGGAATGCAATACACTAAAAACCTAAAAACTCCATTTCTTGGAAGAATAATAACAAATTATGTTAAGAATTTCCATATTTGAAAGAAAATAGATATATCACCTAAAATATTATATCATCAATTATAAATAACTATTTAGATTTTAGATAGTATAATTTGGTATAATATGGAAAACTTTTAAGATTATGAGGTATGTTCAGAAAATAAATTTATACAAAAGAACGATTTAAGATGTTTGAAAACGTGAAAAAATACATAATCTGCAATAAATTGTAACATATATTTAAACACTTTTCTGAAAACAACAAAGAAAAAAATAAATATCCACGAATTTCATATTTCTTATTACTTTTTCCTATTTGATTTCCTTTAAATTTCCTATTGAATTTCTCATTGGTAACATTCATATGCATTTCTTTGTTGTTACAGTCCATGTGAGAAATTGTTAAGGAACTGCTCAATAAATGGTAAACAATTTGACTGCTGTGAACTTTTCTATAACATCACTTACGGAGAATTCAGTTGCGTGTCAATGACCTTTGGTACGGAAGACGGGTAAGTTATTGGTTACTAATAAATATTTCTCATTATCTGACACACACACACACACACACACATATATATATATATATATATCTAAAGTTTCTGCTTCAATTTACGCAAATCTTACTTAAATCAATAATGTATTGCTAAATATTGACTTGTTAAAGTGATATATTCCACCATGCAGGCCGACTACGAGGCTGCCATGGGGCTCCGGCACCCACACAAATAATCTACAAGATTTTCAGTTTGGACTCGAATTTGAACGAGTTTCTCTTGCATTTAGGTCATCCGTATTACCGATTGGGCTAGGGTAAAACAAGCATATCCTTATAGTACTAATATATTTTACTTTATCACAGTACAGTCTTATACGCAGTGTTCATAAGAAAATTAATCAAAAATACATCAATCAAATATCGAGTCTTGCCATTGATGTGCACCATCATTCTTTTTGGAAAGGAGGCGCCGTTTATTCCACTATTAACTATACTTACTCAAATTCGTTATTTATATTATTGCCTGCTCCAATAATTCTTCTAATGTAATACAATACCTATTTATGTTCATAAATGAGTGGTTCTTGATAGCATTGTATCTCGAAAACCTCCAGCCACTCAAACGATGGACTATGAACTGTGAGATAATGCACTGATTGTGATAGACTAGAGAATTTCAAAAAAACTTCCAAACTTCAGTGTGATATTTTGCATCAACTAATTTGATAAAATTTATATAGCATGATATACAAGTTTTCGGTGGTAGGTAAAATATTTATTTGTATGTATAATGTTGATAACACCGCACGCTTAAAACTCTAACGTTTCACGAAATAATTCATTTTCTGCGCTGTCAACTCATAAATGTTACCATCGTTTATTTGTTACTATATTTATTCTTAAGCCATGAGAAGAGTATCGCATTTTACTAAATATGCGATACTACGTTCTTACACTATATATGGGCTTTTCTGAAAATATCGTCTGACCACAAAACACTGTTCTACAGATCAAATTAAAGCAAAACGCTATATAATAAGATTGTATCATGCAAGCCTCCTTAAACTCCTAGAATAACCAAAAATTACACTATGTTGCAACGTTGTAGATTAACTTTGTACCCTTATCGTTTTTCTACCAATCTAAAAGAAGTTACATTAATTGTCGCCAGATGACACTTAATACTGGAATACGTAGAGTGAAGAAACTTATATGAGTAAATAATGATATAGCCGTATTTGTGAGGGTATCTGAAGATTATTTCGAACATGTTGTTTTACTGTTTCAGCCATCTCCACTTCTGTTCTTCAATTCTTTTCTTGACTTAATAATGAGTTGTCGTTACTCCTAAAACTTTCAGTTAGTTTGGTAGGCGTTGATAGTAGCCCCAAAAAATGTTAGTTAAAGTGAGAGTTGTTTCATACTAAAATAATGAAATTAAGTGAGAGAAAAATAGCAATTTATGGGAATCTGTATGTAACTATTACACTGCCCACGCAGTAGAGAAATAGAAAACAAAGAATTTAGTATTATTAACTTATTCAACGAAATCTGAAATCTCTCGTAGTTGACAGTTTGGAGTTTTTAACTTTCTTCCAATAAAATACACCGCAATATATTTAGAATAAGTAGATGCACATAACCGCTTGCAATTCTGCCGATGGTCAGTCATTAGTACTCTTATCTAGAAGAAAATGTTATGATTGCTAGAGGGTAATACGTGGTAGGAAGGAAGGAAATTAATGTTGCGACACACATAACACAGAACGTCATAAGACAGAACTGGAGTTTTAAAGATATTCGACTCTATTGCAATTGGTGATGAACTTCTACTGAAAAAATACAATTTTCTTTAATTTAAGTGAATAGCCTGGCGGCGTTTTCTGAAAAGAGGCCCAGAAATTGATTTGGGGGTACAACATCGTACAGAGTGCCAACTGATATATATTTTGATTTATGGGCCCCTAAGGAATATGAAACGGCTTGTTGGCATTCTTGAATTTCAGGAGCCATTTTGTAAAGTGATAACAGTTGTCAGAAATACTTTATTTTATATCTAAATATACATGTTAGGCCCTCAATATGTGTATATTTAGTATATATTTGTATGATATGGTATTGTATAAGTTAGGACAAATTATTTAAAATGTGACACTAGGACGCATGAAGTATATTTTCAATGTGGTGGGCAAGAATTTTCAAAATGGCCGTCGTGATCTTACCTCTAACCTAGCGAAGTTTGATATGAAACAATATGTTTAAAGGGATTCAACATTCAAAAAAAGTTTAAAATGAAGCTTAAAGCATGTGAAACACGGTTATGAATATTAGTGCATCAATTTAAAATTATGTACTCAGTTGAAACCCTCACATGTTGCACTACTGACTACGCAAGAGAATGGTGATGTATAACAGTAAACAAACGCAATCGTACCGCAGAAGACCTATGATATATTTGATCTTGGAGTGAGGATGATGAATATTGTTTGTCATATTCCAAGTACCTTTCAAAATCAGATGCAAAAGAAATGAACGGGACGTTAGAAAGCTTTTATATGAATTTGAGAAATTCGGTACTTTCCCTACAGATCAAGGAAATGTTATGTCTATATTGACAAGTAATCTAGCCCTACCTCATATTACAGAGTCTTTATTGCCGACACACAGACGATGAACTGATGTTATGAACAATTTTGCTCAGGGCCGACTGTAGATTACACATCAGAAGTTCCATGCGTTTTTTGAAACATATCAAGACGTTGACGTTGGAGAATATTAGTGACAGAAGTTTCATGAGTTCAACAGACTAAAGAAGAAAAAGTTAAATTAGTCTAAAATGTAGACATTTCTCATAAATTGCTAGTTGCTTCAGAACCACATTGAGTACTAAATATGCAATCTATTCTCGAACATGAGTTCACTCCTGTTCCGTTGTCTAATGCTGATTCCAAGAATTATCTTTATACGGCAAGTAGCAAGTCCGAACTCATTTACATTTTGGCGGCAGCAGTTCTCAGCTACATAAAGTATGACTACTTAAACAGAGATGGTACTATTGGGACTACAGCCTGTCTCGCTCTGAAATGATAGATTTAAATACGAAATTTAACTTCAAAGTTATTACAGAAATAGAAAAGAAATGATGTTAAACGCCTACAAGAATCGGGCGTGTCTTTTGTTGATAGGAAGGTGTGGTGACAGATTGAATAGAATCATTCTTGTGACTAGAGTTGTAAGTTCGATCACTATTTGTAATTTGTGTAATTTCTTTAATACTTTATCAACTTTGCGTTAAAAGAAATATAGCCTTAAAGCTAATAATAACTTATTGGCGAAATGACGTGTAAAATTTGGAGACCGAGTTAGTTGTGTAACATCGCTCACAGATCGAGATAACGAAGTCAGGGTACTCAGTGATTTGTTATCCTACAAGCAAAGTTTTTTTGCATCGCCTCCGTGCGAAGTCGCAAGAAATCACGAGTAGTAATTATTAAGTTGGTTGTTCGCCCCACTTTAGGGTACAGGTTCTTTCTCTTTTAGTTTTTTAGACTCATATTTATGTAACAAAATCACGCATATAGGCAATGTAACAGATATTCGGGAAATAATCTTGTAGTTGATTGGCGTTTCGTTATGTCTCTGCCTTGGTGGGTCACTAGTTCTACAATTTGGAAACGAAAGTGGAGCCACCGCGGATCGTCGCTGCGGAGCAGCTATTTTTTTGGCGAATTGTCGCTAACTGGCCATCGGTGGCCCACTACGCTCACGGCATGGGGATATTGATAAATAATGGTTGCAATAGATTCATAAGATCAGAGATATAAAATGTTTTACGGTCACTGAAGCCATATCAGAAAGCCATTGCATCCTATCCCTTACTGTTTTTCTTCTATGGCACTAAAGATTGAAATAGAAAATCGTTACTTTTAATTGCGTCTGGCTTGAATAGGTGGTTATAAATGAAAATAGAACGTACTGTTGGGAAGCTGAATCGATTCAATAAAACTATATCCTGATATCTCTTACCGTTCTTGCTACGTGGAAATCGGTATTGGAACCGGAAGTAGTAGTAAACCAAACCATACCCGCTTTTGGTAGAGTGTGTACCATTCTCATGATACGTTGCTTTGAAACGCTGAATCATTTGCAGAAAAAAAGATTCTTGTTATCTATTAAATATTCGATAAGTGCTTGTTGTTCTATGGAGATAAACTTTTAAACCGGAAATGATTAATTTGAACAACTTACAATTTTAGCAGATTAAACAGTGGATATAAAACTTATCCATAGGATGGTGAATCGATTCCTAAATTCCGTTTCTCTATATCTTTTTCCTCAGATACGTATCAACAGATCGACGGACGTACGGACATAGGTATAAGACTTTAGATACTTATGCATAGCACAAGTCTGAAGTTTCATAGCAAAAGTGAACATCATTCTTTGTACATTGAATGCCAATTTTCAGTATAAAACACTAACTTCACCCAGCAATCAAAACAGGACAACGTAAATTCGCTGTAGTGAAAGACGTGTGAAAACTTTGACGTTTCAAAATACATTCACCTATATTTGATTTGTGAGATAGGTTTCATGTAAAAAGGAAAAGATTGCTTTATACGTATAAAGACTACTGTGCTAAGTGCAAACATAGAAGACATAGACACAAGGTACAAGCTAGTGGTTAGATGGTGTCACGCAGGTAACTGCCTAAAGAAAAGACAAATTGAAATAGAGTAGTTACAGCCAGAGAATTATAAGAAAGAAGCATTGGATCTTTGAACAACCACAAAAAGACCACATTCAAATTCGGATCGGTTGTGACAAGCCATTTTGTATACATATGGAGTATATAGCACGATAGCAGCAATTGATAATTGAGACAACGAACTCCCTGGACATTACTGAAATGGAAATATTTACTTCAATGTTTCACGTTTGTGCTCTTTAGGTTATTAATGAAAGATGATTAATGGGAGTAAAA
This sequence comes from Thermobia domestica, assembly GCF_964235325.1. Classification (NCBI taxonomy): domain Eukaryota; kingdom Metazoa; phylum Arthropoda; class Insecta; order Zygentoma; family Lepismatidae; genus Thermobia; species Thermobia domestica. The sequence goes on from NC_137458.1 coordinate 77,676,706, forward strand.
TGAAAAGGTAATTATGTGTTTGTTTTCCAGTGGAAATAGAACCCAGAACCACATACACCAAAGACGCACGTAAAACTCGCTTGAGCAACGGGACGGGTTGAAAGCTAGTATTTAATGTCAGGATACAAAATTATATTCAGAATTATTTTCAGTACTTTACTTACAGTAATTTATCTCTAACAAAATAAGAAAAAAACAATCAAAGTTTTACGTCCCATAGCTATGCCGGCTAGGGTAAAAGAGCCGGTGGTTTGAATAATGAAATAAATGGTGGAATAAAGAAAATGGAGTGAAAGAAGAGAACTCCTAGGAAACCAACACACACATGCTGTGTCTACCACAAAGTTCAGTTGGCGCTAGCTGAGATCGAGCCACAGACTCCATGCACCAGAGGTGAAGGCTCCACGACTTCTTTAAACTTCCTGACTTATTGTCTATTTCAATCACATTGCAGGACTACTAGAATCGACAGTAACATGAATATACAATCATTAACTACAGCTAAAAATCCTCCCTTGCTACTACAGAAGGACTCGAAAACCTCACGATCGTCAGCCTAACACCTCAGGCTGATCAGCTACACCCATGGGATTTCATTTGCCACTGCGGCCCCTAACTTTGTAAGAGTTTGTAGTAATAGTCATTATCTTCACCCTCGCAATAAACTATCGAGTCACGGTGATTAAATTATACATAATATGTATTTTATTTCTTTATTTACTAAAATATTTACGACACAGCTATATACCATTATCTTCTAAAAAATGTTTAATATTTTCATAAAGCAAAGAGTGAATATTCTAATTCTTTTTAGAAGTATCGCTACTACACTTTTAATTCACAACTAACAGTTTATATTCATTATATTTGTCCATTTCCTACAAATTACTTGCAGATGCTATTCGGAGTAAATATTTTATTTTAGTAATGTTTCATTAAAGTTTAGTCATATGTTAATTACCATTTCAAATATTTATAAGTTTTCCCCTTATGGTTAGAATAATGATTAGAAATTACGTTTCTTGTTTTTATAAAATTCTTGATAATTATAATACTTTATTTAAAGGGCGTAATTCTTGATTATTTGGAAATATTCAAATAAAGTAGAATGAATACGATAATACAAAGGAACATGATTAGAACAAAACATGGCTGTTCAAAAAAAACTAACAGAATCAAGCTTTTCTAAAAAAAGATAATGTAGAATATGGGATTCGAACTGCTGATCGTAGATAAAACAAACTACTTCTGGAGCGCGCGCAAACTGTCTAGTCTACGGAGGTATGTTAAACTTCAATCGCTTAGTAGAAGCATATCAGGAAATCACTACACAATATGTCTGATCACTTCGCATATTTTGTGGCTTATTTCCTTTTAATTGTTTGTTTACGTATAGAATGTTTAATACCTATGATTATTAGAGCTGCGCAATATGTATAGTAACTAACATTATGAAAGATTTATGTTGTATCTGTAATGAAACATAATATTCCCTCTCTTTGTCTAAATTTCACCAAGCGTTTGCTACGCTCACGACAGTTTCGAAGATTTATTTATTAATTAAAACTTCTATATTTCTTAACTTTTTATAGAAATATTTTTGAAATATGTTATTTTCTGCATATTTCTAAGAAGACTTTTATCATTTTCTATCATAAGAAACATAGTTATTTCTATTTATGTAATTTTGAATGACATGCGACAGAAATACTGGACAGGAGTGTGGTTTCTTCTTTTATTTTGACACAGAAATCAACATTCCTCCATTTTGTTATTTCTTTAAACATATCAGGTAGCGACAAATATATTTGGCTCGGTCTTACCTAGCTCTAAACTTCATGCGTCTCGATTCGTTCCTTTGGCGCTTTCTAGTTGTGTTCAGGAAATAAAAATAGTTCAGCCTGCGCGAGAATTGATCCGTGGACTACAAAATCTTCCTACCACATTAAAATCGAATACTGTAAAAGGGAGAATGGCCCGAGCATAGAAAATAATTTCTTTGTTCAAGAGAAATACGCTCATTACTGTATCTTCGTTACCTCGATCTGTGTGCTTATTTACACAATTAACTGGGTCTTATGGCACAAATTACAAATATTGATCTAACTTACAACTTTAGTTACAAGAACTATTCTATTCTAGATATCACCTCACCTTCCTATCTAGAAAAAGATAGGGTTAGATTACTAGCGGGAGGTAATGTGGTTTGGATTCCACGTTAATGAAAATGGCCCGTCTCATATAGCCTCGCTGCTCAAAGGGGCGTTGAACTCAAAATTAACTCCAACTTTCTAGAAGAAGGGTGAAACAAAATTCATTAATTCAACCAGCTAACAAATATTTATATTCCATTTCTTGTTCTCGTAATATAATAGTTCTATCTGTCAATCCATAAATGTAATCATATTATTACGTTCATGTGCAAACCTAAAATGCATCTGTTCCTATCAAGAGCTTCGACTATGTGGCTTTCTCTTTCCTTCTTTTGTCATTCGAATAATAATAATATGAATATGAAAAACAATAATACTGTTTTCCTCAGAAACTTGCGACTTTAACGTGTACAGTGTAGAGCTCAGCCGACGACAACATACTAGACATTGTTTATAAAATATATATATATATATAAAAAAAACATTATTCAGTAATTTACATTTCACGGTTTGAATTGCAAGAAATGGTAACATTTCTTCGCAATAATGTGAATACAAAAGTGTAATGTGTTTCTACACAATTTCCTTTTCACTGATGACTGGATAAATAAAAAGTATTTCTATTGTTGTAAAAAAATAAAACGTATGTCTTCAAAGGGAATTGATCTGAGGATCCCGTGAACTTGAGCCCACGGTATTGCCGAACATCAAGACCTTCTGGTCAGGAAAGCACTACATTGAATGATTTGTCGAAAGAGTCCAAGCACTATACATCGCATTGTATTTTTTCCTTTCTTCGTTATAATGGCGTTCATTCTCTATGTTTTTCTTACAATGTGCGCAAGAACAAATACATTTTTGACTACGATGACCAGGAATGCTGTTTTAACTGATCAGCAAATAGGCAGCTACTCGTGAAATAATACGTGTTAATGTATACTATAATATTTTTATATCACCGGGAGGCAAGATACTATCCAGCAGAAAACATGGAGAAATTTGTTTGACAGATAATGCAGTACATATAAATAGGTTTTTATCTGGAAAGTGGGATCATACAGTTATTGTGTAAGAAGTATGAAGACGTTACGCTTTTTTACGAATAAAGAAAACAAATGCAAAGCTAACCTACTAAACTTTGTAATGCCCCGGTATTATCAATCTATACCGTGCATTACATATATTGTAATTCGTGTTTTATAATTATATTTTTGTTTATTTTCATTTCTGAAGAGTTCAGTTAAGAATTTTAATTGTGTCTAGTGTTATATATTTAGAAGATTCGGGCGATGGGTTTTATGGCCTGTAGCACCCGGAGATTAAAACAGAGATTAATAGAAGAAGAAAAATGTATTAAAATTACTGATTATCTGTCTTTTGAGAAAAATTAAATAAATAGCTGAGGACGAAAAGAAAATTTATACGCAAGCTAAGGAAGTTTTGAAGAATTTTGTTTATTTGCTTATAGATTTGTAAATATCATAAGCTATATTCATTTCTGCGAGGGAATATTGCAACAGGTAACATTACAACTACTGTAAAATTAATGTATTGTTTGTTATAAAGCAGAAAACATAATGATCATGGCTGCAAGCTAAAAGATATCTGCTCGGGAAGTTAATCTTCCCGAAATTTCCTGTCCCACCTAAGAATATGCCTGTTTGAGATATCATGACAAAATTTAAGTTACACGATTTGGAAAACAATTCAAAATTGCTGGTTTTACTGAATAAAACATTTAACTACTCTGATTTTACATAAACTACTCTGATAACTAATTCCGATAGGAGTACATTCATATAATAAAGTTATGTGTTTGTAAATGTATTAATTGTTTGGCTCTATATATTCTCATCGTTTCTAACATCTCAAAGATAGTATATTTATCTGGTATGGTATTTATGTAGAACTATGCAGCAACATCTTCAGTCAACTATAAGCGACAATTAATTTGGGCAGATAATTAATGGTACGTAATTGATGATTTCGTTTCCCTGTAAAGAAATACTGTAGATGAAAATAAAATGAAAATAAGAAAATACGTATGGAAAGATAGTAAAATAATGAGAATAAATAAAAATATATAATAGTAAGGTGGTGTAAGCCTACATAATTATAAATAATTGATATTAATGAAATATACGTTGGATATGGGGAAGGAGAATTAACATAATAATTATCGTGATTATTCTGTCCATGTTGATGTTTCTGCTGCATCTGCTACATTAATTATTATATAAAACGAATAAATAAAAAGCTAGCTCTACAACGTGCCTGATCAAAGACTAATAAGAATGACTACAGCAATTTCTCAAACAATTAAATACACATACGTTTTTCAAAATATCTATATCCACTGGCAAACCTAATGGCTACTTACCTATTGGAATTTACTTATCTGGATCCTTACCAAATATTTACCTTTTGGAAATGAACCTTACTTACCTGTAATCCGTCTGGAACTACAATTACCTTCTGTTTTATATCTACCATCATAAACTGTAACGTAACTTAACAAAACAATATTACTACTATTAGTAAATATTAATACTCACCTGAAACTTCAAATATAAATTCTGTCAGCATAAGCGGCAAAATTCATTTACTGAGATGTAAAATATACAAATTTGAAAGTTTTATTTGGAATATTGAAGTGTTACTGTGCAGGGTCTTGTAAAATAATTCTTCAGCTGCATGTTTGTAATCGAATGAATAATATATTCTCTTGGTAAAAGCAATGTTTGTATGTAATTCTGTTGATTTTATTATTTACTTTGTTCATAAATTCATTATGTCATGTCTACTTTTTCAGCATTTTTTTTACATGGCATTGTAAATATTCTGTTTCGTGTGATCTTGCATGTTTTGCCACGAACCAAACTAACCTATTTTCTTCTCGATTCCGCAAGTCGAGATGGCGACGTTTGACTGGGCCACAGGTTCAGTTCTTCGTGGTTTTCAGGAGGACTGCACCAAATAATTTCAACACCGTTATAAGAGATTGATACAAAACATCTGGATTATGCCAATGCAGGAAATAAATTGGAAGAAAACAAGTAAATTTTACGGTATATATATGAACAAGTGTTTTAAGAAAATACTATTGCAATATGGAGCATTACAGCCAAAATTTTCTTTTGGCTCCCCAAAAGCCAGGATGATGATGGTAATGATTACTATAATTTTAGAATAATACAAATATGATGAGTTTCTGTGTTACTTGAGTGGTATAACAACCATGATACAATGGAATTTAAAGATAATTAATTTTGGTAAATTTACAATTATTAAAATGGGAGTACATCAATTCACAATTTCACCATCTATGACATGACAAGGTAAGATTGCACGAAAGTAGACATTGTCAAAATTATAATAAGTTCGTTATTAAATTTGGATTATTCAACTCATTCTTACAATTATAGTGCGTTTATGAGACTGAGGTGGAACAAAAGGAAACGGAGGAGAAGAGAAGCTTCCCAGCAGCTAAAAAGATAAATAAATAAATGTCGTGTAGTGTTGAACAGGACAATGTAGTGAGTGTGACTGTTTATAAGTGTTGCAATTTAGTGTTGGGCGACACGGACGATGCTAATGGTACTGACAGGAACGGTGATAAGGCTATAGCGTGTGACGTCTGTAATCACTGGTATCACTTCAAATGTTTAAATATTGATGAGACACAATTCGATTACCTAAGTAGACCAGAAGTGGAATGGATATGTGAGTTTTGCAAGAAGAAGATGTCAGATTCCGAAAGTAGTGGATTGGAAGAGGACATTTCTGTAGTAAAAAATGGGAAATCCAATACGAATGAAGAAAATGAGAAAGCGAAAATACAAAAGAGACCTATAACGAATCTAGAAGGAAGAAAGAAAGAACATGAGAACAGTATCGAAGATAAATCAATACTTAATCCAGACATAGAAGGGAAAAATAAATACGAAGGAGAAAGAAAAAGAAAAAGAAAGAATACAAAACAGAAAATAGGAAAAATTAATGACACTCAAGAAGGAAAAGCTATTCCGGAGAAGATCTTTGGTGACAATAATACTGTTGATTCAAAGAATGATGGTGATGATTTGGATGTGATGGAAGGAATAGAAAATTTATCCGCAACTGACATGATGAAGATGATGTTTCAACAATGGAGAAAGACCCAAATTGACATCACAAAGAAATTTTCTGCTTTTGATAAACGTCTGAATACTTCTATAGCTAAATTTGAACAGGACGTCGTTGACTTTAAGAAAAGTCTTCGGGAAGAAATAGCAGAAGATTTTGAAATGGTAAAGAAAGAAATATTTGAAGTAAAGAAGAAAGAGGAATCTAATGAGAAACGCATCGAGGGAGTGGAAGAAACACTTGATGAAGTTTTGAAGAAATGCGATAACTTGGACACTAAAATCGAAGCCGTCAGTATGTCAGAGAATCACTGCACGGAAAAGGTAAACAAAAATACGGTAAGGTTGAATAAACTGGAGGAAGATCTTAATCGGCGAATGAATAAAGTAGAAAAGGAAATGCAAGAATTGAAGATGTCGAACAAAGACTCTTCTGACTCGGAGGATGATGAAAGGAGAAGAGTGAAAGAAATATTGAGAATACCGATTGCCAGTACAACAATGTGTACCAATACAGTAACTACCACTACTAGCAATTCTGTCGGTCAGTTATATAACCATCAAATGCAAAGTATGTCAAGCGTAATACCTAACAACAACTTGCGATTGAAAGCGCCGGCTGGAATTCTGAATAATGATGTGACGTGTAGTGGTCTTACACCAATAGGCACAACACAAGAGAATGAATCCAATTGCGCTATGATAAATAATATACCAGGAGGAAATAGTCAACTTGCTGCTAGTCATTACATCAATGTTAGCGATTTAGCGCATTTTCCTAAGTTCAATGGGAAATTGAATGGCACAGCGAAAACTTTCATTGAGGAATTGACAAAAACTCTGGGATTATTTAAACTAACCGAAACTCAGAAGTTGACTATCGTATCTAAATGTCTGAATAGAGCCGCTGGAGCTTGGTTCAGAAATATTCAATCTGAAGTGAAGAGTTACGCTGATTTTGTTCGACTTTTCCATCGTCAATACTTGTCCCCTAATGTCGAACGCGCACAAAAACGACTATTACAGGGCATGAAATACGACCAGAGTAAACATCAATCCTTGTATGATTTTGTATGGGACCTAGTGGAACGGTACCAAAGTATTTCGAATAAGGTGGATGATGAGGAATTAATGGATATTGTATTAAACAGTATACCCACGGACGACGCAAAAATCTTGGGAGCTCATTCGTATAAAAATGTGGATGAGATGCTTTTGAAGTTAGCAAACATACAAGGATTCAATCGTAATAACTATCGAAATGAACCAAGAGATACCGGTCGAAACAATGTACAACGCGTACCACGCGTAAATTATGTCAAACGATTTAAAACCGATTCAGCTGCACAGACGGATAGGATAGCATCACCAAATACATTATCTGTTTCTCGATGGTCAAACATGAATACCCCTACGAGAAATATTAATGCTCCAGTAATATACGAGCAATATAATACATATGGACAAAGAGGAAGACGGTGGAAACAATCAAATTACGGACCATCACCACCATGGTACAGAAATAGAAGGAATTACTTCTGGAATGCACCCTCAGAATCAGCAGGACAACTGAGAGAAGAAACAACACAGACACAGAACGGGGAAACTACCGTAGAATTGACTACGAGGCAAGAAAGTATACCAAATCAGGGAAACTAACAGCCTACCCTAAGACAAAGGATGAACAAGATTTATATATATTATCAATTTTGATGTTTTGATTGTTATAATGGATACTAGTCATTCATTTATTATTCTGAAAGTAGTCACCATTTCTTGTTTCATATAATCCCAAAACAAATGGATGATCGAACGGATGCATCAAGATATCAGAAATAACGAAGTTAATAACAAATGTCTTGAATTGTTATTCGCCGAATAATAGAAAAAAATCATGAATGCTGACAAACTATAATTTTACTTCGAAAAATTTTATTCGTGACGAGAGGGAGACTGTAATGCCCCGGTATTATCAATCTATACCGTGCATTACATATATTGTAATTCGTGTTTTATAATTATATTTTTGTTTATTTTCATTTCTGAAGAGTTCAGTTAAGAATTTTAATTGTGTCTAGTGTTATATATTTAGAAGATTCGGGCGATGGGTTTTATGGCCTGTAGCACCCGGAGATTAAAACAGAGATTAATAGAAGAAGAAAAATGTATTAAAATTACTGATTATCTGTCTGTTGAGAAAAATTAAATAAATAGCTGAGGACGAAAAGAAAATTTATACGCAAGCTAAGGAAGTTTTGAAGAATTTTGTTTATTTGCTTATAGATTTGTAAATATCATAAGCTATATTCATTTCTGCGAGGGAATATTGCAACAGGTAACATTACAACTACTGTAAAATTAATGTATTGTTTGTTATAAAGCAGAAAACATAATGATCATGGCTGCAAGCTAAAAGATATCTGCTCGGGAAGTTAATCTTCCCGAAATTTCCTGTCCCACCTAAGAATATGCCTGTTTGAGATATCATGACAAAATTTAAGTTACACGATTTGGAAAACAATTCAAAATTGCTGGTTTTACTGAATAAAACATTTAACTACTCTGATTTTACATAAACTACTCTGATAACTAATTCCGATAGGAGTACATTCATATAATAAAGTTATGTGTTTGTAAATGTATTAATTGTTTGGCTCTATATATTCTCATCGTTTCTAACATCTCAAAGATAGTATATTTATCTGGTATGGTATTTATGTAGAACTATGCAGCAACATCTTCAGTCAACTATAAGCGACAATTAATTTGGGCAGATAATTAATGGTACGTAATTGATGATTTCGTTTCCCTGTAAAGAAATACTGTAGATGAAAATAAAATGAAAATAAGAAAATACGTATGGAAAGATAGTAAAATAATGAGAATAAATAAAAATATATAATAGTAAGGTGGTGTAAGCCTACATAATTATAAATAATTGATATTAATGAAATATACGTTGGATATGGGGAAGGAGAATTAACATAATAATTATCGTGATTATTCTGTCCATGTTGATGTTTCTGCTGCATCTGCTACATTAATTATTATATAAAACGAATAAATAAAAAGCTAGCTCTACAACGTGCCTGATCAAAGACTAATAAGAATGACTACAGCAATTTCTCAAACAATTAAATACACATACGTTTTTCAAAATATCTATATCCACTGGCAAACCTAATGGCTACTTACCTATTGGAATTTACTTATCTGGATCCTTACCAAATATTTACCTTTTGGAAATGAACCTTACTTACCTGTAATCCGTCTGGAACTACAATTACCTTCTGTTTTATATCTACCATCATAAACTGTAACGTAACTTAACAAAACAATATTACTACTATTAGTAAATATTAATACTCACCTGAAACTTCAAATATAAATTCTGTCAGCATAAGCGGCAAAATTCATTTACTGAGATGTAAAATATACAAATTTGAAAGTTTTATTTGGAATATTGAAGTGTTACTGTGCAGGGTCTTGTAAAATAATTCTTCAGCTGCATGTTTGTAATCGAATGAATAATATATTCTCTTGGTAAAAGCAATGTTTGTATGTAATTCTGTTGATTTTATTATTTACTTTGTTCATAAATTCATTATGTCATGTCTACTTTTTCAGCATTTTTTTTACATGGCATTGTAAATATTCTGTTTCGTGTGATCTTGCATGTTTTGCCACGAACCAAACTAACCTATTTTCTTCTCGATTCCGCAAGTCGAGATGGCGACGTTTGACTGGGCCACAGGTTCAGTTCTTCGTGGTTTTCAGGAGGACTGCACCAAATAATTTCAACACCGTTATAAGAGATTGATACAAAACATCTGGATTATGCCAATGCAGGAAATAAATTGGAAGAAAACAAGTAAATTTTACGGTATATATATGAACAAGTGTTTTAAGAAAATACTATTGCAATATGGAGCATTACAACTTGTAACTTATAAAATGTTATTTTTCATTAAGATTTTTTGTTGTTCCTTGGATTTTGCCATTACCATTTTATGTTATATTTCAAGCTGGTTTTAGTTACGTGTCTAGAAAATACGTTGGTGACTTGTGTGTGTCATCTTGTGCTATAAAAAGAATTCCAATTGATTTTTTTAAAAATGCAAATTCTTTGATTATATTCCAGTGACACCATAACGACAAAACTATACTCATAATATCTTACAGTGATAAAAGATAAGTGTTTACAGTAGATTTGAGATTTAAAAAACACAAAGTTTGTTTGGAGTTTTTATAAAGATCTGCTATGCCCTCTGTGCTCCGAACGCGCTGCCTTACTAAAATAGCAATCCACATTTAAAACACGCATATGTTTTATGCTACTTTGACGCCAATATTCTCATTAATTGTTCAAAAAGTTTCTTCCCGTATGTCTCTGCCAAGGATATTTATGCCGCAGTTTTGGACGTGAGCTGCGGTCACTGGCACATGCAAGAAGCATCGAATAATAAGTCTGTGAAATTTACGATTAATCTGACGCTCACTGGGATTTCCAGAGTAAAATTTGGAATTGATATAAAGATTCACAATCATATGTTTCGCTTCCTGTGCTTAACTAAGACGGTGAGTTATCAAAATAACATCCTATATTACAATACGCATACCGTTCTACTACAATAACACCGAATTTCATATTAATAGATCGAAAGAAAATTCCTTCTTCTGAAAGTGCCTAGTAATTATATTTATGGTGATTTTTATGTGAGTTAAGGAAGTTGGAATGTAGGTCCTTAACTGTCATTGGCACATGCAAGGAACATTAACAATATTATATTTTGTGATTAAGCTGACGCTTACTGGCTTACCCAAAATGCAATTTGGAACTCTTACAAATAAAGTCCGAGACAACTATGCTATTATTTTCGATGAGCGGTATTGCATTTTGTAACAAATAATACAGAAGTGCACCAAAATCCTTAGTAATAATTATTGGAGAAGACTGCTTCCAAAAAGTAGCATTGAATCTCCCATAGGGAAAATGAAGTTTTGTGCTTACGCCCACAATACACTGGCTAACCAAAAACTTTCAGTCATTTACCGTTAAAATAATAATAAAAAAAAACATTATTCAGTAAGAATTCCAAATTTCACATTAATAGTGTAATAGTTATATATTCTTCCAGTAGTGTAGAAAATTACACAAATTGTGGAACATTCTCTCTCTCTCTCTCTCTCTCTCTCTCTCTATATATATATATATATATATATATATATATATATATATATATATGTGTGTGTGTGTGTGTGTGTGTGTGTGTTTGTGCGTGTGTGTATTTTACGAGACTTCCGGGCTTGATCCCCCCAAATTTTATGCTTATTCAAATAAAATATTGTAAGTGAATGAAATATCTTGTAGAATATTCACATTTCCACATGCGAGAAACGGTTTTCGGTAATCGATTACATGATTTTAGAACAATCATCTTCATTGCTAACACTGTAATAAAACCGGAAGTGGTGTAAATGAGACATTCCGATTTTAATGTTAATCACTACAAAACCAAAACGATAACAGATATGAAGAATCAGTTTTCAATAATCAATAAAGCATGTCAAGAATAACTTTAACATTAGCATTCTACTAAATCCGGATATAGTAGATATCAACCACATCCAGTTGAACATTATAGAAAGGACAGCGAGAAGAGTTTTATGTAATTTATTAAGTGTACAAGAGTATATTCCATCTCGACAGAAATCCCTCTACTGAACTAGGAAGAGAAACAAATATACTAAAACTCAGGGATGTCATTTAGGGGGAAGGGAGGAGCAATTAACCCCACCCGTGAGTTAGAGATCTATATAGATTTCAAGTAAACCAATGAAAAATGTGAAAATTTACTTGTATCAAGGGGACTTCCCCGTTAAGCAAAAGCTGAAATGACGCTCAAGCTAAAACATTTGATTTCCAAATCAATTGAGAAAATTTTACTGTCAACCTTTTTGCGGCTTTTACTATTATGATCACCTAGTGGAACTTGTAACATCGTAATGTTAGGACGTACGTCCGTTACTCCATGCGATTATATTTGAATGAATACGAAATTTTAGATTGCTCTTTGTAATAGATAGATAGAGTGATTATCTCGAAAGAGTTCGTTAATAGATATGATTCACCATCCGAAAGTGGTAGAATTGAGTCACTTCCGGTTTTAAGTTTGATCATTATAGAACAAAAACGCTAAAAAGAAGGGAAAAGCAGTTCTCGGTAATAGATTATACGTTTCAAATGCAACATTTACTTTACTCCTTAACAGTCTAGTGAAACCGAAAGAGGAAGAAATGTGCCATTTTCTATTTCCATATTGACCACTATACAGAAAAAAACGCCAATAGATAGCTAAAAGTGTTTTTGGCAATTGATAATACCTTTGAAGGGCAACGTTCATGTTCATCCCTAAAACTCTAATAAAACTGGAAAAAGTAGAAATGAATCATTTCTGGTTTCAACATTTATTACTATAAAGCGAAAACGATAATAGATATCGAAACGATGTTTGTGACAATTATTTTAAACTTTTCAAGGGCAATCTTCATCTTCCGCCTTAACGCTCTATTAAAACCGCAAGTGATAGAATTGAATCTTTTCCGGTCACACCCTTGATCACTCTAGAGGAAAAACGGTAGTAAATAAAAAGAAGCAGGTTCCGGGAATCGAGAAAGCGTTTCAAGAACAACGTTCATCCTTAACAATCTTGCAAAATCAGAAGAACTATAAACGAACCATTTCCAGTTTTAAGGTTGATCACTATAAAGCGAAACACCCTTGTGGAAAGGAAATAATAGAAATTGTCCGTAACATTCGGTTTCAATTCAATCTACATAGAGCAAAAACCATAAGATATAGAAGGAAGCTGTTCTCTGGAATCACTTTAGCGTTGTGGAAATATGTATTATCCATTTTAAACTCCTAATGAAACCTGAAGTACCAAAACCCAAGTACTTCCGGTTTTAGTGTTGATCGCAATATGACCCGTAACAAATAGCGAGAATCTCTTTTCTGTAATCAATTAAGTGTCCAAGAAGATGTTCTTTCTCGACTCTAGTCTTTCTACTAAAGCGGGAAGTGGCAGAAATCAATCACTTCCGGTTCTATTGAATGAATAGTTGAAGGTGTTTTATGTAATTTAATATGTTCCCAAAAATTATTATCATTCTCGAAAGTAATACTTGTATTCAAACCAGAAATGAAAGAAATATACTACAACTTCTGGTTTCCCTATTTATTGGGAACATATTTTATCCTTACTGCTTTCACTATAGTTTATTTTTGAATAAATACTGGCCGGGTCTCCACCAAAGATTGTGATCAAGTAGCACATTTCCTAAGGAATAAAGGCTGATATATCCTGTAGTTAGGCTCGGCCAAGAACAGGCTGGACTCGGGTTGCATTTGACAATTTATTTCTTCACAAGTATTTAATTAGTCCGTAGCATAACGAAAAAGATCTCTGTACTTGGTGGGCGACCACGGAGAATTACGGACTCAGCTACGCTTAGCTCGGCTTATGTTGTGCTTTATTTGGAGCTAACCACCAGTCTCACCTAAACCAATCTTTTTAATCGACTAGCACATCATGTAAGGAATAACGATCGTTATCATTGTGACCGAGCTCGGCTTGCATTTTTATAACTACTGGCCGAATCGGAACTAAATTGGGTGGTCGGCAGCCCTCAACCTAACTAATTATGATCGCTATATTTGCTGGGCGAGCTTGACCAAGTTCTGGGCGCGATTTGTGTATGGTACTTTATTTCTCAGTAATCTTTTGCCAGATCCAGTCCAGAGGAATTTTAATATAGTATTAAGAACGGAAATAAAAGCTATTATCGGAATGCTCAGTCTATTGCCAAAAATCGCGCTATCTATTAAGGTTTTTGTTATATAGTGGTCAACGTTAAAACATGGAATTGGTTGTTTTCTACCACTTCCGTTTTATAGATCACATAAATTACTAACTTTTCCGAAATAATTACACTACCCATAATTTCCAATAAGGAAACGAATTTAAAAGTTTTCTTTCTTTCATGAGCTATGGTGCACATATTATTATTATTATTATTATTATTATTATTATTATTATTATTATTATTATTATTATTATTATTATTATTATTATTATTCGACCTGTTGCGACTAGTCAGCATCCTGGAACTACCAGGAGATCTGAGAGTGTATGTTTTCTGAAGTTTGGGTGTCGAAATGCTTCTTTAGCCTTTCTCGATTTTCAACTTTCTCTTTTAATTCTAATATTTTCTTCCATTATTCAAATAATCGACCAGCTGAATTCTTCTTCTTCCTATTCCTATATTACCTTCCATCTATTAATTTCAACTGTTTTCTTCCTCAGTTAGGTGACGAGGGGCGAAGAGGCTAAGACATTTTATCCCGGTTTCTTACAATAATTACCAGACTGTAAATTCTTCAACCTAATTTTGAAACCTATCTTTTATATTTTTTAAAAAAATAACATGTTAATTCGTAATTTATAAACACAACAATTTCATCATTACATCTAGTTCATCATTACAGATGCCTCATCCAATTGGTTTCGTCAGGAATGAGAAAGATATTTTTTTCTCTCTACCATTGATACGATCTATTCCACACAACGAAACTGGAAATTAACATCAGAATATTCCATGTATATGCGTTGTGTGCAATTTTACTATTTTGGAAAAAAGAAAAAAATACCTTCCGTTACATCTGCTAACAATACGAATGAAATTGTTTCCAGGTTTGAAAATACTTTCGTAGTAACAATTGATTTTGGTATAAGCATAATGCTTATACCATTTCCAGTTCAAAAATCATACCATCTCCAGTTGCGGTAGCGTTGTAAATTGAACAAGCTGTATATCTCAAGAACTGTGAATGACAGAGACAAACAATTTTCTTATATGGAATTAGTTTAAAATACTGCATTAGAAAAAAAAGCATTGTGTCAGATATCTACAGTTTGTTTTCAGTGTAATGGTCAATTGCATTTTTTTCCATGTGGACCCCCTTTGAGTTGTCACTAAATCTCTCGCCCTTCGGTGAGAGGTCGCAGTTTCGATTCCCGGTGGAGTCACTCGTTGGAAAAAGTAATAGCGTTTTCAGTTCAGTCATCCTGAGTGAGGTTTTTCTTGGTGTTTTCTCACCCACACCAGGAAAATGCCGGGATGGTATCCAACATACAGGCCTCACGCCTCTTCCTTCTTGCTCGATACATTTCTTCCTTCCCTCTCCCCTGGATAGTGTGCTGGCCGACGAACATCGTCCCCTCAACATGACGGGCTTAAGGAAATAGATGTCGGAAATGTATAACTAAATAAATAACTTTCATATTAGTAGGAATGTAACTATGAATAATGATAAAGAAGTCACAAAGAAAAAATAAAAATAATACATACAATGAAAATGAATATGTGTGTGTGTATGTGTGTCATGGTCTTATATCAGTACCGCACCTTCCTGGGCTCATATTTCAAAAGTTTCTGTGTCGTTATTGTAGTACACGACGACACAAAATATTGCGGGCCTCGTATGAATCCTCCCTCCCTTCAAGTTCAACATCAATTTTTCCTATTTTCCGGAACGTATATTTAAAGAGAATGGTGTCGTTTTGTTTGTATCGTTGCGTACTACAAAAGTCAATCAAAACATCATGAACCTCAGTATGGATTATCTTCCCTCTCCTCCTCTCCACATTGAACATCAATTTTTCCTATGTTTCCGAATTTGAGCTCCAAAGAAGTATCATGTTTGTCGCGTCGAGTATTAGAAGAAGCAATCAACACATCGCCGGTTCCATCAATGTCCCTTATCAAGACATCTATACCTCCTGTTCTGAGTATTCCAACCGTGAATCCCCTTACGGTGACTTACACCGAAGGCCAATGTTAATCATTATTCAACAGTTAGAGTCCCTTTGCTAACTAATTGGTTGCATCAAATTTTTATAGACTTGGTTGTGTTCTGTAACATGAATATAACAACTAAAGGCTTTTTTTCTTACCGCAGCTAGAAGTTTTGGAATGATTCTTTGTCATTATTTTCATTACTGTTGTTAAAATCACAGACTCTAGCCTAAAGTATATAATAACCATCAAATAAATAAATAAATAAATAAGGAACATTAAAGATGCAAAACCGATTGATATGGTTGAATCTCTCTGCCGAAGTTAGTAGCTCTTCCAATGCAATTACTTGATCATTTAAAGACGTGATATCACTGAAAATAAAGCAAACTGAATTCTAATTTCTTGATGTATTGTGATATTTTGTTTGATTTTCCCTTCCATCTTGCTTTCTCAAATGCAGATTACAAAAGTTGACATTGTGCACTCTCGTCGAGCTCTGTAGAATAAACGAAAACATATTTAGCCTCCTGTGCTTTGCATTACTGGAATAGTTTTTAGCCTAAATTCAGAGCACTATAAATAAATTAAAAGCTATAAATAACACTGTTCTACCAAAAATAAAAAAGTCATATTTCCGAGTAACAAAATAGTGATTCTAAAAGGAATTTCACTCCTGAATTCAAATCTGATTTTAGTTTTTCTGCATCAGGGATAGTTTGGGAAGAATCAGCACGTAATGTTTGTGTTTGTAAAGCATTAATATACCGAGTGAGGCATTTAAAACTGTTTTTTTTTTTAATATCTGGAAAACTACAAATCGGATTTTGAAAAAGTTGTAATAAAAGTTGTTCGCCTCGAAGCGGGACATCCAATGATACCACATTCGACCCCCTGCCCCCACCCCCGGGGGCGGGAGGGGGGCAACTTTGGAATCTTAAAAAGGAACCCCCATTTTTATTCCATATTCTGATTCTCCGTGAAAAAATACGTAACTTTTGTATTGAACATTTTTTTTCGTTTCGTGATAGGTGGCGCTGTAATCGACTAAAATTTGTTACGAACAATTGAAAAATATCCAAGAAATACGCATCAGATTAAGAAAATTAAAGTAGATAGTTTTGATATCTTTGTAAATGCTATCAAATGACACCATAGTTGACTACCGTAACGCTATCTCACTTATTCTGAAAGGTGGTTATTCTAAAATATTTAATGAGAAACTGTAATGTTTTAAGCAAAACACTTGATTCTGCAGAACATAATTCATTACTTTGCCCAAATTTTTGGTGTAATTTCTGTTACCGATGTAGGTGAAATTTACTTCAATTGGACTACGTGGACGTAGTATCTATTAGTTTGTTGCCTTTGGTTTGCTGATTCAATGTGAGTCCCCTTGCCTCTCACTAAGGAGGTGCTTGTTTCAGGTAAGTCCCCTTGAGTCTCATCGTCGAGGTGTTTGTTTTAGTTGAGCCTCTTGCATCCTACCATTCGGGTGTTTGTTTTGGGGTTGTCTCTTTGCCTCTCACACATCTTCATTATTTACTGAACAAACGAACAAACGTTCGAAATGGTCCCCCTTTTCTGCAATAGACTACACATTGCAAGTAGGGATAGGCGCGAGTCGAGCTTGAACTTGACTCGAGTTGAATTCGAGTCGAGTCAAAGGTAATTTTCTCGAGTCGAGTTCCAAGCCGAGTGACTGTTTTGAGCTCGAGTTTCGAGTCGAGTCGAGTTTGATAAATGGCTCGCACATTCAGCTCTTTTTAACTCGTTTTTAAATTATGGCCTGTTTAGACTGGAAAGCGAAAGCCATCAGAAATGTAAGCAGTAATGTCGAATACTTTTAATATTTCTCACGACAGAGGTACATCTGGTGGGGGTACGTTTAGTATATATCGTCTCGTCTTGAAAACGAGACAACAATTGATTTTTATAACGAGACAGCTTCAAATTTCGTGAGCACCAATATAAGTATATACTGTAGTTCTTACCGTCTAGGCTTAGACCTGCACGGTCGACTTTTTGAGCCCCAGAAGAAGCCCAATCCGTGCAGTGATGTCAATAGGCTCGGCTGGTTCAACTGAGCGAACAGTTCAAGCCGGCTCGGTTGGGATGGAAAGCCATCGGCTCGGTTCAATTGAGCCGGCTTGGTTGGGACGAGCCAGCGACTCGGCACAATTGAACCGTTGGCTCGAGCCGGTTCCATTCGGATCAGCCACCAACTGTATGCCCAATAACTGTATGTTAAAACTATTTTGTTTATTACAAACTAGATACAACTATTATTTAAAAAGTAGTTCACAGGAAACCAAAACAATAGGATACGTAACCAAATGCAGTTGAGTTTGTTCCTCTACTCGCTGCCTTAACTTAGATTTTAGGGAAATCGTTTTTCTGGCAACACTGTAATTTCTATGGATGGCATCACTGAATATTCTTCATGTTCATAGTTTCTGTTGTAGAATGGTATTATCTATGATTGTGGTGACTTGCATTTCATTATCTCCTTTCACTGATGAATGAACAAGCAAAAGAAAAATTGTAAATTTTGTATTATTTTTAGTAAGGCGGCTCTTAATGTTAACTTCGTCACCTAATGTTACTGATATCTTCAATTGATCCATAATAAGAATTTTTCTGTAACTAATGAACAACTATTTTCATCATTATTGATCACAGACTCTAACTACATAGCAACGTCCAACTTCATCATACGATACGGACTATTGTCTTGTTGCCCATATTCTTTTTTTTAAGTTAACATCCCATTAAAAGTGAAATCCACAATTGAACTCCACTCAATAGAATTTCATCAAGAAACTAATCCTTGAAACTACAAGTTATTCTCACCAATACAAACAACAACATAACCCTGAATGACATGTGAACGTACTTTGTGAGTACGTTTTGTAACATTGTCTTTCTTGGCGCTGTCTAAGAGATGGCGCTCTAATAGACAACAATCAAAATGAGTAAACACCGCTGACAAGTGATAAGAAAATTTTCGAAATTGTGACTATTTTTTGCGATATACGTATTTTGCATTATTCAAACTACCGTCTACGAAGCAAGAACTGCTATCACGCGTAGCAGTCCATGGTTAGATTTCCTGTAGGTGTAACACTTGCAATTAGGGATGGGCACGAGCGAGTTCGAGCAAGTTTTCTTTGAAACTCGATTCAACTCGACTCGAAAAACTTCCTCCAACTCTACTCGAAATTCTACTCGAATTCGGGTTAAGTTTCGAGTCGAGTCGAGCCAATTCGAGCTAAATCCTGTGTGTAGTTCCAAATACTCTTTTCAAATATCCTACGTAGATAATATAATTATCAATGATATTACTAGTAATATACTACCACTACTACAACTTATTATTATTATTATTATTATTATTATTATTATTATTATTATTATTATTATTATTATTACTATACGAAAGATAGGCGGTTTGTATCTGAATACTAAAAACTAGTTGACTGTCTATCTGCGTAGTCGACAAGTCTTTAGGAGGCAAGGACATGGGTCATGAGGTTCTGGGTTTGAGTTCCGGAGGAGCAAGCCAAAAATTGATAAAAGTTATAAGGCGTCGGTCAAACATGTTCAAAACTGCTTGGTCCGGGTTTAGGGTTGTCATCGGCTCAAGCGGTCGGCTCACAGCTTATTCACTATCAAGCCAAACAGAAAAGTGAGCCAACAGCTCACCCAAGCGAGCCGGCTCAGCCATAGGTTCAGTTAAGCTGAGTCGAACCGAGTCGATGGGCTGCTTTTAATGGAGCTGGCTCGAGCCGATGGCTCACATGAGTCGGTTTGGTGGCTGATCCGAATGGAACCGGCTCGAGCCATCGGTTCAATTGTGCCGAGTCGCTGGCTCATCCCAACCAAGCCGGCTCAATTGAACCGAGCCGATGGCTTTCCATCCCAACCGAGCCGGTTTGAGCTGTTCGCTCAGTTGAACCAGCCGAGCCTATTGACATCACTGCACGGATTGGGCTTCTTCTGGGGCTCAAAAAGTCGACCGTGCAGGTCTAAGCCTAGACGGTAAGAACTACAGTATATACTTATATTGGTGCTCACGAAATTTGAAGCTGTCTCGTTATAAAAATCTATTGTTGTCTCGTTTTCAAGACGAGATGACATATACTAAACGTACCCCCACCAGATGTACCTCTGTCGTGAGAAATATTAAAAGTATTCGACATTACTGCTTACATTTCTGATTGCTTTCGTTTTCCAGTCTAAACAGGCCATAATTTAAAAACGAGTTAAAAAGAGCTGAATGTGCGAGCCATTTATCAAACTCGACTCGACTCCAAAACTCGAGCTCAAAACAGTCACTCGGCTTGGAACTCGACTCGAGAAAATTACCTTTGACTCGACTCGAATTCAACTCGAGTCAAGTTCAAGCTCGACTCGCGCCTATCCCTACTTGCAATGTGTAGTCTATTGCAGAAAAGGGGGACCATTTCGAACGTTTGTTCGTTTGTTCAGTAAATAATGAAGATGTGTGAGAGGCAAAGAGACAACCCCAAAACAAACACCCGAATGGTAGGATGCAAGAGGCTCAACTAAAACAAACACCTCGACGATGAGACTCAAGGGGACTTACCTGAAACAAGCACCTCCTTAGTGAGAGGCAAGGGGACTCACATTGAATCAGCAAACCAAAGGCAACAAACTAATAGATACTACGTCCACGTAGTCCAATTGAAGTAAATTTCACCTACATCGGTAACAGAAATTACACCAAAAATTTGGGCAAAGTAATGAATTATGTTCTGCAGAATCAAGTGGTTTGCTTAAAACATTACAGTTTCTCATTAAATATTTTAGAATAACCACCTTTCAGAATAAGTGAGATAGCGTTACGGTAGTCAACTATGGTGTCATTTGATAGCATTTACAAAGATATCAAAACTATCTACTTTAATTTTCTTAATCTGATGCGTATTTCTTGGATATTTTTCAATTGTTCGTAACACATTTTCGTCGATTACAGCGCCACCTATCACGAAACGAAAAAAAATGTTCAATACAAAAGTTACGTATTTGTTCCCAGAGAATCCAAACCTTTATTAAAAAATGGAGGTTCTCGTATAATATTTCAAAGTTGCCTCCCCTCCCGCCCCGGTAGGTTGGTCAGGGGTCGAGTGCGATATTGTTGAATGTTCCCCTTCGAGATGAGTGAATTTTTTTACGTTTTTTTTAAATCCGATTTTTAGCTTTCCAGATATTTTAAAAAACAGTTTTAAATGCCTCATTTTTCAAATGTTTGTAAGCCATTTTCATTTTTGTCGATTACAGTGCCATCTATGACGCAACAAAAATGTTCACTACAAAAGATACGCATTTTTTCACATAGAATCAGAATATGCAATAAAAAATGTGGATTCCTATTTAAGATTTCAAAGTTGCTCCCCTCCCGCCCCAAGGGGTGGGGGCAGGGGTCGAGTGTGGTATCATTGAATTTCCCCCTTCGAGACGAACAACTTTTATTACAACTTTTTCAAAATCCGATTTGTAGTTTTCCAGATATTCAAAAAAACAGTTTTAAATGCCTCATTTTTTCAAATGTTTGTGAGCCATTTTGATTTTTGTCAATTACAGCGCCATCTATCACGCAACGAAAAAATGTTCAATACAAAAGTTACGTATTTTTTTCACGTAGAATCAGAATATGGAATAAAAAATGGGGGTTCGTATTTAAGATTTCAAAGTTGCCCCCCTTCCCGCCCCCGGGGGTGGGGGCAGGGGGTCAAGTGTGGTATTATTGGATGTCCCCCTTCGAGACGAACAACTTTCATTACAACCTTTTCAAAATCCGATTTGTAGTTTTCCAGATATTAAAAAAAACAGTTTTAAATGCCTCACCCGGTATATTGTTGACTCTATATATTGCATAGAAGTGTAGGTATGCGAAACACCTGTCGACGTACATAATGGTTTACTTTTTTTCTTTTGCACTGAGTGTCTCTCTTGTGTCTAATGATACACCAACAATAGTCTGCCTGCATGGTTGGCATCCACTTCTCTTCATAGCGTTTTTCAATTGTGGATATATCTTTATGGAATTTTCTCGGTGTTAATCGGAAATGTCATAGGAATTACTGGGGAAGTAATCCGGATGTGAGTCCATGATATGCACCTTCAAGGACATTTTGCACCCTAAATCCTGATAAGCTGCAAACATTTCATCCACCATCTCCTTGTATTTAGGGTCCAGTCTTCTTCCAAGGAAGTTTTGGGTTACTTTCGTAAAACTCATCCATGCGCGCTTTTCTTTCTCTGTGAGACATGGCTCAAAAGCTCTATCTTCCTGCAGTTCTCGTATCTGCGGACCTAGAAACACGCCCTCTCTTATTTTTGCAGCTGACAGTCAAGGAAATGTGTCAGGAAGATATGCAAAACCTGGCCCTGTGGGATCCGTTGCCTTCACAAGCTGTTTAATAAGTCCAACTTTTATATGTAAGGATGAAAAAAGAACATTTCTAGGATCTACAGATGGTGATCAGAAAAATGGAAACACCTGAACGAAATTGCAACTTACCAGATTAATAAGATTAATATGGTGTCGGGCCACCTTTCGCCTTCAGAACAGGCTTGATTCGATGTGGGTTGGAGGCATAGAGGTCGTGAATGGTAGCAAGTGGAATTTTACACCATTCGTCGTCAAGGGCACCTGCCAGTTCTGTGAGAGAGGATAAAGGTGGAAATCGTCGTCGGAGTCGTGTTTTCAAGACGGACTACAGATGTTTAATTATGTTGAGATCTGGGGATTGGGCGGGCCAGGGGAGGTGTTGAACTTCATCCCGATGTTCATCAAACCACGCTGCAACAAAGCCAACTGTGTCAATAGGTGCATTAATATTCTGGAAGTTGGCGTCATTGTCCGGGAACAACATCCGGACCATAGGATACAAGTGGTCTCCTAAAATTGCGACATAATCGTTGGCAGTGATTCGTCCGCTAAGTGTGACCACTGGACCCAATGAAAACCATTATATGGCGGCCCACATCATCACCAAACCGCTACTATGTTTCACAGTTGGGCAGAGACATTGCAGATCATAAGCTTTTTTGGGCGTTCTCGGCAAATAAACACGGCCCGTGGTTGGGAATAGGGTGAAGGATGACTCATCCGACCATATCACAGGTTGCACTCCTCAACGGTCCAAGTTGCATGGTCGCGGCACCATTTGCGGCGTGCGAAAGCGTTATGGTCCCTGATGAGCGGTTTTGCCCGTGCAACACGACCCCGTAAGTCGTGGCGGACTGTGATTGTCGAAACAGTGTAGGGGAGGTGGTGGTTGAGTTCCTCCGTCACTTGCTCCGCACTGGCACTACGGTTCTGCGTGACAATGCGCTTTAATATTCGACGTGACCTGTTACTCATGATTTTCTTCCGCCCACTGTTCCGCTTCCCCGATGGGGTTTTCCCGTTTGTTGTGTAGGTCGTCATCACCTTGGACACTGTCCCACGCGCCACATCTAACACAGTAGCCACTGCCGTCACACTCACTCCACATAACCGCGCACCAAGAATTTGCCCTCTTTGAAAATCTGAGAGGTCTCCCATTTTACACTACCTCCGTCTGCTGCAGGCACTGGACACTGCTGTTCCACTGCGCCTGACGTAATATGGAGACCGACCTAACACACCACCACCAGCGGTCCGGCGCTGCGGGCGCCACAGCACCACTGCCAACCCATACATCTGACGTGTTGCCAACTACAGGTGTTTCCACTTTTCTGATCACCATCTGTACAAGACAGTCCCGTTGCACACTCTTTTCAACAACTGTCTACGTGCGTTTAAGCCACTCCTTTTTCACATAGTGGGACGTTCTTTCCCGACTATCCCATTCACACAAAAAGCACACATACCAGTGTAACCTTGTTGCATCCCTAATAATAATGCTATTTCCTTGAAGTCACAACACAACTTCCACTTATGTTCACTGTACTTAATTAAGATCAATATCTTTCTGAAAATTTCGTAACTCTCTTTGGTAAAAGTAGCATATGCAGTTTATTCCCGATATGCAGCTATACACCTTTTAAGCAATTCTTCGAAGCATCCAACAATAATCACAATTCACCAGGTTTGTATGTTATGTACAAGGCTGTCATTAATCCATAAACATCATTGCAGAATGTCACGGAACTATCACTAGCAAAATAAGACACAGAAGCACGTTGTCTGTTCCTAAAGGTTATATTGGTTGTTTCGTGGAGAAAGTTATATTCCTGTAACCTGGTGCCTAACAATTCTGCTTTTTATTTACTGAGTCCTAAGTCTCGCACTAAATCATTTAAATCATCCTGCTGTAATACACGTGGCGTGGGCGTACTCGTGCCTTGATACGGAGAGCCTTCTTTTTTCCAGAAAAGATGTAAGTTCTGTAGTGCTACTTGCTTCACTATCACTAATCTCTTCTATATCTGTGGACCTTGAAGAAAATGGTAAAGCTTCAGAATGTGCCACAGGTCCCCTTGCTGACAGCAGATCCGGATAAACAGTATGTTTCTTTGATTTGCTGTCCGTGAATCCCTGAATTTTGGTTAAGCAGAAATAACTCTGTCTGATGGTCCCTTGGTTCCCTCCAAACCATCGGTACAGCAAATAATGAAACATTTTCCCTTGCCACCACGTAATTAATTTACAATAACATGTAGCACAACACATATTAGCTGACCACTTCTTATAAATCACCAGCTCCGACGCCAAAGTACTGCTTATATGCTCTCTTGAAATAAAAAGTCATACCATGATTGGGAAAAATTTTGGGGAAGTTTATTTGAAGGTAACATTACATAAATCAAAAACAGAATCTAAATGATGAAATAATGGGATGACAAATTTCATTCTGAGGAAACCCTTTCAAACAGCATATTCAAGGGACGAGAAACACATAGTGTAACACGAGGTTCAAGTTCTTGTTTTGCTTACTGTGTGAGCACTGCTAAGGATGGTGTTTGTGTAATGTTACGATTCTAAGGCTAACTTTTACAATAAATGACTTCTGGAACATCTCTCAAAGCTATTAAATTTACGTACAGAAATTGTTCGGACATCAAGTAAACATTATAAAGAAACATATGTTGACTGAGTTATTCACCTCTCAAATATAGGGGTCCCTTGTCTCCAGCCCGAACTTTAGAAATTTAAAAATGTATCTATGTCAAAATTTTGTGATGCAAACCTGGCTTTGCACCCTCATTGTTTTCTAGTTATTCTCTGTCAAATACAGGATCATCCATGTTCTCAGCTCCGATTTTAGATCTTTTTCTATGTTACTCATCTGAACCAACAAGTTTTTTGATGCACATTTTTCGAGTTACCCTCTGTCATATATAGAGAGATACACGATTAAAAACACCAATTTTGAAAATGGACATTTATTCTATGCCAAAGATTTCAAATGTATTGTGTTGCAAACGTATACCAGTAAGCTGTTTATGGAAGATGTTTATTTTTAGGTTACTAATTTAGAATTGAATTATTATTATTATTATTATTATTATTATTATTATTATTATTATTATTATTATTATTATTATTATTATTATTACTATTATTAGTGCTTTCAGGTTACTTTTCTAACAGGTGAAGTTCATTTCTTCCGCAGTCTCACTTTATCCTCAATGGTACTTGGGTATTATATTTAATTATTTTTATTTAACTAATGATGAAGTGGATCTAGCTGTGTGGTGCCTTCATTTCATGTTAGTCTTCGCTGATCATTTAGTAGTGTTCAGCGAAGTAAATTAGCAGAAGTACAATGGTCTTATAGAATCTTAGTTGTATTGTAATAAAGTAGGGAAGACAGTGTATTTTCTAAATAAAAGTTTTTGGGCCTTTTAAGCCAATGGTTCTGACATATTTTACCTGGCGCCCTCCTTCGAAAACCGCATGCTTCATTTCTCCCCATCCTTCCATCATTAGGGAATGTAAGTCTTTTGTAATCTTTTCTGACCCTTTCTGCAATTTCATGTGCAGCATTTTACTCTCAAATCATCAATCATAATAACAAAATATAACAATAATATTAACACTCTATACTGGATATAAGACAGTAAAAGTGAATTGCCCATTATCGACCAAAGCTAACAAAAATACTCATTTTGAGAAAAGCAAGGTATAAGAAAGAATTTTTGGAAGTATTTATCCTTAGAGGCGTGAATAGGGCTTTAAAAAAAGGATAGTGTATCTCACGAATACCTGAAGTAAGGAAGATGAAACTCGGCATATATACTTACCAGAAAATATACGTGAGCATATTTCTCAACGATTCTGAAAATTCCACACTTAAACACGGAAGGAGTAATTCGTATAACATTAAAAATTTCAACTTCATTTCAATGTTATTTTAGTTAATCTTTTAGAAAATGCCAAACGTAAGAATTCTTTAAACCCGAGACACAAAAATTTAAATTTAAACCAAATGGAACATAAACAAAACATCTTAAGTGTTTTCGAAAATTCTGATCCTAAGATGATTTCTTCCTATTAAAATTTCCCACTGTTTACTCAGAAAATGCCGAATGTAAGGATTTGCTTAAGCTTGAGTTGTGAAATTTGGTATTTGACTCCTCTTAAAGATGTTACAATATGATTTTTATAATATTACAATTTATCACTATATATTCAGAACATATCATGGAATGTCAAATTTGCTTAAATTTGAAATGGTATATAAACACTGAACTTAAAAGAATGGCACACGTATTTCAGTGTTTTTAAAATTCTCCTTTTAAACAGAAGAAGGTGTTATTTATTTATTTCTCGACATTCAAATCGACTTTTTATGTCTTTTTAACATGTATTGTTCGAGGATATTTACTCAACATATTTAGAACTATTCTAGAACAAGGTTTCATCATGTCATTTTCACTGAAATTAATATCCTAAGGGAAAGGAAATCAAGGTCTACAATATTTGCTAAAAACAAAGACGTACGCAGGGGTGGGTCCAGGGGATTCGAAACCCCTCCGGAAATTTTGACTTTTGTGTAAATTTAGCTTCCTTTCAGGTGCAATTTTAAGACGTTTAATATAAAAAAATACCTCATATTGAGTTTGGTTCGCCCCGAAATAAATTTCTGCGTACGCTGCTGCTTACAAGCCTCACATGTTATGATGATGCAACTAGATATAAAACCAAGTAGACATGCAACCGAGGATTTTCAGAAATTCCACTCCTGTCTCATCATCATGGAAATTGTCTGATTAATTGAAATGAATTTTTGAACATCGTTAGCACTTGTCTGAACCGAATTTCAATCATGTTAGTATCAATAAAATTCGTATCCTAAGAGGGACGAGGAGTTAATATATACGCCGAAAATTAGATATTTTTCTAGTCAGGGAGATGGAACTAGGTATATAAACTTTTTACTTAACGAAGTCGCCATGTGTATTTGCTCCAGCGTTTCCGAGAATTCTGCTTCATAAAGGAATTACAGGACCATTTTAAAAATGCGTAACTTGTCGTTTTATACTGATAAAATGATCGAAGTGACAAAATGTTTGAAACGTCTGAAATGTTTTTTAAACATACTTAGCACCTGGGACATATTTTATTTTATCAATTCATTTTTTAAAAAAAAGTATCATAAAAGCAAAATGGACTTTACATTTCACGCAAAGAAAACAGTATCGTACGAAACATATTTTTGAGCACGCGTCGAATGAGGGGTTTTGTTTTACTTTTGTTCAAACAAATAACGTAACTGGGGAAGGGTGATCAAATATAACTTGCAAATATTTTCTATATACTTCTACTCGTACAAAGAACGGAATTGCAGATAATAATAATAAATAACAATACAAGTATTCTCACCAATTTTTATTTATTTCCAGAAATACTTCTGCATAGCATTTTATAGCAGGACCAAAACTTTTACCCCCCTAGAAGTACCGAGCCGTCATTTTGACGGCTATTTAATTCCAAGAGATGCATATAATTTTTCTTTATATTTCTCATATTTTACCTTGAATTTAATCTGTTTAATCGACTAGCTTATGTTTTACGTAAGTTTTTCTCATGATATAATACAGGGTGATCCTCTAAACCCCATCAATACTTCCGATAATATTAATATCGGAAGTTCGCCCACAGGACAGTGACATGAAAAGTTAAAATAAAAGAATAATATTTATATTCTTACGTATGAAATCCTTTTCATACTAGTTACGTGATCACCCTACCTGTCCTGTAGACATTAGCTGGGCTACTTTTCTTTAGCCAAATGAACCAGTATAATGAACCAAAATAATTAGTTTTATATCGAACTTTTTTTTTTACATGGAAGTGAATTTACATTTTCAATACATTTTTCTTTCAACTTGTGTGCACTAAACTCAAGACGGCAACACTTTCCTCGCGCTTACATTTGTGTACTGTAAGTGGATTTCCTGATTCCAATCCATAAACGTTTGTTGTGAACATATCCTTTTCTTCCTCTTTCAAGAACATTTTGAGAAGTTCTCCTCTATTTGGACGCAGACTACCAATCAAGATCATCTGTTTCTTTTTCAAAGATTCAGTTCATTTTTAACCCGTAAGAAAAGTTATCGCAAGTAACATTCAGTCCTCTGTTACTGAGAAAAGGATCCATCGTTTTCAGAACAATATATTCGCCTAAATGTGAGTTCCGACGTCGTTCTTAGTCGTTTCCCAGCTAGGGAAAGATTTTTAGTTCATACCGTAACTTTACAACCGCAAGCAACCAAATTTGAATCCAAATTTTTCAGGCTTGTTAGGCATACATTACATGAATTTGCATCTCATCTTAGTAGAGAATAACTGTTCATCTACACAAACATTGTCGTGGGTTTTATAGTGCCTGATACAATTTTCAATGAATAAGTTCTACACAGATGAAGTTTGCTTTTGGCCTTGAAGAGATAGGGCATTTTTCATCAAATCAAATATACTTCATTATTTCAAGAAATACCTTTCTTTCCATAATCTTTTTGAAAACACTGGTCCACAGCTCACGTTCTATAGTTCCTTTACGAATATATCTGAAGCTACACGAAATATCAATATTGCTAGATATGAAACGAGTTCTGCAATTGACAGTAGGCAAAGAGAATCTTGACGCTGTCTGAGCTTCAACAACGGTGCATTTCAGAATGTTTTCCAACATTGTTTCGTCTATGAACAAGCGATAAACACTACCAAATTCACCATCTTCAATATGATGTAACTCATACTATAACAAACAGGGTTCTCGCGAAGGATGTCGTGTGAGGCAGTACGCCCAGCTTTGTTCCGTCTATCCACTTTACTCCAACGTGCCCCGTGAGCTGCTCTAAAATATTTGATCGATTACTTCTGGATACTTGTATGCCTGTTTCCTTCCTCTTATCCGAAGAAGTAGCTTGAGACACTGCATTCTCGCTACTACTGTTGTCTTCATCGAAGCAGTCTCCCTGTTGTTCTTCCAAGAGAAATTCATTTTCACTCAAATCTTAGAAAGCACGTAACATTTTATCAGGCTTCATTTTGCTTTTGTAATTATTCATATGTACCTTGAAGAAAACATTTATTTCTACAGAGAACAGTGTTACCAACGAGATACAAACATAATTGAAGAAGAATATCATTCAAAGAAGTGACATATATACTTTTCCGTACAGCCTAGAAAAGTAAAAAAAACATATCAAATAGCAAACTCGTTACAAAAAAATAATGTAAAATATCTCAAAATGTTTTATTTCCAACAGAGATACTACCATACAGCGTACAACGTAAAAACAGTCAACATCAACAACAAAATATAGATTTTTAAGTGAGACAGTCAAATTGACGGTTTGGTCCTTCTAGGGGTATACAATAAAACTATGTATTTATTTAAAATAGACACAGAATGTTTATATGCTTTATCAAACCTCTCTTTAAAATAATAAAAGTCCTAAAGTATGGTTGCGTAAGTCAAAGAAATTTATGAGATATAGAAAATTGTTTTACGTGATGCCGTCAAAATGACGGCTTGGTCCTTCTAGTGTTAATAGTTATTTTGTGTTTAAATGATATTTAACTTTATGTTTGTTACAACACTCATGGTATTCGTAAATTTGAATTTAGATCTGTCAGAAGCTCTCGTCTCCTAGTTTTCAACCACTGCTCTAGGGGCTAGCTAGAAACTTGAAATTTAGACCTAGACATGATTTGTGACGAGGGCTACTAAGATTTTTTAAAATTCACAGAGAGAGGGAGAAATGAGATGGAAGTTATTTTAACAAGATACCCTTATATCCGAAACCCATGCGGTTGAGGTGTGGAAATTTGTATTTGAATTTCTCCTTTAAAATAATTTGACACATGCATCTGTATTCTTTTTATATTTTAGTAATAAATGAAAAGGAAAAGGGATTTAAAGGAAATATTTGTAGAAGTTGCGATTATTATAGCTAATAACACATCGATATCTCGAAATCTCTGAAGATTAGAAACATGAAATTTTGTTTTCGGACTTCTCATTTAAAACAAACTCTCGTAAGGCAGTATAGGAAACAACTCAATATCATCTCAGTTAAAATTGAAACCACAAGTTGCAGTAGATATTCATCACTTACGAAGTACCTGTAGGTCCTTAAACCGTGAGAGTTGGATTTTGATGAAAATTAGTGACTAGATTCTGTTCGAGTTGCTAAATAACGTAGTTATCGTCACTCGATGCGCAAATGATTCGTTGAGCTGACCAAAATAATTTAACAATTAATGCAGGGGACTTGGCCAAAAACAACTAAACTATGGACTTTTGGTACATGTGCTTGAATTATAAGGAACATTTGAATATTAATTTGATTATCACGAATGAGGCTCCCGCTAAAGAAACTTTAACTTTGTCATAATTGTTATAATGAAATATATATTATTTTATAAATAAGACAGCAAAAATAAGTACGAGTAGTACAAGATACGTACTTATTTAAATTGTTTTGTACTATTGAGCAAAATACTGCAGCAATATACTGTATTTGTATATTCTACGAATATTTTCTTTTCTTTTTTTATTAATGTCAATTGCTAATTAATGTCTTTTTTACTTGCAGTAATGTGACTAGAACAAGTGACGAACCTAATCCTGAGTTTAGACTATTTTTAAGAATGATGTGGATCTCATCACCCACAATGGTATGCGGAAACTTTCTAAATTATTACACTCTTAAATACGTCCGATTACTAACATCCTTAAAGGTGTCAATGTGCATAATATTCAACGCGTTGGAAGTAAATATACTCATAGCACCAAGAAAAGATACTCTATTTTATTTCTTACCGGACTCTCTTTGCTTTAGGGTTACAGGCTATTGGAAGCGTGAGAAAGTTAACGTTGCTCCAAATTTACTAACAACTGAGCTGGGGGGCCATATAATCATCTTAGAGTAGTGATTTGCTCTATGCAAACATGCGAGATTGAAAATCTTTTAGTGGCAGTGCAAGGAATTCCCTACAGGAAGTAAGCTATTCCTGGATATTCCGTTAGAATAAAGGGTAATACTTATAAAGTATGGGACGGTGTGCCAGTAAATAACAAAAACTCGTAGACAGAATATATACATGTTAGTCAGAAAGATGATGACAATGGATTGCTGACGTATTGTGCGTTATTCTGTAACAAAAGAAGTGAATTGCTGTAGTTTATAAAATTAAATTTAAAAATCATTATAACTTTAATGTATCATGGTGATACTATGTGAGCACTATTTCAAATATTTAATGGTTTTAGAAGAACTAACGCAAAGACGATATGCGAGAAATTGAAGTATTCCTCGAAAAAGAAAAACGTCATCGATGGTCTAATCTCACACAACGATATAAAGAAACTTGAAATTAAAAATGTGGCCCCTCAAAGTAGAAGTTAATATTTTATTACTGGCTCAATATGCCTCCTTTCTCACTCTCTTCGTAGTGGACAGTTGTGACAAAAGTAAAACACTGTTAGTGTGTGAATTGTTGCATTTGCAGTAGCAATGTCAGAGACGCGTCGAGAATTGCCTCCATCAAATCTTGCAAGCCTTTCTTCACACCATTCCACACGCATGCACTTCTGCTGTTCAGTCAAAATGTGAGGCACACAAGAGATGAAACCCTTCTGAGCCGAAGATGATCATGAAGAAGTTTTGTTACTGCTGGTGATCCAATGTTCACTGTAGATTCAATGTCCTTGAAAGTTGTTAGAGGATTTTCTCGAATCATTTGTTCCATAGCGGCAATGTTTTCATCTGGCACAGCTGTTGCCGGACATCCAGCTCTTTTCTCACTTTTAACCGATGTCCGGCCTCTTCTGAATTCACCAAACCACCGAAAAATTGTAACATGGAAGGAGCAAGGTCCCAAAACGCCCCTCTAAACGGTCAAGATTTTGTGTCTCGTTCAAACCACTCTTGAAATCGTAAAGGATCATTGCCCGAAAATGTTCCCTTTCGAGATCCATTCTAGACAGCCGAATACTGCTCACATCAACAAACAAGTAAAGGCGATACGGCCACGCCGATAAGCGAGGCGAGTTGAAACTTTCTTTGCTCTGGATACCACTACCGAACGCAATTGTTGTAATTCAAATACTGTGCCACAACAATGCGAAGCTCAAAAATTCGCAGTGACCGTCGTACAAAAGGAAAGTGTTCTGCGATAAATATGAAAATTTCCGCCCTAAGAATCTATTTTTGTTTTGAATTTGGCGACCCCTGAAGCAGTAACGGGTACAGATGCCAAAATATAATCTACCTTGAAAAATACTATTGTCTATACATAATTCATATGACAAGCTTCGTTGCAATAGCGAGAAGAATTATGAGGAGAAAAAAGTGTTTTTTTAAATCCTGTTTGATAAGTTAAATTATATATTTTCAGGGTATATAATCCATTAACATCACTCTTATCCTTCTTCTACACCACAAAAGTATAACAAACGTAACGAAATATAACTATTACAAGCTTTATATCTACATGTTAGCTTTAAAATATTTACATGTGTATATATAGTTGATAGTCTATGCACATAAGTTAATATTTTACTTATAACTGTTATATACAAATTTATGCTATATTTTATTATTCTGTTATTTACTTTTATTATAGCGAACTAATATGACTAATTTTGATTCGGGAAATTGTTTCTAACTTAGATTATGAACATTCCATTATCTATCACCTATGGACCCGCCATGTCCTTGACTCGTAACAATTAGTAGCTGCTTAACAATGCAAAATAATGAACTTAATTCTGTAATAACATTACGTGCCTCCCACCCAAAACACTTGGAATGTAGAAGTAGAACCCAATATTCTGTTTCTACACTCTTCCTATACAATTTATACAATCGGTGTTTAGTCGTTGAGTGATAAAATTAAATTCATCTCTCAGTCCAATCTGGTTAAATCAAAGTGCTAAACTGTTCACGCTCGTCATCATCGAAGTCAATGACATCGTCAGAGCCAGGATAATTATCTCAGGAAGGTATATTACAGTGTTCACACATGCCGGAACATTCTAACCCTACTTTCACTATTGGTGGGTATGGACCATAATGAGACATCCATTGCATACCTGCAAGTGTTAGAAAACCAAGTTCACCCTATAATGTAACATTTCTACCCACAAGAAGTCGGCAGTGAATGGTGCCACCAAGCCAGGACTGTACCTGCTTGGTTTAAGGAACATTTCATGGAGCTGTACATATGAATTTGCTCCCTATTTCACCCAATCTTAATCTATAGAGCATTTGTGGGGTGTTGCAAAACGAGCTCTTCACACCATGACTCCTGCATCAACATCTGTATACTCACCCCATCAAGATCCTACCGGCTACAGTAGGACAATTTGTACATGGCGACCAGATGCCGCGTTCGGATTGCCGGCGCCGAATGCCGACGTCTTTCAGTGCGATTTTCGACCGTGACGAATAGTTGCCTTGCTGAGCAGTCGGCGAAAAGCCGGAAAGGAGCAATAAATGCGCCGACGCCGCCGTCGGAAGTTGTCTTGCCGAGCAGTCGGCAAACAGCCGTAAAGGAGCAGTAAAAGCGCAGCAAACAACCGTAAAGGGTGTAGAGGGTCGAAAAGAGGCCCTTCTGACTGTTTTTCGACTCTGTCGTTCGGCAACAGTCGGCAACTTTGAACAAATAGATCGTCATGCTGCCTCGGACGGGTGGCGGCTACCTCCGGCGGCCTGACACCGTCGACGGCGATAATCCTTATTTCCGACCGCGACTCCCAGATGGGGCATTGTGGGGTGCCATCAGGAATATATGATATCAGACCCCCGTGGAATCACATCAGCATCTACCAGAATCCATGCCACGCCGTGTCCACTCCAAGCAAAACTGGACCAAAAAAGTATTAAGTTGGTAGCCTAATTCAGTGAACACCTAGTGTTGTTGCTACAGTTTTGAATAACATTTCCGCAAGTACAAGGAACATAATAAATAAGAAATCTTCCATCGATCACAACAATTAACTTAATTTTCTGTTTCGATCAACTGCAATACAGCTATGATATACATGGTTTTACACTTTATCGAATTTCTTATTCTGATAGTCATAAATCCACTCCATCTAGGCTGTGACTGTAAGCCTACAAGCCATATAAGGTTGAGGATAAATATGTATTGTGAAGATTGGGGCGTAAGAGATCTTACTTATTGAAGTTCACTTAAGTCTTCAATGGCCACTGAAGAAAGGCCCGTATTTCTCTTTATCATTGCATGTAAGTACTCTCGGATAGTTGCGGTGTTAGTAACAGGCTCAATTGGAATCCTCTTAATTGTTACGCAAAACAGGCACCTGACGTGACAATGAATTCCTTCCATAGGAAGAAAAGTACCTTTCTTATCAAGACTTCACACAATTTACGTCAACATGATCAAAAACATGTAATGAACAGCTGGGGAGCCAGTGATATTAGGCTACACGGTAAGATGTTCACACTCCCGTTGATGAAGTATGTTTATGAAATGTTTTCAAAAGTATAAGCGAAGTAGATTCAGAACAAGGCTTGTCTACATGGGTAACAGGAACGACCTAGTTCTTACAGCAATTACGAGACATTGATTAATAACAACGCACTTACTTTCAGCTTCCTGGGACTCACTTAAAGTTGTTAGTTTGCAACTTGTGATGTAGAGATTTAAAGAATTTTGGAATAAGATTTTTGCACCTCTGACTTAGTCGTATTCTTAAAATTTGCACTTTCTTAATACACTTTCTCTGTAACTTTTCGTGCACATCGCCTTTTCTTTGTAGAGTAGCTTCACGAATAGAGAGCACACAATTTTTACAACTACAGTATCAACGTTAAGTTCATTTCCACAAATTAGACAAAGGAAAAAAAATATTATTTTTTTAATATTATTAATGTGCTCAGATATCCTCCAACAATATTAAAAGACTACATTCTTGTCAATGTAATATATTATAACAAGTTTCATTAAAAATGATATGGGAATTCAAGTTTAAAATTAAGAACATTCTTTTCTATTTCCTGTCATTAATTACGGTAAGTGATAATATCAAAATAGTAATTTTGACAGAATATTATTAAATATTGTATAATTACAAACCGTTATAAAGAGTTATGCATTTTAAACTGAAGTTTAGTGTTTGAAATGTAACATATTTGGGTTTTTATCCAGGCTATTATATATTTTATACTATTTATTAATTGACTGTGAATAGTCATGTAGTGATTAAATTTTCACTACTTGCCTTCCACTTGAAAACTGCTATTTTGCAATTAAACTTAACGTAAATGTATCTGTAGATTTTTCAAAATGAAAATTGTAAATGGATTATGAGCATGTAAACAAAATGGTACGTTCTAGTTAAAGATAACAAACCACAATACTAAAGGCATAGCAATATATGCCTACATAGCAAATTATAAACCAAAAACCTTACAGGAAAAAAATAACCTACTAGATACTCATTAAGGACTTCTCACTATTACCACACAAATCACTTAGCACATAGAGGCTTCATAAATTTACCACTGAAACGGACACAGTGTCAAAGCTGGATTATGGTCCACGCCCAGACGGTATGGCAGGATGACTTTCCAGCACCTGCAGTCATTTGGTAAGAACTCTCCAGACATCGTTCTCATTCCTATAAATCTATTAATACGTATATTTTAAAGTTAACAAAAGAATTTTATTAGCTTTAAAATAAGAGTTTCACTTGAAACTTTTGTTGCAATGTTACTAGGAATATTATATTGAAAAATTTAATTTTTCACGAATTTATTTCAATAGCGTCATATATATATATATATATATATATATATATATATACTTTAAATAAAACAGCATCAGGACATAATTTCAAGAACGTAATGTGAGGAAACTAACTTTAAAAAATCATCAATCAAAGATTAATATATTTGTTCCTCAGTTTGTTTATTCGATTTTTTTAAGATTACTGAATTCAACATTTATAGAAAGTAATAACTTATACATCTCACTTAAGGAGGGAAATTGGGGAGATAGGTCGAAAGATTTCAAACTACCCATACTTTGTCGTCCTACTTTACATAGTTGGTACAACGCCACGTTTGATAGCTTGAATGAACAGTTTATATCCTCTTCTGCTAAATGCTCTTCCACTTTAGAGAATTTACTACAAATTCCCAGATTTTGATCTAAAAGGAAAGAAAAAAGAAATAAAACTACGATAAAGATCTCTTCTCAAATGTTACAATTTATTAATATCTCTGGATGATATATGCCTGGATGACTGTCCATTTGTTTACATTTGTTGACGTTACACATACATGTAAAATTTCAGTTTATTGGAGCGAGTCTTTATATGTTTGTATATAAATTAAACCATTATTTTCCAGAGTACTTACAGTTCAGTGTCCATCAGTGAAACTTCACCAGTAATGTCAAGATTCCAGTTAAATAGCTGAATTGAGGACAACATAAATACACCACACTATACTACACCCATACATGTTGTAGTTCGTTTTTTTTTTTGACATAATATTATGCAACCGCATACAATATAGAACTTCTGGATATCTATCAAGTTCCACACAATCCTTTAAATGCATACTCAATTAATTAATTCAATTTTAATTCGAACAGTGATTCACAGGTTATTAACTTAAAATTAATAAAAGAGGAAATTTTACATCCATTCGAAATCATGTTGTTTTTGATTTCATATGACCGTATTCGATTATTTTTCTCTACAGTTGTACGTATCGCAGCCATTCTTCTTCTTCTTCTTCTTTTTCTTCTTCTTCTTCTTCCTATTATTATTATTATTATTATTATTATTATTATTATTATTATTATTATTATTATTATTATTATTATTATTATTATTCATACTTGTAACATCTCTTTCCGTCAGAGCCCCTTAGAAACAATGTTAAATCAT
This sequence comes from Thermobia domestica, assembly GCF_964235325.1. Classification (NCBI taxonomy): domain Eukaryota; kingdom Metazoa; phylum Arthropoda; class Insecta; order Zygentoma; family Lepismatidae; genus Thermobia; species Thermobia domestica. The sequence goes on from NC_137458.1 coordinate 77,714,239, forward strand.
ATAAAAATATAAATTATTCATTCGCTTACTGCTATTATGTTTTTACATAAGGGACTACAGAAGACAAGATCAACCAAACCCGTGAACTAAGTTCTTCTGATGAATTAATCCAGTATTCAGGTGTGATTATTAAAACTTAAACTAATAATAAAAAAATCAAACACCATTCAAAATTTTATTTTTTAACAACTTTATTATTTCCTCTGGAAACCAAGCAAACTGCGGTGTATATGCAAATATGCTTTAGATATGGGCATGTACACACAAAACGATTTTAAAATAAAATGGAAACACTCAATCAGCATCCTGAAATTTAATTCCGATATTCCAGGTCTATGACCAATCCTCGTATATTTCAATTTAAAATCTATCTGAATTTTTATTCCGGATTAATCATTCATATCATTATACTCCTACTGAACTCGAATCATGTGAAAGGTCCTCCAAAGATTTTAATATTTATTATTTATTTATTTCTAACTAAAAGAACAGTGGATAGGCAAAAAACAAATAAGTTGAAATCGTACATTATTATGCCGTCCAAATTTAAAGCAACTTTAACAATATTAACATTGTTCTAATAAAAAAAATCGCTTACCGAGATTTGAAACAAGCGTTTAGGTCATTGCAATTTTTACCAATCAGAACCTAGTCGTTAAACACTAAAATTGACATCTAAAGTAAATGTGGCTTTCACACGTAAGGTTAACATTTAGTATCTCATTAAGGTTAAGGTCAAATCAAGTAAGTTGTTCATTAAGTTTCTCCAAAAATATTCGTATCCAATCTTAACCATGGAAACAAATTTCAATCTCGAAACACGTTTCACAGTATTATTCTTAATCCAAAAAATTGAAACAAAATTTAGTTTCTAACTTGATTGCTCAATTAAATGTTTTTCGACCAAGAATTGAAACAGACGCTTTAGGCATTGCAATTTTAACAATCATAGTTTAGTTATAAACTACCAAATTTTACTACTCAAGTAAATTAGGTTTTTTTGCTGTGTAACATTCTTATATTTAGAATCAAATTCAGACAATGCCCAATACTCAAGTTCCAACAAAAATGTTCATATTTAATCCTAAACAAGGAGAACACATTTCAAACCCGAAAAATGTTTCGCCCAACTATTCTCAATCCACCGAAATTCAAAGCTAATTTAATAATTTCTAACTTAATTGCTTATTTTGATGTTCTCGTTTCAAAATTTGAGACAAGCGTTTAAGACAGCGAAATTTTAACAATCAGTTTAAGCGCTAAATACCAAATTTGACACCTAAAGTTAATTCTTAATTGGCATGTAATAATTCTCACTTCTCTCTTCAATTCAGAACCGAACTCAAGGCAAGTGAACAATACTCATGTTACACAAAAGAAAAATATTTGTCGCAGAATTTTTACCAGGTTGAACAATATATTCTTATTTCAGAAAATAGCAAAGGGGGATTTTAATATAAAAATGTATAGTTCATTCAAATATATATTCAAACGAAAACTCAACCGTACTTCCTCCACCAGAACAATTAGCAATGCACACTCACCACACATTAAAGCTAATAGACTCACCTACATTTTCTTTCCATGTTTCTACCGTTTTTTTTTTTTTGAATTAACCTTCTCTTTCTTGAAGTACACATAGAATTATCTTGACCTAATGCACCGTGAAAATAAAGTGAAATTCGTAATTTGACCGATTCAATTATAACCCTAAACCTCCAATAGTTAAAGCAAAACGCAATATTCCAAATAATGCGCAATTACGAAATATTGACCCAAACTAAATAAATACAAACAATAATCCAACTGGAATTATTTTACATGCCAGAATGTAGTACTAAGGGGTTAGGAAGCTAAACCACGCCGAAAAATCTGCAAATTACAAAAATACAAATATTGAAAAAATACAAATTCATTCATAACAACTTTAAAAACTGACATTATCACTTCACTTTCACTAGCCAAATGTTACACCATTAAAAAAAAAGAAAACACTCAACACATGATCCCCCACATGACGAAGAAAGGAAGGAATGGGAACATCAATCAGTTGATCTTTAAACCTAGGGCGATAACCTTCAGCTTATCGCCCAAGAAACCACATGCTTACCACGAAAGCGAGAACAATATTGCCAATTTTCATAACAAGTTTTCTCTCTCTCTTTCTCAATAATCCTCCTGACTTTTGTTTTAAACAAGACAGATCTTTAAGGGATACATCTATGCAATTAACCATTCTGGCGTACGTGTGTAAAGTCGGATAAGTCAGAAAAACACTAATTGAGAAAAATAAATTTGAAAGTTTGAAAAATCGCTGTAAATCCCTAAATGAGGCCATAGTAATTTTATTTCTTTTTATTGTTATTTTAATACAAGAACAACGATTTTACACGTACATTTCAGCAAGTTGAAAGTTATTTTGGATTTTAGACAATACTTGAAAAATATACTTCAGTTCAATCTTGGACTTGTCCGACTTTACACGAAAAATAAATGACTTGTCGTACTTTACAGAAGACTTGAGGCAAGCTTTACGGAATATAATTTATGATTTTGTTTGTTTCTATCGCTTTACTTAAGTATATTTCAATGACATTAAGGACATAGCTGTATGTGTGTCATACAAATTTACTGAAAGTAATTTTGTATGACACACATACAGCTATGTCCTTAATGTCATTGAAATATACTTAAGTAAAGCGATAGAAACAAACAAAATCATAAATTATATTCCGTAAAGCTTGCCTCAAGTCTTGTGTAAAGTACGACAAGTCATTTATTTTTCGTGTAAAGTCGGACAAGTCCAAGATTGAACTGAAGTATATTTTTCAAGTATTGTCTAAAATCCAAAATAACTTTCAACTTGCTGAAATGTACGTGTAAAATCGTTGTTCTTGTATTAAAATAACAATAAAAAGAAATAAAATTACTATGGCCTCATTTAGGGATTTACAGCGATTTTTCAAACTTTCAAATTTATTTTTCTCAATTAGTGTTTTTCTGACTTATCCGACTTTACACACGTACGCCAGAATGGTTAATTGCATAGATGTATCCCTTAAAGATCTGTCTTGTTTAAAACAAAAGTCAGGAGGATTATTGAGAAAGAGAGAGAGAAAACTTGTTATGAAAATTGGCAATATTGTTCTCGCTTTCGTGGTAAGCATGTGGTTTCTTGGGCGATAAGCTGAAGGTTATCGCCCTAGGTTTAAAGATCAACTGATTGATGTTCCCATTCCTTCCTTTCTTCGTCATGTGGGGGATCATGTGTTGAGTGTTTTCTTTTTTTTTAATGGTGTAACATTTGGCTAGTGAAAGTGAAGTGATAATGTCAGTTTTTAAAGTTGTTATGAATGAATTTGTATTTTTTCAATATTTGTATTTTTGTAATTTGCAGATTTTTCGGCGTGGTTTAGCTTCCTAACCCCTTAGTACTACATTCTGGCATGTAAAATAATTCCAGTTGGATTATTGTTTGTATTTATTTAGTTTGGGTCAATATTTCGTAATTGCGCATTATTTGGAATATTGCGTTTTGCTTTAACTATTGGAGGTTTAGGGTTATAATTGAATCGGTCAAATTACGAATTTCACTTTATTTTCACGGTGCATTAGGTCAAGATAATTCTATGTGTACTTCAAGAAAGAGAAGGTTAATTCAAAAAAAAAAAACGGTAGAAACATGGAAAGAAAATGTAGGTGAGTCTATTAGCTTTAATGTGTGGTGAGTGTGCATTGCTAATTGTTCTGGTGGAGGAAGTACGGTTGAGTTTTCGTTTGAATATATATTTGAATGAACTATACATTTTTATATTAAAATCCCCCTTTGCTATTTTCTGAAATAAGAATATATTGTTCAACCTGGTAAAAATTCTGCGACAAATATTTTTCTTTTGTGTAACATGAGTATTGTTCACTTGCCTTGAGTTCGGTTCTGAATTGAAGAGAGAAGTGAGAATTATTACATGCCAATTAAGAATTAACTTTAGGTGTCAAATTTGGTATTTAGCGCTTAAACTGATTGTTAAAATTTCGCTGTCTTAAACGCTTGTCTCAAATTTTGAAACGAGAACATCAAAATAAGCAATTAAGTTAGAAATTATTAAATTAGCTTTGAATTTCGGTGGATTGAGAATAGTTGGGCGAAACATTTTTCGGGTTTGAAATGTGTTCTCCTTGTTTAGGATTAAATATGAACATTTTTGTTGGAACTTGAGTATTGGGCATTGTCTGAATTTGATTCTAAATATAAGAATGTTACACAGCAAAAAAACCTAATTTACTTGAGTAGTAAAATTTGGTAGTTTATAACTAAACTATGATTGTTAAAATTGCAATGCCTAAAGCGTCTGTTTCAATTCTTGGTCGAAAAACATTTAATTGAGCAATCAAGTTAGAAACTAAATTTTGTTTCAATTTTTTGGATTAAGAATAATACTGTGAAACGTGTTTCGAGATTGAAATTTGTTTCCATGGTTAAGATTGGATACGAATATTTTTGGAGAAACTTAATGAACAACTTACTTGATTTGACCTTAACCTTAATGAGATACTAAATGTTAACCTTACGTGTGAAAGCCACATTTACTTTAGATGTCAATTTTAGTGTTTAACGACTAGGTTCTGATTGGTAAAAATTGCAATGACCTAAACGCTTGTTTCAAATCTCGGTAAGCGATTTTTTTTATTAGAACAATGTTAATATTGTTAAAGTTGCTTTAAATTTGGACGGCATAATAATGTACGATTTCAACTTATTTGTTTTTTGCCTATCCACTGTTCTTTTAGTTAGAAATAAATAAATAATAAATATTAAAATCTTTGGAGGACCTTTCACATGATTCGAGTTCAGTAGGAGTATAATGATATGAATGATTAATCCGGAATAAAAATTCAGATAGATTTTAAATTGAAATATACGAGGATTGGTCATAGACCTGGAATATCGGAATTAAATTTCAGGATGCTGATTGAGTGTTTCCATTTTATTTTAAAATCGTTTTGTGTGTACATGCCCATATCTAAAGCATATTTGCATATACACCGCAGTTTGCTTGGTTTCCAGAGGAAATAATAAAGTTGTTAAAAAATAAAATTTTGAATGGTGTTTGATTTTTTTATTATTAGTTTAAGTTTTAATAATCACACCTGAATACTGGATTAATTCATCAGAAGAACTTAGTTCACGGGTTTGGTTGATCTTGTCTTCTGTAGTCCCTTATGTAAAAACATAATAGCAGTAAGCGAATGAATAATTTATATTTTTATATGATTTAACATTGTTTCTAAGGGGCTCTGACGGAAAGAGATGTTACAAGTATGAATAATAATAATAATAATAATAATAATAATAATAATAATAATAATAATAATAATAATAATAATAATAATAATAATAATAATAATAGGAAGAAGAAGAAGAAGAAAAAGAAGAAGAAGAAGAAGAATGGCTGCGATACGTACAACTGTAGAGAAAAATAATCGAATACGGTCATATGAAATCAAAAACAACATGATTTCGAATGGATGTAAAATTTCCTCTTTTATTAATTTTAAGTTAATAACCTGTGAATCACTGTTCGAATTAAAATTGAATTAATTAATTGAGTATGCATTTAAAGGATTGTGTGGAACTTGATAGATATCCAGAAGTTCTATATTGTATGCGGTTGCATAATATTATGTCAAAAAAAACGAACTACAACATGTATGGGTGTAGTATAGTGTGGTGTATTTATGTTGTCCTCAATTCAGCTATTTAACTGGAATCTTGACATTACTGGTGAAGTTTCACTGATGGACACTGAACTGTAAGTACTCTGGAAAATAATGGTTTAATTTATATACAAACATATAAAGACTCGCTCCAATAAACTGAAATTTTACATGTATGTGTAACGTCAACAAATGTAAACAAATGGACAGTCATCCAGGCATATATCATCCAGAGATATTAATAAATTGTAACATTTGAGAAGAGATCTTTATCGTAGTTTTATTTCTTTTTTCTTTCCTTTTAGATCAAAATCTGGGAATTTGTAGTAAATTCTCTAAAGTGGAAGAGCATTTAGCAGAAGAGGATATAAACTGTTCATTCAAGCTATCAAACGTGGCGTTGTACCAACTATGTAAAGTAGGACGACAAAGTATGAGTAGTTTGACATCTTTCGACCTATCTCCCCAATTTCCCTCCTTAAGTGAGATGTATAAGTTATTACTTTCTATAAATGTTGAATTCAGTAATCTTAAAAAAATCGAATAAACAAACTGAGGAACAAATATATTAATCTTTGATTGATGATTTTTTAAAGTTAGTTTCCTCACATTACGTTCTTGAAATTATGTCCTGATGCTGTTTTATTTAAAGTATATATATATATATATATATATATATATATATATATATATATATATATATATGTATATATATATGACGCTATTGAAATAAATTCGTGAAAAATTAAATTTTTCAATATAATATTCCTAGTAACATTGCAACAAAAGTTTCAAGTGAAACTCTTATTTTAAAGCTAATAAAATTCTTTTGTTAACTTTAAAATATACGTATTAATAGATTTATAGGAATGAGAACGATGTCTGGAGAGTTCTTACCAAATGACTGCAGGTGCTGGAAAGTCATCCTGCCATACCGTCTGGGCGTGGACCATAATCCAGCTTTGACACTGTGTCCGTTTCAGTGGTAAATTTATGAAGCCTCTATGTGCTAAGTGATTTGTGTGGTAATAGTGAGAAGTCCTTAATGAGTATCTAGTAGGTTATTTTTTTCCTGTAAGGTTTTTGGTTTATAATTTGCTATGTAGGCATATATTGCTATGCCTTTAGTATTGTGGTTTGTTATCTTTAACTAGAACGTACCATTTTGTTTACATGCTCATAATCCATTTACAATTTTCATTTTGAAAAATCTACAGATACATTTACGTTAAGTTTAATTGCAAAATAGCAGTTTTCAAGTGGAAGGCAAGTAGTGAAAATTTAATCACTACATGACTATTCACAGTCAATTAATAAATAGTATAAAATATATAATAGCCTGGATAAAAACCCAAATATGTTACATTTCAAACACTAAACTTCAGTTTAAAATGCATAACTCTTTATAACGGTTTGTAATTATACAATATTTAATAATATTCTGTCAAAATTACTATTTTGATATTATCACTTACCGTAATTAATGACAGGAAATAGAAAAGAATGTTCTTAATTTTAAACTTGAATTCCCATATCATTTTTAATGAAACTTGTTATAATATATTACATTGACAAGAATGTAGTCTTTTAATATTGTTGGAGGATATCTGAGCAACATTAATAATATTAAAAAAATAATATTTTTTTTCCTTTGTCTAATTTGTGGAAATGAACTTAACGTTGATACTGTAGTTGTAAAAATTGTGTGCTCTCTATTCGTGAAGCTACTCTACAAAGAAAAGGCGATGTGCACGAAAAGTTACAGAGAAAGTGTATTAAGAAAGTGCAAATTTTAAGAATACGACTAAGTCAGAGGTGCAAAAATCTTATTCCAAAATTCTTTAAATCTCTACATCACAAGTTGCAAACTAACAACTTTAAGTGAGTCCCAGGAAGCTGAAAGTAAGTGCGTTGTTATTAATCAATGTCTCGTAATTGCTGTAAGAACTAGGTCGTTCCTGTTACCCATGTAGACAAGCCTTGTTCTGAATCTACTTCGCTTATACTTTTGAAAACATTTCATAAACATACTTCATCAACGGGAGTGTGAACATCTTACCGTGTAGCCTAATATCACTGGCTCCCCAGCTGTTCATTACATGTTTTTGATCATGTTGACGTAAATTGTGTGAAGTCTTGATAAGAAAGGTACTTTTCTTCCTATGGAAGGAATTCATTGTCACGTCAGGTGCCTGTTTTGCGTAACAATTAAGAGGATTCCAATTGAGCCTGTTACTAACACCGCAACTATCCGAGAGTACTTACATGCAATGATAAAGAGAAATACGGGCCTTTCTTCAGTGGCCATTGAAGACTTAAGTGAACTTCAATAAGTAAGATCTCTTACGCCCCAATCTTCACAATACATATTTATCCTCAACCTTATATGGCTTGTAGGCTTACAGTCACAGCCTAGATGGAGTGGATTTATGACTATCAGAATAAGAAATTCGATAAAGTGTAAAACCATGTATATCATAGCTGTATTGCAGTTGATCGAAACAGAAAATTAAGTTAATTGTTGTGATCGATGGAAGATTTCTTATTTATTATGTTCCTTGTACTTGCGGAAATGTTATTCAAAACTGTAGCAACAACACTAGGTGTTCACTGAATTAGGCTACCAACTTAATACTTTTTTGGTCCAGTTTTGCTTGGAGTGGACACGGCGTGGCATGGATTCTGGTAGATGCTGATGTGATTCCACGGGGGTCTGATATCATATATTCCTGATGGCACCCCACAATGCCCCATCTGGGAGTCGCGGTCGGAAATAAGGATTATCGCCGTCGACGGTGTCAGGCCGCCGGAGGTAGCCGCCACCCGTCCGAGGCAGCATGACGATCTATTTGTTCAAAGTTGCCGACTGTTGCCGAACGACAGAGTCGAAAAACAGTCAGAAGGGCCTCTTTTCGACCCTCTACACCCTTTACGGTTGTTTGCTGCGCTTTTACTGCTCCTTTACGGCTGTTTGCCGACTGCTCGGCAAGACAACTTCCGACGGCGGCGTCGGCGCATTTATTGCTCCTTTCCGGCTTTTCGCCGACTGCTCAGCAAGGCAACTATTCGTCACGGTCGAAAATCGCACTGAAAGACGTCGGCATTCGGCGCCGGCAATCCGAACGCGGCATCTGGTCGCCATGTACAAATTGTCCTACTGTAGCCGGTAGGATCTTGATGGGGTGAGTATACAGATGTTGATGCAGGAGTCATGGTGTGAAGAGCTCGTTTTGCAACACCCCACAAATGCTCTATAGATTAAGATTGGGTGAAATAGGGAGAAATTCATATGTACAGCTCCATGAAATGTTCCTTAAACCAAGCAGGTACAGTCCTGGCTTGGTGGCACCATTCACTGCCGACTTCTTGTGGGTAGAAATGTTACATTATAGGGTGAACTTGGTTTTCTAACACTTGCAGGTATGCAATGGATGTCTCATTATGGTCCATACCCACCAATAGTGAAAGTAGGGTTAGAATGTTCCGGCATGTGTGAACACTGTAATATACCTTCCTGAGATAATTATCCTGGCTCTGACGATGTCATTGACTTCGATGATGACGAGCGTGAACAGTTTAGCACTTTGATTTAACCAGATTGGACTGAGAGATGAATTTAATTTTATCACTCAACGACTAAACACCGATTGTATAAATTGTATAGGAAGAGTGTAGAAACAGAATATTGGGTTCTACTTCTACATTCCAAGTGTTTTGGGTGGGAGGCACGTAATGTTATTACAGAATTAAGTTCATTATTTTGCATTGTTAAGCAGCTACTAATTGTTACGAGTCAAGGACATGGCGGGTCCATAGGTGATAGATAATGGAATGTTCATAATCTAAGTTAGAAACAATTTCCCGAATCAAAATTAGTCATATTAGTTCGCTATAATAAAAGTAAATAACAGAATAATAAAATATAGCATAAATTTGTATATAACAGTTATAAGTAAAATATTAACTTATGTGCATAGACTATCAACTATATATACACATGTAAATATTTTAAAGCTAACATGTAGATATAAAGCTTGTAATAGTTATATTTCGTTACGTTTGTTATACTTTTGTGGTGTAGAAGAAGGATAAGAGTGATGTTAATGGATTATATACCCTGAAAATATATAATTTATCTTATCAAACAGGATTTAAAAAAACACTTTTTTCTCCTCATAATTCTTCTCGCTATTGCAACGAAGCTTGTCATATGAATTATGTATAGACAATAGTATTTTTCAAGGTAGATTATATTTTGGCATCTGTACCCGTTACTGCTTCAGGGGTCGCCAAATTCAAAACAAAAATAGATTCTTAGGGCGGAAATTTTCATATTTATCGCAGAACACTTTCCTTTTGTACGACGGTCACTGCGAATTTTTGAGCTTCGCATTGTTGTGGCACAGTATTTGAATTACAACAATTGCGTTCGGTAGTGGTATCCAGAGCAAAGAAAGTTTCAACTCGCCTCGCTTATCGGCGTGGCCGTATCGCCTTTACTTGTTTGTTGATGTGAGCAGTATTCGGCTGTCTAGAATGGATCTCGAAAGGGAACATTTTCGGGCAATGATCCTTTACGATTTCAAGAGTGGTTTGAACGAGACACAAAATCTTGACCGTTTAGAGGGGCGTTTTGGGACCTTGCTCCTTCCATGTTACAATTTTTCGGTGGTTTGGTGAATTTAGAAGAGGCCGGACATCGGTTAAAAGTGAGAAAAGAGCTGGATGTCCGGCAACAGCTGTGCCAGATGAAAACATTGCCGCTATGGAACAAATGATTCGAGAAAATCCTCTAACAACTTTCAAGGACATTGAATCTACAGTGAACATTGGATCACCAGCAGTAACAAAACTTCTTCATGATCATCTTCGGCTCAGAAGGGTTTCATCTCTTGTGTGCCTCACATTTTGACTGAACAGCAGAAGTGCATGCGTGTGGAATGGTGTGAAGAAAGGCTTGCAAGATTTGATGGAGGCAATTCTCGACGCGTCTCTGACATTGCTACTGCAAATGCAACAATTCACACACTAACAGTGTTTTACTTTTGTCACAACTGTCCACTACGAAGAGAGTGAGAAAGGAGGCATATTGAGCCAGTAATAAAATATTAACTTCTACTTTGAGGGGCCACATTTTTAATTTCAAGTTTCTTTATATCGTTGTGTGAGATTAGACCATCGATGACGTTTTTCTTTTTCGAGGAATACTTCAATTTCTCGCATATCGTCTTTGCGTTAGTTCTTCTAAAACCATTAAATATTTGAAATAGTGCTCACATAGTATCACCATGATACATTAAAGTTATAATGATTTTTAAATTTAATTTTATAAACTACAGCAATTCACTTCTTTTGTTACAGAATAACGCACAATACGTCAGCAATCCATTGTCATCATCTTTCTGACTAACATGTATATATTCTGTCTACGAGTTTTTGTTATTTACTGGCACACCGTCCCATACTTTATAAGTATTACCCTTTATTCTAACGGAATATCCAGGAATAGCTTACTTCCTGTAGGGAATTCCTTGCACTGCCACTAAAAGATTTTCAATCTCGCATGTTTGCATAGAGCAAATCACTACTCTAAGATGATTATATGGCCCCCCAGCTCAGTTGTTAGTAAATTTGGAGCAACGTTAACTTTCTCACGCTTCCAATAGCCTATAACCCTAAAGCAAAGGGAGTCCGGTAAGAAGTTATTGGCATCAAGACACATTACGTAAGAATCTTCTTTATTCTTATCATAATCTTCCATATACTTATTGTTTGCTTTTACATACCTTTTTGAGCATTGACTAATTCCACCTCTTATACCTTTCTCTACCATTAATACCATATCATAATCCCACAACAATTCTAAATTTATATTTGTCATCTTTAACATTGCATCCCAAGCTAAACCTGATGCTGTCATATACCAATCAGGATCAAGATCATAAGCTTTAAGACATGTTCCTCTCAAGTTCTAAAACACGTCTGCTAACAATAATACATCTGTTTTCAAATATAAATCATGGTATTGTCCGAGATTCTTAATGTCAAATGTTTCCCATACTTTCTTTGCATGTTCATAATCTTCATCACTTATATGTGTGTTCATAAGCTTGTTGAAGAATGCTTCCTTTTGTGGTAATTTTCTTTCTTTAAACCTATCCCAATTGTTAAAATAATCATATGGGTAAACACCTTTCCTTATTACAAGTTGAAAATGTTCTTGGTTAGGATAAAAGTGTTGGGTATGTATCATTTGCTCAAGTTTCAAGTTCGATGACAATTTGTCTAAACTAGAAGCCATAAATCTAAATGAATCTACAAATTTCAATTTAATAGTTCCAACCTTTTCGCTGAATGATATGTATCTTCCTTCATTATTGGGTATTAGATCTATTTCTTCTTTATTACATCCAAGCTCTTTTATAAACAAGTGTGAGTCATATCCTGTCAAGTTATGTATGATTACTGGTACAAACTTTGGTACTTTGACTTTTAAATTGCAGTTATTACATAGAGGTGCTACAAATTTTCCTGTTATATGATCATGATGCTTAACATTATGATTTTCTTTAGTATACTCCTGCTTACAGTAATAATAACATTTGGATTCATTGAACTCTTTTCTCTGACTTTTTGTTAATGGTAATTCGTTATTTTGTTTGTATATGTTCGATATATGTTTAGCTTCTTTTGTTAACAGTCTTATAAATTTATTAGTAGCGTTCTTACCTCTATACAAAACAGGATTAGTTTTACTTCCATCGCTCTTTACTACATAATAACAAAATCCAGATGGCTTATGTTGTTGATATTTTTTCGTATATGGCTCGTTATCTGAATAACATTCTTCACAACCCATAACTTTATGTAACAAACATTCAAAATCAGCATAAATCACAAATGGCATTTTCATTGTGTATTGGTAGTTTTTAAATTCAACACATTTACCTTCTTCAAGCATTATTATTTTTACTGGTTCATTTAATGAACAATCTTGCTCATGTTTGTTTAAAGCGTCTTGTGAGTAAAAGTATAACAAACATCTATCACATAAACATTTTCGAGCTCTCTTTTTAGTTAATTGTGTACATACTAGTCTGCTTAAATCCTTAATCCAACAATAATGTGTTTTAACTTGGTCTTCATTTTGTTCTTTTATATATAATAAATTGGCATGATTTTCTTGCTTGTTTTGTGTGTGATGTAGTATATAGATTGAATAGTCTTTATCATATGCATAAACCTTTATAGAAATATTAAGTAATTTTTCAGCTCTTGGAATATCGCATAGTTTTACAGGAAAATGAATATTTTTTAATTTTTCTGCTAAGTATTTAACAGCTTGCTTGTACTTGGAAGGTCGTTGTGGATCTTTATTAACTGGGTATAGTGAAGAACAAATTGAATATAAGAAACATTTTTCATCTTCGTTCTTTACATTTATGATTGCTTGTTTATTTTTAATTTTACCAGGTAGATCTATGTATGTTGATCCTCTATATGGTGTATATTTGACGATTGCTAGTTGTAAAAATTTAATGTTTATAAGAGCCCAGCCAGAACAGATGTTGCTGTAATATATTGTTCAAGTGGATCTTGTGGTTTGTAATCTGTTGTAAATTCACATGTTTCTAATCTTGATTGCATTGTCGTTTCTTTGAGTTTTACATCAATTGGTACTGATTCAACTTTGATTTTCCGTTCTTCAATTACTTCTTGTTTAAATGGGAATATATCCTTATCTGTCTTCTGCTTTGTTGATCATCATATTGTTTAAAAAGGTCTATCAGTTCTGCTTTTCTTAATCGGGAATATCTTCTGATTCCCCTCTCTTTACATTGTTGCCTTAACTCTACTACATTAAATTTACAATAATTACTCATCTTATTTACTATATAGAAAATCTTACTATACTCAATTTTTATCTTCGCCGGATTATTTCTGTTCATTTTTGTACTATTTTTACTTCAATATATCCTAATACAACGCTTAAAATTGTACACTCCTGCCATTGTCTACATATTACGCGTTGTATTAGAACACGACTTTGATGAGAAAAACCCATCAAAGTCACATATACACATATTAACATTAAATCATTTTTGTAAACTTACTCATCATCGTCATAATCATCACTACCATATTTATATTCATCATCACTACTCAAATCAGATGTTTTTTGTTGCATTATTAATAATTCATTTTCCTTTAACAGTATTTGCTTCTCTAGTAGTGCTGCTAAGAGTTTAAGATCATGATGAATTAGTTTAAGTCTATCATGTAATAAATCAAAATCTTTCTCCATATTTATTATATAGAAAACCAACAAAAATGAGATAAATTTAAAAAATCTAAGAATAAAAACGAACATGGACAGTGCTAAGGAAATATTATCTTACAAACCTATATTTGATTGTGTATGTAAACATTTAGATATTGGTGGTTATAATGATGAAGACAAAATAAATTTTAGCGTGTCCATAGGTATGTTAGATCATTTGTTCAAGAAAGCCACTAAAGAAAACAACTCATTTCTTAAAAAAACATTCTCTATACAAACGTTATGAACTTGTCTGATGAGATATTAGATTCACTGACTGATGAACAATGGTTATCTATAGGTTATGATGATTATAAGCAGGAATATAACTATGATCACATTACAGAAGATTTCATACGCAAATATCAAGAGAAAGTTAATTTGAGTGAAATATGTTCATGGAAAAAAATTATCAGAAGAGTTTATAAGAGAGTTAGCTGATAAAGTTGATTAGGAGATTATTTCAGGAAGCCAAGACTTATCAGAAGACTTTATAAGAGAATTTGCAGATGTAACTTTAGTAACTTTAAAACCTTTATTAGCAACAACTTTGGTAAGACTTATCACTCGCTTAATCAAATGTCTATACTGAGGAAAAGGAAACCGTTCTCTAAAATGTTGTGGAAGAGGTTCTGGAGCTGTTTCGATTTCAAACTCCTTTATACATTTTAATCTTATACCCTCTTTAACAGTCTTCCACCAAAACAGAGATACACCATCTGGTTTCTTCTTAGGAATATTTGGGTATTTCTTTAATAAGTTCAGTTCATTCTTCGTGAGAATATATGTTTCAAAAGCTCTAAACTCAAAATCATCATCTACTTCTTCTACTTCACTATTGTTATATTTCTTTCTTTTCTTTTTATTATAGCATGCTTTGCACTCATTGCGTCTTGTATTACCATTTCTAGAGAACTCTTGGCATTGTTTTAATTCGTTACAATTAATGCACTTCTTCACTTATTAAATATAAAATAAATACTTATTATTAAACTATGCGCATAACTCAGTCTCATTCATTTTTATGTGTAAAAGATCTGATTCGAAAAAAGGGTCAAAATTGCGCTCGTAGTAAACATAACATTCTACTTTACGGGACACCTGGGACATATTTGCTTGAAAACGGGACATTTAGGCGTCCCGTTTGAGAATCAGAAAAAACCGGGACAACGGTTGAAAATAAGGGACTGTCCCGGCTAAAACGGGTCGTCTGGTCACCTTGGTCATTCAATCCTGACTTAAGCTAGTACGCACATAAAGTAAGAATAGTTCAAAGTCAGACAAGTCACGTTTTTCTGACTTAACCGTCTTTACACACGCAAAACATTAACTTCGCCCATTTGTCTGATTATGTACACTTCCATATCTCTCTTAATTATGAAGTTATGACTTTGCCGACTAGACACAAACATGCAGAATATTTGTTTTACCTTGCAAAAATCTCAATTTCTGATTTTTTTGACTTAACCGACTTTACACACGCACGCCAGCGTTAATAATTAAAGCAAAAATAAACAAATTTCATTCAATAATCGTGTTTCTTTGTAATTTCGCACAAACCTAATTATTTTACAATTAATATCCAGCCTTTTATCCTCCTCCTGGTCACGTCCATTCCAAGAGAAGCGGTGGAAGGCCTCCAATTGCAAAGTAAGGTCACATGCCGTTTTTCAAGCGTGTGATGTACACATTTATCTCTAATACTAACAAGGAACATCATCTTAGTGATCCAAACCGATTTTGATGAAATTTGTCAGGGAGATACTACACAGGAAATAAACGAATACGTGTTTTTTATTATCTGCGGAAAAACGTTTTGAGGGGGCAAAAGCCCCCATCTAAAATTTTGAAAGTGGGCCCCCGAAGGGCAAGAACAAGTGGACCTAAACAAATGATATTGTACACATATACACTAGACATTAAATAAGGGAATACGTGTTTCGTGTTTTCCCGGAAATATCAGTCGGGTGGGGCAGACCCCTCCAAACGTATAAACACGAAATCTAAAAAAAGGATAGTAAGTGTAATGCAATAGTGGATCAAGCACGTGCAGAATTGTAACCAAACTCTCGTTAGGGCCAATGCACACATAACACAAAAACATAAGCGAATACGAGTGGTTATTTTGTACAGAAAAACTGTTTGGTAGCCGAAACGGGCCGCGAAATAATTTGGCAGTCAGCATCAGAAACGAGATGATTAGAGAAAGTAAGCAAATGAAGTACATATAGACATTTGAGTTGCAAAAGGACAAAAAATGCAGGATACACACGTATGTCTACAATGTTCTAATTATTGAACTCTATGAGAAATGTGCTGGCCATAAGATTTTGGCATTCGTGAATCTACGTTAACTGGAGCTGTTGTATGGTCCACAATGACAGTCGAGTTCAACTTCTAGCGATTAGTAAGACGACCTGTTTCTCCAGTTTCCCTATATCCATACATATAATATGTATGTTTTGGGAACATATCTACTGATACACCATACTCTTTCAAGGCAGGTATTCTCTGTTACACGTAAAGTGTGGATTCTGGCATGTAATCTACTAGTCAGGAGTAGTTGCCATGAGGTGGGCTTTGACGTTGATAGAAGGTGGATATGTTGAAAATAAACAAATTATGAAGCATGAAGTGTAGATCCTAATTTATTTCTGTGTGGAGCACACAGTCTTTCCCCACAGTCTGTACATTTGGTATGTATAGTAACGCGTGTTGCAAACACCTTGCACTTTGTCCTTACATAGAAGTGTACGTCTAGTAGTACTGACAGGTAGTGTGTTCACTCAATAAAGGTTTCACAGTAATGATAGTCCACAGAAAAATGTTGCAAACACAGTGATCGCTTACACCATCCACAACGAATCTATTCGTGTCGAAAGAGTACTCTGCAGGTGTCTGAAATTTTGCTGGTCATTGTTGTGAAACCGATCATGTGCTAAGCGTACTTAAGCACGTCTCGATAATGTGGCGAGGAGAATTGATTATGTGTCAATGATTGCAATTTTATTATATTGTCCCTTATATCCAAGTTTATGTCGGTCCGTTGCAAGATCACTGCGTCAGAAAAGCGTCGCACAAAGGTCTTCCACAGCCGAAAAAATATACATCCAGTGGTTGTAGTTTCCAGGTTAGGCCCTGTGGTATTGTGTGCAACGTTGTTTACTTTTCACTCGGTTCTATTTCGCGTAATGTGTTTTCACAATGGCCACGCCATGCATCTAATAGGAGAACAGTATTTTGTTGCGTTGTTGGAAAATACACTTCAGTGAACCATTTCGAACATGCTCTTTTGTAAGTTTACCGGACTTCGAGGCAGCTAGGTAAATGTTACGTGGGCGAAATATAGTGTCTTGAACCCTTGGACCGAACTCGACTTTTGGCTCCTTCACCAGAAGAAATAATGCCAAGATCCCATCCGCAGATATTA
Source organism: Thermobia domestica (assembly GCF_964235325.1). Lineage (NCBI taxonomy): Eukaryota > Metazoa > Arthropoda > Insecta > Zygentoma > Lepismatidae > Thermobia > Thermobia domestica. Next base: position 77,731,704 of record NC_137458.1, read on the forward strand.
TTGGCTGGATTGTATAGCTATGTGTTGTCGCACTCACAGCTTGAACAAGTGTTTCGAATTTTTTCATGCCCTGCCGTGCCAAGGTACGACAAGCATGCATTTCTATTTGGAATCCGCTTTGGTCCGAATTATAAACGTTAGTTCAGCCGTATTTAATAATTAGTTGTTTCACATTGTTCACAAAGTCACTTACAATATTCGCGGAATCATCGTCGTCTACTGCATGTGCAGTAGATATAAATTTTGTCACTTTACGCGACACAATGCTGTGTCTTCTTTTAAATTGCCACAGCCAGGTATGCGATGCTGAAAATGAAGGTAGAGCTAATCGGTTACTAGCCTGCAACGCCCACCTCCGGAGTTCCACATCGTGTATTGGAAAGTGAGTGTTTAGAGCATCTTTAAACGTACGTAGAACGAACTGTGACACTTCAGCTAGTTTGTCCTTTCGTGCCCCTCCAGCAGCAACTTGATTTTCCCATCGCACGAGCTGTTCCCTAGAGGTAACCTTTCTGTATTTCTCACGGAAAGAGGCCTCTTCTTACCACTTTTCCATTACGTGACGGCATTCCGTTTATACTAAATGGTGACATCGCCAACAGATGCGGTGTCGGGTACAGCAGATTCTTCCGCGTCATCCTCCGGTGCATAATCTGCGTCGTACTGTTCTCTTCCTTTATCGTCATTTGCAAGAGCTAATGTCGTTACTATTTTCACCTACAACGTAGTTCCCGCTTCCATCCAGTCCTCTAACAAATTCTGTAGTACATTTGCTACATGCCTTTCCTCCGCTGTTATTGTTATCTCCGGTAGATGTATTACATCGAAAGCAAGCTGCAACAACGCTATAACATTTGCAGCATTTACTGTATCCATACTGTCGTCTTGGTAGGCTCTTTCTTCTCTCTCTCTCTCTCTCTCTGTATGCTTGTGTGTGTGTGTGTGTGGTGTCCATGTCATATATATCATCAGGCGTCGATTATGAGTTCTATGCAATCAGTATACATAATGACTCTTTCCCCATACATGTTTGTACTATTGAGCGAGTAAATACCCCTTTGTGTACTTATCAAGTCCCTTATCGCATCAGGTGCCACTCACGAGTGGAAGAGTAAGCAAGATGACATCGTAAGATCACCAACAGTCCATACAAAGTTGAGTATGTTTGCACAGCTTCTTGACTATTCTTTGTCGTATACTGTTTGCATATACTGATCTTCCGTATTGAATTAGCGTTCGTTGCACTTAATAGCTACTGCACACGTAACCCATCCATTGCAAATAACATAAGTAGGTATAGTACATACAATAGTTTTATTTACAGAATATTAAATAAAAGTACTCAAGATAACGGGTAGGAGCGCTGAAAAACTTTAGGAGCGACCTTTCCTCAATTCACGTTCCAAGAAGCTTCACCATACTTCATATTAAACATCACAATAAATTATTACTGGCACCACCACCACTAATCATAAAATTAATAATCATAAAGATAATAATAATAATAATCATAATAATTGCCAGGCTTCCCTGAGGTCGCTATTCTTCGGTTCCCTTCTGCTATCATTTTACGATTGCAATATATGTACACAATTTCATTTGCTTCGGTCCACTTGTTCTTGCCCTTCGTCGGCCTACTTTCAAAATTTTGGGTGGGGGCTTTTGCCCTATCAAACCGTTTTCCGCAGCAAATAAAACACACGTATTCGCCTAGTTTTTCTGTATTGCTCCTACACGGAGTTTGGTTACAATTCTGCATGTGCTTGAGGTACTTTTGCATTACACTTACTATCCCTTTTTAGATTTCGTGTTTAACGTTTGGAGGGGTCTGTGCCCCACCCGACTGATTTTCCTGGAAAACACGAAAGACGTATTCCCTTATTTTATGTCTAGTGTATGTGTGTACAATTTCATTTGCTTCGGTGCACTTGTTCTTGCCCTTCGGGGGCCCACATTCAAAATTTTGGGTGGGAGCTTTAGCCCCCTCAAACCGTTTTTCCGCAGGAAATAAAAAACGCGTATTCGTTTCTTTCCTGTGTAGTATCTCCCTGCCAAATTTAATCAAAATCGGCTTGGATCACTAAGATGATGTTCCTTGTAAGATGCAGTCTTGCTTGGTATATTACCGTAGTTTTAACATTTTCACCTCTTTTGTCATAAGAAAGACGAAATTTTGACTTTCTAATTCCTACTTCTTCAAGTGTTGCTAATTTAAAATATGTTGTTAAGTTCTAAAATCTTTGTCAAATATTACAGATAGTATTCCACGGAAAACACGAGGTACCTACTGCAACTATGGGATTTACAAGCGCATATATGAAGTGTCTGGTAAAAAGATTAGAAACAGTAGTATCAATTACTAATGAGATTGCAAGTGAAGATGTGCGTTCTATTCCACCCGACTCGAGGAATTGCAGGTTTTCCGATGAGAATGAGGGTATTTGGTTATTTGAACATTACAGCTATACAGTCTGTTTGTGGCAATGTGAAATTGAAGAAAGCATGAAGCTCTGCAACTGCACAAATGTTATTGTAGGTGGTAACAAGGGTAAGTATTTCTTACTATTAGTGTTATAATTTTAGTATTCAAAATCATAAATTATTAAACAATATAAATAATTATTTAACGTGAATTATAGAAACGAAATTCATGTATAATAATATTAGTTTCGGTAGCCTGAAACTACAGGGTAATTTTTCAAAACTCTCAGATTTCTTTTGGGTCTATACTTTCTAATTGAGGTCCGAGTTTGATGCAGTTTGTGGCCAATGATAAAGGAAGAACGGGAGATTTATGGAACTATGTTTACTGGTTTAGATTCATCTAAGGTAATTTCAATCACTGTTCAATTTATATATTTGCCAGTGTACCTTACAATTGGAATGAGGCCTGGTGTGATGTAAACATTTGAGTTTTCTTCGTTAGATGGCAACAACGCCGAGGCCAATAAGAAACAAGTAATTGGGTCGTTGTATTGGGAATTGTGCTGTACAGTTCTGTGATACTATACAAATATGATCATGACAAAGTGAAAACGGTGTACTCTTCGAGCAACACGATTTTATCGTAAAAAGTAAAAATGGGATATATTGTTGCTACGCAAAGGGCATCTACAAACGAATTTTGCTTTATTTCCTGTCCCAGACAAAATATAATATGGTCGCTAGTGAACATATTGGAAGAAACAGAATCGCTACTGAGTGAAACAGAAACCGACAGAAACAGAAACCGACTATAGCTATTCAACATGTAATCTATGGGTGTTACCACTAACACGTAATTTGTATTCTCAATAACACATTATTTGCATTCTGCTTTTTTGCTTCAAAAATCCAAAATCTCACTCCAATTGTAAGGTACATTTCAATTTCGATGTTTGCTGCTTTTGTTGAGACGTGCTTTTAGTTCTTTTAGTTAGGTTAGAATAAAAACATTGTTTTCAAAATGTAATTAATGAATTAACTAACTATGAAATAAAAATGTGAACAACAAGAAGAGGATTAGGCCACTCCTCAATGGACTTTGTTGAATATAAGCAATAAATTAAATAAATACACTTTATCTACAGGTTACCGGCTCATGATATAGTATTTGAAGTCCTACTTATATTAATAAAATTTTTAGGAGAGGCTAAGAAATCTTACGTGTCTTCGTTTCTATCTCACCGTCGCTACGCCTCTGAATCAATCGGAGAAATAAGTTCAATAAATAACAAACTGACGGACAGCACTAAACCAAACTCACAAGCTCACAGCATCTGAATCTCCGTAGCGTTTGGGGCTAAAGTTGACTCAAATGATATGGAGGTGACATTTACCTCAGAGACCCCGTAAAGTATGGATTCGACACTAATATTGGTCGCTTTTGATAATATTTACTTGTCACCCCCACATTTAGGGCTATCAGAAGGGCACAAAACTGATCTTTATTCCTTAGATATTGGTATACTTGCTCCCAAATTTTGTTATATATATATATATATATATATATATATATATATATATATATATATAGAGAGAGAGAGAGAGAGAGAGAGAGAGAGAGAGAGAGAGAGATACATAGATAGATGGACCTAATGTGGACATATAAGCTTTTGTTTGTTTTTGTCTGGAGTTAAAAAGATTTCAAGAAACTTCTACAGGTCATTATATCCTATCTCAAAGTAACATTAAAAAAATTAAATCTTAAGTGCGACTAAAAAATACTATTGGCCTTTATCCTCTTCATACACCTCTTCGTGAAATTTTATTAGTTATTTGGAGTCAAAACATGAATGCATTAATCGCAGGATATGAGTGAACGCCAAATCGTTTACCTAGATTTCCAGTGTATGTCAAAAATAAAACTATTTTTTTGTTTCAGTGCATTTCCTTTGTTATATTTTGGAAGCGCTTTCTTCTCTTGGTTATTCTCTTCCTGCAAGCAGAACAGTAGGATGTTCAACTTATTGTCCTAAAACCTTGGCAAGCTTCTTTACAGTGAATGTTTTCCAATAACTTCTTTCCTACGTTATTAATCGAATCATGATGACTGGCATAGTAACAACAGCACCCGTTTGCAATTATTAAAATAAGTACAGATAACTTTGAATGTTGTGTTCTGCAGAAACTCATCAAAGTGCAGGTCGTTAGAAATATAACAACCACCATCACCACCAGGTAAACGAAAATGATCTACAGTCTCTTAGACCTACTTTGGATTACTAATAGACATTTCATTGTATTAATTTCCGATATGAATTGCTTCCTGAGTACGTGTGTAACAGATACTCTCATGTTACATATTCTTACTTAATGAGTAACATTAACTGTCCGTTATTTGAAGATTCTATCATTCCTTTCAATGTCTCACAGACACTTTTATATAACATCCAGAACATTTACGCGTCAGATAAACTTTAGTAGTAACAAGCAAGGTTTTTCAAGTGCCACACTTCGATGTGCTTGAAACTCTTGGAATGAATAAATGAATCAAAAGTAGGAGATACGTGTTTGTATATCGGCCAACGTGGGGGATGAAGGGGTAAACACCATCTAAAGGACGAATATAGAACAATATGACACATTTTAGTAAGTCCAAAAGTAGCAACGCACAATAGGAATTTGCTTGAAACTCCTTTGGTGAATAAAGGAATTAAAAGTATGATATACATGTTTTTTATATTGGCCAACGTAAGGGACAAAGGGAGTAACCACCGCCTAAAGTGGGAACATAGAGCAATATGAAACAATTTAGCAAGGTCATAACTTGCAAGTCACAATTGGAGTTTGCTTGAAATTCCTGGAGTGAATAATTTAATCAGAAGAAGGATATACATGTTTTTGTATATTGGCCAACCTGGGGGAATGAAGGGATAAACGTCCGCATAAAGTGCGAATAAAGGATAATATGGCACATTTCAGCAAGGCAATAACTATCAATGTACAATGAGAATTTGCTGTAACTTCTGGATGGAGAATACGAATTAAAAATTGGACAGACTTGCTCTTTTAATTCGCCCAACGTAAGGGATGAATAGGGTAAACACCCATCTAAAGTGCTATCATAGGGCAATATGACGAAAAATTATGGCGACACTTGTCTCCGCTTCGTGATGAATTTTCCACTTTTCCCAGGTCCTGACTGATACGAAAGACTCGATTTTCCACTGTCGCACGATATGCCGTGTCACGCGTATCGCCCAGCCATAGAAAATCGAACAAACCGAAAACTCGTTCTCTTTTATGAGAGTGTATCCATTTCCCTTTACAACCACTTTTTAGGGGTGTACTCGTTCAATTTTATGAGCTTTTTTAAACCCCTATTTTAACATAGCAGAGCTAATCCAAGACTATGAATATATTTTCCAACCCCTGTGCAACATAGTAGAACTTACATAAGAGTACGAACACATAGCAGACCTAATAAAAGAGTTTGACTTATTTTTTCTACCACAATTTTAACTTAGCAAAATTACGTAAGACAATGAACACAGAGACTAGGAACGCTTATTTTAACAGCACTCCTATATAATGTAGCAAATACTACTAACATAACAGAGAATAATGAGGGTGTACTTGTTCCCTTTTATCAACACCTATGTACCATAGCATAGAATACATAGCACAATGAACACATAGACTACGAGCGCATATTTTAGCAGCACTCCTATGTAACATAGCAAATGCTAAAAACTCATCTATGGCATACAACAACCCTTATATAACATAGTAGAAATTATGCAATAAAGGCTACATAGCATTACACTATGAATACATTTCCCAACCCTATTTAACATAGCAGAGATTTGACAAAGTACACTAAACTGTTTTTTACATATTTTTAGGGGTGTACTCGTTCTCTTTTATGCCCACTTTTTTCAACCCCTATTTTAACATAGCCGAAATTGCACAGATACTACGAAAAGCTCTTTTCGCAACCCTTCTATGTATAGAAGAGCGTGGCCTATTTTTAGACAGTATCTAACATATCTAAATCACAACCCCTATTTAATACAATACCAATTGGAGGAGTGTACTCGTTATCTTTTTCAGCACCTATGTAACAGAGTTGAAACTACACAAGCATTCATCTGGTACTGCATGTCCCAAACATAGTGAACATTAAGGTCAAAGTTAAAAATTTAAACCCGAATAAATCGTAAACGAAGCAAAAAATCGTGGTGCTCTTTCCACATTTAGTAATAGGTCATAAACAACTACATGTCTTATAAGTACAGACCATGGAGGTCAAAGGTCAAATATGTAAACTTGAATAACTCGTCAACGGTGTCACATATTGAGGTGCTGTTCCACATTTAACAATAGGTCATCAACTACTACATGTTTCAAAACGCTAACTAACGCGGTCAAACGTCAAATATTTAAACCCTACTAACTTTTGAACAGAGCAACGTATTGAGTTGTTGTTTCCATATTTAGTAATAGGTTTTCAACTACTACATTTTCCGAAAGTACTGACCACGGATGTCAAAGGTAAAATGTTTAAACTCGAATAACTCGTAAACGAAGCAACATATTGAGATGTTGTTTCCTCATTCAGTAAAAGGTCATCTACTACTGCATGTACCAAAAAAATACTGACCATCGACGTCAAAAGTCAAATATTTAAACTCGAATAACTTTTAAACAGAACAACATATTGAGGTGCTTTTTCCAGGTTTACCAATAGGTCATGAACTAATACATACCCCAAAAGCACTGACCCTCGAAGTGAAAGGTCAAATATTTAAACGCGAATATTTTTAAACCGAGCTACATATTGAGGTGGTGTTTCCAGGTTTAGTATTACAAACTACTGCATGTCCTAAAACTACTCACCATCGATGTCAAAGTGCAACTACTTAAACTCAAACAACTCATAAGCGGAATAACGTATTTAGGAGGACTTTCCACATTTTGTAATAGGCTATCAACCTCTACGTGTCGTAAAAGTACTCACCATGGAGGTCAAAGGTCAGTTATTTAACTCTAAATAAAAAGTAATTACAGCGCCAAATAAATTTATGTGACTTACTTACTTTTGTACTAAGCAGAGAAAAGCGAAGAAGGTCTATTTTAACTGGATAAACATTTTGTAACTTTTTTAATATTTAAACAAACGAAGGGATAACTTTATACCATGCAGAAAAAAATTAAGAAGGAATAAATTCGACTGGCTTAATTACTTTTGTATTAATGAGAAAAAAGCCAAGAAAAGCCACTTTAACTAGATCAGTATTTTATACCTTTTTGTGCTATTCAAATAAACGAAAAAATAAATTTATACCAACCATAAAAAGCAAATAGGGCCATTTTAGCTAGCAGGGACTTTTGTATCTTCCTGTACCATTTAAACAAACGAAGGGATCAATTTGAGTAGCCTACTCAAATTTGTACCTAAAAAAAAGAGCCATTTTAACTGGCCGAAACAGAACCAAGGGATAAATTCGGGTGTTCTATTTCCTTTTGTACCAACGACATCAATGCAAAGAAGGGCCATTATTGACTGGATTTAAATCATTTCGTACTACTCAAATAAACGGGAGAAATTTAAAAATGGTCATTTTAACTAACTCTGACTTTCTGTACCATTTTGTGCTATACAAATAAAGGAAGGAATAAATTTGTTCTAACCAGAAATGCTAAGAAGGACCATTTTAACTAACTCAAAACAAAGGAATAAATTTGAATGGAGTATCTAGTTTTGTACCAACTGGAAAAGAACGATCGAAGGAGGACTATTTTGAATAGTTGAATATTTTATACCGTTTTGTACTATTTAAATAAAGAAAGGAATACATTTGTATTAACCAGAAAAAAAGCAAAAAAGACCATTTTAACAAGCTCCGAATTTTATATCATTTTGAACTAGTCAAATAAGCGAAGGAATAAATTTGAGTGAGCTATTTTATTTTGTAACATCCAGGAAAAACACGAAAAAGGAACGTTCATAATTTCTGTACCTTTTCGTGCTTTTCAAATGAACAAAAGAAATAAATTATGCCTTCTTTTTTTATACGAAACCAAAAAGTCCAATTGAACTAGCGGAATATTTTATATCGTCCTGGACTATTTAAATATACGAAGGGATAAATTTGAGTGGCGTATCCAACTTTGTGCCAACGAGAAATATCATTTTAGCTGGCTCAGAAGTTTATACCGTTTGTACTATTTAAACAAACGAAGGAATAAATTTGCACTAACGAAAAAAGGACGAAGAAGGGCTATTTTATCAAACTGAGTCTTTTATATAATTTTTACTACTCTATTAAGCGATGGAGTTTTTAGTTTTGTACCACCGAGAAAAAGATAAAAATACCATTTTAACCAACTAAGGATATTGTACCATTCTGGGGTATTCAAATAAACGAAAGAATAAATTTGAGTGACATCTTTTTGTGTGAACCCTTAAAAGGACCATTTTAACTAACTGAGAATTTTATATTGTTTTGAAGTACTCAAATAAACGAAAGAGTGGATTTGAGTGATCTAAGTAATTTTGTAATAACCAGAGAAAGAAACGAAGAAGGATAATCTTAACTAGCTGAGTATTTAAACCATATTGTACTATCTAAGTAAAGGAAATAATAAAATTGTACTGACCAGAAAAGGCGAAATAGGATCATTTTAAATAGCTCTTAATTTATATACGTTTTGTTTAGGTGTCCTACGTTTTGTACCAACGAGAAATGCCATTTTAACTGGCTCATAATTTCTGTACCTTTTGTACCATTTAAACAAACGAAAAACAAAATTTGAATGGAGGACCTAAGTTTGTACCAACCAGAAAAAGTGAAGAATGAATCTTATTTGAGAGAACTATTTACTTTATGTCACCTGGAAAAAGTGAAGAGCAATTATAGCTTTTGCACTATTCAAATAAACGAAGGAATAAATTTGAGTTACCTATTTAATTTTGTACCAATCAGAAAAAGTGAAGAAAGTTCATTTTAACAAACTCAGCATTTCTTTATTATATCGGGGTATTCAAATAAAGGAAGGAATAAATTTTTAGTGGCCTATTCAGTTGTGGTGCTAGATTTTGTACTACTTCCTATATTATAGTCATCCAGAGAAGGCTATTTTAGAGTTTTCCAGTCCATTTTTTGAACAAAGAGGACAGCAATATTACTATGTTTTTGTACTTTTTGTATACCATTCAAAACAAACGAAGAACAACCAATTTTTAGGTCCGAATGTCTTCTATCAATAGAAACCTATATTCCGTTTTAAATAAGTCGCATGGCTTATTTGAAAAGCAGAAAAAGGAACAGATATTGTAAGTTAGTTAAAATGGCACATCTCATTGATACAAAGAAAGGACACCTAAGCAAAACGTATATAAATTATAAGGTAGTTAAAGTGGCTCTATTGCGCCTTTTCTCGTTAGTACAATTTTAATTTTTAGTTTATTTAAATAGTACAATATTGTTTAAAATACTCAGCTGATTAAGATTATCCTTCTTCGTTTGTTTCCCCGGTTGTTACAAATTTACTTAGCTAACTCATATGCATTCCTTCGTTTATTTGAGTAGTTCAAAATGATATAAAATTCTGAGTTAGTTAAAATGGTTCTTTTTAGGCTTGACAGCAAAATAGGTAACTCAAAATATTTCCTTCGTTTATTTTAATACCCCAAAATGGTACAATATTCTTAGTTTATTAAAATGGTACTTCTTTGCTTTTTCTCAGCACTACAAAACTAAATATACTCCATCGTTTAATTGAGTAGTAAAAATGATATAAAATACCCAGTTTGTTAAAATAGCCCTTCTTCACCTTTTTTTGGTTAGTGCAAATTATCTCTTCGTTTGTTTAAATAGTACAGAAGGTATAAAATTCTGAGCAAGCTGAAAATGTTATTTCTCGTTGGTACAAAATTGAATATGTCACTCAAATTTATTCCTTCGTATATTTAAATAGTAGAAGACACTATAAAATACTCAGCCAGTTAAGTTGAACACTCATTTTTCCCGTTGGTATAAAAGGTAGAACACCTAAACTATTCCTTTTTTTCATTTGAATAGCAAGAACAGGTTCAGAAATTATGAACTTTTTAAAATGATCCTTCATCGGGTTTTTCTCTGCTTGCTACAAAATAGCTCACTAAAATTTATTCCTTCGTTTATTTGACTTGTTCAAAATGATATAAAATTCGGAGCTACCTAAAATGGTCATTTTTCCTTTTATCTGGTAAATACAAATTTATTCCTTTGTTTATTTAAATAGTACGAAACGGTATAAAATAATCAGCTAGTTAAAATGGTCCTCCTTCTGTCTTCTTTCTAGTTGGTACAAAATTGAATACTTCATTCCTTCGTTTATTGGAATATTACAAAACGTTATAATAGTCTGAGTTAGTTAAAATGGACCCTTTTCACTTTTTGCCGTTTATTTAAGTAGTACAAAATGTTATAAAATTTTAATCCAGATAAAAATGGCCCTTCCTCGCTTTTTTCTCGTTCGTACAAAAGGAAATACGATATCCGAATTTATCACTTCGTTTTTGAGCCAGTTAAAAATGGTTCAGTACGTTGGTAAAAATTTGAGTAGGCCACTCAAATTGAGCCCTTCGTTTATTTAAATGTTACAGGATGATATAAAATTAACTGCTAGTTAAACAAAATAGCTTTGCTTTTTTGGTTGGTATGAGTTTATTTTTTCTTTTGTTTGAAGAGCCCAAAGGATATAAAATACCGAGCTACTTAAAGAGGCTTTGCTTCTTTTTTCTCGTTAATACAAGGTATATAAGCCACTCGAATTTATTCCATCTTCACTTTTTTCCTACGTGGTATAAATATAACCTTTCATTAGTTTAAATATTATAAAACGGTACAAAATGCTAAGCCACTGAAAAAAGATCTTCGCTTTTTTCTGCTTACTACAAACCCGAATAAATCACATAAATTTATCGGGCGCTATGTTTAAATGTTACTAAGGGTTAAATATTTGACCTTTGACCTCCATGCTCAGTAATTTTGGGACATGTAGTGCTTAGTAACCTATTAATACATGTTCAAACATCACCTCAATACGTTGCTCCGTTTCAAAGTTATTCAAGCTTAAACATTCCACAGTTGACCTTGATGGTCAGTACTTTTCGGATATGTAGTAATTGATGATATATTACCAAATGTGGAAACACCACCTCAATACTTGGCTCTATTTAAAAGTTATTCTCGTTTAAATATTTGACCTTTGACGTCGATGATCAGTACCTTTGGCATATGCAGTGGATGATGACCAGTTATTAAATGTTGAAACGCGCCTCAATATGTTGCACAATTTACGAGTTATTCGATTTTAAATATTTGATCTTAGACCTCCATGGTCAGTGCTTTCGGAACATGGAGTGGTTGATGACCTATTACTAAATGTGGGAACAGCACCTCAACATGTTGTTTTTTTAAAAAGTTATTCGGGTTTAAATTTCTGATCTTTGACCTCAATGTTCACTATGTTTGGGACATGCAGTACCAGATGAATGCTTGTGTAATTTCTACTATGTCATATAAGTGTTGATGGAAGGGAACAAGCACACTCCTCTCACATTGAAGCCCTGTATTAAATAGGGGTTATAATTGTGTAATGTGAAATAGTGGTTAAAAATAGTTCATACTATTTTATACATAGAGTGTTGCGGAAAGAGATTTTCGTATCATTTGTGTAATTTTTCCTATGTCAAAATAGGGGTTGAAAAAGTAGGCATAAAAGAGAAAGAGTACACCCCTAAAAATGTGTCATAAAAGCAGTTTACTATACCTGGTCAAATCTCTGCTATGTGGTGAAATTTCTGATCTCTGACCTCAATGTTCACTATGTTTGGGTCATGCAGTAACAGATAAATGCTTGTGTAATTTCTACTATGTCATATAGGTGTTGATGGAAGGGAACAAGAACACTCCTCCCACATTGAGGCCCTGTATTAAATAGGGGTTATAATTGTGTTATGTGAAATAGTGCTTAAAAATAGCTCATACTATTTTATACATAGAGTGTTGCGAAAAAAGGTTTTCGTAGCATTTGTGTAATTTTTCCTATGTCAAAATAGGGGTTGAAAAAGTAGGCATAAGAGAACGAGTACTCCCCTAAAAATGTGTCATAAAAGCAGTTTACTATACCTGGTCAAATCTCTGCTATGTTAAATAGGATTGGGAAATGTACTCATAGTGTAATGCTATGTAGCCTTTATTGTATAATATCTACTATGTTATATAAGGGTTGCGGTATGACATAGACGTGTTTTTAGCATTTACTATGTCACATAGGAGTGCTGCTAAAATATGCGCTCGAAGTCTATGTGTTCATTGTGTTATGTATTCTATGCTATGTTACATAGGTGTGATAAAAGGGAACGAGCACACCCTCATTATTCTCTGTTATGTTAGTAGTATTTGCTACATTATATAGGAGTGCTGTTAAAATAAGCGTTCGTAGTCTCTGTGTTCATTGTCTTACGTAATTTTGCTATGTTAAAATTGTGATGGAAAAAATAAGTCAAACTCTTTTACTAGGTCTGCTACGTGTTTGTAGTCTTATGTAAGTTCTGCTATGTTGCATAGGGGTTGGAAAATGTATTCATAGTCTTGGATTAGCTCTGCTATGTTAAAATAGGGGTTGGAAAAATGCTCATAATATTGAACGAGTATACCCCTAAAAAGTGGTTGTAAAGGGAAAATAATACACTCTCATAAAAGAGAACGAGTTTTCGGTTTGTTCGATTTTACATGGCTGGGCGATACCCCTGAAGCGGCGTATCGTACGACACTGGAAAATCCAGTCCTTCGGATCAGGCTTGAGGTGGGAAAAGTTTAAAATTCATCAAGATAGTGGAGCCAAGTTTCACCATAACTACTATGTCGCATTTTGCAAAGCCATAACTAGCAAAGCATAGTGGGAATTTGCTTCAAACTCCTACAGTGAATCAAGGAATCAAAGGTAAGACATACGTGTTTTTTATAGTCAAAACCGTAGTAAGTCAAAGCTAGAGAGCCTATCCAAAATGGGTGTATACCCATTAAATGTCATTCTTCTACTTGCAGTCTATTTTGCTATTATAGACATTCCTTAACCACCTCCAAACAGTGCAGAGATAAACCTTTTCCAACTACTTCTGGGAATTGACCAGATTCCAATGAGGCTGCAGATAGAGCAATGTCAATATATAACGAAAACGTTATTGCTACTACTTTGACTTTAATGAGAGTGTCAAGGAATCAAATGATTTCACTGACTCCTGAGAAGTGGATGTAATCTATAAGAAATATGTGTGGTCAACATCGGGAGCCTGCAATGTTAAGAATAGTAAGCCTGTGGATTTGGAATACAAGTGGACCTCAGTTGAATTATGGAAGAGTGAAAAACAAAAGAGACTGTTGTAAGGTCCATTTTGCGACACTACAAACAAGTAACGTCGCTAAAACAATAATACTGTTTGAAAAGCAAGTCTCTTAAGATGGAACATACAAATAAAATTACATGGGGTGTTACTCGCCGTGATTCAGAGCTTTCAAACTCCCGTCGGTGCACGTTGACAGCTGTATGACATCTATCTGCAGCGGCAGGTTCTCAAGCTAGTCAGAGGATAACCTCCCTTCATTTCCGGGCTCAAAAACGCGATTGTGAGCATTTAAGCGGGCGTCAGTATTGTTTGATGTAAAATGATCAAATTTATAGCCGATTTTCAACATTAGCCAATGTGTATCTCTAACGGCGTAACTAGTTATGGTCTTCTTAATAGGTGTATTGTTGCGTATGTTTGTAGTTTAGGGGAGTGTTTACTCCCTTCGTCCCCTACGTTGGCTGCTAGAAAAATGGTATGTCCTAGTCTTGATTCATTGCAGGAGTTTCAATCAAATTCCCATTGCTGGTTATGGGATTGCTAAAATGTTTCATATCGCCCTATAGTCCCACTTTAGGTGTTGGTTACCCCCTTCATATCTCACGTTGGAAAATATAAAAACATTTATTGCCTCCTTTATTCACTCCTGGAGTTTCAGGCAAATATGAGTGTGACACTTGAAAAACCTTGCTTGTAAGTAATAATAATAATTAGGTTTTCGGAAACACTAATTTTCTTTTAAATAGTTGTCTTCTTGCTTCTATTCGTGAGATAAAAAAACTTAACGTTATCTGAAAGTTTTCGTTTTATACTTTGCACATATTCGTTTACTTTCATTACTATGCGTACTCTTTTATAAATATTTTTAAAATACTTTTCACAAGTTCAATTCAACAAGTCGTTGAAAAAAGGATGTGAGTCACAATCATCTGAAATTTGGTTTTTGTACTTTCCTGGTATTCCTAGGACTCACAACTTTGATTGTAGAAAAGGTCGAAGATGTTAAATCTTTGGAAGCGTAACATTGAACTATAGGCTAAAATAAAAATGGCTGGGAGTACGGTTTTAAGTAGAATTTGTATAATTTCAAAATTCAGCAAGACATGGAACAAGGTCCTTTCTGCTGTAATCGATTCATTTAATCTACTGCTTTTCTCATGCCTTCTATTTTAATTCTTTCAGACAATGGTTCATTTTGTAATTGTATGGAGGTCATACTCGATCTAGGCCTCTCAAGACACTTATTTTGGATCACTGTTTTCGTCATGCAAAGACATTTATTTGAAGCTTGCTTCGATAATTCGTGGCATGGTAATGGTGACCAACAGAATCTGTGCTGACGTCCCAGTAAATAAGTTAATCAACAAATTTCTGTATCTTTTACAAATTCAACTATCAGTGAACGATAATGATTTTCATTCTGGAATTACAAAATAATTTTGTGTACATTGTCCTTGACATGCACATCTGGCACTTTTATTTCTTGTAATCAAGTACAACGCAGAAAGGGAAAGCATTTTAATATATAAAAGGGTTTAAACTTATATCTGTTTTATTCGTAAAATCACAAGAAGAAATTCAAAGTAGTTTTCTTTTTTATTTACTTCATACATTATGAGTGTAAACAGGGCCATCCAAATTATTAACAACTGGCTGTATTACTTGTATTGACTAATTGTTACCTTCTTGACTAAACATTTCTACTATTATATATATCATTATTATTTATTTCAATGATACTAGCAACAATCACTAGGATCAAGTCGACTTAGAAACCTTATCAAGAATTGAGATAGGTCTAAAATTGAAATATGCAATTCATCGACTTTTCAAAGATTTAACTGGAAATACAATCAGAAATTGACCATTAGGAGGACCTAGGCCTATTTTAAGATGGATTTCGTAGAAATAAGAATAAAAAAGAAACTTTATCCAATTGGCTAAAGAAACAAGTAAACGAACAGTATTTGTGAGTGAGACAACCTCCAGATTGCATAGGCCATAGCGTTAGTTTATTTCTCGATTAGATTTAAAATTTACCCCGAATATATATATACATATGAATTTATCCCCAAAAATAAAACACACCGGACCACATCCAATATAGCTGTGTATAAGTGCAACAAAGAATTAATTTTCTTTAAAAGGAAACAAGACACATGAAACAAATACAGAAACTAACAATGCTTTCGCTTTGGCACAACGATATTTTCATTCATTAGACATTATTGAAAATTAAGTGTCGTTCACGTATCAATTGCACTGTCTTCATTTATTGGTAAAGACAACAAGTATACTATATACTAGATTTACAAAAAACTATTTCTAGAGAGGTATTCCATCTATAAGTTGAGAGGAACCGGGTGAAACTCATGAGGTAGTATAAGTAAGAATACCCTCATTCTACAATGTTAATAATTTATATTTCTGTTTCAGAGAGGCAACGCTTATGCGATACAAAGGGGAAAGAATGTTTGGAACAAAACAAGGGTAACTAGTGTACACACATTTTAGTGTATTAACAGTTTATACAGCGTGACCTATAATTCACTTAATATTAGCATTTTCCTGTTCTCAACTGGCTATAGTATAAATATCTTATTCGACTAAATCATATCTTATGATGTTGTTTGTGACAGAAGTACTTCGTGAATAATATGTTGTAAGAATAGATTTATAAAGGGTTTTATTTGCAAAAAGAGGTTTCATTTAATATGATGCTATTTAAAGAGATTTTGTCTTCGAAATTCCAAAGTGGCTGTTACCTGGCCACAGATACATAGATGCGATTCAGACCATTGCATTATTTACCGAACTGAGCCTCCATCTTGACAAGTAATCCGTAGAACAAGTGAGAGATTCGAAACAACTAGAGGAAGCACTTCAGAAAATAAAAGATGAAGAAGATAGGAACAGAATTCGGAGGAAACTAGTAAATATAGTAAATAACAAATCAATAGGACAAAGAGGCAATCTCATGGACAAAGAGAAAATGGGAATAAAAAGGGTAAGAACGAGAAAGGACATAATAGTGGAACAGGCTGACAAAGGTGGAGCTATAGTTGTGATGGACATAGTATGGTATGAAGAAAAATTTGGAGATCTGAAAGACGAGACATATGAAGATGCGGCGGAAAAAGGACAAAAAGAAGAGATAAAGAAAAAGATTATGGTGGAATGCAGAAAGAAAGGGTTAAATAGGTTAGTGAGAGAAGAAAGAAAGCTACCTAGAATGAAAGGATATCCAAAAATCCACAAAGAAGTAGCGCCGTTGAGGCCGGTGCTTAACTGCCGGAATAATATAGCTGAAGAAGATAGCCGAGGCTGTGAGAGGGGGACAAGAAAATGGGAGAGTATAGAATGCCCAAGAGGTTAAGAGGATGATAAATAAATTATAAAGAAGAAATGAGAGCACAGTGATATTCAGCCTTGATGTTAAGAGTATGTTCCCGAGCCTTAAGAGATAAACATATTTAGAATAATAGAAGAGGGAATGGGTGAAAAGAGAATAGAAAATTGGGACAGTAACAAGGTGAGAAGAGGATTAGAGGTATTGTGAAAGAATGAGTACTGCATAATCAGAGACAGGATTGCTAAAATGAAGGAGTGTCTTAGTATAGGATCTTGTTTGAGTCCAGTACAATCAGATATAATAATGAGTCGATGGGAGGAGACGATAGAAAGAGGAGGAGAAAGACTGCTTCTTTTTGCCGTTACGTGGACGACTGTTTAGGAATATGGAAGGGGACGTAAAGGCAGCTGGGGAAATTCATAAGAGCCGTGGAAAATGAAAAGAAAGGGATTAGACTGGAAAATGAAATAGAAGTAGACAAGGAGATAAACAGTTTAGATATGAAAATAAAGAAGTCGGAAGGAGGAGAATTTATTACATCCTGGTACCAAAAAGTGGGCAACGGGAGTGTATTGACACAAACAAAGTGATGTTGATGAGGGTACAAAGAAGGATTTCATAAAAAGCATGGAAGAAAGAATATGAGACCTAAACACAAATGAAGAACAGAGGAAACATAATTAAAGATGTTCTGGACACAACTAAGGAAAATGGATACAACGAAGGGGATAGGGCCACAACAGACATAGCAAGAGACAGAAAGAAAGAGGAAGAAGACAATAACAAAAAATGGTTTGGAATAGAAAGCCTAGGCAAAGAAACAGAGAAGATAAAGATAATGTTTCGGAAAGCAGAAATTAGGACGTACAGGAAACGAGGAAGCAGCAAAATTGAACTAGTCAGAAGAACTAAGAGAAAAGCAATAGCGGATTAAGATCAAAGGGGAGTAATATATAGAGTAGGATGCACGGAGTGTAACAAAATTTACATTGGAGAAACAAAAAAGAAAATGCAAGGAAGGATTAAACAGCACCAGGATGATGCAAGATTGAAAAGGGACAACAATGCGACATACAAGAATCAGAAAGAGACAAACCGCAGGATAGGGTGGGAAGGAGCAGAGGACATAGAAGTAGAGAACAGAACTTTGGAGAGAAAATGGAAGGAAGCCAGGGAGATTATGAAAGCAGGAGACAAGGTGATGAATTGGAATGCAGGATTCTCGATAAATAAAGAGTGGGAGAAGATTGTGCTTAAAGAAGAAATGGAAAGGAAGAAGAAAGATAGAAAAATAACAAGGAAAATAAGGATAATTATAGGACGGAATGCATCCAGCGAAAAAAGTAAACTGTTAATTAGACAGTGTGCACTTAAAACGTGAAAAATGAAAGCCACACAAGTGCTACTTTTTAATGAATGGGCAGAGCCTAATTAAAGTTGATCTCCGGAAAGTATATATAAATGATGACCGACTCCCAAGCAGCCAGAAGGAGTGGAAGTCTGATGAAGACACTGTTATTGTGTTGAAACTGTTACGTGATACTGTTTTTTTTTTACATTTTATCACATAGCCTTGCTCAGTGTGTTATTGTGTATTAGTACGAAATGGAAACATGGCCTGATAGAATAGTTGACTGGATTTATAGTGGATACATGTAATTCAAGTATGACTACATACAAGAGTTGGATTTTTAGTAATGGTAACAGTGCTATACATATACTCGAAATAAAAAACAATCCATTAAAATTCATACCAGCAATAGGGTAGGTTCCAACCCTCTCACAGAGCACATGAACTTGTCTGCCCTGCCGACCATGCGCTGGCAGCGCCATCAGTTAAAAGGCAGTTCTGAGGTAGTGCTCGTGGACTACAATAACGCGCGTGAGTGCTCGCAGAATACAGTAATGTTTAAGGAGGAAATGCAAAGGAGTCATTTGAAAATCGAATGCGGTAGAAGTAAGAATGCAAAACAATGTTACCAAGTATTGCAAGATGTTTGCGGTGCAATTGCATTACAACAGTGTACATTGGCAAGGTCTGTCAAATACTTTAATGACGGACGAAAAAATGTCACAGACATGGTAATGTAAGTGAAAAAGATGTGAAGAAAGTGAACGTGTCAATGCTAGGGGATCGAAGCGCTACGATTCGCCAATTAGCCAAAGATACAGGACCAGGGCATTCGACTGTGCTGAAAATTCTTAAGAAGAACATGGGATTGCGTAAAATTGCCTCCAGGTGGGTTACACATGATCTGACTGAACAACACAAGTGGCTGCGATAAGATACAGCTCGAAGACACTTGGAGTAGTATCCACGTGAAGGTTTGACCTTCTTACGGCGGATCATTGCTATTGATGAGACCTGTGCCAGAGCATATGAACTAGAGCTGAAACCTCAATCAAAAGAGTATCGTCATCGTGGGTCAGCGAGAAAAATAACAGTTTGGAATATCCCAACTAATGTGAAAGCTATGCTCATCATTGTATAAGACTGGAATCGTGTAATCATAAACCATTCCGTTCCCGGCCAGTGCTCTATCGGCCCCCTTATTCTCCAGATTTAAATTCATGGGACTAAAACCCCTTCCCGAAGATGAAAGAACCATTTCGTGGGACACGTTTCGGTACAACTGATGATCTCCTACGGGCGACTGATTGCTCCATGCGCACTAATAAGAGATTAGGCACTGCCAACGGCATCCAGCGAATTCCGCATCGCTGGGAACGCGTGATTCACAATGCTCGTAATTATATCGCGGATCTGCAAAACATCTTAAATTCCCTACTTCTCAAGATATACGGTTGTTGCCATTACTTAAATCCAGCCCTTGTATATCACCAAATATATATTTTGAAGGATAGAAAACATGTAGTTTATAAATGGTTCATTTCAGATGCATTTTTATGCATTTTATTCTTACGCTTGTAAACCACACATATTTACGAACTGGGCTAAATTGAGATATGATTATATTTTATTCTTTTAATGATAAAGGCATATATTGGAGTAATTGAAGTACTGCTTAAAATGCAATTAATTTATAGACAATATTGTCATTTTAATGAAAACAATATAAGATGATGTTATAATACCTAATCTTTGAGAAGCTTAAACCATTTAGATATTAAACAATGAAATTTTGATGAATATTATATTATATATATAACGTATAAAGTGAGGTATAACCTGTTAAACTAGTCATATAATTTGTTAAACATACTGTTGTTAGATGTTAAGATTAAGATCTTGTTTCATCATGGGGCATTCTAATAAATCTTAGAAACAAATATTAGAATGTCGAAGAACATCATCTTTCAAATTTCTTGATAATTTATTCTATAAAGTTCTTGAAGATACGAATGATAATAAATATAACACCGCAATAATAACATTCTTAATATTGGAAACTGTTTCAGATAAACTTCAACCTGTAAACTCTGTTGTACACAAAGGAAAGGGGATTAAGTGCAACTGTCCTCGAAGTTGCATTGATAGGAGTGTTTCTGTGAATTATGCTTCTGTGTAAGTTCTTTTCATTACACTAACAAACACGCTAAAACGCATGTCATTTTATATATAAGTTACCAGTAAGTTAACATCGTCTCACAGTATTTATATTTCCGCGTTAGATTTGTAATCTCTTTTGTTTTTAATACTGAAACTATAAATAGTATAATTATAACAGATTTTCTAAAATAGAGAGATGAGACTAAATGTAGAATCTATGCCTCAGACAAATATATTCACAAAAACCGGCCAGACCTCATACCTCCTCTTTCTCTTACCTCCTTTGCTCTATAGAGGTAAATTAACATTGAGGCTGGAATCACCTCCGATTGGAATAGGTAAATAAAGAGAATAATGAATCATATTTCTGTAGTGTGGAATCTATAGAGATATGCTCTTATCTGTCTATTTCCTTTTTGTCAGTATTTCTATCAGTATTGCGATCAATATATTTGATTTCCTTCACTTTAGCTTAAGTGAATAGATAAGACTCGAAACAAAATTTATTCTCGTGAGTCTAAAACCGCGTGAAACACTGTTACTGAGCAAATTGTCAATAAATTGTTTCGTTTCTTGAATTTTTAGAATTTTTGTGACAATTTTGTAGTTTTGGGTAGTTTAGCATTTGGCAGATGCTCATATTTCCTAAGACTAAGTGTTATACATTTCAATATAGGAATACATTGGATGCAAATGACTTAATCAATCTATATCTCCGATCTAACAATTCATTTTGAAATCAACTTGTAGCTTGCGGAAATTTGTAGGCTCTATTATCTTCACATCAAAAATCTTACTTCATTCTTTTCGCTTATTTTAGCCTTTATGTTTCCACAAATAATACATTAAAGGTTTTCACTGGGTCCAAGACGGGGAGTGACTGCTAACCGTGGTTGTTGTAGTCATTTTGTTTTCTTTCAATAGCGATTCTGAAATTTGCTGCATTTTTGTTACTACATTGTCTAAAGTCTTCTTCAAGGCTACTTTGCATAACATTCTTTGTCTACAAAACAGGTAAGAAATTGTGGTATCGTGAAGATTTTTTTTTCACGTCAACATTTATTATATCTGTGGATTGACATGCACACAACCATTCGGTGATTCGGCAGTATAAGTACCTTATACTCCTACATTGCATATAATATTTTTTTTATCAAAGTCTACTGAAACTGTTACCTCAATGTAAGGTCTTAGTAGTGTCTTCAGGAATTCCGTTGTGGTAATCAGTTAAACGATGTTTATTTGCGATGATACTAAAAAAAGCAACTAGACGTTTCAACTTAAAATATAGAAATCTGAAATCGAATCTTGAAATTAATCATTTACTAAAACCTCATACACAATATATTTTTCTCTATAAAATAAAGCTGTATATACAGGGGTTAACAAAAAATATAAAACATTTGCAAAAGTGTGAAAAATATACGTGGTATGGTGTGGGGCCTACCTTTACGTCCAAAACAGCTTGGATCTGGCGTGGAATGGACGTATACAGCTCCTGAATCGTGGTGTGTGAAGTTTTGTACCATTGTTTCCCCAAAACGTGCTCCATTTCCTTAAGGGATGCTGGTGGGGGGTAATTATACCGAACACGCCTTTCTAGCTCAGACCACAATGGCTCAATGATGTTCAGATCTGTTGATTCCGGGAACCAGGGGAGGTGTGATACCTCCTGCTCATGCTCCTCAAACCACGATTTCAACGTTTTGCAGCGTAACAGGGTGCCAAATCATCTTGGTAGATGCCGTCAGCATTTCTGTAGTGGTAGGAGGATGAGGGTAGAAAGGAATCTATTTTGAAACAACACTTTTTGCTTTTTATTGCCGTTTATATGAAATGATGGATATCTTGTAACTCGAAATGGTTGATCCCATCTATTCTTCTTTAAACAAATGGTTAACGGAAGACACATATTGTATTGTGGAGACTAATAATCGCATAAAAGAAAACTTATCGCTTTTACTTCCATTATCGATCTATAGTTATTAGTATTAAAACCAAAATTATAGTTTTACCACTTTCAGTTTCAGAAAAGAGATACGGTCTCAGATTACACACACACACACACACACACACACACACACATATATATATATATATATATATATATATATATATATATATATATATATATATGGAATTTCTTGAGAGGATAGCTACTTGACATCAATTAAGGTTAATACCAGAAATTGCCTATTTCTACCATTTGTCGTTTAATAAGGAAATATGAGAAGTGCAACCTATTCTCCAGACGTAAATCGATTTCAAAAGACCATTTTACGTTAGCTCTTCCCGATTTTGGAGTATAGGGGGAAGAACCGATGAAAATGAAAGTAATTAATTTTTTTCACATTTTTTGTTTGGTGAGAGTTACCGGGTTATCTAAAATATATTTTTGGGCACCTCAGTCTATTGAAAAACAGCTTGTCTAAATCTCTTACTATATTTGTTATGATAATTTTATACAGTCTAACGGACGGAAGAACATACAAACGGATACTACTATTCTATAAATATCCTGATACTTTTTAACAGCATAGTTTGAAGGACTAATAGTTTTACCTGTAATAACAGAAAATCAAGTATCATTTAGATCATTGAAATAAAAAACTATCTAGTTTATTTTCTCATTTATCATTACCTCACTAATCTAGCCCTAATAAATATCAAAGATTTATCAACTGTATTGTTTGGTTATCTATAAAATAACTTCCACAAGTATATAACTTAAGAATTTGCGATAAATATGAAATGGTGTGTTATGATGTAACTATCAATGTGAAACAAAAGTAAATACTACTTAAACTTGAGTTATGTAGTGGATCCTTTCAAATCGTAGTAATAGTTCAGCACCCACTACATGTTAATTCTATAGTCATTTGGATTGGAACCTTGTAAGTGCCACGAAAGTTGAAAGCAAATGAAATCAAACATTCAAATGAAATTAACTTCTTTTGTTAATAGTTGTAAGCTATAGCGGTTTTCAAAACCTTTTGTGGTTTTTTACTTTCTTATGAAATTGTTCATTTTAGATGTGTTTTTTCTCACCAGCGGCGTAGCGAGCATTACAAGATTGGTGGGGGGGGGGTGAAACTTGAAATTACCAATCCTTGATTTTTTAAATGCCAAGTCTTGGTAAAAAGAATACCAAGTGTTTTGAAAATCTTAATCTCGCTTTTATCAACTCTGCGGAAAACTTTACAGCAACTTTGTTTTCAGATTTGTCCCATTCCGTGCCCCATCTGGGATACGAGTACAGAAAAGCCCCCGGTTTCGAGTTAAATTTCACACCTCAACTCAGAATCATAATCATCTCCCACGATGCACAACTGTTAATTTGACAACTTATGGCTAGTTTAGTTAATCTGCGCCAATCAGTCACCAGAAATGCGCAGAGTGTTTTCCTCTTCTGTTCTCCAGTCCCCTCCCACTTCGATTTCATTATTTCGCACTCTGGCGAAAAGTACTAAATACCGGCAAGAAAAATACTAATATATAACCTCCCTTTTAGGCACCCCTTCAAACACAAGCCCGGGGAACGTGCCTCACTTGCACCCCATTAGGTACATACGTAACATACAATGGTTACGTAATGCTTTGACTTATAAATACTATAAAGAAAGGAAGAATTGCAATTTTTGTTTTACTTCCCGAAAGATGCAACTACGCGATTAAAAATAAAGTAGGAAAGGCAAAAATTGCATAGCCAAATGTATAAAAATGAAGTGAAACACAAACTCCGTCTATGCTTTCACCCAGCAGAGGTATTGTTTAGACCCCCAAAATGTGACTTTTGGAATCATACACATAGGTTCATAGCGGAAGCGATAGAATGACTTGACTCATCCATTGTAAGTTTCGTCCATCGAACAACATTTCCAAAAACCTACCGTGCCCACCTGTGCCGTGCCATGCAAAATCAGCAAGCGGCCTCATACATATGAGTTAGTGCGGCAGGTCATCCGCGAAGCGCCACCATGGTTGGCCCGAAGCGTAAGAAGATTTTTGAAAAACAAACCCTGCTGTTCCTTGATTTTGAGCACCTTTTATTACTTTTCTCCTTCCATTTTATATATGTGCACATCTATTTTCCTAACATGAGTAACATTATAGGACCACTTTCTAAAGCAGAAAGAGGATTTAAGTACATACTAGTAACATTCCAAGTAATTTTTTCTTTCTCTCTTTTTCTTTCACTTTTTAAAATTTCCTCCCCAATTTTACGCCTCCTTTCTTGGGCGTCCGGGACTATTGCCTCCCGTTATGCAAGGCAGTGGTCATACCATTCCAACAACACTTCTGTTCAGTTCTCCCTACTGGAAAATCCCTGTAAACAGAAAGTCTTAATGCAAAACAGAACTGAAATAAGCTATTATTGTCCTCTATATTAATATGATCGCCATTTGTTTCAAAGCAAAATGTTTATTCACACACAAAGCATACACGGTTACAACATACAAAGTATATTCACTCTGGTATCTACTTCCCTTTGACATTTTACTATTAGATAAAAACTCTTAAATTTGTCAAAATTACATAGTAAAAAATTTACATAGTAAAAATTACTCTTAAATACATAGTGAAAAGTTTTCTTCATGGGAATACGGGACACTTTAGATCCCCACCAAACTTTCCAACACAATCAAATAAACTGTATCTCTGGTTATGAATAACAGTATAATAGTCCACGGTGGCTCAGTGGTAGAGCGTTCACTTCTGGTGCACGGGATTCTTGGTTCGATCGCAGCTCAATTCAAGTAAGCTTTGTAGTAGAAAAACATCGTGTGCGTTGGTTTCTCGGGGTTCTTCCGTTTTCTTCCACTTTCTTCATTCCACCACTTTATTCATGTCTCATCATCACCGTCTTCTTTAGCCTAACTGACATTCATTTTTTCTTACAAAAATGCTTTACAAAAATGTCTTACAAAAATGCTTTAAACAAAAACAATATGCAAATGGCTTAAATCACTGATACAATCTACATTCAATATTCTTCGCGCGTTTAGCTATATTTCTTTACATGGTAGTATTTGCCAAAATTACGTTTGCCCAGTTTAATCTGATAAAAAGTTGATTTTTCTTCGTGTGTCGTGTATAACTGACAGGACCACTTTACATATTTCTAATCCCTGGACCAAGCACAATTCTGTGCCCATAACCCCTCAAAATATTATAATTTTTGTTATTTTATTTAATGTCTCTGAAGAAAAAGTCACTCATCTTCCTTGTGCTTGTATATACCTGTAGAAACACTCAAAGCCATATTACTTTTTTCTAAAAAAATGTTTGAGAGTGGAAAATGGAGAAAGCAGTGTTGCAAAGTTCACTCGCTATGAAGCCTGACTGCATTTCGGCCCTGCCTCTCTTCTCTATTTGCGACTCTGTACACTATACTTCCAAATCATTTTCATGCTTTACCGTTTATATTTATTTAGCGCTATTTTATACAATTACAATATTTTCTTCACCTATCATGATTTTACTGAGCAACACGCACATTGTGGAACATATCAAGAAATACGATTTACCATATCTTGCGACATTGCACGAATCGCATAACACTCAGCATATATTTTCAAGTTAATTCATTTTACATGCTCCGGTAATATAATCACAGCATGATTGCATGAGGCTCAGAACCATCCATCAAATCATGAAAGACACAATATGGAGCTGTATTCTTTTGGAAACACGAATTTCGTTTGGATACTCTTACACTCTTATAAGAGTATACACTTATAAGTTTGGTGTTTATTATTAAAAAGCTCCTGCTGTGATTTCTGAAGTCACATTTTTGACGCAATTCACTTCTCCAATTACATTACAAAGAATTATTCATCTTTGAAGGCGAATTCGAGCAGATTTGTTTTATAATCAGCACTTTGTCCCTACATACATTTATTTAGAGAAATCTTGTAAGATAAATTGGACGGACTCAGGGTAAAAGATAACAAGTCATTTTCATTCATTTTCAGGAGAGCCAAAAAACTAATTTATTTATAGTAAAAGCACCTAAAGAAATAATTTTAAAGCTGTAATTTTTTATAATATGTTTCGTTATAAATATTTTAAGTTACGAATTGAAATTTTACTCTTACCAACATTATGAATGATATTATGTTATGTCACCTATTTCTTTAGGTTTAATTATATATTTATATGGTAAAAAAGGAACAAATCATCATCATATTCAGTTATAATTGCTGCATTTCTAATAGAACACTGTAGAGCTATTGTATTAAAATACACAAATGTTTACATTGATACTTACTTTGATTTACTAAGTGTCCAAATTACCCAGAATATTGTTACAACGTTTCCAGCAATATTACATCGTTTCTGTGGATTTTCAAGTATTCAAAAATAAAGAAAGGGAACTGTAACACACATAGTTGACAACACTATTCAACCTTTTTATAGTATGTTGTAAGACTTTGTCTCATCGCATCAGCACCATCGGTTGTAAAACATTAAAAACAAGAAAAGGAATTTTAACACACGCGGCTGGGACGACTTAGCAATAAAACTTGGAAATCTCTGATACTCGTCGAGGCTTTCAACTTTTATTCCCCACCCTGTGTTAAAACTCCGCGTGTGTTAAAATTCCTTTTTCTTTCTAATGTTTAACAACCGACGGTAGTGATGCTTTTAGATGAAGCTTTACAATTAATGATAAAGAAGTATGTCAACTATTATTTAATTGGAATATAAAGTAGTTTCTAATCTTATATACTTTTCGCAATATAAAAATCATGATAAAAGCTGTGAAGTTATTAATATTTTTACTATAATTTTAATGTACAACATACTTTCTTACTATGAAATTCTTATAAAGTACTAAAAATATTAGTCATGTTTTGGTTTAGAAATGACTATATCGTTAAGTATGCCTGCTGACACATAGACCAAGAGTATATTTTCAAACGAACTCCCTCCGTTTATATTATGTTTAGAAGTAATATGATGACACTGTAAGGAGATAGCTACAAACTTTGCCTCACCAAATGAATCTAATCATCATTTCAGAATCAAACAGTGGATCTTGCACGTTGTTTGCATTCGGTAAACAAGTGTAGAAATA
The DNA here is from genome assembly GCF_964235325.1 of Thermobia domestica. Classification (NCBI taxonomy): domain Eukaryota; kingdom Metazoa; phylum Arthropoda; class Insecta; order Zygentoma; family Lepismatidae; genus Thermobia; species Thermobia domestica. The sequence goes on from NC_137458.1 coordinate 77,759,470, forward strand.
TTGGTGGAATATTAGTGGAATATAAGGCAATAAAGATTACAAATCTATCTTTTTATCTGCTGAGATTGGCAATAATGAACTGTAACACACTCGAGGTTGCAAATTAAGATTCTTTATGCGTTGACGAGAAAGGTCCATAACACAAAATTTGTCATCAATGAATGATGTTTTATAATGTAGATTTAGTGGTTCATTACGAAAATAACAGAGCTATTTCACAGACTGCCATATAAAGTTTGCTCCCTCATTGTTTGTGTTTCATCTGTAGCTGTTTTTGCCAGTGTGGAGAAATCAAGTAAATAGTCTTGGGTCATTTCAATTACTTCAAAAGAACATTTCTTGGAAACAACTATTATTATTAACTGTGTCCAGTCATGGTTATGAGAATGGGCATTTGGTATCGTTTTCTAAGTTTTCCGATCTTCCCATGGTTAAAGTCACACTTCATCCTGCTATGTCCTGGGACTAGAAACCTGGTGGATAGGGGCCTGTTTCTTCAGTACTATTTCTATTTAACATTAATCAAAATGTCTATTTCATTTTTGTTTATTTATTTTTACATATTTCCTGGCATTACCGACATCTAAACCCCGACACATACGAAAGATGATGTCCCTTTGCAATCATACTATCCAGGGAAGGAGAGAAGGAACGAAATGGCGAAGGAAGCAAGCAAGGGGTCTGGTACAAGTATGCCAGAACACACTGGCACTTGATTGCTGCAAGTGAGGAAAACCAAAGAAAATATTACTGGCAACGGATGTTGCAACTTTTTGTTCGAACGTTTCCTCCGGTAACCGAACTGAGGTTTTCATGCAGCTATGGTACGCTTGGCTACTTAACAGTACACTATTGAGCATGTTAATAGAATGAAGAACATGGGGGCGGGAAATAGTAACCAAAACTTAAGTCAACCTTTGCCACCATTGAATTTCTGCGTGGATTGCAAATGGAGAGTTTAGTTTTTAAAAAAATGTATGCTACAAAATATTTATATAACTATTCGTTTACTTTTTAAATGTACAGTATACTGATATTGTGATTTCGACTAATCTATAATCAATATAGGTTTTCCCTATTATACTAATGAAACATTCAATAATTCGCTTTATGAAAACAAAAACATTCACTTTTAAGACAGATACACAACTATTATCAATACATTTATACTTGTGTGTTTTATAGTTATGGAGATGAAGCAAAAATAGGTGATTACTCTCATACCACAGCAATTGGGAAATTTGTCAAGGAAAAGAGATGCTTAACAGTTATACGTGGTTTCTTAGATATAGCAGGTAAACACATTTTAATTTACATTTAATTTCCAAATATTCGCATGGTTTAATGCTACAGTATTTTGGAATTTTTATGATACTACTTCTAGCAATTACTCGTACTCGTAATAGATTTGTAGAGTCCTTGTAATTTTTGTATTAATATTTCTGTATATGTTCTATATTATTTATTCGTAGAGAAGCTAGGGACGTGAATTACCTAGTCTTTTTATGATAACTATCGTAGGAAGCAACAATAATGTATATATTTAATACATCGTCATCTACATCAACATTCAATAATTCAACAATTAAACGAAGTGATAAATTAAGTCCACTAATACAGAAGTATAAATATGACAGATTAAATATTCTTGCTGATTAATTTGTGTATTTTGTAGTGATGGTTGATTATGAAAGCATTACACTCAGCGATTACTATCCCGAAAATAGATTAACCTGAATGGCTTCTTAGTAATTGGAAATTAACTTGAATCAATTAAAGTTTAAGTCGAACAATCATCCGTGCAATAGAAACTAAACATCTCCCAGTACTAAATGTATGTTTGCTTTCTTTAAACCTTCTTTTTTCTTTGATTGTTTTGAAACCAAATTTATTCTCATTTACTATCATTCTTTTTGTTTCCTAAAGAATCACTACCAAAATGATTTTGCGATTATACTTTCAGTTACTAATCGAGATGTTTTCGTTCAATTAGAGTTAACACCTCCTACATTGTCGTTTGGAATGATTGCGTTCAAAGTCCCTATTGAATGATTGCGTATAAAAGGGTAGCAGGTACTAGGGTAGGACGTATTCATTTCCAGAGCCAATCAGTTTGCAGGCTCATTATCAATCTCCATGAAATTATTTGTGCATTAGAGCATTGCATGTAATTATGGGAAAATTGAAAGTTTAAAAATTGTATGGTGTCCCCTCCTATGTCGTTTCAACTGGCAAAATCTGAATGCATACCAAATTTTAGGTCATTTCGTGATGTTTTGACTTCCGCCAAACAACGGTTAACTATTTACTTAACTTATACTTGTATCCTTATGAACATCTAAATATCTTAAAATTATGGATATTTATTTTTACTTTAGATTCCATTTTCAAGTGAAAAGATTTTTAGGATAGGAAGACTTTTGCTAAAATTTTCTTAATTTTCTTTTTGCAAGACAACTTTTAGATGTATTGGTTTTATAATAGCACCGAAAACTAAAAAACATATTTCTAAAAAAAGAAACATATTTTGTGCGTAATTCTTCTACTTGGAACACGATAACATAAAAAACTATGCGATATTTTTTCATTTATACAATATGATTGTAACATGTAGTCTTACCTGCAAAATACGAGCATATGGACCGAAATTTAATTGCTTTTATTTGGTTAAAAATTTTATGTAAAAACATTGCCAATAATGAAAATATTTTAAAAAGTATCCATCTTAGTTATATAATTTTAGTTGACAACATTATAAAGATTATTGTACCCTGAATTCAAAGAAAACATCTAAGTTTCCACATTAATTTCAAACCCAGCAATATGGAATTGTTTGTTACATAGAGAAGACAAACTAAGTATATAGTAACAATTTTGGTAATATATAAAAGATGTATCCTGAATTAAAAGAAAATATGCTTCTACATTAATTAGAAATATAGTAATGTATAAGACTATTTCTTATGCAGAGAAGAAACTGCACAATTTATATACTAATAATAACGCATTTTGTAGTGTATTTTGATTTCAAATAAAATATTATCTTTCTATATAAATTAAAAATACAGCATTTTACTTGTATTGTATAAGACTTGTCTTTATACAGAGAAGGCCAACTACATATAGAAACAAGTTTAGTAATGGAGTACTACAAACTACATAAAATCACAACAAATGGCTTGATTTAAGGTTTTGTGGGGGAGAGTGTCAATTTCTTTAATGTATCTTTTCAAACGTTCGGTATTTGATTGCGGTGATATTCGACCACTTGCAATAAAAACTGTTTTTTTTTTTTTTTGTTTCGTCATTGATAACTTGTTGAGAAGTCTTGGATTAGTTTCACAGCCCGTTCCGATAGAGCATTCACTACTTTGACATACCGCACATATATCCCAGGTTCTTGGTAATCGGGATCATTGTGCCACTCACTATCATGTTTTCCTAGCTACTCGGCGTAAATTCCCATGCTGTGGAACTAAAATCAGAATTTAGGCCTAATAAGGGATGATAGTTTTGTAGTTTGGCTAAGAATAGGAAAAATTGGATGGCCCCTTTCAAACCTTTCTGGCTGAAGAATCCGTTACAATGTTCGAGTAATCTTTTGTCGTTCTCAAGAGGAAAGCCTGTTCAAAAATAGAGTGAACACAGCACATTTTTCGGATAAATACCAGAAGTGCCTTTCCATGACTTTTGTGACTGCAGTTGCAACTTGTGAATCATAGTTGGAATACTTATTCAGTCTTGCCATAGCTTGAAATCATTATAAGCTGCATAGGCCCCAATGGATGAAGAGAGCCAGTTTACAACGTAGAATAGGGCATTAAATTTACATAGTGCTTCCAATTTACTAATCATGTCCTTATCATATCCTGCTTGTGCACTGAAAGCAAACATCTTTGCAAGATACAAAATGGATGACATCCATTGAGCATGATCCTGGTCTCAGCCAGTGTATTCCTCTTTCAGGTGTCTCACTCAGAAGTTTTAGCATCAATTCAGCACACTCTCGATAGTCATCACGAGGTAGCAAGTTATTTTCATTTGAAGTGGAAAGTATTCTCTTTAGTGCTAGAGTTGAATTTTTCATAGTGAGTTTCAGAACCCTGTCATTGATTTCAAGGATCCTAAAACCAGCTTCTGTGTTAATAGTTGACCAAATAGAGTCTCTGAATTGAATAAACTCGGAGTTTTCAGGACCTGATGTTGAACCAAACAATTCTTTGGGAACAGAACTTAGGATTGTTTCAAATATATGATGCCGACAAGCTAACATAAAGAATTTCTTGTCAAAGAGGTTTTCCAACCGAACACAAGCTCCACTTTTCCATCCTGAGTTCAAAGCTGTAGTGTCAGAAACAAGGGATCTTATATTATCTGAAAATTCCACTCTTTTGCAAGGGATAACGTAGCTCTTGCGTGTTCTGCATCTGTTACGTTTGTACTTACTGGGATACCAAGAATTTTGCCTTCTTCACAGCTTGGGATACCAGATTCCAGAATCGCTAATCTTTCTTTGCTTTGTCTATTTCTGGAGCCACTTTACCATCCCAATGTAGTTTGAGTGCTTTGGTGCTATGAACGTAGTCTTAATTGTTTGCGCTAATGATTTCCTAACTTTACCTGCTGTCCATGTGATTTTAATTGGAAGAGTAGCTTTTTCCAATGGAACTCTTCCTTCTCTAAGAATTGCTCCCACTTGACAGATTAAGCCTGCCCCCCTAGTTGATATAATGTGGTTTGAAAATGGATTTCTGGGTCGTTTCAAATCAATCAATGCACTTTTTCTATGAACAGTACCTGTAACAGCTGCGCCATTGTTTGTTGATGGGAATACAAACAGAGGATCGTCAGTTGGTTCAGGTTCAACTTCCAAGCTATCCGAGTCATTTAAATCAAGGCTATCGATCTCATCAAGTTCCAGGATAATACTTGTGCTTATCTTTGCTGAAGCTTCTTCTTGGCGACGCTTGTCCCTCGCTGCACGCTAAATTTCCTTTTCATGCTGAGCTAATTTCCTCATAACTCTTTCAAAATGTGTCTTGTCAACACCACCTAACTCCATTTTCCGACATGTTCGTTGATATTCTAAGAAGTGCACATCTTCCAGAATCATTTTCCTTGTTCTACATCTGTCATGTTCAATAATAGAAATAGCATTGTCGTGCGCTATGTCAAAGAGTAGACGAAGAGATTTGAGAAAGCTTTCACACTCAGCTGGGAAGTTCTTTCTTGTTTTATGTTTCTGCAGATTCTCGTATTGCCAATTAATTTATTGAGTTTTGCTTTGGAATGTCCTGATTTTATAGCAGTGACAGGAATGCCAGAAAGTTCCCAAAATTGCTCAGCTTTCAGAATAACGTGTTTTATAACTTCATGTCATTTATCTTTCTGCATGGGTCCACGATTGGGAAAAAGAAAGTAGCGAAGCATATCCCCATTGGTGGGCAGTTGAGATCCTTTTCTCGGGGTCATATCTTGCAATAAATTACCTAAGAGCCATGCTTCAAACATTTGTTTGTCATCCTTTCGAAGCACTGGTCGGTCTGGTGTGGATGAAATTGGAGGAACCGCGTCGTGAGTTGGTTCTTTTTACATACTTTTTCTCATTTCTGCCTTGGTTATAATCTGTAAAGAAAAAAGCGAAAACATTTTAAAAGTTACTTAGTGTTATGTATGTGCGCTATCAACTGAAAACTATTATTGAATTGGGCGCGGGTCAAAACGTGGCATACAGACCTGAAAATTAGCACATAAAATTTTGTCTCAGTAATTGTAACAATATGGTAGAAGGCACAATAAATATTCGAATTTTTTGCAATGCCTTATTGTACATGTACCAGAGAATTAAAAATCTAAAAGGTTTTAGGGAAGGTTAAGTAGGTACATTGTATTCACAAATACCTTAATACGGTTTTCGTAAGGATACGAGCTCTTATTTCATTTGTAATGGTTTTGTGATTTTATATCACTAAGGCTATACTTGCAAGCAAAACACAGCTCCCTTTCACTTAGTAGAAATAATGAAGAGTGGAAAAGTAAGGATTAATACAGTTCTCATTTATATATACTTACACATTTTAACTACTCTCAGATGCCATGGTTTGATATTAGTAAACCTGTACTTGTAAATATAAAATGCAGCTTTACTATATTGTATTAAAATACTCCGCCAGTTATCTGATATGGCTTTCTTTAGTATGAAGTAACTAATTTTGAACGTAAATTTACCATTTGTATGAAGCGGTCTGCTCTATCTGCACGTACGTTTATTTCCAATACTGATACGTATATTCGCACTTGTCGCTACCTATATTCTCCAATATGGTCCTTAGCATAATGCTATCTCTATAATATTTTCCCCACTTTTTCCATATTATGGAATATTTATGGAGCAAATATATTAAGTTTTCATTCGTGTAATCAATTTTCAAACCAAAATGATTCCATTCAGCTCACAAGTGAAGATATTACAGCATCAAATTTGCTCGAATAACTTGCAGTAAAGAGATCACATGTAACCCTGTTCCTTAAATGTTAATAATCTAACAGAAATAGTGCGTACGTTTGTCACTAAGCAATCATTGATGTATTCACTTTACCATCCTCTGGAAGAAACAAACACATTTGCTTCTTGACAAGGGAAAGAAGGTATGAAGGTTGATTTAGCATTCGAAATACGCAGGTTTCATTTAACGTATATGTCTCTTTCTCCTCGTTTAGTTGAAGAAGGAAAAGGAAACCATGAAGAAAGAAAATTTCACTGTAACCGTGTCCTTTATGTGAAGAGCATTGTGCGTAAGATGTGTATGTTACCTGTAGTAAGCATAAATTTTAAATTAATTTATGCGGAGGAATATAAAAATACTTTCATTTATTCCAGTGTGTGATTATTGTCTATTTTTTAGTTGTCTAAGTCAATTGAAGCTTATGATTGCTTAGTTTACAAGATTATTTTATTGCAGAATGACCCCAGGGAAAGGGTCTGAACTTCAAATTTCCTTCACAGTTTTGAAGTTTCCAGTATCCACAACTTTCTGCAATTCATAATATTCCACTGAAAAAATCTTTGAATATTGATAACTAATCTGAGTTCCCTCTGTTTACTTGTTACCAAATCTGTTACATCTCCCATCATGGCTTTCTACCACTGGACTAATCTCAAAATTTCATCATTCTTCGCGACTCATCCATGGAAAGGGAACATTTTACTGACCATTAGATTTACATATCCTAGTCTTCCCGCAGATTTTACCACATTTATGTCAGTAGCTTACTTATTTATCACGTAAAGCTTCAACCTGTTTCTTTAGCGATCATTACTTTGTCATGAGAATATCTATACAAGTTTCCAAGTACCAAAGTACTTCTGATACATCTATTCTTAGCCTGAGTACCAATATTTAATAGGGACAAATGGTGAATAGTTTTCCATTTAAAATCAGCCAATCAAATCAGAAGTATGTATTTTTGCGACAAACTAAGATATCGCACACTCAGTAAACCGCACTGTATCCAGTAGAACAAGGCATGTATTATGCATTTCAAATATTTTTCGAGCGTTCCAAACTAATACGTACAGGGAGAGTTCCCTGATCACCTAGCTCGGTTCAAAATCTAAACACACAAAGCCACATTTGTGTAAATAACGAATATACGGATTCTTTGTCTGAAGCAACTTTGTCTCTACTCATAACATGGGATTCTCAAGAACGGTAAAAGCACCCAAGGAAAGATTCGCAGTTAAACATAATATAATTAGTTCTCTTCCGTGTAGTTATGGTCAAATTTATGAAGCTTTAAAAGTATTTTCCCAATTTGCTCAGTATATTAAACACTATGTGCAACATCTAAGTATAAGAAGTAAATGAGTATTCTTTAAGCTTTATTTCTCCAATAGTATATGTAAATGCTAAGACTTACACACAAATACCTTCACAATCGATTTAGTGGAGGAATTTATTCTATTTAAATTAGTTGATAACACTAGTCGGCAAAATGAAACTATTTTGGCACGAACGAAAATAGGTTATTCCTATAGTTTTCGAGCTCCTGAGTTCAAATCAGTGACTCGTTTTTCTCCAGGACGTACAAGTTTTCAGGGTGAGGGGTGTATCAATATCAGCCCAAGGATGCTATTCTCCATCCATAATAATTTGCACGTTGTAATCTTAATATCAATAGACATTATGCAGATAAAATCACATAAAACATTAAAATTTAACACTTGCCTGTCACCTGGTTTTCCTACTCCTCTTGTAATTACTACAGGGTGTCTCGCATGTCACATTCCAACAGACGTCTGCCAACATATTCATACTCCTTTTACCACTGTAGCGCCACTCCATGGTAGGTATTTGCTGACGAAACCTTTTCCCGTGTTCGTTAGAAAACTCCCCCAAGCTGTACATTTCAGAGAAGAAGTCCAGATGGCAATGCAGGAAGGGTAACATTGGGGAGATATTACACCCCATGTAAAGAAATGAAGTAGTTAACCTGTCCACAATGTCTTTATAATCAGGTGACTTATGATTCCCTAGAAAGTTTGTACACACTTCTCTAAAGGCCTCCCAAGCCTCACTTTCCACTTTCTTAAGCTAAGAAGAAAATGTAGTATCCTTTAAAATGTCTCTGATTTGAGGTCCCGTAGAAACACCTTCTTTCACCTTGGCCTCGCTCAGTATTGGGAATAGTTTTCTGAGATGATTAAGTGCTACACCATCCCGGTTCAGGGTCTTCACGCAGACCTTCATAAGCCCTAATTTGATATGAACGGGTGGTAAGAATATTTTCCACGTTCATCTCCCCTGGGACCAGTTTCTTCATTGGCCATTTTGTGATGGTGTACTGATCTTGGGCTCGACTATCCGAATGACACGAGAAGCAGTAGTGCTTTGTGTAACCTCCTTGTAAAAAGGTGAGGATGGCAATAACCTTATGGTCAGCGCATACAGACCACTGGAACTTTTCGTACTTTATTTTCTGCAATAGGTTTCACATGTTCTCGTATGTTTCTTTCATATGTACACCATGAGCAATGAGGATGGCTGGCTTTTCATTGTTATTGTGTAGTAACACTGGCTTGAGATTTATCCTAGAAGAATTTACGAATAGCTTCCAATCTTCAGTGTTGTAGTTCAACTTCAGTTGTCCCATAAGCGATGGAATGTCACTGCAATACATCAAATCTCCATCCTTTGTAAAATTAGGAACTAGGCTCACCTCTCTTTTCCTTTACATCGATATATTCACATCTTAGTTTAGTAGATTTCATTGTTGAAGTCGTGATGCAAGCTACAGGGGCTTGGACTTGGAAAGGTTTAAGTCTCTGATCAGATCATTTAGCTCTTCCTGACTTATCATATTTGGTTCATTAGTGTCAGGCACTGGAGCTTAATTGAGATCTGACTGTACTCGAAGATTATGTAACATCCTTACAAGCAGCAGGTTCTTCATCGGATGAAACACTGCACAGGGTGTATGAGTCTGGTGATATGGGTACAGGCAGACAAACATCATGTTTCACATGTCTCCTCGCCGAATCCAAGTTAGGATACTGTATTTTATGCTTCATTTTTTTTGTTGATAAAAATGTTATATTAGTCAGACAGAAACATGATCACGGGGCTTGCTTTAAACCATAGGTATAGCGAACAGCATCGATTTATGTGTACTTTTCCACCATCCTGTGAGAGTACGCGCACAAGAGTTACAACTTTGTTTCGGAGCCCAAACGCGATCCTGGTCGCCGATTTTACACCCGAAGTAAAGATGGTAGGCTGTCTTTAGAAACGGTGACAATGGCCTACTTTGTTCCTTGAAAATCACTTCCCCCATATGTAGCAGAATGAATCTGTAGAATTGTTGCAAGTTCTCGGCATGTTCGTTTAACACAAACGTAAACATTTCACGCGGAAATATTTTTCACCTACGGTATACACAGACACAACGAAACACCACATTCTGAAACAAAGATCAACTCGAAACTGAAATATTTGTTTCACGCGACAACGTGGTGTATGGCTTGGCGCCATTTTTCAACAATCTATCTGTCGTCTAGGCAAAAGGGAGCCGAAGAATGATCGCAAGTTGATTACGAAACCTTTCTCCGCCAATAAGACCTAGGTTTTAGTGTTTGCAGTGTGGAACGACCATAAAACTTTGCAACCCATGTGGAGGGATACGTTTCCGGGGCGTCGTGAACTAGAGCAAAGAATGTTTCTGTGATATAGCCTAGTAACAGTTCTTGAATTAAGATAAATATTCAGAATTATGCACTCCAAACAGGGAAAACATATATTAAATAAGAAAAAAAAATACAATTCTTCTGTCAATTGTGGAAACAACACCCCGCCAAAAAACCTTAAACGCTGGAACTTTATCGATGAGATATTCGTAATCAGCGTCTCGAAATCTATCCGGTAAACCCTTTCACCCTCGTGGGAAGATATTCATGTCGACCAGTATAATCTATCGGTAGTGACACTTCATCATTAAAAAATTGTATTTGCTTCGTTGCTACTCTCCCTCATGGTTTTGTTTAATAAATATCGTGAAAGGTATAATATGGAAGAATTTCACGGATGGTACTCTAATAATCCGCAAACAGCCCAGTTATATCTTTATTCAGAATCACCAACCCTTTACTTTTTTATGTGTTGACTGAAACATTTGAAAATGATGTCTAGCACTTCATATGAGTTGCTACGTTCCTACTAAAATAAAAATGAAGCCCATCTTTATTTCTCGTTGTATTTATGTACATATCATGAGACTTACACTCCTGTTCACGTTGATAATTTATCGTGTGATGTCTGTAAAGCTTCTAGCAAGTAATCATTGATGTCTTTTAAATTTCTCCACATAATTGAATTTAATGGTATTTTCGATCTATGCTTCACGGACTGTATTACCAAAGGACAACTAAGCTAAAAATGAGTTGTAGCTTAAGCTTTGGCAATACTTCGTACTGGACTACTCAAAGATGGCATTATATAAAGCGTTCATTTGGTCTCTTGATTACACCTGTCATATAAGGAGAGCATATCAAACTCACTTGCTATAATACTTACTACGTTTCCATTTTGGTCGAGAATTACATGCATGATGGTGCAAACATCATCTCCACAATAGAAGATTTCAGAATTCTTAGAAAAATATCAACACATTTCTTGAACAATAGTAATTAAAAAATATACGAAAGCTGACATATATATTCATTTCAAATACCGTGCTACATACAGCGCGTACTATACCTATTCTAATCTAGTAAAACATATTACGTATTGGAAGGATCATTAACAAGGAGGATACATTTATAACGGTTGCTTTAATTTTTGAGCCATTGCAACACGCCAATTGCCTTTTACACACGTGGTTTAATAATTATATAAGAGGTGCGTACAGATTACTTACAACACACCTTTTCAAGATGTCTGTTTTTTTATCAACTGAATAATTCTATTTTATTATGTTGTCATGACGACGACATCAAGATTAGATTATATAAAAACATTTGAATATTTTATAACCATATTATTTCTTTTCTCTCTTCTTCTAATAAAAGAATCAGCCTAGTACATATTTAAAATACATCATGGCTCAAAATTACAACCAAATAATAATTTACAAGCGAACTTACAAGTAAAAATATACAACATACTGTTGTATATAATGGCGCTCGACTTACTTTTCTTTTTTTCAATTATTCAGTAAAAAGAAAAAGAATTTGGACCGTTAACCTTTATACTCTTTTTAAGTGCCCCTCGTATATGCAATATATCTCATATCATAGTACACAAGTATTTCCTTATTTTTACACAAAAATATTATTAATAATTATATTCCTTTATAATTAACTCCATAGTCCACGATTACATGGCACGTTACAAAAAAATACGGTCAATATCTTAATTCAAGTCCATTATAGGCCATAAAGAAAAAAGAAAAATAGTTTAACAAGAATATAAGAATTTAAGTTGAAAGTTCTTGGAAAAATGTATAAATTTGATTTCCATTACTCAGAATTTTCCATAAAATATGTAACATCAATTTTGCATAGCTCTCATTACTTTCTTACGTTTCCATTAAAAATGTCTTCTTTTATTCTATTATTATTTTTATTATTGGCATAAAATTCGAATAGAACGTGAATATAAGAGCAAGAATTGCTTGAATACGAATTCCTTAGGGAAAACATAAAGTATTAACTTCAATATGTATTTCCGCATTACAAAAAGAAAGCTTTCAAATTTACTATATTACATGAAATACGAATAATGTAATTAATATAGCGTTTTCCAATCATATGAAAACACACGAATAGTATGAAACACAAATATTAAATAAAACACATAACATTAATACATATATTGACATATATATAAACTCAAAGATTAAGTAACATAAAATACCTTAAACCAAATTACATATTCATAAAATACTTCATTTTTGTCATTTGAAGACTAAGTACCCTCTGTTAATTGCTCTTTTACATTCGCTTTCGTTACGACTTCAGGAAGAACTAAAGTGCTGACTAAATCCATCCACCATCTTCTAGTACTTTCTGTAGGCTGCCATAACTTGATTTCATCAATATTTCGTAATCCTAAAATTTTCCCAGTTCATATATCCATAAGTTCAAATACTTTAGGATTAATTTGTTTCGTACCAAAATATGTTACGATTATTTATATTCATAGAATTCAAATAAAGTATAAATAACAAATGAAATCATAATGGTATTTACAGTGATATGAAATAAGAATCAATTGAATATTTCCTTTCGGACGCCCCTACATTAGATTAAGATAAATGACCAACGAATTCGTTTAAGTTGCCTTGAAAGTCATAAACCAGAATACAGTCTTGCGCGTTATTAACATCTACATTTTCTTGTTTCCTATTTTGAGAATTAATGCCATCTGTAAAATTTCTATGAAATCCAATTCGAATAAAATTAAATCTAAATGCTTCATGCTTCATAAATGTAGTACAATTACTATTACTGTTGCTACTAAGATTAGGTTTGGTTACCTTACCGGTAAAATTTGGTTCAGTTCTCATCCGTTTGACTTGTGACGAAATATCGTGTCTTCTAATAGAGATGTACCTATTTTCTCACCAATATTTGTCCTACCACGGTTTCTGTTCCATGAACTCTTCCTCTGGTCATCTGATGTCTCTCTGTCCTGCTTCTCAGAGATAACCTCATCGCTGTCATCTGACTTGCTTCCTTTTCTGTCAACCCATTCTTCTCTTCGCCGATCGATTTGATTTTCATTTGTATTCCTCGTTCTCTTTCCTTGGAACTTATCTCTCCGTTTGCGATCGTGTTCATCATCTCTGCTTCCCATAGTTAGCCTCGTAATATTATCAGAAGTAAGTTCTTTGCTTCCATTTGCTTCAAGGATTTGCAAAACTGGAACAGAATCAAAGCACTGTGAGTTACTGTTTGTCTGTGAACTATCATTGGATGAAATATTGAGACAAATTCTGGAGTCTTGCTGATTCTCTTGGAAACAACCATCGTTCTTCGCATTCTCGTTGTTTTGATCAATTGCACTCAGCTCTGTATTATCATTAACTGTAACTTCAACTTCTACAGAATTTGGAATCTCGGGTAACTTATGTACTGTCTTTTCCATATCTTCATCATAGCGTCCAAATTTGGCTGCAATTTGCTGATCCACCTGATTTAATTGCTCTTGTATTTAGTCCCATTTGCCATCGTTACGTTGATGCGATTGTTCCAGCTTTTCGTCAAAATGTTGGGCTTGTAGATTCATATTTTGGTCTACTTCTATGCTTGTAGATTCATTTTTTGGTCTAACTGTTGAAACTATTGAGCTTGATCCTTAATTTGATGTGAAATCTCATCAATTCTCCGCGCTTGGTCGTTAATTTGTTGTGATATCTCATCACTTCTTCGAGCTTGGTCCTTAATTTGTTGTGATATCTTATCACTTCTTCGAGCTTGGTCTTTAATTTGTTGTGATATTTCCCTTAAAATATCAATCATGTTCTCTGAAGAGTTTAGTACAATAGGAATAGTTTGATTATCAGTTACTCCACTATCTGTAGCACTCATTATATTTCTGTTTATTATTTTGCCGCTTCTCAAAATAGTGAAATTGATTTTGGGCTCAATTTGATCGTTTTTACTATACTTCTAAACGATACAACTTTCTCTCACTCTCGGTGTTTCGGCACCAATTTATAACGTTTGCTTTAATTTTTGAGCCATTAAAACACACCAATTACCTTTTAAACACTTAGTTTAATAATTATATAAGAGATGCGTACAGATTACTTACAACACACCTTTTTAAGATGTCTGTTTTTTTATCAACTGAATAATTCTATTTTATTATGTTGTCATGTCGACGACATCAAGATTAAATTATATAAAAACATTTAAATATGTTTATATATTAACATTATAACCATATTATTTCTTTTTCTTTCTCTTCTTCTAATAACAGAATCAGCCTAGTACATATTTAAAATAAATCATGGCCCCAAATTACAAGCAAATAATAATTTATAAGTGAAATAACATGTAAAAATATACAACATACTGTTGTACAATTGATTTAGATTATGAGATCATTGCAAACAAAATACACAGTCTTATAATACTGCAGAATGACCGATAAAATGCCTTTGCCCGTTTGTGGCATTGCTTACTCTAGGAAAACCCGTAAAGTTTTTAATAGTCAATCCGTGTTTCTTATCTGGCACAATATGCTGTTACGCATGCACGCGATCAACTGGGTCTACTAGGTGATGTAATTAAAATATTGCGTAGCAAGCCGGGTCACTACTTCTGATAAGAAGCATACATACAAAAGTTGCTTAGTATATCAACTACAAGAAGAATGTATTTCGAATCACTGTAAAAGAGACACATTATTCTTCCGTTGTGGTCAAATATCTTTCAGACGGGCTTTTAATATTTAAATTCTAGGCGTTGTTAAAAGTTAAGTGTAGTAATACTACCGTTACGTACAAATTTCGTTAGAAATATTTGAAAAATAATTTTAATCCAAGGTTCGGGATAGGATGTTATAAGTAGGAGTGCGGTAAGAAAACGATTCTGTCAAGAAGGAAACATTACAAAATGATACTCTTTGGAAATAAAATAAAATGAAATAACGACTCAAACGAATGGAACAGTGACCAAAAGTAATTTCACAGTGTTTAAATGAAGTATAGAATTCTATGAGGAAGGTGAATTTGAAGAGTAACTTTGTACTACATCGTTATTCCTAACATTTATGAAAGGTAATAGATCGCAATGCAAAGAATTTCGCCATCAATGGAAAAGTCGCCTCAGTTACCGGATTTGTTACCAATCGAAATCTTGTAAGATAATCTTGCTAGAAGAATAAGTAAATGTCAACCTGTTCTGAAAGTCCCTGGGTGGTTCTTTAGATCTAACAAAGTAAACTTTAAACGCATTAATATATCAAATGAATGAAATATGAAAAGCCTTTATCAAAGCTAAGGATTAGCATTATGAGTGATTGCGAACATACTCAGTTTGTCTCAGTGGAAATAAAACATTACGTATTAATTTGTCTGTATGAAATATGATACTTACCATATAGACCAAGTCCAATAAACTGAATTTTGTATGGTTACATTCGCTTTTTTGATAATTATGAGAGGTCGGTAGTGTGCTCGGACATGTATGTAAGTATGCATGTGTGTGTGTGTGTGTGTGTATGTGTTTTTCTGTGTTTACCTCATTTATGTTAACAGACAAGTTGGTATTTACCTAATAACATTAGGAAGATTATATAAATAAAATATAACATTTTAAAATTAAATACTAAAATTATGACTTTTCTATACCATATTTATTATTAGTTTCAGTTGGAGGCGCCATTTCGTTTTTCATTGGTGTCAGCTTTCTCAGTGTGTCAGAGTTTGCTTACCATTTTACTATAAGACCATTCTTTCTTCTCTATACACGGAAGAAGTAAACTATAATCTTGGATAGATTTTGGAATATTATATAATCTAATATCAAGGAAATGGAGAACAGTTGATTGAACGATAGAAATTTTAAGAGACAGAACCATAATTTATGACATATATATTGCACTTAAGGGACATATAAACTATCTGTGAAATATTTCAATAGAAATAAGTGGTCTAAATTTAAGTTCTGAGATGATTTAATGTATAGCTGTGTTAGAAAGAAAACTTCACAGTCATAATTTGAATAGCTAATTTATTACCGACTATAGGATAACCCGAGTTAGTAACATATTCATAACTTTTTCCTCATATGTACATGTTATTTTGTACAGGTATAACCTAGCTTAAAGAAGATATGGCAACATTTATGTAAACATTAACTTGATATTCTCTGTATGGACTCTGGAACATAAAACAAATATGAATAAGTTTGAAGTGAAATATTGATTACTCCACTCCCATCAAATAAAATATGAAAATCGTGTATGTTATATTAGGGATTTTAACGCATAAACATTGTATAACCTGCATTTACAATGAATAAAGTGTATTATAATGTTTTTGCTTACAATCTTGATAGTTACATATATTGCAGAAGATAGACAAGGAAATTTTGCGATATCAATTGCAATACAGCTACACCTTTGTCTTATGAAGTACATAGTGAGATGTTATTTATCGTTTTGGGTATGGTTTCCTAAAATTGAATTTACATCCATAAGTCTGAAGTGTATTAAGATTTCTGAGTTATGTGAGTGTTGAGTGGTTACAAAATGTGTTTGCACAAGCAATAATAATTTCTTTATTAAATTATTAAAATATAGATACAACTAGCTTCCCCAGAACAGGTTGTTAAAGTATAGTGTAATTGTTAAGGGAATTTAGCTCAGAGTAAATTACTTATGACATAATTTGGGGATTTTCTAAATCGTAATAAGTTCTTCAAGTCTAAATGTTAAATTTTTAGGCTTACTCTGGTGATAGATTTAAATCAAATAGCAATGTGTTCTGTAGCTTAAGTGCATCTTGCCATAATATTGATAACTATATATATTTGGTTGAAAGGTTTGTTCTGGATTCTTTTTTAAATCCAGCAAAAAAATATGTTACTCTCGTTAACATCACTACACACTTGTTTTTATATAATCCACTTTCTTGTTAATTTGTTATAATGTTTATAAAGAAAAGAATATTTGTTACGATTTAAATATAGTGTCTTAGAGTATATTCATATAAATTGCTTTAAATCTCATAGTTACAAACAGTTTTCTTCTGAAGGTATAAATAACGGTATGAAAAATACCATCATGATACTCCAAAATTTTAAACCTTTATAAGCTATGCAACTTTTCAAATAAACTAGGAAGGTTCAGCTGGATTGTCCGAATATTACTTTCAGGGCAATCGTTGTGTAAATACATATTTCGTTGCTTTTAAGAATATGGGACAAAATATCAGAAAGACGCATATCCATTTGTTTCGGATATACGCGAGGACAAACGTTGAAACTTCACACAAGATTTTATGACCTACACATAGTTAAAGATACAGACCTTCAATGTTTTTGTGGGGTTTATTTCATCCCTAATCATAGTTAAACAATTCTAATGATCTGAGTTTAGATTACATGACTCTAAGGACACCCTTTATTCCATATGAAGTGCCAGTGCTTATAATCATATTGTGTGTGGTAATCTTATATCTGTGTGTATGCTGTACGTGGGTGTATTTTGTAATGTTCCTGTGTCAATTGTGCTACTATATATTATTTCCTTTGGTCTATTGGGCATTTAAATAAATACTAAACGTACACACGAAGCTTATCTTATAATTCTGCGGACATTCTATCGATTTACATCAGTTAGCAAATTAACATTTTAGTCACCTTATATTTGCTAAACCTGTTACAAATACATCGTGGCTTCATTCATCAATTTTTTGTCGTTGTTAATAGTACTGAAATTATTCTATGCCTTAGTTAGCGATATCGCAAGAGATACCAACAATGGATTCAACTTTCGATAAATTTCGATAATCCAGAGTAACGACTTCACTCTACTCTATTTCTCGGCAGACATTTCACTCTTTTTAATTCTCTCTCACGCACTGAAAACTAGATAAAAGCGATAGGTATAACCATAAATGTCGTACCCCTGAAAAACAATATATTCTAAGTTATTCCTTCAAAAAAGGTTACACTCGGTCTTATTGACCGAAACATGAACAAACCGAAAGTGGGAAGCAACCAGCTTCAACTACAGGTTTTTATTTCATAAAAATAGAAGAGCGGAAAAATTATACTTTTGGAGTTGATATTTATGTGAGACAGATTATGTTGATACTGCAATTCTGGCTACATCACTACGAAAAACAAATACTGAGTATATTTTCGTTGAATAGCGTATCTGAAATAACAAAATTCTGAATTGTTCTACGCAGGTTGCGAAAAGCCAATTTCGAAAAATTCGATTATGACATTTAACAATTGCCTCTTTTATTAAAAGTAATTTTTAACTTTTAGTTAATTTAATTTTAACATGCGCAATTAAACAATAAAGACGAAATGTTACGTGGCATGTTAACAACTTTTCCCTTTAGGTTGATAAAAATACCCACTTTTATATACTTCCACATTCCAATCAAAAGTGGATTTCATCTTTACTATAAGTATAAAAACAGAAGTTCAGTATGGTGAATTACTAATTTATGCTGCTACATCTTGCAACGATTCTTGTTTATCTATTAAACCATATATACATCGAAGAGACTAAAAAATACGTATTTAGTTATTTATTTAATGATCACCAGATACAGCTCAAAGGTCATTTAATGTTGGATATCTAACAACAACAATAACAATAGAAAGGATTTAGAAAGGAATCAAAGAGGGCCTGTCTTGTAGGTGTCATCCCGGCCATGGCTTGGCAGAACTGAAGGAAACCCCCAGTCAGGATGATCGGCAGTGGGAATCACACCCACGACCTCCCAAATGCGAAGCTAACTCCCAACCACTTGAGCCTCATCGCTCCATTTACTGGAAAAAAAGTTGAATGAAGCTCTAGTTTATCCTAATATGGAAATATTATTCGCAGATGATGCACAGTTTTCAGTCTATAGAGTATCAGCTCCATTTGATTAATACGTCAATATTATCACTACTCAGTAAGTATATTAAGCGCCGTGATCTTCTTCCCTTAGAGTAACAAAAGAAATTCTAATTTAGTAGCCACACGTGATTCTTCGTTTAGACAGTACATGAGATCTCGCAATGAAAACTCACAGGCCGATTTTTGTTTCACTTTTTAAATACAAAACCATACGAAATAGATGTAGTTATTTAATTCATAAATTCCAGAATTGAGCTAGCAGCACTGGAAATTAGAAACATTATAAAACAAAATAAAGTAATATTAAGAACAGCAGACAACATGAATAAGCAACACATAAGAACACTGGCGATGACCTTAATAAACTTTTGTCGACATGAAGTGTTTAATTATAAATGTCTGAAATTACTTATAATGGAGATAATTAACAATGTTCAGTGTAATTTATTTTAATGTATTAACCGCAAAAAAGTAATGATGGCTATCAATAAGGTGAAAACAAATGCTACTGTTAGTGATCAGACTAGTATCACACTTATTAATACACTTTGCTTTAGTACGTAATCTCCTTACTAATATCTGTAACTTCTTTATGAGTATCGTTTTCTAACTCTAGTCGTTTAGCTCTTTTCAGTTTCCATAAAGCCAAATGTCATTAGTCTTTTCCATGGAGACATATATATAGGAACAATGTGCTGGACATGAAACAATGCTTCTTGCATCTTGCTTTCGAAATTCGTCAGATTGTAGTAGTGGATTGGCTGGAGCTAAACCACATTGAAACTTTCTCAGATTATAGTTTGGGTTTAAGTACCAAGCGAGACACTTATTCACCAAGATATCAAAGAGAGCACAGACTTAGTTCGTAAGAGGAATCAATACTTTCAGAGTCAGTTTGGTTATTAAAAATATGTATATAACATTTACTTTCTTTTTAATCACAATTGTTAGATTTAGTAGTTGCTATGATGTCATGTACCTAAATATCTAAAGAGAAGCAAGAAACGCAGTCACAAAAATAGAATTTCCTAGTAGCATTTATTTAATTGTACTATATCTTGGTAATTCATACTGCCTTTCATGTTTCAGAAGAAGTATTTCTACTGTATTTTAGGATTCTCATTTTTAACGGCTTGAGGAAAATGTAGATTTAATTTCATTTGTAAAGCACATAACAAGTGAACTTTGTGCTGCTTACACACATGTGACCTCATGTAATGTGATGGCAAGTACGAAATTTTGGTGGAGGATAACGAACTGCTTAGAAAATAAAAGAAATATTTAGAAGAATGGTTCGTAGAAGTAATGAAAAAATAATTTTGCAATTTATTTATCCACTCAATTGTCAATTGGGAATATAATAATTTAAAAAAGTCTCAGAGATTCATTTAACAGTTGGTGCATAACAGATAGTAGTTTTTACTATCGAAATTAGTACTAAAAACTGTGGCAGTGCTTTCTAACAGGACTAGTTCTGAAATGGTCTCGATTAGTGGACAAAATTTATGGTGAAAGCAATTTGATTCGAATATTCATCTATAGACAAAACTTATGGAATTTGAATCAGAATGCCGAATTTAATATCTTTTGTAAATTTACAGTTAGTTTCCCTCTATCAATCCATTTATCACTGTAATTTTCCACTTACCAATGTAAGCACTAAACTGATTCACAACGTTCCATTTTTTATAGGCAATGCGTAATGTCTGTTCATTCGTAATACTTTAACGCAAATTCTTAGAATGTGTCAAGAAGTTCATACTGGAACTGAACATCTGTCTTTCATTACTAAATCTGACTTAAAATAACTATAAAAGACAATGATTCTTCGAAGAATAAAAAACAAACGTATAATATGTTTTGCACAAAAGTATATCATCCAGATACTCTTCCATACCGTAATATTTGAAATACAAAGTCATATTGTAGATTATCTGAAATTGCAGAAAGTTAAACTGGAAAATCATTTCTTATGAATATCATAATTTACTTTTCTCTATCTCTTTTTTTTTACAATTTCAAATACTAATTGCGAAAGAGCACACCATTTCTTTGCCTTATTAAATAATTATTTCGCTTTCTCATTAGCACGAATAATTTAAATTTTCAGTTATGTTATAGTATGTATATTTTACTTATCCTAAGGTATGAAGTTTAACAATGAACATAATAATTAATTTATTGTATATAATGCATTTGTATATCATTTCAATGTTAGCATAAATTCATTAGTGATCTATTGAATGGTTAAATTACCTTTTCATTCATTTATATGATAATATATGAATGAAAATACCTGTAAAATAAATTATATGGGATTTGACAGCTGTAAAGTATGTAAGTCCTTATAAACTTTTACAACAGATTCATGCCTATTTCCTTGTAATTAATTTCTTTGTTTGTTCTAATTATACGAGGAAAGAAAGTAAATATACTAAGCTATTTTTGATTCATTGTGTAATAGTACTAAGTATACTAGAATAATTACTTTTGTTTACTAGAATAATTACTTTTGTTTAATAATTACTTTTGTTTACTTTTGTTTACTTTTGTTGACTAATTCGTTTCTCGTTCTTATAATTCCTAAATTTTGATTTTATATTAATATCTGTTAAAACTACAGAAATGTACATTTATTTATTTGAATGAATTTAATGTGAACATATAAATTGTTTTTAATAAATGAATGTGTCTTTTCAGAAATATTGAAATAATTTTATCATTCTTAAGAGCGTATGTTTTCTACTATTGCAAGAGAAAACCATCCGGATTATAAGCGTACTTTATATTAAAAATCAGTTAATGATTTTCTAAAATATTAGATTGTTCGCAATATCTTGGTAGTTCTCATATTAGAACAATGAATTTCAAACCCGTTAGTGTATTTTAAGTTTTCCATGGTATCAAATTCGAAAAAACGCTATTTTCATTGCGTAGTGGTATAAATGTCTCCTCACAATAGACAAGATGGAAGAACTTAAATCGCTATCTTCCATTATTTAGGGAGCAACCAAAAATGGAGTAGCCCCAGACGACTCTCAGAAGTCGGGTGTATGATTGAAATCTCATACACATTCGACACCTTGAAGAAGGATAACACAGAGGCCATCCGATGCTGGAGAAGAAAAACAAATTGAAAATACAATTCTGGAAGATATGCAGTTTCTCATTACAACTGTTATTGAAGCGCAAGAATTTCACTAAGTAGTCTTCTCAAGAACAATACCCAAGTAGTAAAATAGTTAGTAATATCGAATTTCTTCTTCAACTTATGCTGGATCTACAGACAATCATAATTTTTATCTACGGTTTCTCCATTATGACTAGGAAAAAACAATTCATGGATTTCTTATTCTTATGAATTCTGGTGTGCATATATGATGTGTACAGCTTAAATGCTCAGTGTACCAAACTCAAGAGAGCAATTCATGTTCTAATGCAAAAGTTCCGACTATTCCAATTACCAATCCCTTGGATCCCACCCAAAGTGAACGTAAATTTTTTATCCTCTGAATTGAGGCAATCCTGCATTCTGAGAAGGAAGTCAAAGTCACGACAGCTGTAACTTAGTCAAAAGAAATGGAAGAGGGAGAAAAGTGAAAATCGTACAACGAAGGCAAGTAATCCAATTAGGGGCCCCTGATGAAGAAACCTACATTTAAATACTATAACGCAAATCCCAGTGTCAATATAACTGATCTCAAGAAAGAATGTGTTGCTCAAACATTAAATTGTGGAAAGTTCCTGTGCACTAAATCTGATTGTAAGGTCACAAATTTGGTCAGGTCAGTACCCCAACCAAATAATGGACATTCAAGGAAGCATTTCATATTATGCAAGCATCACAGACTTAAAGCATCACATCCGCTAGTTATTGCCAAGAGAAAATGAGTTTGCTATCGTTTTGCAGTTTCCCATAAGCGTCAGTATGGTCTCCAACTTGATAAGAATATTTGAGCTACCTGTCACAAAATAGGTCATAGAAACGAGGCTGCTGAGAGCCCTCCTTGTTCTTAACAAACCAAGTATTCAAGTTATTTTCTATTCCAAGAACGTGTACACTAATCCCATTTCTAATATTTCACCCAATTCTTGGCCTTATGATAGCCAGTTATTCTTTCCTAAACATCCTTTCACCTTCTGCAGAAATGACACTAACGATTGATAAATTAATTTCACGTGCCCCCAAGCCATCTTGAAATATATCCATTTAACTAATGAAGACGTCTGACCAACTTGCAGAAAAAAACTTAAAGTGCAGATTTAATAGAAAATGAGGAACTCAGTGAGACCATGCTAGAAGGATATCAAGACACTGACTACACTGATTACTTAAGAATCTCATATTCATCATTCTGAAATCAGACTCGTCTCCAGCAGATACTTATCGTATGTACCATATGAAAGAAGCTCAAGCTCATCACGAAGCAGATACATCTATTTTATGGTTCAACAAAGGCAATGCTGATTTCTGTTACTTAAAGAAACCGTCAGTTGTTCTACTAATTTTAATTCAATAAATTCGGAAAGTTGTATTTAAGATAATGTTCCGAAGATGATCGTCGAACTTTCAGCTAAGGATACGACAACATGCATTACCATTTCTGTAGTTCACCAATAGAAGACCTGAAATTTGTTTTGAAGCCTCCAAGTATGGAACAAATCAGTCATTGTTCCAATTCACAAATAAGGTAACAACACTGATTAGAATAGCTACCGATGTATATCTCTTTCGTCGACTACCTATAAAATGCCCTTAAACAATCTGTTAGCAACTTTGACCCCACATGGAGATGAAATGTTCAAGACTATCTCTGCGGGTTTAAGTGAAATGGATCAATTATCTACTATATATTTCGTTAGGTACTCGAAAGGAAACGGGAATTAAATAATTCGGTATTATCATTAATTATTTATTTTAGAAAGATTTTACATTTATGTTCAAAGGAAACATTATTTAACCTTTCAGCACTCGCGCTCAGACCGTCATGCGAGAACTCGCACGCGGTCGAAACGACCGCACTGTAAAATTTGACGTTAAGGAATGAATGACATAATTTTAAATGAATTGTATACATGCCAAAAGCGGTGGTGTGTTGCAGCAATACAAAAAAAATGAAATGAAATCTTTGAGTTTTACGTCTTACGGTTATGCCGGTTAGGCTAAAGGAGACGGTGATGATGAGTGATGAATGAAATGGTGGAATGAAGAAAGTGGGAGGAAACGGGAGAACCCCGAGAAAACCCACGCACACGGTGTTTGTCCACCACAAAGTTCACTTGGCAGGGGCTGGGATCGAACCCGGGACCCCAAACACCAGAGGTGAACGCTCAACCACTGAGCCACCGCGGTTGCAACAATACAGTCTGGGGAAGGATTAGAGGGGGGTGAGGGGAAGTTTGCTCAAAGTCACTAAACAAAATCGAAGAATATTTATAGGTCCGGTCGAAAAGACCGCGCTGCTTGTTCTCCAGTGTTAAGAGTATTGAAAAATAACGCCCTAGTAAGATAATACTCGGTCATGAGATTTTATATAAAGAACGGAATAATTTAAAGAGATTTCTTATCGCAATTTATTAAACTTATTTTCTAGAATACAACATAAGAATACCTAATTAAATGTAGTACGCAGGTTCCAGAGCGGAATAGCGTTCAACAGCTTAAAACTTACGCTAATGACGTGAAACTGATAAGAAATATTATGAGGACTATGGAAAAAAATCCAGATTTTTTTAAAACGCTTTCATAGCATACGTTTGAAATAAATGTAGGGGAATGTAAATATATACTTGCTGCTCTGGGCGTACTACTATAAGTTATGAACACGTTAAATAACAATATAATTCTTGTTATGAATTGGAGATCTTGAAATAACTTATATAAACATCAACGGATAAGAAAATCATAACTACGAAGCAATTAAACACCAACAGATTGCAGGCAATTCGTAGTATTATTCAGTCTAAAATCTTTGACTTTAAGAATTCTGTGGAAGAATTTGAAAATTAAAAAAAGAAATGTTATTATATAATCACTTGATTTTTAGTAAGACGTGGACTGAGAGTATTTGAAAATAAACTCCATATCCGAACATTTTGGCACAGAAAGGTCGGTAATAAGGAATAGCGGAATCTTCACAACTAGGAAATATACAATTTGTAGGGGAAGGTGGGGCTAGGTAAAACACTTTTAGGGTCTGATTTTTTTTACTTGCAAACTATTATAGATACACAAACCATATTGAGTGGAATAAAGGGACATGCCTAAGCTACATACCAAAACAATACAAATGCAAAACATTGAACTAAGTCAGACTGTTGACACTTGCTCCACACATGTTGTAAATTACAACATCATCTGAGTTAAGTTGCAACAATCGGACCTACCTCTAAACCTTAATGCTATCAAATCTACAGTTTCAACATCGTGTAACTCACTATTACAGTAGCAGTCAATTCTATCAAATCTACAGTTTCAACATCAACATTTAACTCACTATCGCATTCATTGCTATAAAATCTACAGTTTCCATACCGTTTAACTCGCTTTCACCGTGCCAGTCAGTACTATCAAATCTACAGTTTCAATATGACAACACTCACTTTCGCTGTGGCAGTCAATGTCTTTAAGATCTATACAGATGTAGTACGGATTTCTCTCGGCATACGACCAACGAGACCACATCTCACAACATGAACACTGTACCCAGTCTTCTTCTGCACTGTGTTCTTCGTACACTTCTTCACAAACCAAACAGATACCATCCTCTGTAGAAGGACTTCTTTTCTATTCCTATTTGGAGGAAGCAGATGGAGGTTCCGGGTCTTGGGTCTAGCCTAGAAATTGTTCAGTGATTGGAGCGAAATTTCTAGGATTCATATCCCTTCAGCCCACAATAAAATTACGTAGAAATGCAATTTTGCATTTGCATAATCAAAGATGGGAGGGGGGCATTACCCTAGAAAATTGTTCAAATAGGATAGGAATAAAGAATTTAATCTGCCTAACGTCCTGGAAACAAATAAAATTTTTAATATTTTCTATTCCTATTTGGAGAGAGCAGAGTGTGTACAATTCCCCATAAAATCCTATGATTCGGCTCTTGAGTCTAGCCTAGAAGGTGTTGAGTGATTGAAACGAAATTTGTTTTTTCTATTTGCACACGCAAAGGGATACTGGGGGCATGACCATAAAAAAAGTGTCCAAATGAAAAGAAAATTACAAAATGTAATCTGTGTAACGTCCTTAGAGCAGGAATGATTTTTAATTTTTTTTCAATTCCTATTGGGAGGGAGCGGATAGGGTATATTCCTCCATAAAATCCTATGGTTTGCCTCTTAGCCCATTTGAACAATTTTTGATCGTCATACCTTCGTCCTCCCCCTCTGTATGTGGAAATGTAATATTTTATTTTTTCTTAGTTGTATGGTAAGCAGAAGAGCTATGAATCCAGCAAGTTTCGTTCCATTCGATGAATTCCTTCTAGGCTAGACCGAAGAGCCGGACCACAGGTTTTTAGAAAGGAATATACCCTCTCTGCTCCCTTCAGATAGGAATGAAAAAAGTAAAATAAAATTATGTCTGTCTCAGTTCGTTACTCGAATTAAAAATTGTAAGTTTTTCCACATTTGGACAACTTTTGTACCTTGTCGCTCTTTTAGAGGTTGGTATGAGCTCGAGCCGAACCCACGGGTCTAGAAAACATATATCACTTCGGGCGCGGGCTGTAAATTTTTAAATATACAACCATATATCTCGGATCTTTTCAGGCCTAATATTGTAAATATACTGTACAACGATATTTATTGGACTGTTCTTTCTCGAGAACCTTTAAAGCACAACTGCAAAATTAAACCTGTAATTGTAGTAACTAAAAATACAATTTAGCGTTAATTATTACGTTTCTGCAATTCGGGTTTAATTCGTGCTTATTTGATTATAATTATAATCAATTTATCACACGAGCTCGGACCTAAGAGCTAAAACATATTTCGGACTTGGGTCGGGCTTCACATTATAAATTGATGGGCCGGGCCGGGCCGGACTTAAAATCCCACCACTTTGCAGGCCTCTACCCCCTTTGTATTTGCAAATGGAAAATGTCATTTTCTCTCGTGTTGATTGTAGTTTGGAGAGCTAGGATTCCAGCAATTGCGTTCCATTCGCTAAACCTTTTCTAAGCTAGAGACAAAACCCGAACCCTAAGTGTGAAATATTTCCTGCTTATTACTATTGGGAAGGCAAAGAATAATAATCAGTATCAACGAGGAGTCTAATTTGGAACTGCTTGTAGCCTGCTACCGATAGGTGCTTTGCCAGCTAGAGTACCGAAGCATGTTCATCTTGTAGCTGACCACCAAGAAGCCCAGGTTTGGGTTTCAACCTGAGTGCTCTATAAAAGATTGAACAATGCACTTTATTATGCAAACCTTGACAGAAATAAGCCTGCTTTCTTGAAATGGCAGTTTCTTTCTTATAAGTCTAATTTAGTGGCGTATTTAATGGGGCTTCCCTCCCGAAATTGTGTATACTATATTAAAGTAAATTAAATATCTTGCAGAGTTTTACATTTCCAGGAACAAAGTTAGCAAAACCCCCGAAACAAAAAGGTAAATATGGTGGTTACGCCACTGGTATAACTACTACATTTTCAAACAATTTTGTCCGCACCAAAAACTGTTACTACAACATATTTTTGTTTTTGATCATTTCTCTAATGGCTTAGAAAATAGTTAAACCTAAAAATCGCTCAATGTTATATTGGGAGATGAAGAGTGGAGCTAGTGTTACTTTTACATTAAAGTTGAAATATTCAAAGTCTAGTTTTTTCCGAACCCTTCCATTTCTAGGCAAACTATAAATAAATAGTATTTATTTAGAAATGGTAAGGCTTTTGAAGAAGGCTGTCAGGAAGAAGAGAGAGAAACTTGCAAAAGCAAAAGATGGATACTGCAACATGACAATGCTCCTACCTGTTTGACGCTTCTCACCAAGGAAAATTTTTCAACAAGATTTACAAAACTCTTGTATCTCAATCACTCAATTCACCTGATTTGGCACCTGCACAATTCTTTCTATTCCCTGGTATTTTGTGTGATATAAGTGTGTACGCATTTTGTTTATCGTATATAAATTTGTAGATAGAGTCTATATTATAATCCTGTACACAGTCTGGGAAAAATCTGTTATCCGGACAGCGGTATATTGTATAAACATATGGAATTCTCTTGCTTACTACAGAAATCAGTACGGATCATACGTTATCTGTATGCCCTTAGATGACGCAGTTGCAGGATATCCAACAGTCTTCCTTATATTACATACATATATGTATGCTATATTCGTCAGCTATATGCTATATACGCCCATTTGTATGTGAGATTTTGACTGCCTATATTGTTTCATAGTGAAAGTACGTACAGATGGAACACTTATACGGAAAGTATTATAAAATAAGCATTTTC
This sequence comes from Thermobia domestica, assembly GCF_964235325.1. Lineage (NCBI taxonomy): Eukaryota > Metazoa > Arthropoda > Insecta > Zygentoma > Lepismatidae > Thermobia > Thermobia domestica. The sequence continues at coordinate 77,788,026 of NC_137458.1, forward strand.
CGTTATACGTCTGCTGTACGTTAAGTCCAAAAAATGCAGGAATTACTCATGTAACTTACCTTTTTTTTTAAGTACGCCGCCTACTTTTCTTCTCAGTGCACTTTGTGGACAGGCGGAATCTAGAAGACACTAAAGAATAACTAACAAAATAAAATATAATTTTTGAATAATTATTTTTTTGGATGATCCTTGAATTTTACCGGTCCAAGTGTAGCATCTGAATCGCCAACAAAAAAAAAGAAAAAAAAAGATCCTGACAGAAAGGTCAAGAATATGGCTCCTGCACTTATCACTATATATACACGTTTCATTTGTCATAAATCATATTCTTAGTTTCTTCAACAATCGTATTTTGTATGCGGATGGGAAGAATTATTATTGGCAGAATAAACAATGTGTTTATTCCCTGTTTCTAAAGGTAGTAATGATTGTATTAATCGTAAACGACAAATTCACTGGATCAACATTTGGAGCACTGGTATATGCCTAGCGACGTCGCAAATTCATTGCCTAATGCAACTATAGCTACCACTTATACCACTGAATGTGGTACGCTTCACAAATTGTGCAATGCTGTGAAAAACAATATTTTGACCACTGTGGATATCTATATCATGCTCATCACACACCCTTTGCAGTGCTGTATCATCATCAATATACCATTTACGTATTTGGCTACCTTTATGAATAAGATTCTCACACATTTTTCTCTCTTTTGTACATAGAGAGATTTAATCTTTATACGTTAATATCGTGGTGTCTCTCCCCTGTTTTTATAAACAACTTGAAGTATCAGTTACTTTATAAAGAACTACGTCTACATATAAAAATAACACTTGTAAACAAATTTTCACTTTTTATTTTTTACAGAAACAAAAGTAGCCAATCTTTATAGACTTCGAGGCGCTGATCACGAATATCACACTTAAAATTAGCTGGTAGCTAAGGGTTGCCAGTAAATGTAGAATTTACCTTTAAAAAATCATGTTTTTCACATTTATTTTGTTAGATTTTACTCAGGAACGTATAATTATCGCTGTGGAATGTGTTATACTTCTTTCCATTCTTCGATACCGTACTTTCTGAAACTTTAACAATAATTCCGGTAACCGGTACCGCTCGGAAATTTTATACCCATATATTCGAAAATATGCTTTTTTAGAGGAAAATCTGATTTTTAATTTTTTAATTGCCAACCCTGCTACAGTAAAATTAAAATTTATATTTGAAAAGTAACCTGATAATATTGGGTATGTTTTCTGCGAATGTCGACATGATCCATAGGAGCCGAACTGTGAAAAAATATTATCCCTTCTACCGAAATACCGAAATTTTACATACCTTTACAACATGTATACTGAATGTGAATAATAAGTGTTTCTCATTCTCTTGTTAGAGGCGGATCTACGATGCACTTCTGGGGAATCGGTGTTTGATAATACTTTTACTTAGAGCTACTTTTAAGAGCTCAAAACTCTGGAATGGGTTCTGTTTATATATAAAATAAGAAAGATTCCCTTTCTGGGGGGCAATCGCCATTATCGCCCCCTGGATCTGCCCCTTTTCTGGTGTAGCAGACTCTGAATACATTTAGTTTGAGTGTGCTCCTGACGATGCTGTTTAAGGATTGCCACATCTGGATAATTTTTATTCTGATATCGGAGATAACTTACCCAGATTTACAATATCGGGTTGAGGGCTAACAAAACGGATGACGGATAACGGATTACGGATAATATCCAGAAAACGAATGGCGGTTAATATCCGGATAACGGATACTATCCGCATGAGGGATAAAGGATACTATCCGGATAACAGATAATATCCGGATAACGGGTGACGGATAAGATCCCAATAACGGACGATATGCGGATAACGGATACTATCCTGATGTCGGATCATGTCCGGATAATGGATTTATCCAGATAATTTATAAAATTAAGATAACGGATAATATCTGGATAATAGAACACTCGGATAACGGTTGACAAGCCGATGACGAATAAAGGATAATATCCGGATAACGTTTATGGTTTTATAAAGACAATATAGGAGAGGGACGTATCAGCCTTTTCTGCTCATGGAGTTCTTAGAAGACGATCATCGGCTAGTGGTCTTACTGAAAGATATTGCTTCTTAAAATGTTTCCTGGTAACTTCTAATTTTGTTGCTCTCGTTGTGGGGTGCAGTGTCTCAACCGTAGACCACTTACTCTGGTGCGTGGGATCCTTATTGTATCGTTAAAAGCCCAAATAAGATTGCGGTCGACAAGATCGTGTCCGTAGGTTCTCTCAGGGTACTCCCGCTTCTTGCCACTTTTCATTCCATCAATTCTTCTATTATCATTGACTTGCTGTAATCATTAGAAGCGTTGGATCAGTGGTAGAGCGTTTCCACTTGTCGGAGGGGTCCTTATTGTTTCGATTCCTGGCCAAGTAAGTTTGTGGTGGACAAGATCGTATTAGTGGGTTTCCTCAAGGTGCTCCCGCTTCTTCTCACCTTTCCTTCCACCAATTCCTCTATTATCATGGACTTGCTTTAATCATTAGAAGGGGTGGCACAGTGGTAGAGCGCTTCCTCTCGTGCATGGGGTTCTTATTGTTTCGTTTCCCTGCCAAGTAAGATGTCTGGTGGACAGGATTGTATCCGTGGGATTTCTCAAGGTACTTCCGCTTGTTACCACATTTCATTCCACCATTTCCTCTATAATCATCGACTTGCTTTAATCATAGAGCGCGGCTGCTCAGTGGTAGAGCGCATCTTCTAGTGCGTGGGATCCTTATTGTTTCCGTCTCCACCCAAGTAAATTTATAGTGGACAGTATCGTATCCGTCGTTTTTCTCAGTGAACTTCCGCTTCTTCCCACTTTTCATTCCATAAATTCCTCTATTATCATTGATTTGCTTTGAACATTGGGCTCAGTGGGTCAGTGGTAAAGCACTTCCTCTATTGGCCCAAGTAAGTTTGTGATGGACAAGATCGTATCCGTGAGTATTCTGAGGGTACTCCCGTTTTTTCCCAATTTTCGTTATACCAATTCCTCTATTATCACTGACTTACTTCAATCATTGGTCGCATCGCCTCTGTGGTAGAGCACTTAATCTGGTGGGCTAATAAAGTTTGTGGTGGACAAGATCGAATCCGTGGGTTTACTCAGGGTACTACCATTTCTTCCCACTTTTCATTCCACATATTCGTCTAATATGATTGACCTACCTTAATCCTTGGGCACTGTGGCTCAGTGGTAGAACGATTACTCTGTTGGGCCAAATAAGTCTGTTGTTTAGAAGATCGTATCCGTGGGTTTTGTCAGGGTACTCCCGATTCTTCCCACTTTTCATTCCAACAATTACTCTATTATCATTGACCTACCTTATTCACTGGGCGCGGTGGCTCAGTGGTAGACAGCTTCCTCTGGTACGCCAAGTTCGTTTGTGGTGGACAAGATTGTATCCGTGGGATCTGACAGGGTACTCCCGCTTCCTCGCACATTTCATTCCACCAACTCTTCTATTTTCGTTGATTTGCTTCAATCGTTGGGCAACGCGGTTCAGTGGTAGAGCGTTTCCTCTGGTGGGACAGGGATGTTTCTGGTCTACAAGATCGTATCCCTGTGTTTTTTCTGGGTACTCCCGCTTCCTCCCCCAATTCATTTCACCAATTCTTCTATTATTATTGGCTTACTTCAATCATTTGGCGCAGTGGCTCAGTGGTAGAGCCTTTCCTCTGGACGGAAAAGTAAGTTTGTGGTGGACAAGATCATATCCGTGAATTTTGTCAGTGTACTCCCTCTTCCTTACACATTTCATTCAACCAATTCTTCTATTGTCATTGACTGTCTTCAGTCATTGAATGCAGTGTCTCAGTGGCGGAGCGTTTCCTCTGGTGGGTCAAGTACGTTTGTGGTGTACAAGATCGTATCAGTGGGTTTTCTCAGGGTACTACCGCTTCCTCCCACATTTCATCCCAACAATTCTTCTATTATCATTAAATTGATGTAATCATTTGGGTGGTGGCTCAATCATGGAACGTTCCCTCTGATGGGTCAAGTAAGTTTGTGGTGTACAATATCGTATCCGTAGGTTTTCTCAGGGAACTCCCGCTTCCTCCCACATTTCATTCCACCAATTCTTCAATTTTCATTGACATGCTTCAATCATTGGGCAAAGTGGCTCAGCGGTAGAGCGTTTCCTCTGGTGGGACAAGGAAGTTTCTGGTCTACAAGTTCGTATCCGTGGGTTTTGTCAGGGTACTCCCGCTTCCTCCCACATTTCAATGAATCAATTCTTCTATTATTATTGGCTTAATTTAATCATTTGGTGCAGTGGCTCAGTGGTAGAGCGCTTCTTCTGGTGAGCTAATTAAGTTTGTGGTGGACAAGATCGTATCCGTGGGTTTACTCAATGTAGTACCGTTTCTTTCCACTTTTAATTCCACCAATTCTTCTATTATCATCCGCTTGCTTCATGGACGCGGTGGCTAGTGGTGGAGCGTTTCCTCTGGTGGGCCAAGTAAGTTTGTGGTGGACAAGATCATATCTGTGGATTTTGTCAGGATACTCCCGCTTCTTTTAACATTTCATTCAACTAATTCTTCTATTATAATTGACTGTCTTCAATCATTCAGCGCAGTGGGTCAGTGGTGGAGCGTTTCCTCTTTTAGGCCAAGTACGTTTGTGGTGGACAAGATCGTGTAAGTGTGATTTGACGGGGTACTCCCGCTTCCTCGCATATTTCATTCTACGAAATCTTCTATTAACATTGAATCTCTCCAATCATTGGGCGCACTGGCTCAGTGGTAGAGCGTATTTTGTGGTGGGTCAAGTAAGTTTGTGGTGTATAGGATCGTATCCGTGGGTTTTGGTCAGGGTAGTCATGCTTCCTCACACATTTCATTGCACCGACTTTTCTATTATTATTGGCTTTTTTGAATCATTTGGCGCAGTGGCTCAGTGGTAATTCCCTTCTTTGAGTGGGTCAAGTAAATTTTGGTGGGCAAGACCGTATCCATGGGTTTCCTCAGGGTACTCCAAGTTTTTCCCACTTTTATTCCACCCACTCTTCTATTTTCATTGAATTCGTTCAATCATTGGGCGCAGTGGGTCACTGGTAGAGCGCTTCCTCAGGTGGACCAAGTAAGTTTGTGGTGGGCAAGATCATAGTCGTGGGTTTTCTCAGGATACCCCGCTTCTTAAAACTTTCCATTCCACCAATTCCTCTTTTATCGTTGTCCCTTTAATCACTGGGCGCGGTAGCTCAGTTTTAGAGCTCTTTCTCTTGTGCATGGAGTTCTTAATGTTTCGATTCCCGGCCTAGTAAATTTGTAGTGTAGATGGTCGTAACCGTGGGTTTTCTCAGTGTATTACCGCTTCTTCCCACACTTCATTTAACCAATTCTTCTATCATCATTGACTTGCTTTAACCATTGGAGAGGTCCTGGTCCCTGTAGCATTGTGGTGATGTGAGAAGTCAGATTGATGTAAACCTTGGTTGTGGTTCAATCTCAGTATTTTGTTACGCGAGATAAAGCCATCCATACAGCTGTAAATGTTGTTCTACATTGCGCATCCAGGTGTTGAGATTGACTCAATTCAGAAACTCATTTGTGGCGCTTTGAGGCCAAAAAACAATTTCGGACATTACGCTGTCCTCAAACGACTAGGATCTTTCCAATGTTACCATCCGCGTCGAAGAACTCCATGTTTAAAAGGGGAATAGAAAGACCCCGTGTAAAACTTCGGGACCCAGTTTCATGAGGTTCGATTTCTGACACCACAATTGTGCTCAACGGATCAAAACCTTGCAAATGCCGCCAACGCCGTCCAACAACTTCATGTTTAATAGGCGAATAGAAGGGACCCGATCCCATAACGTCAGGACCCCATTCCTTGAGCTTCGTTTCTTAGGCCTGATTTGCGTCATTACTGCTGCACTCAGGGGACCCGGGTCTTTCTAACACTACCACTCGCGTTCATCAACTGTATGTGTAACTGCTCCCCTTGACGTAGGAGAGTCAACTCCATGCTTTTTTCATAATTATTCTCCTAATGGATTTGTATACAAGGTAGTTTTGACAAGTTTAGCAGCAGGTCTAAAATAAGCTTCTTGAAAGCGGCTCTTATTTGTTGAAGAATACATAACAATTGCTTTCGGCCGCTGCAATGGTCTGTACTAGCGGCTCGGTAAAAGAATCAGCATAGCATAGCAACAAAGTTCTTTCTCTTATATATAAAAAGTAAAAGCACAGAAAGGAAAAGTGAAAGCTTGGTAAAGTGAGTAACGCCGAATTCTACTTCGCGCCGGGCAACGAAATTTCTAGCTACTTCTCTGATCTCCAACACTTATCGGTGTTTCAGAGTCTAATCCGTTACCTGCAACAACGTAGTTTGATTAACCTGTTATACGAAAATGTTTGGAAAGAACCTGTGAGTGTGACTTTTTGTTAGCTATGCAATATATTGACAGAATGCTAGTCTTCAGTTTAACAACGAAGCTGTAATTAGGCAAAATGTCACGCTGCTCTCTACTTTTTTCTGTGCCTTGTAAATCGTAACATTGTGTTTAAAAGCAAACAGAAACAAGGTCAGTATTTTAGTTCTTTGTAGAACACGTAATAAGACGTCTTTTACACAAATACGTTTTGCCAAATTACTGTTTGAAGAATTTTTGCATTATATACTATAAAACAACATATCCAGATTCGGAGAAGAACACAGAAATTTTGAAGAAGGGTGAAAAATATCTTTATTATTCAGATGCATTATTATTATCATTCTTCTTCTTCTTCTTCTTCTTCTTCTTCTTCTTCTTATTATTATTATTATTATTATTATTATTATTATTATTATAACTTACCAGCACCTCTTTGTTGATAAAAATCGTACTTTTGCATTTATTACGTGTGATATGATTGGATCTAGAGACAGAAGAGAGGGGATCTTATTGCCAAATATAAAAATGAAAACTTTGTTCGACTGTGACTACGTATTAAATAAACAAACGTATTAATTGCACCTTTTCAAAAGAAAAATCAGTATAATTAATAAAAAATTCATTGAAAAACTTTGGGTACTAAAGGTTCACGTGCTAGCCACTATACCGGCGGGGAGGACACCCAATCGTCCACATAGTTAGGTTAATGATTTCTGACATTATCATGGCTCTGAAGGCAGTAGTAATGCTAGAAATCAGGCCCAGGCAACGCTCAAGGAATGGGGTCCTGACGCTATCGGCTCGGGTCCCATCTATTCACCTTTTAAACACGAAGTTGTTGGACGGCGTTGGCGGCATTTGCAAGGTTTTGATCCGTTGAGCACAATTGTGGTGTCAGAAATCGAACCTCAAGAAACTGGGTAGCGAAATTTTAGAAGGGTTTCCTTTCTATTCCCCTTTTAAACATGGGGTTGTTCAACGCGGATAGTAATATTTTAAAGATCCTAGTCCTTTGGGGACAGCGTAATGAAAGAAATCAGTTCCTGGTCTCAAAACGACACAAATGAGGATCCGAATTGGTTCAATCTCAATGCCTGGTTGCGCAAGATAGAATAACATTTATAGCTGTATGGATGGTGTTATGTCGCGCAATAAAATACTGAGATTGGACCACAGCAAAGGTTTACATCAGAACCCAAATCCTTGGGACGGAATATGATTTCTGACATCACCGCAATGCTCAAGGGACCAAGACCTCTCCAATGATTAAAGCAACTCAATGCTGATAGAAGTATTGGTTGAATGAAATGGGGAAGGAAGCGAGAGTACCCTGATAAAACCTAGGGATACGACCTTGTCCACTACAAAATTACTAGGCCAAGAATAGAAACATTAGGGACCCCATGCTCCAGAGAAAGGGCTCTATCACTGCGCTACAGCGCCCAATGATTAAAGCGTCAAAGACAAGAGAGAAATTAGTGGAATAAAAACTGGGAAGAAGCGGGTTACCCTAAGAAAACCAACGGATACGATCTTGTCCATCACAAACTTACTTTACCCACCAGAGGCAGCGCTCTACTACTCAGCCACCGCAGCCAATGATTAAAGCAACTTATGATAATAGAAAAATTGGTGAAATGAAAAGTGGAACCAAGCGGGAGTACAAGGAGAAAACCCACGGTTAAGATCTTGTCCACCACAAACGCACTTCGCTGGGGATCGAAACAATAAGGGCCATGCGCACAAGAGGAAGCGTCCTACCACTAAGGCACCGCGCCCAATGATTGAAGCAAGTCAATGATAATGGAGGAATTGGTGGAATAAAAAGTGGTAACAAGCGGGAGTACAATGAGAAAACCCACCGATACGATTTTGTCCTCCACAAACTTACTTGATCCACCAGAGGAAGCGCTCTACCACTGAGCCACCAAGCCCAATGATTAAAGCAAGTTAATGATAATAGAGGAATTGATGGAATGAAAAGTGGGAAGAAGCGGGAGTACCCGGAGAAAACCCACGGATAAGATCTTGTCCACTACAAACGTACTTCGCTGGGGATCGAAACAATAAGGACCACGCGCACTAGACGAAGCGTCCTACCACTGAGGCACCGCGCCCAATGATTGAAGCAAGTCAATGATAATGGAGGATTTGGTGGAATAAAAATGGGAACAAGCGGGAGTACAATGAGAAAACCCACCGATACGATTTTGTCCACCACAAACTTACTTGGAAAACCAGAAAAGCGCACTAACAATGAGCCACTACGCCCAACGATTGAAGAAAGTCAATGATAATAGAGGAATTGGTGGCATGAAGTGTGGGAGGAAGCGGGAGTTGAATGACAAAACCCACGGATACGATCTCGTCCACCACAAACATACTTTGCCCACCAGAGAAAGCGCTCTACCACTGAACTTTTGCGCCCAATCATTAGAGTAATTAAATGATAATAGATGTATTGGAGGAATGAAATATGGGAGGAAGCGGAAGTCCCCTGACAAAACCCACGGATACGATCTTGTCCACTTCAAATTTACTTGGTCCACCACAGGAAGCGCTCTACCACTGAGCCATCGAACCCAATGACTAAGGTAAGTCAATGATAATAGAGAAATTCGTGGAATGAAAAGTGGGAAGAAGCGGGAGTATTGTGAGAAAACCCAGGGATACGATACTGTCCACCACAAACGTACTTGGTACACCAGAGGAAGCGCTCTACCACTGACGCACTGCGCCCAATGATTGAACCAAATCAATGATATTAGAAGAATTGGTGGAATGAAATGTGGGAGGAAGCGGGAGTAGTCTGACAAAACCCACGGATACGATCTTGTGCACCACAAACTTAATTATTTGACCAGAAGAAGCGCTCTACCACTGAGCCAGCGGGCCCAATGATTGAAGCAAGTGAATGATAATAGAAGAATTGGTGGAATGAAATATAGGTGGAAGCGGGAGTTCCCTGGGAAAACCCACAGATACGATCTTATTTACCACAAACTTATTTGGAACACCAGAGGAAGCCCTCTACTACTGAGGCACCGAGACCAATGATTATGGTAGGTCAATTATAATAGAGGAACTGGTGCAGTGAAAAGTGGCAGGAAGCGGCAGTACCTTGAAAAAACCATGGATAAGATGTTGTCCACTAAAAACTTAATTGGCCCACTAGATGAAGCGCTCTACCAGTGAACCACCATGGCCAATGTCTGAAGAGAGTCAATGATAATAGTAGAATTGGTGGAATGAAATGTGCGAAGAAGCGGGAGTACCCGGAGTAAACCCTGAGATAGATCTTATCCACCACAAACTTAATTAGACGACCAGAGGAAGCGCTCTACCACTGAGCCACTGCGCCAGATAGGTGAAGCAATGAAATGATAATAGGAGAATTGGTGGAAAGAAATGTATGAGAAAGCAGGAGTTCCATGAGAAAACCCACGGATACGATCTTCTCAACCACAAACGTACTTGGCCCACCAGAGGAATCGCTCTACCACTGAGCCAAAAAGCCCAATGATTGAAGCAAGAGAATGATAATAGAAGAATTGGTGGAACGAAATGTGGGAGAAAGCATGAGTACCCTGATAAATCGCACGGACGCGATCTTGACCACAACAAACTTACTTGACAAACCAGAAGAAACTCTCTACCATTGAGCTACCGCGCACAGTGATTAAAAGAAATCAATGAAAATAGAGGAATTTGTGGAATGAAATGTGCGTAAAGCGGAAGTACACTCAGAAAACCCACGGATAGGATCTTGCCCACCACAAACTTACTTGGTCCACCAGAGGAAGCACTTTACCACTGAGCCACCGCGACCAATGATTAAAGTAAGTCAATGATAATAGAAGAATTGGTGTAATAAAATTTGGGAGGAAGCGAGAGTACCCTGACAAAAGCCACGGATACCATCTTGTAAACCACAAACTTTCTTGGACGGGGATGGAAACAATAAGGGGTCCACACACCAGAGGAAGCGCTCTACTACTGAGCCAACGCCCCCAATGATTAAAAAAAGTCAATGATAATAGAGGAATTGGTGAATGGTAAGTGAAAAGAAGCAATAGAACCCTGAAAAAAACAACGGATATGATCTGGTTCACTACAAATTTACTTGTGTGGGAATCGGAACAATAAGGACTCCATGCACGAGAAGAAACGCTCTACCACTGAGCCACCGCGTCAAATGATTAAAGCAAGTCTATGATATTAGAAGAATTTTTGTGGTATGAAAAGTGAGAAGAAGCGGGAGTACCCTGAGAAAACCATCTAATACTATCTTGTCCACCACAATCTTACTTGGCCAGGAATCGAAACAATAAGGACCCTCGCACAAGTTGAAACGCTCTACCACTGAGCCACCGTGCCGAATGAATAGAGAAAGTCAGTGATAATATAAGGATTGGTGGAATGATAAGCTGATAGAAGCGGGAGTACCCTTAGATACCCACGGATGCGATCCTTTCCACCACACAACTTACTATGTTGGGGTTCGAAAAAATAAGGACCCCACGCACGAGAGGTAGCGTTTTGCCCGTGAGCCACCACGCCCAATGATTAAAGCATGTAAATGATAATAGAAGAATTGGTGGAATGAAAAGTGGGAAGAAGCGGGAGTACCCTGAGAAAAACCTTGGATACGATCTTGTCCACCACAAACTTACTTGGCGTGAGATCGAAACAATAAAGACTATACGCACCAGAGGAAGCGCTCTGCCATTGAACCTCCGCGCCCAATAATTACAGCATGTCAATGATAATAGAAGTATTGATGGAATGAAAAGTTGCAAGAAGCGGGAGTGACCTGCGAGAACCTACGAATATGATCTTGTCCACCGCAAACTTACTTGGCCGGGGTCGAAACAGTAAGGAACCGACGCGCCAGAGTAACCGTTCTACCATCGACCCACTGCGCCCGACAAGAAGAGCAAGAAAATTGGAAATTAGTAGGGAACATTTGAAGAAGCCAGTAGTAGGTTACATACTGGTTCTTTCGCACCCCTAATTAACGAATTATCCCAAATCTTAAAAAAAAAACATACTTTACGCACACTTTTTGACTATCGTTTTCCATCTAGGTGTTAGTTTAAGTATACGTTCCCCCTCCCAGTACTTTTGACAAATATTATCTAACACAGAAGGATAGTACAATTCTAAGGTGAGACTGAATATGATTTTATGACATTTAAAATCATAAAAACTTACAATCTAAAAACTTTGTAACAAAAATAAATTTTCAAAGTAAAAAGCAGCAAAACCTGTGCACAGGTGGACCTGAGAGGAGCTACGCCTTTCTCTTATTTCTTTGTTTGGTTTTGCTTTTGGCTGTCTCTCATGCTCTTTTTTCTTTGTTTCTCTTTCTGTTGCTTCTACTGCTGCTTCTGTTGTGCCTCCGTTTTGCTTTCCCAACTAGCGCTAGTCTCCATTCACGTCAACTCACTCTGATCTGTTTGGCTTGTAGAGGAGAGAGTGAAAATCCTTCTTCTGGCTTGGAGGCGATTCGAACCTGCGACGACCACGCCGATAACTTCTCACAGTTGGCCAGACAATGAGCGAGCACGCTCGGCTAACACGTACTCAAAAAAATCAAGTGAAAATTGGTCCTTATATATGAACAAATACTTCTACAAGCAACGCCATCTATTAGCAAAGTGATAAACTAAATATTATGTAACGTCATCTATTGAATAAGTGAGTAACTGCTTGAATATGTTCACCTAGCCGGCAAATTTAAAACGAAAAATATGAAAATTAAGGATATCTTGGTTCCTATAAGACATAGAGTGCTGATAATTATTTTTTGGCAATTAGTGTTTGGCTGGCCCATAAGTGTTGCCAACCTATAACATTAAAAAGCACTAAGTCTAGTAACGCATTTGGTCCTAAGTTTGCAACACTGCAAAAATAAAAATTGAGATATTAGAAAAATAAAAAAATACTAGCATAATCTAGATAAAATTGTAAGACTTTTTAAAACAATAATTCCTGAAAACAAAGATAAACCCGTAAAAAAATCCCGAAATTTTGAATTTGTTATAAATTTGCCAAATATTCATCGATTTTCAAAATTCAAACAACAATCAATAGAGAAATAAATTTATTGTCTTTTGAATGCCTGGTAGGTAGCATAACTCTAAGCATATTATACAAATAATTCCCTTCTTTATATATCGATCTTTAAAATTCAAATGGAATTGCGTTCTGTATTTGTAACGGTCTTAGTTTTATAGTTTTATAACCATAAAACTTTTAAAAATCAATTAACTATAATTTAAAACGTACTTAAAATTACAAGTGTGGATACTGATAATGGAATCTTCTGCTAACTTCGTTCTCTATGGGAAACAATGATTTCTTAAACTCGGTCCATTGGTCATAGTTCAAGCTGAATAAGCAACCATTAATTTCGAAGAGGACTTCTTTGCTTTCTTGGACATTCTTAATGATTACATTGAAATAATTAGTAAGAATGAACTTTTTTTGAGAAACCATACTAACCACTCCATTTTTTACTTTAGAAAAATTTTCTAATCATTTTTGTTATTTCTTTGAATCATTTTTAAAGAACAGTTGATGTATGTTGTAACCATTAAAAAGGTCATTCATTCCATCATATCTCATAAACAGTTTCTTTGTTCTCATCTCTTTTAAAACTTGATATTCATTACATCTCTGCGGCAAATAAGATTTTGTATTTCTCATTTAGATGTACTAATACCCTTTCCCCAGTGTATTTTGTTTGTATCAATTTCCATGAGGTTATTTCGTATGATTTTCCTTCTTCCAGATCTTGCAATTTAACATGCTTTAAAATGTTAATATTGTTTTTCTTGTTTAATTGTGAGGCCATTTCTCATTTATTGTATAAAACTTTTAAAAATTTGTTCATTTTTGTACTGATCTTATCTCGTTATATATATAGTTAATTGTATCAACAATGTATTTTATACGTTCGTCTGTTAATTCTGAATTCATTACTTTAATAACATTAAGCTCATCCTTAAACATAGCAATTTGAGTAACCGCATTTTTATAATACTCTTTGTTTGAAGCTATATTAAATCGTGTTGATGAACCAGTGATAACGGCAGAAGCAGATGCAAATGCTGTTGTAATAATTGAATAGACTGTAACAGGAATAAATATATTGATAAACCCCGTTGAAGCAGAAAGTAGTATCGAAAATGCCATAGGAGTAATATAAATACATTTTAATCTCTTAAATTTTCTCCTATTTTTTGCTGGTAATTTTTTTTTTGTGTTAATATCGTATCTTCAACTAACGCAATTAGATTATGTCGTGGAATGTTATCTGGTATATTCATTTTATTAAATAAGTATTTAAGACCGCTTTTAAATTATCGGTTTCATTAAATAAACAAAGTAGAACGATTCGTTCGTATTAAACACAATCATCATTCATCTTAGCTTAAACACAAGTAGAACGATGCGTTCCCATTAAACACAATCATCATTCATCTTAGCTTAAACACAAGTGGAACGATTCGTTCCTATTAAACACAATCATCATTCATCGCAGCTTAAACACAAGTGGAACGATTCGTTCCTATTAAACACAATCATCATTCATCGCAGCTTAAACACAAGTGGAACGATTCGTTCCTATTAAAGACAATCATCATTCATCTTAGCTTAAACACAAGTGGAACAATTCGTTCCGTTTTATACGCTTTGGATCACAATGTGTTTATCAGCTTGGCCTATATATAAGTTTTTGTGATAATTACCATAAAAACACTAGAAACTAAAAATATCTAATCGAATTTTAAATTTTCTCAATCATCTTTTCTTTCTGTACATCGTATTCAAAGTTTTTCTTACCAATCATAACCACATAACAAATGATTTTATCAGAAACATCACTTTCAAAATTCACAGTCAATTTCCAATTAGTTCTATCACTTACGGTTACTGATTTATGCTTGCTTGTATTAATAACAAACATTGGTCTATTTTCTAAATTCTCTTGGGTAGTAATACATCTCCGTGTTTCCAATTGTAACACTCTTATATACTGTGTATGTACATTTCGTAAGCTTTAAGATATTAGTGTTTTTCGAAATCTAAGTTCAAAGATTCTAAGAGGAAACATTCATTCCTTCCATTCTTAAAGTGAATATTTTGAACCTTACAGTGATCGAATTTGCTTGTCTTTTCTTGATTATGATTTCTATCAGTTTGGGAAAAGGCAACCACGAAATCAGACATATCGAATTCGTGAGAGTTAAATTGCGTGGTTAAATCAAATTATAATTATTTACCTGTAACTGACTTTTGTAAACATTGATATATGTTGAAGGAAATAGGAAATTTACCTTCTTTTAACATGTTAGTTCTTAACAAGGTACCATAGCTAGATTCATAATTAACAACAGGCATTCTTAACTCCATATTTGTAATCTTAACTTTACCTGGATGTGGTTGATCTTTCTCATACGCTCCATCTTGTTTCTTAGTTTTCCAAATGGAAAATGCGCTATCATCAGATACACTTCTTTTAAATATATATTTCAATCCTACTTTCCACATAATGTCTTTATAATCAGAACAAAACCCAGGTAAAAGTCTTAATAGAAACAATATTTCCTCATCTGTTTCCACCACTTGATTCCTTCCCATCCAGTTTCATCATAATGATTTGCTTCTGGTTTGAAATCGTACATGTATTTACAGCTGTTAAAGTTAACCCGGGATGATCTATAGTATCTAATATGTGTTCATGCTAGCTAATTTGTATTTCAGAAAACAGATATGGAAAGAAATTATTAATGAGTTTAATATTTGGTTTACTAGAGTACTCACCGTCTACATCTCTTCCTCTAATTTCAAAACTTACATACATATATACATAATAACGATGAATATACCCGTCACCAATGTTGATATCAAACTCAATTGATCTGTTTGGTTTGTATAGGTTTTCAGTTTTTCTTTGATTAGGTTTAAAGATTTGTAACTCATATGACTCTATCTTATCCATATTTATTATAAAGAAAAAAGTGTTCTTATCGTTTTATGAATTAAATCCATAAAACAACTTAAATGTAACTTCTCCAAATATCCTTATTTCTATTCACCTGACTAATGATTTTTGAAAAACTATATCCATCTGTAAACATGTTTAATACTACAATACATAAATGCCCAAAGATTACTTCGTTAAAATGTTGTATTCGATTTATATTGTACTCTATATTATGACCAAGATATTTTACGAGTGTTTTAGTGGATTACCTCCGAATGAATCAAACACATACTTTCTATTTCCTTCTTTCCAGTAACAAATACAATGTGTTCCTATATTTTTAGATGCATCAAAGTTAACAATATCACACTCATTCTTTCTTGGCTGTTTAGGCAATTCATCACTAATAAACACACCTCTAAATTTTCTTATCTTAATTCGCTTAACAAGTTGTATTAGGTCTAAATTACTTAAATGTTTAATTTCTTCTTTTTCTTTACTTTTGGGCTTTTCGTTTTTTGTAAGTGTACCACCTTCTTTCTCTTTCATTGCTAAATTATGTCTCTTTTGTTCCTCTAATTTCTGTTTATTTTTTTACATCATCTACAGCTTTTACAATAGTAGCTACACCTCCAGCAGCTCAACCAAGATCACCTATTAAAGCTAGAATGGTTGGAATTGTAAACAGAAAACCTCCATAATTAACTTTATTATCATTTGACTTTATTTCTTTGCTTCTTTTCTTAACTTGTGGTATAGAAAGAGTTGAAGACATACATTCTCCTTTACTTAGTTTCGCTTCTTTTTGTTTGATGTGTTTCATAGTTAAAATGTGATCAATATTTAATTGTTCAAGTTCTTCGTTAAGAATTTTAAATAAAAACTAGTCAACTTCATGCTTATGTATTTATTATAAAACTTTTGTGATAAATCCATAAAAAATAAATACAAATACTTATAAACCTAAACCAAGTCTTACTTTTGTATTCATAGGCAAAGCAGTTCCTAAAGCAGGTAATCGTTCTGTTAAGATCTTTAGCAAAAGCTCTTTCCCATGCTTTATTTTCTAATTCTATATCTGCAATATGTCTAGAAGCAGTATCTTTATTCTCTCCGTAGTAAATATCATGTTCTCTACAAGCTTCGTCTAGTGGGTTAATACCTTTATCTACTCTTTCTAACATTTCTTGTAGCTTAGTCCCAGGCCCGCAAAATCTAAAAACTGGAATATGTAATTCAAATGGAAATGTATTAATCAAATCATTCATTAATCTTTTTCCATATTCTCACTATTTCAAAACTTTGGTGGTAACGTATTCAATATCTTTCTCAAATAACCTATACCCTTTGGATCATTAGGAATAGATTGTGCGAGTTTAGAATTAATCATATCCATTATACTTACTTTCTCATTCTAAAAGTTATCGTTTCAAGCTTTTTTCTTCTCCATCTATAACTATCAATCTATTAATTAATTTTCATACATCATCCATCCATCATATTCTTTAGGTAATTCGTTGTATATTTTTATTCCCTCTCCTGACTTTGGTGTTTTCTTTCTTGGCGGTGTTGGTCCTAGTGTTGGTTTTATATATTCATCCCAAATGGGTTTAATGATTTCAAGATATTTTTTATCTCTGTTAGATCTTTGTTTTCTTCTACTTGGGTCGCTATTTTTAAATGCTACATTAGAATCAATAACTATCTGGGTATATTTTTGTAAATCATCCTCGTCATAATTTGTTGGATTGTTTCTTGTCGATAGTTCCCATAAGCCTTCTGTTCCTGTATAATGCCGATTGTTTATTATTAAATCATCACCATTTATTTTAACTTGTTTATCTCCAACCATATTTATTATTTTCCCATCCTTATCATATGCTTGTATTCCAAAAACCTTATCATCTCTTGTTGTATAATATCTTGTAGCAGCTTTACCAAACCGTGTTCCTTGTTCAATTGGTTCTATACCTTCTACTTTATTTTAATTTGTTTTCTCATATACTTAATTTCTTTAGTCACAGGCGAATAATCACCTATTGAACTATCATAACTTGTTCTTGTAGGTGTTTCAAATAAATCAGAATCCAGTCTTGCATTTTTATTTACAACTGGAACTAACTCTCGAATTAAATTTTTATTTTCGTCTGTTACTTTTGCTATATTTTGTTCTAAGCCTTCAATTGCATCTATAACTGGCTTACTTTATTCCTTACATTTCTCATATCTACCTCGATTAGTGACACTAATTTCCTTAAATCTTTTCACAAGTTCTTCTTTTAACTTTATATATTTGCTAGCCTCAGCAGCATCTAATTCACTCATTTATTATATAAAGAAAAAATAAAAACGTACACGTTCAAGTACGTTCATTCACGTTCATTATACATTTAAAAAGTTTTTAAGTTTATTTCTGTATTTCCCATTATTCGTTTTCCTAGTCATATCTATTGTTAAGAAACCATGCTCTTCTTCCCAACACTTATTGCAGAGTGATTGTAATTTTTCAGACGACATATAAGATACAACAAATTCATCATATATATGTTTTAAATTCACATTGTCCTGCCTAAAGATACAAAGAAAATTTAAGTTGTCTCTTATTAGTTGTTTTGGTACTTTACAATATGCTTGTCCAAGATAGAAACAGTTTAAACCTTTATGTCTACCTCGAGTAAAATATTCTCTAACATGGTTTTGTTGTTCTAAAATGAAATCATCAAACACTAGAACAGAATCGTTCTCACACTCATCTAATGGAATAATCTCTTCGTTGTTTCCTTTTACTATTGATATTGTCTTATTAATATCTCGTTCTATGTCTTGGAAAAGTTGTATTAGCTGTTGGTAATTAGATTGATGTAAACTTTTAGAATAGTTATAAACGTTTGTATATTTTAGCCAATCCGGTGCTAGTAAAAAGTTATCAATCATTATTGTTGTTTACCACAACCACTAGGTCCTACAATTAAACATCTTATATCATCAGGTAGCAATATACCATTCTTTTTCTTTTTTACAGTTTGGTCTAATAACCCTACTCGGATATCCCATTTATTCATTTCAACTTTTATTATATAATAAATGAAAGTATTTAATTTAAACGGTTATTCATCTGTACTAAGCATGAACTTGTGTACTTGCATTATCCATTTGAAAATGATTTAGAAGTAGCTGTTGCAGGATTTTATTCAACATACTTAACACCAAACGTTTCAGAAAAACTAATGAGTTGACAATTTATAGCGATGAAGCACTTTCAATCCAACTCATAGTTCAACCTGGCCAATATAGTTCAAAAGAGTTAGAAGAACATATTAAATCAATTCTTCCATACTAAGTCGATGCTCTTAATCACGCTTTAAGAAATGATACTAAATTCATCGAAGATAGAAAGAAAATTAGAATTAAAATATTTAGTATGTGTGATATAATCTTAGATACCATTAACACTGTATTAGGTTTTAGTGAGAAGTTAGTTAGAAACTCAGAAACTGTTGGAGATAAGCTACCAAGATTTCATCCATTCGATACTATGAATATTCATTATGATTTAGCAGAAGGTATGATTTTAAAATATAAAGATACAACACACAACGAAACAGATTTAATAGCAATGTTAAGAACAAATGCAGAATTTACAGAACCAATCATATATGAACCTAAAGATAATATATTTTTCCCTATACATCATAACAAATTTAATAATATCAAAGTTTCAATTCGAGATGAGAATGGTGATTTGATTGATTTTGGTGGAGCTCGTATAACTGCTCTTCTCGCTGTCAAATAGGTCTAAATTTTGTATATAATAAATATGGATATCTTTGGTAATGATAAAAGTAGGGAGAATGATGTCATTAACGAAGAGTTCATAAACCTTATTGATTTAGATAAAGTTTTTATATCAAATAATAAAACATGTGTTGATTTTAAAAAGAAAAGACTTGTTAGTGTAGCTGATGTTATTGACAAACAAGGTTTAGTAACTTTTCATCAGCTTGAGTCAATAAATAGTCAATTAGAAAGTGATAGAAAAAATTTTGAGGATATATTAAACCATTGGAAGACACGTACATAAAGAAAGATGATGCTAATGCTTTGAGGAAAGAATATATGGGGAAATCCAAAAGACTAATAAAAATGTAGTTCTTTTGTTTAGTGCAAAGGTTCCTATTTCAGAGTTCAATAAATACAAATAAGAAATATCATGGCAGTTAGAGAATGTTATTAGAAAGAATGATATAGATAAATTTGTTACAAAAGAAGATTTCCAAAAATCAAAGAAAGAAGCAAATATGTTCGTTATGAAGAAAGAAACTATAAATCTATTATGCCGATTGAGAACTAAAAATTTTAAAGACCCAATCTTTAGAATATTTTATCTATCGAATGGTTATAAGTTTACCTGTAATGGGACAATAATGCACATGGAATTAAGTTTGGATAAATACTATCTACTTTTTTTTGAACGATACTTTAGTTGAAACTTTTCCTTTAGACGTTAAAATGGTGATATAATTAAGTTTCAAGCAGATAAAAATTCAGCTTTTGAAGAAGGACAATTACTATCTGTTATTATGTACGTAAAAAAGGAACTTAAATGATTTTCTATATAATAAAAAGGATGTATTGTGTTAAGTGTAAGAAATCAACAGATACGAAGAAAAATACCATTAGAACAGTACAAACAAAGAACGGAAGATATCTAAAGAAAGGTATTTGTTCTATATGTGGTGTTAAAAGAAAGATTGACTAGAAGAAGGTAAAGGTATTAGAGAAGACATTATAGAAGAAATTCACAAACTTTCTAGAAAGAAGTATCGTAGGTTAAGTGTTATTGTTAAAGGTGTAGATGATTTATGGCAAGCTGATCTTGTAGAAATGGATAGTGGTGTGTTAAAAGGTGTCTCTAAGTTAAATAAAGGCTATAAGTATTTGATAACGATTATTGATGTCTTTTCGAAATATGCTTTTGCTGTTCCCATTAAAGACAAGAGTGGTAAAAATGTTACAGAAGCGTTTTAACCAATATATAAAATTAGAAAACCTAAAAACTTACAAACAGATCAAGGCAAAGAGTTCTACAATAAAGAATTTAAGAAGTTGATGGAGGAAGATAAGATTAATCATTACTCAACCTATAGTGGTAAGAAAGCTTCTGTTGTTGAGAGATTTAATAGAACACTTAAACAAAACACGTGGAAGAAGTTTACAACTCAAGGAAATTATAAATGGATAGAGATATTACCAACACTAGTTAGCGAATATAATAACCCTGTGCATAGAACAATTGAAGGGTAAGGGGAAAAAACAAGCAATGTCCATGTGTGTGCTTTATCGGGTGTTTTGTCCTATTTGTTAGTGACTCTTGGTACTATTTGACTGTATATGCCATGCATGTGTAGATGTAGAAATGTCTATCTATAAAGGGCAAAAGATTTGACTAACCCTATTCTTTATTACGTGGTTTTCAATATTAAAATGCCGTTTTCTCGAAAATGAATTTTTGTGACATTCCTTCTTTTTTCCCCTTACCCTTCAATTGGTTTAAAGAATATAGAAGTTAGCAAGAAGAATGAGCGAACAATATTGGAGAAAGTTTATCAAAAAGAATATAAGCATTTTAAACCCAAATACAAATTAAGCGATTGTGTTCGTATAAGTAAATCGAAAGGATTTACACCTAATTGGTCAATAGAAGTATTTGTTATTAGTGAAGTTATTCCATCTAATCTACCTACGTATAGAAATAAAGATTTAGAAGAAGAGGATGCAGAAGGCCGATTTTACGAAACAGAAATATTAAAGACGAAACACAGAGATGAATACTTGGTGGAGAAGGTGTTGAGAAAGAAAGGTAACAAAGTATACGTTAAATGGCTAGGATTTGATGATTCACATAATAGTTGGATAGATAAAAGTAATGTTGTAGTGTAAATATAAATGTTATCTTTTATAGTTATTATTCCATAAAAGGCTAGTATATTATAATAACTAACTAAGTGGACCGAATTCGAACTACTTTGAAAACTCATCTTACACATTAAGGAAAAACTTTATCATTCTAATTATAGGAGCTCTATTAAAGCAACTGACGAAATAAAACTTGCATATAGCGAGGAAAAAATAAAGTTTTTCACATTTATTCTGTTAGATTTTATCAGGAACGTACAATTACGTCCCTATTTATCGTTGCGGAATGTGTTATACCTTTTTCCATTCTTCTATACAGTACTTTCTGAAAATTTAACAATAATTCCGGTAACCGGTACTGCTCGGAAATTATATACTCATATGTTCCAAAATATGCTTTTTTGGAGGAAAATCCTATTTTTATTTTTTTTATTGCCAACCCTGCTATAGTAAAATTATAATGTATATTTGAAAAGTAACCTGTCAATATTGGGTATGTTTTCTGCCAATGTCGACATAATCGAAGAGACCCAAACTGTGAAAAAAGTATTATCCCTTCTACCGAAATGCCGAAATTTTTCATACATTTACAACATGTATACACGACTCCAAAAGTGCATTACCACCTGCAATTCTCCTTGTCCTGCAATTCCAGGCAACCCAAAAACTCGGCGTTTGGTTTGGTTGCAAATTCGAAAGGCTTTGGACTAAACCTGAATTTTGTCAGAAATATAACAGTGTGGCAAACTGCCAATAAGAGAAAGAAACAAATTGTTAAGAATGACAATTCTATTATTGTGGTAAAGAAATGAGATCTTAATTGTAAACCCCATCGTTATACTAATAATAATAATAATAATAATAATAATAATAATAAAAATAATAATAATAATAATAATAATAATAATAATAATAATAATAATAATAATAATTATTATTATTATTATTATTATTATTATTATTATTATTATTATTATTATTATTATTAAAAAGTCGTTTCCTTTTTAAAATCTCTGACTCTGCCTAAGAGCATGAACGCATATAGCGATCATGTGTGCACGTTTTGTCAATGAGCGGTCCCAAAAGCCAAAAGGGGTGGAAATCCCCAAGGGAGAAAAAAAATTGTTATGGTAAATACTAGTTCAAAATTTGAAGCTTTTACTTTTGCACTTGATTTTCTGTTTCTTTTTTCAGGGAACAGAAAAGTTCTGCCGCCTAAGAAACTATACCATATAATATTGCAAATTTGCAAGTGAATGTATTTACCTTGCAATTTGTGGTAATAAAGATATTATGATTAGAAACAATATTGTAAAAAGTAAGTTTAATTTCTTCATCAATCGCAAGTTTTAGGGACCCCTTACACCTCGCCGCCCTCCGAATATCGATATCAAAAAATTAGAATGATATATGCATGTCCATATATTCGCGATATCGAATGTTGATATATGATAGTATAGATATCGACGATAGCGATGTATCGAGATATCACAGGCTTAGGTCCGAGAAATGATGCTTGAAATATACTGGAATCAACAATCTAATTCTAAATAAGTTCTCCATTTCCGTATTCAGTGTTGAGGGGGAAGGGTCTGAACCCGAATAGAAATTTTAAGAAAAAAGATGTTAAGATGAAAAGTATTTTTCCATCTCCAGTTGAATACAAAAATCTACAGAAAACTGTTACTGTAATTTACATTTTACTTCTGTTTCTGATTGTTATCACACATCAGCGACATTACACATACTTTACAGGGTATATCAACACACTCTATAACTATTCAGAACCAAGCAAGCCGGAAGATGAATTTCCAGTTATATTAAAGTGGAATGTCCTACAAAATAGTCATAATTCATTTGCCATATTTCTATCAGTACTTTGGTACAGACTAAGAGCTACAAGACTAAAAGAACTACAAACTAAAGATTTCATTCCTTTTTTCTCTCATACTAAAACACTTCTACGTTTTTCTGAGATTTTCATTTTTTAAATATAAGTACCCTATCCTGGGCTCATTCTGGCTACCGCTGTTTCGAGGTAATTTGTAGACGAAAGAGTAAAGTTTGTCGACTCTCAACTCTCGACAGTGAAAAGATATTTCTTCGATACAAAAACACTTCTTCGATACAAAAACACTTCTTGTTGACTCTATTCATGGTGGATTACTGAACTTATAAACACTTCCAATTATTGAAAAGTGAATAATTATTTTTAAACATAAAATGTCGTTGCAGTTCAGCAGAATGCAGTAGTAGATGGAAGTGAATGAAAATATTGTTTATTTGTTGAGATGTGCAAACTGAATGTGAATAATAAGTGTTTCTTATTCTCTTGTTAGAGGCGGATCTACGGTGCACTTCTGGGGGATCGGTGTTTGATAATACTTTTACTTGAAGCTACCTTTAAGAGCTAAAAACTCTGGAGTGAGTTCGGTTTATATATAAAATAAGGAAAATTCCCCTTCTGGGGGGCAATCGCCATTATCGCCACTGGATCCGCCCCTGTTCTGGTGTAGTAGACTCTGAATACATTTAGTTCGTGTATGCTCCTGACGATGCTGATTAGGGATGGACACATCTGGATAATTTTTATTCTGATATCGGATAGAAACTTACCTGGATTTACAATATCGGGTTATGGGCTAACAAAACGGATGACGGATAACGGATTACGGATAATATCCGGATAACGAATGGCGGATAATATCCGGATAACAGATACTATCCGCATGAGCGATAACGGATAATATCCGGATAAGGGATAACGGATAATATCCGGATAACGGGTGACGGATAAGATCCCGATAACGGACGATATGCGGATAATATCCTGATGTCGGATCATATTCGGATAATGGATTTATCCGGATAATTTATAAAATTAAGATAACGGATAATATCTGGATAATAGAACACTCGGATAACAGTTCACAACCCGATGACGAATAAAGGATAATATCCGGATAACGTGTATAGTTTTAAATGACAAGATAGGAAAGGGACGTATCAGTCTTTTCTGCTCATGGAGTTATTAAAAGTCGATCAGCGGGCAGCGGTCTTGCTGAAAGATATTGCTTCTTAAATTTTTTCCTGGTAACTTCCAATTTTGTTGCTCTCGTTGTGGGGTGCAGTGTCTCAACCGTAGACCACTTACTCTGGTGCGTGGGATCCTTATTGTATCGTTAAAAGCCCAAATAAGATTGCGGTCGACAAGATCGTGTCCGTAGGTTCTCTCAGAGTACTCCCGCTTCTTGCCACTTTTCATTCCATCAATTCTTCTATTATCATTGACTTGCTGTAATCATTAGAAGCGTTGGATCAGTGGTAGAGCGTTTCCACTTGTCGGAGGGGTCCTTATTGTTTCGATTCCTGGCCAAGTAAGTTTGTGGTGGACAAGATCGTATTAGTGGGTTTCCTCAAGGTGCTCCCGCTTCTTCTCACCTTTCCTTCCACCAATTCCTCTATTATCATGGACTTGCTTTAATCATTAGAAGGGGTGGCACAGTGGTAGAGCGCTTCCTCTCGTGCATGGGGTTCTTATTGTTTCGTTTCCCTGCCAAGTAAGATGTCTGGTGGACAGGATTGTATCCGTGGGATTTCTCAAGGTACTTCCGCTTGTTACCACATTTCATTCCACCATTTCCTCTATAATCATCGACTTGCTTTAATCATAGAGCGCGGCTGCTCAGTGGTAGAGCGCATCTTCTAGTGCGTGGGATCCTTATTGTTTCCGTCTCCACCCAAGTAAATTTATAGTGGACAGTATCGTATCCGTCGTTTTTCTCAGTGAACTTCCGCTTCTTCCCACTTTTCATTCCATAAATTCCTCTATTATCATTGATTTGCTTTGAACATTGGGCTCAGTGGGTCAGTGGTAAAGCACTTCCTCTATTGGCCCAAGTAAGTTTGTGATGGACAAGATCGTATCCGTGAGTATTCTGAGGGTACTCCCGTTTTTTCCCAATTTTCGTTATACCAATTCCTCTATTATCACTGACTTACTTCAATCATTGGTCGCATCGCCTCTGTGGTAGAGCACTTAATCTGGTGGGCTAATAAAGTTTGTGGTGGACAAGATCGAATCCGTGGGTTTACTCAGGGTACTACCATTTCTTCCCACTTTTCATTCCACATATTCGTCTAATATGATTGACCTACCTTAATCCTTGGGCACTGTGGCTCAGTGGTAGAACGATTACTCTGTTGGGCCAAATAAGTTTGTTGTTTAGAAGATCGTATCCGTGGGTTTTGTCAGGGTACTCCCGATTCTTCCCACTTTTCATTCCAACAATTACTCTATTATCATTGACCTACCTTATTCACTGGGCGCGGTGGCTCAGTGGTAGACAGCTTCCTCTGGTACGCCAAGTTCGTTTGTGGTGGACAAGATTGTATCCGTGGGATCTGACAGGGTACTCCCGCTTCCTCGCACATTTCATTCCACCAACTCTTCTATTTTCGTTGATTTGCTTCAATCGTTGGGCAACGCGGTTCAGTGGTAGAGCGTTTCCTCTGGTGGGACAAGGATGTTTCTGGTCTACAAGATCGTATCCCTGTGTTTTTTCTGGGTACTCCCGCTTCCTCCCCCAATTCATTTCACCAATTCTTCTATTATTATTGGCTTACTTCAATCATTTGGCGCAGTGGCTCAGTGGTAGAGCCTTTCCTCTGGACGGAAAAGTAAGTTTGTGGTGGACAAGATCATATCCGTGAATTTTGTCAGTGTACTCCCTCTTCCTTACACATTTCATTCAACCAATTCTTCTATTGTCATTGACTGTCTTCAGTCATTGAATGCAGTGTCTCAGTGGCGGAGCGTTTCCTCTGGTGGGTCAAGTACGTTTGTGGTGTACAAGATCGTATCAGTGGGTTTTCTCAGGGTACTACCGCTTCCTCCCACATTTCATCCCAACAATTCTTCTATTATCATTAAATTGATGTAATCATTTGGGTGGTGGCTCAATCATGGAACGTTCCCTCTGATGGGTCAAGTAAGTTTGTGGTGTACAATATCGTATCCGTAGGTTTTCTCAGGGAACTCCCGCTTCCTCCCACATTTCATTCCACCAATTCTTCAATTTTCATTGACATGCTTCAATCATTGGGCAAAGTGGCTCAGCGGTAGAGCGTTTCCTCTGGTGGGACAAGGAAGTTTCTGGTCTACAAGTTCGTATCCGTGGGTTTTGTCAGGGTACTCCCGCTTCCTCCCACATTTCAATGAATCAATTCTTCTATTATTATTGGCTTAATTTAATCATTTGGTGCAGTGGCTCAGTGGTAGAGCGCTTCTTCTGGTGAGCTAATTAAGTTTGTGGTGGACAAGATCGTATCCGTGGGTTTACTCAATGTAGTACCGTTTCTTTCCACTTTTAATTCCACCAATTCTTCTATTATCATCCGCTTGCTTCATGGACGCGGTGGCTAGTGGTGGAGCGTTTCCTCTGGTGGGCCAAGTAAGTTTGTGGTGGACAAGATCATATCTGTGGATTTTGTCAGGATACTCCCGCTTCTTTTAACATTTCATTCAACTAATTCTTCTATTATAATTGACTGTCTTCAATCATTCAGCGCAGTGGGTCAGTGGTGGAGCGTTTCCTCTTTTAGGCCAAGTACGTTTGTGGTGGACAAGATCGTGTAAGTGTGATTTGACGGGGTACTCCCGCTTCCTCGCATATTTCATTCTACGAAATCTTCTATTAACATTGAATCTCTCCAATCATTGGGCGCACTGGCTCAGTGGTAGAGCGTATTTTGTGGTGGGTCAAGTAAGTTTGTGGTGTATAGGATCGTATCCGTGGGTTTTGGTCAGGGTAGTCATGCTTCCTCACACATTTCATTGCACCGACTTTTCTATTATTATTGGCTTTTTTGAATCATTTGGCGCAGTGGCTCAGTGGTAATTCCCTTCTTTGAGTGGGTCAAGTAAATTTTGGTGGGCAAGACCGTATCCATGGGTTTCCTCAGGGTACTCCAAGTTTTTCCCACTTTTATTCCACCCACTCTTCTATTTTCATTGAATTCGTTCAATCATTGGGCGCAGTGGGTCACTGGTAGAGCGCTTCCTCAGGTGGACCAAGTAAGTTTGTGGTGGGCAAGATCATAGTCGTGGGTTTTCTCAGGATACCCCGCTTCTTAAAACTTTCCATTCCACCAATTCCTCTTTTATCGTTGTCCCTTTAATCACTGGGCGCGGTAGCTCAGTTTTAGAGCTCTTTCTCTTGTGCATGGAGTTCTTAATGTTTCGATTCCCGGCCTAGTAAATTTGTAGTGTAGATGGTCGTAACCGTGGGTTTTCTCAGTGTATTACCGCTTCTTCCCACACTTCATTTAACCAATTCTTCTATCATCATTGACTTGCTTTAACCATTGGAGAGGTCCTGGTCCCTGTAGCATTGTGGTGATGTGAGAAGTCAGATTGATGTAAACCTTGGTTGTGGTTCAATCTCAGTATTTTGTTACGCGAGATAAAGCCATCCATACAGCTGTAAATGTTGTTCTACATTGCGCATCCAGGTGTTGAGATTGACTCAATTCAGAAACTCATTTGTGGCGCTTTGAGGCCAAAAAACAATTTCGGACATTACGCTGTCCTCAAACGACTAGGATCTTTCCAATGTTACCATCCGCGTCGAAGAACTCCATGTTTAAAAGGGGAATAGAAAGAACCCGTGTAAAACTTCGGGACCCAGTTTCATGAGGTTCGATTTCTGACACCACAATTGTGCTCAACGGATCAAAACCTTGCAAATGCCGCCAACGCCGTCCAACAACTTCATGTTTAATAGGCGAATAGAAGGGACCCGATCCCATAACGTCAGGACCCCATTCCTTGAGCTTCGTTTCTTAGGCCTGATTTGCGTCATTACTGCTGCACTCAGGGGACCCGGGTCTTTCTAACACTACCACTCGCGTTCATCAACTGTATGTGTAACTGCTCCCCTTGACGTAGGAGAGTCAACTCCATGCTTTTTTCATAATTATTCTCCTAATGGATTTGTATACAAGGTAGTTTTGACAAGTTTAGCAGCAGGTCTAAAATAAGCTTCTTGAAAGCGGCTCTTATTTGTTGAAGAATACATAACAATTGCTTTTGGCCGCTGCAATGGTCTGTACTAGCGGCTCGGTAAAAGAATCAGCATAGCATAGCAACAAAGTTCTTTCTCTTATATATAAAAAGTAAAAGCACAGAAAGGAAAAGTGAAAGCTTGGTAAAGTGAGTAACGCCGAATTCTACTTCGCGCCGGGCAACGAAATTTCTAGCTACTTCTCTGATCTCCAACACTTATCGGTGTTTCAGAGTCTAATCCGTTACCTGCAACAACGTAGTTTGATTAACCTGTTATACGAAAATGTTTGGAAAGAACCTGTGAGTGTGACTTTTTGTTAGCTATGCAATATATTGACAGAATGCTAGTCTTCAGTTTAACAACGAAGCTGTAATTAGGCAAAATGTCACGCTGCTCTCTACTTTTTTCTGTGCCTTGTAAATCGTAACATTGTGTTTAAAAGCAAACAGAAACAAGGTCAGTATTTTAGTTCTTTGTAGAACACGTAATAAGACGTCTTTTACACAAATACGTTTTGCCAAATTACTGTTTGAAGAATTTTTGCATTATATACTATAAAACAACATATCCAGATTCGGAGAACACAGAAATTTTGAAGAAGGGTGAAAAATATCTTTATTATTCAGATGCATTATTATTATCATTCTTCTTCTTCTTCTTCTTCTTCTTCTTCTTCTTCTTCTTATTATTATTATTATTATTATTATTATTATTATTATTATTATTATTATTATTATTATAACTTACCAGCACCTCTTTGTTGATAAAAATCGTACTTTTGCATTTATTACGTGTGATATGATTGGATCTAGAGACAGAAGAGAGGGGATCTTATTGCCAAATATAAAAATGAAAACTTTGTTCGACTGTGACTACGTATTAAATAAACAAACGTATTAATTGCACCTTTTCAAAAGAAAAATCAGTATAATTAATAAAAAATTCATTGAAAAACTTTGGGTACTAAAGGTTCACGTGCTAGCCACTATACCGGCGGGGAGGACACCCAATCGTCCACATAGTTAGGTTAATGATTTCTGACATTATCATGGCTCTGAAGGCAGTAGTAATGCTAGAAATCAGGCCCAGGCAACGCTCAAGGAATGGGGTCCTGACGCTATCGGCTCGGGTCCCATCTATTCACCTTTTAAACACGAAGTTGTTGGACGGCGTTGGCGGCATTTGCAAGGTTTTGATCCGTTGAGCACAATTGTGGTGTCAGAAATCGAACCTCAAGAAACTGGGTAGCGAAATTTTAGAAGGGTTTCCTTTCTATTCCCCTTTTAAACATGGGGTTGTTCAACGCGGATAGTAATATTTTAAAGATCCTAGTCCTTTGGGGACAGCGTAATGAAAGAAATCAGTTCCTGGCCTCAAAACGACACAAATGAGGATCCGAATTGGTTCAATCTCAATGCCTGGTTGCGCAAGATAGAATAACATTTATAGCTGTATGGATGGTGTTATGTCGCGCAATAAAATACTGAGATTGGACCACAGCAAAGGTTTACATCAGAACCCAAATCCTTGGGACGGAATATGATTTCTGACATCACCGCAATGCTCAAGGGACCAAGACCTCTCCAATGATTAAAGCAACTCAATGCTGATAGAAGTATTGGTTGAATGAAATGGGGGAGGAAGCGAGAGTACCCTGATAAAACCTAGGGATACGACCTTGTCCACTACAAAATTACTAGGCCAAGAATAGAAACATTAGGGACCCCATGCTCCAGAGAAAGGGCTCTATCACTGCGCTACAGCGCCCAATGATTAAAGCGTCAAAGACAAGAGAGAAATTAGTGGAATAAAAACTGGGAAGAAGCGGGTTACCCTAAGAAAACCAACGGATACGATCTTGTCCATCACAAACTTACTTTACCCACCAGAGGCAGCGCTCTACTACTCAGCCACCGCAGCCAATGATTAAAGCAACTTATGATAATAGAAAAATTGGTGAAATGAAAAGTGGAACCAAGCGGGAGTACAAGGAGAAAACCCACGGTTAAGATCTTGTCCACCACAAACGCACTTCGCTGGGGATCGAAACAATAAGGGCCATGCGCACAAGAGGAAGCGTCCTACCACTAAGGCACCGCGCCCAATGATTGAAGCAAGTCAATGATAATGGAGGAATTGGTGGAATAAAAAGTGGTAACAAGCGGGAGTACAATGAGAAAACCCACCGATACGATTTTGTCCACCACAAACTTACTTGATCCACCAGAGGAAGCGCTCTACCACTGAGCCACCAAGCCCAATGATTAAAGCAAGTTAATGATAATAGAGGAATTGATGGAATGAAAAGTGGGAAGAAGCGGGAGTACCCGGAGAAAACCCACGGATAAGATCTTGTCCACTACAAACGTACTTCGCTGGGGATCGAAACAATAAGGACCACGCGCACTAGACGAAGCATCCTACCACTGAGGCACCGCGCCCAATGATTGAAGCAAGTCAATGATAATGGAGGATTTGGTGGAATAAAAATGGGAACAAGCGGGAGTACAATGAGAAAACCCACCGATACGATTTTGTCCACCACAAACTTACTTGGAAAACCAGAAAAGCGCACTAACAATGAGCCACTACGCCCAACGATTGAAGAAAGTCAATGATAATAGAGGAATTGGTGGCATGAAGTGTGGGAGGAAGCGGGAGTTGAATGACAAAACCCACGGATACGATCTCGTCCACCACAAACATACTTTGCCCACCAGAGAAAGCGCTCTACCACTGAACTTTTGCGCCCAATCATTAGAGTAATTAAATGATAATAGATGTATTGGAGGAATGAAATATGGGAGGAAGCGGGAGTACCCTGTCAGATCCCACGGATACAATCTTGTCCACTTCAAATTTACTTGGTCCACCACAGGAAGCGCTCTACCACTGAGCCATCGAACCCAATGACTAAGGTAAGTCAATGATAATAGAGAAATTCGTGGAATGAAAAGTGGGAAGAAGCGGGAGTATTGTGAGAAAACCCAGGGATACGATACTGTCCACCACAAACGTACTTGGTACACCAGAGGAAGCGCTCTACCACTGACGCACTGCGCCCAATGATTGAACCAAATCAATGATATTAGAAGAATTGGTGGAATGAAATGTGGGAGGAAGCGGGAGTAGTCTGACAAAACCCACGGATACGATCTTGTGCACCACAAACTTAATTATTTGACCAGAAGAAGCGCTCTACCACTGAGCCAGCGCGCCCAATGATTGAAGCAAGTGAATGATAATAGAAGAATTGGTGGAATGAAATATAGGTGGAAGCGGGAGTTCCCTGGGAAAACCCACAGATACGATCTTATTTACCACAAACTTATTTGGAACACCAGAGGAAGCCCTCTACTACTGAGGCACCGAGACCAATGATTATGGTAGGTCAATTATAATAGAGGAACTGGTGCAGTGAAAAGTGGCAGGAAGCGGCAGTACCTTGAAAAAACCATGGATAAGATGTTGTCCACTAAAAACTTAATTGGCCCACTAGATGAAGCGCTCTACCAGTGAACCACCATGGCCAATGTCTGAAGAGAGTCAATGATAATAGTAGAATTGGTGGAATGAAATGTGCGAAGAAGCGGGAGTACCCGGAGTAAACCCTGAGATAGATCTTATCCACCACAAACTTAATTAGACGACCAGAGGAAGCGCTCTACCACTGAGCCACTGCGCCAGATAGGTGAAGCAATGAAATGATAATAGGAGAATTGGTGGAAAGAAATGTATGAGAAAGCAGGAGTTCCATGAGAAAACCCACGGATACGATCTTCTCAACCACAAACGTACTTGGCCCACCAGAGGAATCGCTCTACCACTGAGCCAAAAAGCCCAATGATTGAAGCAAGAGAATGATAATAGAAGAATTGGTGGAACGAAATGTGGGAGAAAGCATGAGTACCCTGATAAATCGCACGGACGCGATCTTGACCACAACAAACTTACTTGACAAACCAGAAGAAACTCTCTACCATTGAGCTACCGCGCACAGTGATTAAACGAAATCAATGAAAATAGAGGAATTTGTGGAATGAAATGTGCGTAAAGCGGAAGTACACTCAGAAAACCCACGGATAGGATCTTGCCCACCACAAACTTACTTGGTCCACCAGAGGAAGCACTTTACCACTGAGCCACCGCGACCAATGATTAAAGTAAGTCAATGATAATAGAAGAATTGGTGTAATAAAATTTGGGAGGAAGCGAGAGTACCCTGACAAAAGCCACGGATACCATCTTGTA